>NC_138829.1:38402883-39002883 GCF_965183815.1 Platalea leucorodia | reverse complement strand
AGCAAGGTCTGCGCTACCTTGCCCTTTGCTCTCTCCTCAGTCTCTTTCCCTTCTTTGTAGTCTCCATGTTTCTACCACCTTTTTCATACTTTTAAGTGCTCCCGAGGATGTCTTCTCCTCCCCACTCAAAAAGAAGTCAGCTCCTCCAAAGTGCAATCCTGGGGGCCGTTTCACATTCTGCTTAACACCCTATCCTGTTTCCTGCTCCTTGAACCTGTGAACCTGGAACATAATACACCTCCTCACTCCTACCCACACGTGATGACTGAGAGCAGGCTCCTTTACAAAGATGTTTCCTTTTCCCCCCGCCAGCATAATGCTGGAAACATTCCCATTAGCGATGTGCTATAAAGATGACTGCAAGATCACAAGGCCCTACAGCAAAGATGAAGTCACTCTGGACAATAACGTTGTTATCATACCTAAGGAAATGACAGTGGGGCCATTGTGTAATAGATCAGGTAGAGATACTAAGAAATTCAGATTAAAACGGGAGCAATATGATGCCTGGGAAGCATTCAACGTTATATAAAGTTGGAAAGGATACCAAGATTGTGAAAGATGTTTCAATGTCACACTGCTTTGCATTCTTAAGTAACATCAGGTGAACAATTCATTTTCAGCCCTACACCTACGAAGTCCTAATGGACAGCCCCAATAAGAAAACTTTTGGCAGCCCAGCTGAAAGACTGGCTGTAAGGCCAGAGAAAAGGACTCCGAGGAAGTTCAACCAATCTCAGCTACATCCTCTGGCAACCACTTCAAAAGGTGCCCACACGGAGCAGAGTGCCCACAAGCAGATGAAATGAGACCCTTCATGCACCATTTACTGCGCTTGACAGGGAAGAATTGCCAGGTTTTGGAAAACACATCCACCTCCTCTCTCTTCTCTTCTAAACAACTTCAGTGCTACCAGCTTCGGCGCTCTGCGCTGCAAACGCTTTCAGAGTCATCAATTAGGTGAAAACTCTTTTCCCTTTGCACACACTGGGCTTGAAACCATTATGGGCTGGCTCTGCTCCCATTGCCAGCTGGAGACAGAGGTGCTTCAAATGCATTCTACGGGAAAGGAAATACAAACCCCACCTTTGCTGGTTTTTAATTAAAAAAAAATCTCAAGCCTCATTGGTTCTCAGGAAAACACAGAGTTGGCTCATGTTTAAAGTGACAGTGTGGAAATAAAACCAGTCTTTTAACAAATTCCCTTCCCTGTGTTTCTAAGAGCTCTAACAAAAGGGCTGCTCACCGTAAAAACAAGACTTTCTGGTCACTGGAAGGCAGGTATTTTGGACTCAGAAGAAGACTGAATTCAGCTATGAATTGCCTCCTCTTGCTAGGAACTTGCACCTATCTTTTCATAGTCCTGCATTTCTTTGAAAGCAATTCTAGGCCATTCCAGGGACAGTCAGCTCTGTTAGGTTGGATAAGAAGTAACAGATAGCAAAGCAATTGCACCAGATGGCAGTGAGCAGCAAGTGAGGAACTGAATGCCACTTACCCACATGGCGGATCATTTGCTGTGAACTACCATTGCCGTAGAGATAGAAAAGGATATATTCTTGTGAGTGGAAAATGAACTGGACTGGAGACAAGATTCCGTGGTTGGGGTGCAAACTGTGATTATCGTAATTTTTCTGTAGTGTCCCAGTGTGAATAGAAATCAAATATGGGACAAGTCTCAGTCCTCTGTAGTCCTTGGTGAACTTATATGCAGGTTTCAAGTACCCCAGCCTAACTGGCATTCTCATTAGCAGAATGAGCTGAGAAGCCAAAATCTGAATGAACATCCCTCAGGCCCTCAGAGGATGGGAAAGGACTTAAAGGTTGTAAAACATACTATTTTTTACTTTTGTCAACATAAACATAAGGAAACATAACTGCAAGCTCCTCTTGTTAACACTGAATTCAAGTCTATGCATATACCTTCCTCACAGCCTCTACTGGAGAAAAAATTCTTAATCAAAGAGCAGAAGCAAATTATCTGTAATGATCCATGCTTGGGAAAGGCTCAGAGCTAAGCAAACAATATATCCTTATATGCATCGACCTTTTTTTTTTTTTTAAACAAGTTGTACAGGTTCCCTGTAAGATTTATTCTTGTTAGTAGTCATGTTCTTACAGTATTAGTAAAATGACAGCTCCCAATGAACAGCGCATAGAAGACATTCACATTATTGGGAAGTCTGAGAAATACCAGCTTTCACGGTGTTCTGCATTTCAAAGAGAGGAAAGTTTGTCACATTGGCAGAATATTAGCTGAGGGAAAGAAAATGTGTGAAGGCAGTTAAATAAGGTTACACAGGTGCTGCTACTCAGACTGTGGAAAAAAATAAACTATAATACATGTGAAAGAAAATAATCTCTCTAACGTTTGAGTCTTCTTACTGAAGGGATAAAACCACAAGCCTGCTTTAGGAGTGCTGCCCTCCTTTAACTAGCCAAACATCACACTGACATTCTTTAGTGACTTGTGGTTTGGAGAGACAGCCATATGCAAAACTGAGGTCTGCGCACTTCTTAGAACTAGAAACTATTTGTGTATGTTCTGGTAAACTTTGAGATGCAATCAAGCCAAAGAAAATTTTACATGCTAATAGATCTCCGTCTCATGATAAATTTTATAGTCTCCTAAGACGATTTTATCATTTTGGGCCACTCCTTACCCCTCACAAATCAAGAGAGTTTCCAGTTTTAAGAGGAAGATGAGAAGGGTTTAAATGCTGCCAATATCAAAACAGAGCATTTCAGAATAGCCAGAGTTTGAAGCAAGTTCTGCGATTGCTAGAAATAGGTCAAACTCAAATTACATACACCAGTACTCCAAAAGTTTAAAGTCACTGAGGGAAAGAAACAAATGTAGTTATTACCAAAGTAAAAAGATGCCCTTACCATGAACCCATTTGTATTGAAGAAGTAGATACAATTTTACCAAAGGGATCTTTAAAATTTAAATTGTTGTTTACATAGGATTCATAGAGTTCAGCAAAAGTCCTTCTTGTCTGGATTGAGCTACTGAACTGCTTTTTTCAGAGGATTCATAAATGAGATGCCCTTAATGTTTCCACAGAATGGGCTCATCAGTGAAAAGACATCAGGATTTGGACTAGTTGCCATACATGGCATTTTTTGCAAAATTTACTGAGTTCCATTTGTATTAGATGGAAAATCCTGGAGCCAAAATACCAGGTTTTGGTTTATTGTTGTCAAACACTTATTAATTTAAAATGTCAAATTGCATTACCCCCGAACATTCCACCACAGAAAACTACTGGCGTTTTTAGGGTTCAAATAGCTTTAGATCTAAGATGCATACTTTTAACTGCTTGCGCAAATAGGAACCGCACTGTTCCTTCTAACGGCAAGAGGGGAATGAAGCAAGTATCTTGTCAGCCAACTGCTACGTAACAGTGAAACAGCGAGATTCAAAAACCTCAGTGTACGTTTAGGGTCTGGAGATGAGTCCCTTTAAGCTATATCTCCCTACGTGGATCTCCTCCTTGTCCCACCCCAATCTTAAACCTCATTGTGGCTGTCACTCCCACGCTCTTCTGCTTCAACAGTTTCCCAGCCCACCACTGTCTTGGTTCTGCTCCTCACTGCTTCCCATTCTTGTTCCTTCAAGATGCCCAGAGGACTACTGTGAACCAGGGGATACAGCTTAACTTCCCATTCTCCAGTACTGCCTTAACACAACAGTTCCTAAAGACTAGAAAAAGGAATTTAAAAAGAAAATGGACTTACCCTTGTGCTGGAACATGCTTAGAGTATCACTATCTGTGTAAATTTTCATGTGGAAATAAAAATCATTCCCCTTTTTTTCTCCTAACATCCCATTCATCCATCAATAATGTGCAATCTGTACTCAAAAATGGAGGCCATAGAGTTTCTCAAAAAAAGGAGTTGCTCTTAATCACTTGTAAGACAAACACTTTTTTCCTAACTCAATACAAACTTTTTGAAGAAACTTTCCATCAAAACCATTCAGAAACAAGTCCCTTATATTAGCATTTTTTGGCTCAAATGCTATGGTAAATTATAATTAGATGAAAACAAGATTTTATAATGGAAGGTATAAGACAACTGCAACAATCATGCTATGACTAGCTCTGCCTGTCCATCAGTGATAAGGTGACAGCAATTCCAAATGCCCAAATGCCCAAACACATCTAAAAGAACCTTAACCTCCTTAACAGATCACTTAAGACACATCAATACGCCCAGATGCTCCTTGCTGCCTGGACAACAGGGACAATTCCACGCCTGTATCTGCACTGGTCTTAACCTGTGGGCTTCCTTTGGAAGTCACTGCCTGGGCTTTCATGTGCCTACAGCACTTTTGTTGTAAATGCTTTCTGGTTTTACAGGTGTAGTTGTATGTGCTTCTGTGCTTAGAAACACAGCTATTGACTAACTCCTTATCACCCTCCTTTTGCCAGGGATTACACAACAGATGGAGAAAACATAGTGAAAACAAACCAGGATTGCCCGATCAAAGCTTTCTCATTCTGTTCTGCCTGCAAATTTGTTCAGTGTTGCTGAAAAATACAAAGCCGTAAGAATGCTGGGATCAGGAGCTCTCTAACTACAAAACACACGTGATGGATGAGGAGCAGCACAAGCTTCCCCACTGCCTGCCAGTGCATGGCCACTGAATCAGGCAGAGAAAGGGGAAGGACAGGAATGCTGTATGGGCTCTGGCCATTCAGTCTGGGACTTCTCTGCTGACAACAGCAACAAAGCTTCCAATCCTGCCCATGGTCTTTCTCTAGTTAACTGCAAGAAGGGCCACCGGCTCTTTTCAGAAAGACTACAGATGAGAAGCAGGAGCAAAGTTCCAGGTCCCGTCCTGGATGTGTTCGCTGCTGTGCAGTCCTGTATGTCAACAGGGTGTGAGTATCCCTTACGGAGAAGCAGTCAAGGAGATCAACAGCTCTCTGCTGGGAGGGGAAAGAAACGGGCTACAGCAAACAGAGCTCTAACCCCTGCTGTAGCTACAAACTTCTTCAGAAAGGCAAGTGCCTTCAAACTGTTAGTTTACTGTTAGTAACTGTTAAGAGACAAAGTAGGCCCAATCTTACAGAGAAAAATGCCTGCCAACTTGTACTATCCCACTAAAACCAAACCCTTCTTAATGTTAAACAGCCTATATAGCAATTAACTTAGGACACTTTTAAAGTTGTTTTAAGAACATATAGTGCTTCATCTTTACGGAAGGCCCTAGCTGTGTGGAGAATTGCATTTGAAAGTCAGCTATGAAATGCAGGCCACCGAATCCAGGAACTGTCCTGGAAAGAGCACCAGCCAGCGCTCCCTTATGTAACGGGAAAGCTTAGAGGAACTGATGAACGATTATCTAAAGATGCAGTTCCATGGCACCTTCAACCAGTCTCAGCTGAGTGGCCTAAAAAAATCCGCTAGGATTGTTTTTCAGCCTGTTTAAGCCAGTTCATGCAACTGTTCAGGTCAGGAAAGTGCTGGTGCCAGTGCAAGAGAAGGAGAGGGGAACACCCAGCTGGGAGCTGAATGAGTAGGAGCACAGCAGACTGAGCAGTTTAAACTGCTATGGGACTGAACCCTGGGAAAATGCAGATCCACTTTTCAGTTGCTACTGAATGTAGTGCATGAGCTCCTACATGTCCACTCCTTAATGCTAAAGTGGTTTTTCAGATATTTATAAAAGGTCTTCCCTGGTTACGACAGAGGCAACTGGACCCTGCCTGATTTACTTCCACTGAAGGCAGTGGAAAGAAAACAGGCTGCTTTTGGTCAGCAATGGCAAACAAAGCAAAACCAAACGAAGACTGAAACTGAAAAGTAGCTGTGCAAAGGTATTCCAGAGTTAGAATTACAGACACTAAACTACCCTGAAGAGAAATGGCAAGTGGAGTCCCTTTGGATTTTTAACCGAAACCTGCTCTCTTGAGTATTCTGCACCAACTGGGAAATGGACATGATTTACAGTAGACAAATCTCCTGACATGTGACAGGTTGAATGTTGGCACAGTGGTGGGCAGAAGTTGATGTTCCTTGACTTGTAAATTAAATCAACTTTGAATTCTCTAGTAAGGGGTAAAGTGTGAATAAGCTGGTTGAAGGGAACCTAGCGTGCGTGCAAGTTGGGCGATGGGCAGCCAGACGCTCACTCTGCAAGCAGCTGTCCCAGTCTGAGATATTGCTGCCCTCCAGCTGCCTCTAACCTCGACCCTGCTCAGGGCTGCTGCCGCCCAAGCAGTCGGCAGAGCCGCCGGTGTGAGTGCTCCCTAATATACTTCAGGCAGGATTTGTCACATCAGTTTAAGTGAGTGATGTGAGCTAACGAACCTTTACCCTCCACCCCAAAACATACTGGGGAGCATACACGCAAACCCTGTCCATGGCTGAGCGGTTGGAGGTGGCCAATAGAGGACCGTGGTAAGTAACTGGGCTCAGTGACGCCTTCCAGCTGGGTCTGGAGGAAGGGGGTTGTCCATAGGTTTTCACTATGATCTTGTTTATGTAGGAAAATTACACTGCTTTAAGTAAATGTACAGTTTATATCCAATTTACTTAAACTATCGCAAACCCTTGTGTAAGCACTTACTGCAATTAGCTTAGATGAGGAACACGCGTGTGGCATGAGTTTCAGTAAATCTGTTAAACTGATTTAAATTAAACTGATGGGATTGCTGTGTGTTAACAAACCCTTTGCGAGGGCAAATTCTCCCATTATGTCCATACCCATGCAGGAGTAAACATGTGTGGAGCAGGACTAAATCACTTCAGAATTTGGCTCTGCACTAAGCCCAGACCAAGGTTTAAATTGTAACCGATCCCAAGCACCAAATCACAACAAACTTCATATTCCTTTACTGTTATTCCCAGGGCAAACACACTCCCTGAAATGTGGGGAATATGAAGCTTTGCACCCTCACGATCCCTGTACCTATTTTCCTCAGGCTCAAGCTTTGTAAAGAAATGTGCAACAACCTTGTTCTCCCAGTACTTCAAAGGGTAGAGGTCTTGTAAATCTTAATATCCTGCCCGCCCCAAAGAATGGAGCAGAGCTGGCTTTGGGTATGGGGGAGGAGAAAGGAAGTGCTCGTAGGCCTGAATACAACCAGCACATACAGTAGGTCTAATTCTTGTCCTATCAGCCTTGACGCAATGTGTCCTTTTCCTTCAGCTACTTTAGAGAAACAGGAAAGGGAAAAAAAAAAAAAAAATCAGTGCTGGAAAAAATACAAGCCAGTTTGGAAAGAAAACGTTATTGTCAAGTGTTCTAATGGCAATTTCAAACAATAGTGAGTACAGTATGTCATATGAAAAACAGGGCTATTGCTATGATAGCCAATCATACCAAAACTAGAAAAAAAAAGAGACACTTAAAAAAAGCATACTGCAATAAGAATAGCCAGTGATTCAGAGCATTAAGTCTCTGCAAACAGCTTCTGAGTAACAAAGCCTGCAAAGTGGTAATATTCTTACACCCATTTTTGTGACAGGGAAGGTGCTTTACAGATAGTTAAAGTGGTTTGCTGTGGTTTGCAAACAGTCCCTTAGTATACCTAAGCTACTGCCTCGCAAAGCCTTGAATTGGACTACCTTCCTCTAACCATTAAACCATTCCAAGAAGTATTCTTTCATTAATGCCTTTGTACACAAAAACAGGTGAAAACTGGTTACACAGTAGGAGTAATCTGTTTTGGCACTCAATACTACTTCCAGAAGCCAAGTCAACTTTCTGGTGTGAATGTGGGAGAGTTAATACCACTGAAAGGGCTCATTCTACAGCTGAAGACTATAAAACATACCCTTTCACAATGACTTTTGTACCTCTGGTGCAGAAATCCCTAATGAAAATAGACATAGATTATGACAGCGGACCCTCTCACTTGACAAATTTTGTATTTATAAATTTTGTTTATAAATACATTGGACACAGTAAGCCAAATTGTTAATGAAGGGCATAGCTTCATATAAATCAGTGCAACTCAATGATGTGATGAGAAAATTTGATTTAATCACTTTAATCTTTTATTGGTGGGCTTTTATCATTTGTAGCATGGACATGAGGGGATCTGAAGAGACGCATTCATCTGTTTAGTTAATTTAACAGATCTCTTTTACACCACACAGTATGATGCACTGTCACAAATAATTAGCAGAAATATGGAAATTGATATCTTCCAAACATTTTGCAGATGCTAACTAATTATCCCACACATTTTCACAAAGTAATTCAATATTATTAACTACTAGCTGGAAGTGTTTACCCGTGTTATCCATCGTCACTCAACAAGTCCAGAGCTGAGCGAACATTAGAACTAAGGAGCTCCTAGTTTCCACCAACATCTTCTACCCATTAGACTGTGCTGCATATTCGCATTCTAAGAGAGTTAACTGTGAGTAAGAATAGATGACTTTTTTTATCCATTAAAACCCCTCTATTCAGTGAACTGTATGTAATAGGCTTCCATTCTAATTCTTAGAGAGTCTGTTCATATCGCAAAAAACACCCTTATTAAAATTGTCATTAAATGAGTCTCCAGGAGTGTTATGGCTGGACTGGACCATACTGACAATACTCTCTTTTGACCCCATTCTAGTTCTTCTACACAAGGGACTGTAAGACATTATTAAAGCAAAGAGAAGAAAGATGCTCTGGGAGACATCCTGGAGCATGCAGAGCTGCTGATGCAGAGGATGCCCTGGTCAGGTGATGTGGTCCCAGTTCTTCACTCATGCAGTCCCCCCACTCCCAGTGCTGCTGTACCTGCCCCAAGCGTGCTCTGCCACTGCCTGGGGTTGTTTGGTCGTCCATCTGTTCAAAAGTCAAGAGTCAACAACACTTTCACCTTCCTCATGCTCCACAGACAGTAGGACTTTTGCTGGACTTCTTGGCTCCCTCTGTATAGCAGGGCATGATAGTTTAATTTCTCTACTTACTGCCTACTGCTGATATTTTTCTCTTGTACCTCTCACCCTGCTCGTGCTTTCTTTCCTTTCTTTCCTTAATCCCAGTTGACAGCACTACCTTTCTGGGCTGTGCCCTTTGGCTGCAGGGGTAGTGAACCCTGTTCCCAAGAGGAAGCCTCATGCGCTAAAATGCAGGTCAAGTAAGTTGGCACTTCTGTGAACTAAGTATTGTCTTTTTGAAATATTTTAAAAAGAGAACTTGTTCACCAAAGAACAAAAGACCAGGAAAGTTTATAACTCCTAACAGAAAACATCTGCTGAACATAAAGCTGGGAATGTATTGGTATTTTCAATTCAGGCTCAGGAGAGCCAGGAACAAGAATACCAGCTTGCAGGCTGTTGCTCAGACTTATCTTTCTGTTAATGAAACAGTTTTTGCAAGAGAAGTGTTATCACATCATTAAAAAACCCAACAAAATACTTCCAGAAAACCCCAGCATACTCTTTTATGAAGCTGAACATTTCCTTCTCACACTCCAGAGTAAAAGGACAGGCTGCAACTCCACATGAAATATTGCTTGCCATCATAAATCAATCAGAGGGAAGAGAAGAGCTGATTCTGTAGTTGTTCTTTATTAATAATTTTAAACTGCAGTTATATATTAAAATATCCACTACTGATTTTCTAAAAAACAACTCCACCAAAACCCAAACCTGTGAATTTTGACCATTATGGGAATTTTTGCTTCTCCTCTCTTGAAAATAACATGACCCATGGCCCATTTTTCAAGCCAGATTTCAATCCTCTCCAGCCAGCTGTCAAGAAACCACAGAAGGTGCTTGAAAGAGCACAAGAAATGGCTGGTTCTAATCTGGAGGGAAAAAAAAAAAAGTTGAGGAACAAGGCAGCTACTTGTGGCAGAATGTTATTTTTTCTTCAGTCTCTGCCTGCATATTTTCACAACATGTGTACTCTGTTACCCCGTCACTTCCCTCTTTTCCTTGGGTAAATATCTCTGCTTTGGAATAAAAGAAGGCCCAGGGGTGCTACTTGTAAGGACTGCACTCGCCTTGATATGTTGTTTTTGAACTGAACACATACAATGGACACATTTCAAACTTGGACCTTTGCCATCATAGATGTTGCTTTTAGTTTAACCTTCTCAGATGATGGGGGGAGGCTGGAGGTAAGGAAGAGGCTGGGAGTGGGGTCATACACTCTATCCTTTACCAGATGTGGGATCTCGTGGGAGCCAAGCGTGATAACCCACACAAACCCCTCTAAGCACACAACATAATGGAGAGGGAGAGGAATGCAAACTGACCCTCTCCAAGTGCCGAGTTGTTTGCAACATCAAATACAAACCCCAGGGAGAAATGGCTGACTAGGCCATACCTTTGTCATCAAGCTGCTTAGATAAAAAAAAGGTGGCATGATTAATACTTTATTTTTTTAAAAAAATAATCTGTTTACACGTTATTTGTGAGGAAGGGAATCAATTCAAAGGAGATTTTTCCCCATCTTCACCCTGTAAACTGAATGCCCTGTTAAATGCACTGTTTCATGTATGCGATTTAACCTGCCATTTGCAACCCAACAGATGGACTGGACTAGATTAGACATCTGTTCTGTAGAAGAATTAGATACAGAACTGGGACCTAGGTAATTCTGGATTAAACTGGCTCAAATACTAACCCACGCTCAAATACTAACCCAGTTAAGGACACTGGGTAAGATACACTTTTCAACATCATTCTCATGCATTAAATGGCAATGCAGTAACAGGCAGGGGAAGGACAAAAGTTGGCAATGGGCAATGTGAAGCTACATGCCAGACTACTTCCAAGTGGCATGTGAATGAAGCCTGAACCCCTGAAAGCTGCCATGTGCACTAAGCAACTCGGAGCTGGGAAGAGCTGCCAGTGGGGCTGAGGGTAGTGCTCAGGCAAATGAATTTGGGAACAAAACGAAGTATTGAGCAGTTCCTGAAAGGTGCTAGGGAGGTCAGGAAGAGTGCAGAATTCTCTATCCTACACAGTATTGAGTCCAGCTCTGCAAAGTATTTTTGAACATGTAGTTTACATGCACGTGCTTACTTGAATTGATAATATATCCAACCTCACTCGATCTCAAACCTGGCAACAGATCACCTGAAGAGTCATGCTTAAATGCTTGGTCCTTACTAACCATCTCTTCCTCCCTGATCTCTCTGATTATCCTAACCTGATCCCTTCTTCCAAAAATAATACAGCTACTAAGGTCTTATCTTCCCCATCATTTCTGTCTCCCACAGCATTATCCTGAAGAAGCTGGCTGCTACGGCTTGGATAAGTGCACTCTGCGCTGGGTTAAAAACTGGCTGGACGGCTGAGCCAGAGAGTGGTGGTGAATGGAGTCAAATCCAGTTGGGGGCCGGTCACGAGTGGTGTTCCCCAGGGCTCAGTGTTGGGGCCGGTCCTGTTAAATATCTTCATTGATGATCTGGATGAGGGGATCGAGTGCACCCTCAGTAAGTTTGCAGATAACACCAAGCTCGGTGGAAGTGTTGATCTGCTGGAGGGCAGGAAGGCCCTACAGAGGGACCTGGACAGGCTGGATCGTTGGGCCGGGACCAACCGTATGAGATTCAATGAGGCCAAGTGCCGGGTCCTGCACCTTGGTCACAACAACCCCATGCAACGCTTCAGGCTTGGGGAAGAGTGGCTGGAGAGCTGCCTGGCAGAAAAGGACCTGGGAGTGTTGGCTGACAGCCACCTGAACATGAGCCAGCAGTGTGCTCAGGTGGCCAAGAAGGCCAATGGCATCCTGGCTTGTATCAGGAATAGTGTGGCCAGCAGGACCAGGGAGGTGATAGTGTCCCTGTACTCGGCACTGGTGAGGTCACACCTCGAGTACTGGGTTCAGTGTTGGGCCCCTCACTACAAGAAGGACATCGAGGTGCTGGAGCGTGTCCGAAGAAGGGCAATGAAGCTGGTGAAGGGTCTAGAGCGCAAGTCTTATGAGGAGTGGCTGAGGGAGCTGGGGTTGTTTAGTCTGGAGAAGAGGAGGCTGAGGGGAGACCTTATTGCTCTCTACAACTACCTGAAAGGAGGTTGTAGCAAGGTGGGGGTTGGTCTCTCCTCCCAAGTAACAAGCGATAGGATGAGAGGAAATGGCCTCAAGCTGCGCCAGGGGGGGTTTAGTTTGGATATTAGGAAAAACTTCTTCACCAAAAGGGTGGTCAGGCATTGGAACAGGCTGCCCAGGGAAGTGGTTGAGTCTCCATCCCTGGAGGTATTTAAAAGAAGGGTAGACGTGGTGCTCGAGGACATGGTTTAGTGGTGGACTTGGCAGTGCTAGGTTAACGGTTGGACTCGATGATCTTAAGGGTCTTTTCCAACCTTAATGATTCTATGATTACATTGCAATTTCTTTCCCAGAATGTCCCCTTTTTATTCTTTCCTTTCTCCTTGATCTCCCTTACATCCTTCGCTAACCCTACACATCTTTTCCTTTCTTATTCACTTACCATGGAGCTACCCTGTCCTCAGCTCTATGGCTCTGAGGAGTCACCAACCACTTGCACAGAGCACAGATAAACCACAAACCTTATGGCTGCACACACAGGTACCCTTCCCTTCCCCTTCTCCTGGCAAATCCCATCCACAGGACCATTTCTCCCTCAAAAACAGCAAGCGATTTGCCAGCATGCAATGGAAAAGATTGGGCAGATGATATTTAATTATCTATTTACTTCTTATGGGTGCACTTACATAACCAAAACATTAGATAGCTGTAACTTTGATAACCACTAAAAGCTCCTTGCAAACCATGTTGGCACACTGTGATTCCCATGTCACACGTGTTATACTCCCTTTCCCAACAGCACACCTCATCTAGAGCACAAGCAGTGATAGATAGTCGACGGAGGAGGTGGTGTTAGAGAACTGCTATAAATGGGCATATACTGGAGCAACGACTAGCATGTGTTACGTGTACAGAGATTGAGCTAGTCCCTTGGACAGTCCTGAGATGAGGGGAATTAAAATCATCTTTATCATTCGCTTTTTGCAGTGTTGAGGGATTTAGCAGACATATTCTAAATCTAGTTTCTGTGTATCAAAACAGAGGTAAAAATAGAAAACTCCGTCACTGTTCGGTTGTTCAAGAAATCAACATTTTTCTTGCTGCTCTCTCAGAAAAGATACAGTAATGAAAATAGCCTGTAACTGGGAACCTATCAAGCTCTAGGGCATTTTACAGCCCAGAATCCTGGAAGTCCAAAATAGCTCCACAATGGACCATATTTTCCAGAAGTTGTAGATTTATTTACACACACAGACCTATCCATGAAAACTCCAAGAGAGAAGTTTTATAAACTTAAATTTCTGTAGCTCCTTTACTAACCAACTGAACTAACTACATTATTTAAGTTGGTGTCAGGTTTTTATCCGCTACTAAGATGCAAACAGCTCTGGAGTAAAACACAGCAGTACTTTGTAGGAGCCACGCAGTGTTATGCAGCGGCAAAAGCCATATAAAGAAATCTAATAACATTACAGGAGGAGAATTTAGGTCCCACGTAAGGTAAATGAACTTCAGACACATTTTGGCATGGAAGGGCTGACAGGGTTTTCACCTTTAATGTATGTGCTGTGTTCCTAGTGCTACAGGAGCCAGCTCTGTGCTGTGACAAATGGCTTCTTTTCTCGGTCTAGTGCAGGAGAAGTTCTCTGTCCCATTGGATACTCAAGAAAAGAAAAGAGTTACTATGGGAAGGCACAGAAAGCCCCCCCAGGGCTTGGGCAATTCAATCAGTACCCCTGGCACAGGTGGCATCCTCTGGCAGATGCTGGACAGCTTATCAGGTGAAGTGACAGCAGGACCAAGGCTCCATTTCAGATGCTGCTGCCACCCAGAAGCGCGGTAGCAGTCCTTACCAGGCTAACTCTGCAGTAGTAGACTTAACCTAAGAGGATATGTAAGAAATAAAAAGGTGTAAGACCTCCCAAATCATAAAACCTTGTAACATGATACTAGCAATGGTATGTGTGCAAGAAAACAGAGCAACACCAGAGATAGCTAAGAAAAATTGTTGCCGTGACCTGATAACTTCAGATAAAATGATACGGGCCCTGCTGCTGCACGCCCCATGAAGAAAAAGGGGACTCATATATGCAACTCTTCACTAGCTCCTTTTTCTCTTTTACAGTGTCTCAGTTTCAACTTGAATAACATCACCCTGTGAAGCAGCAGAACTCCAGAGTCATCTAATGAACCTCCAAAATCCACTGCTGCGTAAGGGGGCCAAGATTTCAAGACATAAAAGGTAAAATAATTCCTAGTAGGTCTCCTACAAACATCTTAATGTGCCTGTACCAAGCGGTATTTTCACACCGTTCCCTTCCTCTCTCCTTTGACTGGATAAAGAGCTAGGAGGGAAAAAAAAAGTACCTATGAATACCGATGTGCAGGGAACCCTCATAAATTCACTTCCCGTCAGTCCAACAAATGAGCCCCCCCTGGGAAGCCAGGAGAGAGAGCCTTCTCACAACAGCCTGATTATCAAAAGTCAGTTCTCTCGTGAAATACTCTAACCTCGCAGGGACAAGGATCGTAATAATATGAAAGTATCATAATAGCTTGAGCACTGTAAATTACTTTTGTAACTTGGGACGTGGGGCACATTTCTGGCAGGTTGGTTCCCAGTGATGCTGTTTGCATCTCTGTATCACTTGAGAATTACCCTGAGCCTGAAAGATTCATGTGCTGTACAAATTCAATTTCAGAATAGAAATGTGATTCTCCAGACATCAGATTTCAGCCACTCACTGCATCCATCATGACTTTAGCAAGCTGGCTTTATCACTGCCCTATTCTCCTCAGAAATATAATGCCTGTTACCTGTTACAGTCCTACCCAGTGTTTCCAAAATTTTCTAGAAATAAGCTGCTCATTGATTTTTTTCTTCAGGGATTGCCATAAGTCTACAGTACTTCACTACTGATGACATTTCTGTCAAATTACAGATTTGCCTTTCACAGTTCTCTGTCTTGGACCTTCTCCATTTTTGCAGTTTTCAGATCCATCCACATTTTGCAGCTATCCGTGTGTGAAGGCATCCTACACAATAATCTGAGGAGGTGCCTCCTGCTCATGTTTTATTTCTTTCCAGTCTCCCTAGAGTTTCTGGGGCAGCACTTTTGCATGTCAGTACACAAAGCTAACCTCACATTTATCCCTCTCCTAACCCTAAAAAAGAAACTGCCCTTAAAACCATGTTTCAGTTCAGCTGTATCCTTAAAAGCCCAAACTCTGTAAAACTAGAATGAACTAGTGTAAATCAAACAGTGCTCTTACCACTTAGACCCGCCCTGCAACCCTTTCCAATCAGGGAATCTAAAATTACCATATTTACAGCATCTGCAGCAGAGCCAAGTACAAAACAAGATGAATAGCTGTGACGCACAAGGCAGAGTGTGGAAGTATGCAGCTGGGCCTGCAAACAATATAGGCACTCGGCGCTGAAGTCCATCTAATGCTTTTCACAGACCAGAGTGACTAAAAGGGGAAGGGGGGGAGGGAGGAGAAGAGAAATTCCAGGAAGATGAGTGAAAACACAGCAGAAATCCCAGGCTGCTTCACTAATGGGTAATTGAAATGACTCACAAAAGGTCTAGTAGGGAATTCAATTAATTAGGGACGTGACTGCGCCGAGGGGAGGAGGGAAAGAAAAGAATGCTGGCGATACAAGAAAATCACTCCTCTCCATTCACTTAAAAAAGAGCCTGGAAGAAAACCTCAAGGGAAGAAAAAGCCAACTTTTTCAAGGCAGGGCCTCTACCCCTTCTTATGCACAGAAAAAGGCCACAGTTGAACCGCCCTGGCTTCATGGGAGAAGAAAAGGACAAATAAGCACATCCCTATTGCCTCCCTTCCTTCTCCTTGATTTCTAATGAAAAGGAAGGAACAGAATAAAATTTGATATATTAACTACGTCACCATTAAGGCAACTGGCAACAAGAAACTGTGAGGACAAGACAGAGGAATGATGCAGGACAGATTAATACAATGCTGCTAATAGCAACCCCCTCTTCATAACACCGCTGCTTATTCCATGTGACAGTGAAGGGAGGGCGACAGAAAATAGTAGAAAGATGAATAAATGAAAAAGATGTGGGCACAGATGAAGGAAAAAATGTAATGCAAGAAAGGGAGAGCAGCCCAAATGGGGACATGCAGGAGGACTGGAACTGACAAGAGCAGGGAGAAAAAAGTGGAAAAGGAGTGGATGGAGAGAAGGCAAAGGGAAACGGGGAAGCGCATGGGTGAGAAAAATGGGAGGGGGAAAACCTGAAAAGGAGGAAAAGAGCAGATGTGGGAAGGGTCAGGGAAAGAACGAGAAGTTTCACAATCAGTCAGCAATTAGGACTTGCTGTGATGGGTACATGAGAACAGCAGTGTTGATTCAGCAACCACCTATTGACAAATACTGCTTCTGACCAAGCCTCAGAGACTAAATTTACACTAGTGCTAGTTTAGAAATCTCGAAGAATGTGTGACCTAAACTTGCAGGCCCAGAACTGGTTATTCCTGGTAGTGGAACAGCAGGGAGAGATACAATGACAGGGGGCAAGTGCTCACTCATGGGATGGAAAGTGGGATCTGCAACCTTTCAGGATAAAGTTACCGTAGCTTGAAACGTAGCTGTTGTTAATTCTGACTCGGAGCTGTTATTGCCAGGCTGGCTGTTCAATTGCTTCACACAAAAGAAACTCATGGTCATTGTTTACCTTAGTGAATCACGAAGGGATCTAACAAAAAGTACTTCTTAGGCCCTGAGAAGTTCGGGTCAGCACTGAATGCCCTCTGAAGGCTTAGATATGCTCTCACGCTCAAGTATCAAGATACTATCGCTGTGAAAGGTTGGCAAAGTTTGCAATATGCTGCATGTTTGGGCAATTAGCTGAGTATTTCTGTTCCCAAGGCTGTCAATCTGACATCTTAGCAAGAAAACATATAAATCAAACCGTATTCCTCTGCCAGTGAACTGACCATTAATGTCAGCTCCACTGTCAAATGACTTTCAGAAGAGCAAAAGATTTTTTATAAGGTTTATATTTAATTTAATAGAGCAAAGAAGATATGACACTGCCCAAGAAAACAATTCTTAGGCAGTTGAGACATACTGGACCAGAAGGAAAAATACAGTATTTAGGTAACAAGAACCAGTATGATACAAATATCTTTATACTAGTGTAAATACACGAGTGTCTAGACCCAGAGATTGCACTACTGTAACTACATCTAGGCTTTCACAGTGTTTTAAGTTAGATTCATGCAAAAATGAGTATACAGAAATCCACAGCTGATTCTGAATTGATCTTCCAACATGACACTAAGGAGCACTATGCCACTGCAGGAATGATCTTTCAGAAGAGGTATAAAGTTGAGACCAAATTCCTATGGGCTGGTTTAAGAAAACAGCTCCCAGGAATTTTGCAAAGACATTATTGTTGGTGCTCTGGACAAATGTAAATGTTTTCTAGTTTCAACCAGCTCGGCTGGTAGTTTCTATGGAAAAGGACTACAAACCATGGGCATTCAGTGCCTAGATGCCTATGCAACGATGCGATTGTCATACAAGAATTACAATACAGCTATAAAATGTCAGTTAAGTCAGGCAGGCCCAATAGCAAATTCAAGCTGGGCAGCCAAAGCACCACTTGACACAGTACTTTATTCGGCTTCAAAGCTCCATTCTTTTCAAATTCTCTCTCTAACATGTCTAATGAAACAGACAGGGCAATGTGCTCAGAAGGTCATCAGTTTCTAACCAGAGCGCCTCCAAAATTTAACAGGGCCTTGATTCCATTGCCAATATAATTTTGTCCTTTTTACTGGGTCTTCATCAAGTTATACTCATGAGAACTGCAGGCTGGGTCAACGCGTACCTCGAGGCTATCTGGATTCTGTTAAGACAGGCTCATGCTTTTTGTCCAGACCCTCCTCTCCCCCTCTTACAAAACACTCAACAGAAAATAAAAAAAAATCCCCTCTCTTCTACAAAATTAAAATAATTAAAATAAATTCCTTTTATCTCTCTAATTAAGTACCATCCTGTATTTAGTCAGTTGACAGCACTGAAGAATGATTTTTCTGTATTCCACAATGTCATCTCTCGTCCCTGGATCTATTCAAAGCCTCTTGTACATATTTAATCACTCCTAGCCAGGCCTGGCTAATGAAATGCAGGGCCTTGCCCTGACCTGACCTTGCTATTTCTATTTTGGCTCAGCACATCCTCTGCTAGTTGGTTAAAAAAAAAAAAAAAGAAAAAGTTGTTTCTCTCTCTCTCTTGGACTTAAAGGTCCTGTTACTGGCAGGGGGTATGGTCAAGGACACGGCTGAAAACAGAATGAATGACTGTGAACACTGCTTTGCAAAACGACTGCAAGTCCAAAAAGGACCACAGCAACTTCAGTGAAAAGTTTTTTTCCCCTTTTCTCTTTGGCTGGCAAAGTCTGGTGGGCACTGTTCATCTACTGGGAACGGCTTATGGCTAGATAATTCTGTAAGAAAAATGGACTGCTCAAATTGTTTGCAACACTCTTTCATAAAGCACTGGTATTCATTCTATGGTTTTGGGCACTTTGGGCAACTAAATATGTTGTTCTTGGTTTTCCCCATCTGCCCTTCCTATTTGCCAATACAGCAACTTAAAAATATATTTTCCCTTTCTGAGAGCTTGTAAAGAAGTGTGATCCCATTTATGACCACTTAGGAAACACTGGATGTTGGGTTAGCCCTTTTGTCACATGATGTTGGTTGCAGGAATTTATCAACATGCCAATCAGAAGTCAGAAATGTTTCCAGTGTACAACAGGACAATATTTACATGCTGATTCATGTGGTCTTTTTAAGCTGAGTTTGTTTTCAAATGGTTTATGATTTTGTTGGCCATGAGTTTTGGTGTTCAGTTTGACATACTGAGTTGCTGGATGAACCATAAACCATATTTGAAGTCAGCAAGGGCAAGGGCCATCTTTTTATTCTTTGCATGTACACAGCGCCTTACACTGTGGAGCTCTGGATACCGAATAGGGGTCACAGATGCTATCGCAAAACAACCAGTAACAGCACTTAGGTACTCAGACTGTCAGAAAAATCAGGCTGAGTGGCTCCATTCACCATTGTTCCTCCAATTATCTCTCAATGGAGGCACCCCAGAGAAAATGGGGCTGAATAAGGTGAAGATGCCTTTAGCCAGCTGCCCAAAACTAACGCCCTACGTCCCATGAACACTGTGAGCCTCAAAAGCTGCCTAAGGACCAGGGATATAGACCCTACTTCTAACGGCCAGAGTCAGTTTAACAGGTCCTTATTAGCTCTTCTGCATGCTTAGAACTGACATTAGAAGAGTTAGATTAGCATTTATTTTTGTCCAGTCTTTTCTCAGCTCAACCAAAATAAACAGGTTCAAGTTGCAACATTATGTTGAATAGAAGCAGTAGGACAGTAGACATTGCTTGAAGGAAGAAATGTTAAAATCATGTTTGCAATCACTGAAGTCAAACAATACAGTTGTGTCATTTTCCTCCTAATACTATTTATTGGGTTCTTTTTTAGTCTGGTTTTCTACACAGACAACACTTTTGCAATCACATTCTGTACCCCAATGTATAACTTTTTCAACCAAGTCTGACAAAGGATAGGCGTTCTCGAACATGTGAGATCACAGAAATTCAGTGAAAGAGATGACCAAGTAGAGGAGAGAGCTCCTGTAAATGTCCCTGGTTGGCTTATTAAGTTATCCATTATTAGATTCCATGAAATCCACAAAGAAGATTCCTAAGTATGCCAACTGCAGGAAAAACTTGTAGATACAGTCAACCAACCGCAAGGTACAGATCTGTACCAAGCCACATTTTATTAGGTTACTACACTCACGGGTTTGTCAGAGCTTCCAAAAGAACCTGAAGTTCTCTGCTTCACAGGAAAAAGTGGAAACACACAGCTTTTGTTGGGATTGGGCTACCAGTCTTTGCCACCATTGCAACACCTGCAGCCTTGAGGGTATGCTGTCCTGAAACAAGTAGCTTTACTTCACTGTCCCACATGGTTTGACACTGGAGCCAAACTGCTGTAACTATAAATGGCTAGCAGAAGACATGGTCCCCTGCTGTCCTCCATCTCTCCTTGTGGCTTCCCTTGCGCTTAGTGCTCATCTTACTCCGCAAGAAGTCAGTTCAGGGAGCAAAAGTGGCAAAAGGCTAACCCACAAGTACAAAGTGAACAGATTTCTGAGCTCCCTTAGACAATCTCACTGATGGGTTTGATGAGCACCAGAACCGATGCAGAAGTTGGCCTTTTGTTGGCCACCTGCTGGTGGCCGTGAGTTGAGAGATCAGCATTACTACCACCTGAAACCTGGCTATGGTCTCACAGGGCCACAGTCAAACATCTGCATCTGGTGATCCTCAGCCAGCAGAATGGCTCCTTGGGGAGACACACCAGGCAGCACCATTTAGGCCAACTCCAAACGAGTAACCAACCTTCGTGAAACCAGACAAAGACAATATTCAGCCACTTTTCCCCCCTCTCCAAGCAGGTCTGTGATCTACCTCATGCCCCAGCCCCACTGCAGTTTTACAAAACAGAGCCAAACACACGGCATGCTGTTGTAGAACAAGCGCACTCACACTAATTGTCTGTGCCCTTGGTTTCCTTTGTGTTACCGTCTGCTACAGGCATTTTTGTTGTGATTTTACACTACAGACATCAAGATCATTGAGTGCTGAATTTCCCTTGCTTATGCTGTACCTGATGTTTGGCAGCCGGAGAATGCTACCTCGGGGTGCTCCTTCCCTGGGAGCTCTGGCGGGATGTTGCAGTTAAGCCACATCCACACAGCTAAAACCACAGAATTTAAAAACAGCTGTGAAATCCAACTGTGTCTGATCTGCCTCGGTGTTTGGCTGGCCTCTGTGGGGCCAAATTTGTTTGACTCAAAGTAAAAATATGATTTAGCACAGTTCACCAGATGAGGCAAAAGCATTTTTGGAAGGTTTTTTTCAACCTACTTGTAACAAACAAATTTGGGCCACCACCTATACATGCCAGAAAAAATGTTTATCTTGCTTAGCCAAAATTGAGCAAAATAGATTTTTTGGCAGCATGGACAAAGCTTTAGGCTTGACTTTTTTAAGGTCCCCTCCTAATTCCAGTTTTCCGTTCCCCACCCTTTGGAGTTTCTCAGATGATTCTCTCTCCCTAATGGTTTTTCAGTTTGGGTACTGTCCTTTAATTTTTTCTCCCTTATGGTTCTTTTCTTTCCTTTAGTCTTCTTCTGCATTTGTTTTCTTTCTATCCGGTCTCATGGAAACATATTAAAATACCTCCTATCTCTACCATTCCTACCTTTTGTTTGCCAAGCTACTTTCCCGTGGCCAAAGGTATATCCTTTGATACCCCTTGATTAAACTTACAGTGTATTAAATGATTCAGAAACAGGAATCTTAACAGTGGCCTAAGACCACTATTCCAAATAACATAAGGAATTCTAATTTACATGTGTCTTACTAATACAGAGAGAGAGATATATATGGATTGCTACATATATTTTAATACTCTTGCTACTTCCTCAAAAACCAGCACAGAAAAGATACATGTAAGGAAAAATGGACTAAAGTAGGACTTTTGAGCAAGACAACTTCAGAAGGAGAGGGAAATAGACAAATTCAATAACCTAACAAGGAAAATCGGAGTCTATGATTTCCGGACACACTGGTCTTCCTTCTGATACTACAGACTTCATACATTTCCCGTGCAATGGACCTCAAAACTCCTATTTATTTGGCATTAAGAGCATGAACCATTTATAAGATGGCTCACACTCCAAAAAGTCAACAGGGAAATTTTCAGCATTCCAGCTAAAACTTTCTGAAATTTTGTTTGAATTTTTTAAATTCAAAGTCAGACTGAGTCTCACACTGTTCACAGCAAGCACCGTAGTTTTGCGTGCGTTCCCAAGGCTAATCAGACTAACCTTACGTAAAGGCCCGAGTACTATTTATTTTCTGCTGAATATGTTTCCTAAAAATTGCCTTACTATCTCCAGAGATTTTAAATCATAGTGGTAACCAGTTGTCTTGGGGATGACAAGAAGCAATTCTGCACAAGCAGTTGTCCAAGAGAGACTCCCCAGTGAATTCTTCTAAGAGTTTGTATCTGCATGTTTTAGTAAGAGCCTCTAACCATGGCCTCAGACTCGCTTTTTGGAATCTATGAGCATTTGAAATTAGTTCATGATAAACTTGTCAAGGGCTCATTTGATCACTTTTTAATTGAAAGCAGGTCACTAAAACAAAATTTGTCCATGTTGAGAATGCAAAAGCATTTGGGAGGGATATGACAAGTCATCCAAGCAACACTGAGTGTTCAAACGATGCTTAAAAGCTCAATACATAATGCCGCCCAGAAGAAGAGAAACTCTGCTTAGGCAACCCCTATGCATACTTCACAGTCACATCAGGACTGGCTCCCAAATACAAAATATGTGCATATATCATGCTAGTAGCTGATCAATAGCCATCGTTACTCATCACAGGCTTAGAAAATATCATGAAAAGCTAAATTACATCTGAAATATGTTAACTCTCATGGTCAGTTTATCAACAGTTCAAGAAAGAAGGCTTTGTTTTGGTTTTTTAGGAGTCCCATTGGAAACACTGATGGCATCTTCAGCAACTGCATCACTACTGTGTCTCCATAGTGGCTCTCAGCAGGTTCAGACAAGAAATGCAAAGGCTGAGATCACTTTCTTGCTGTATGTTACTGTGAGATCCAAGTCCTTGCTGGGTCACAAATCACATGGTGTATTAAGGGCTTAAGATTAATTCTGGAGATTTAAACTCCTGTTTTGACCATAAGCCATGAATGGAAATGGGCTACAGAAAAAATAAGTTTGATGAATCTGGGCCATGGAGTAATAGAACTTCTTAATCAAAGAAAAAAGAGTGAGCTAATTTAAGTGATAGATGTGCCTTTAGCATCCTGCCAAGTAGATCACACCATTAACTTGTTTTGGAACTCCGACGAGAAATGGCAATATTAGGTATTTTATATTAGAGGAGAGTCTTTGCAGGGGTCCATGTAACTCCATTCATGTTGGCAATTTCTATGTTAAAAGGCCAGGAATAATCTGCTCCATTAAAAAATTGAATGAAATCCACTCTCTTCAGGCTGGTTAGCAGAATCCCTTTTTTTTTTTTCTTTCTGATATAGCCCAGATTTAAACGTAAACTGACTATTAGGTGAGAACTCTGTTGTCCATTACCAATTCCTGAAAACTTCAACATGTTTTGATTTCTTTATAGCCAATACCAACATTTTTTTCTACTGGGGATAAAAAGTAGTAAAAGCAAAAGTAATATCCAAGCCAATCTCCAACCTTCAGAAGACTCTACACAACACACAGATGACATCCTATACTCAGGTAATGTATTTCACTAGATGATAGATGAAGAGAGATTTCATACAGTATGTAGGGATGTAATATTAACATCAAATACATTCCAACTCCTTTATCTAATCTAACGAGCCATTTAACAGTTGATCTATCAGGTCAAGTCTTTGAATCAGGTTTGTGCCATGGGAGTAAAAGATGCCTAATATTTAAATAATCTTTTTGACAAAGGTGAACTTGATCAGTAATAAAGATTGTTTCCAATCAATGATCTTCAAAAGGTCTCTTCTGTTTCTTTCCAGATGACTACACAAAACATCACAGTACATAAAATACCTTGGTCTAATCTGCTGCCACTTGTTTTCCTCTTTGTAATTATTTCTTGAGCTTTATGAGGTGCTTTTGTAACTGTTTTGGGCCTAGAGAAAGCATGCTCTTGCTTTCATATGGAAACTGTAAGCACTTTCATCCTTCCACTGCCAGAACACACACAAGCACACAAGCTGGCACATTCTTCTAATCACAAAAGTAAAAAAAAAAAAAAAAAAAAAAATCACAGCTGCAATATTAATAGCAAATATATTCTGGTTCATGTCTGGTTACACTCAGGTGAGCACTGATAAGTCATGTGTGAGGTTCTTATACACAGCTCTGCCACTGCAACACCAATCCTAACATGCCTCAGCCTCTTTTTAACATTGTCATACAGCTCAGTCCTGAACGGCTTCTTGCTGATCCTCTCCTCTACAGTATTAATAATATACATGATTTATTATAGTTGGCCATAGTTGGTAGTTGCTTTTTACAGAAAAATAAATACATGGGCCTTCACCTCCCCCCAGAATCTGAGACTTCAGTACAGATAGGCAATTATGCCAAATTCTGCAGCAACACTTGCTCCAAATGATAACTTTCAGATATCATTCCTGAATATTTGCAAAATATATGATGAAAAAAATCTGTCCTAGTTAAGCTGTTTTTTGTGTCCTTCTAAATGTTGCACAAGTGGTTGAACAATATATATAAAAAAAAAAAAATCAAAGAACCACACTAAACAAAACTGTCTATATTATGCAACTGTGTCCCAAACTAAAGCAGTGAGCTCTATAAGCACCATCTTGGCCATCTTAGGAGGTACATACCCTGCCTGATTTTTGGCTGACCTGTATTGCGTTTACAGCATGGGGAAATCGCTGTGGAAGCAACCCTAGCACCATTTTTCAAGAGGAGACTAAGGTTAGACTTTAAAGCAATAATGCTGAGGCAAATCACAATATCTTCCCTCCCAGCAGTCCTAGTATAGCAGTTCTTCCCTACTTGCTACACTCAGGCAGTGTTTATGGAAAGTCACTGAGTACCTTGAAAAAGCAAATGTCTGACCTACCCATACCACTCACCTCCAAGTGCTCAGTATTCCTAGCACAAAATTAAACACTGGGGGCTAGCACGCCATGGCATTCACAGCACACTCAGTTACAGTATATTCAGCACAACAACATACTGAGAAAAAAAACACTTTAGCAAGAAACTCTGAAGAACACTGAGCGAATGGCATGCTAGCTTTGGACTGTCACCAAAGCACCAGGTCTTCATAATACAAGGTAATATGCAAAAATAGAGATTGACATAAATAGTAGGAATGGGAAAGCGTTGCCAGACATTAATGAAATGCTAACTTTCCTAGCTTGGGAAAATTCATTCATCACTACAAAGCCATTGCTTTGTAGCTTGATTCAACAGCAGAGAAGGATGCCTAAAGAATTCCTTATAGGTAGTAAGAATTTTATAGGTTCTTTATAAAAGTATTTTTTTAAACATACCAGGTTCAAATCTAATGTGCAATCCTATGAATGTCTAATCAGTTTTGCTTTCTTCCTCTTCTTGCTTTCAAATGCTGGTCTCCTGGACAACCACACAGCAACAGAAGAAATTTCCAGTAGTTCAGGACATTTCTGCAATTACTAAACCTTGTTTAAATGCCCCTACGATAATAGGCATTATCATGTGTAATAATCAGTCACAGGGAAAAAGCTTTGGCCTAAATGTTCAATATTCTTTCAAAAAGAACAATGAAGATTGCTGCCTTAAAATGCCATCACTGTACCGACTTGTTTTAACTTTTCCCTCCGTAGCCTGGAATGGAGTATCTGAGATAAAGGGGCACGGCACAGCGGAGCTGTGCTCTCAGATCTCATTCTTCCTTTGGTGAATTAGGCTGCATCATGGTCTGTAACTCAGTTTCTGCGCTCACAGCTTACAAGAGAAATGCTCAAAAGCAAGAATCAGACAGCAGTGGGAAAACTATGCTATGCAATTCCTGATTTGTAAGTCAATTTGAATTATATAGATGGAATTGCAAGGGGCCCCCTAACCCGGGGTTCGCTCTTCTTGCAGTACCACATTAACGTCTTTAAAGAAAGCAGCTGTCTTTCCGCATGCCACTGTGGGCCAAAATAAGCTGCCCATCCTGACATGAGTGACCAGACTCAAGCACTTTGCCTCTGTCCTGGGCCCCTGTAATGCAAGCAAGCTACAGGGGGACGGGGCACCATGCTGGATGCTGCACTCGAAACGCCTGTCATCTCCTTCTGGCACAGAGAGCACCACTGTTCCTTTTTAAAAATCCCCTGCTCTTAGCAAGGTTTGTTTTTCTAACTGGTTCCCAGAAACCTCTTGGGGGTTCCAAGCCCAGAAAAGTAATTACTGCATTACTTTGGCCACAGACACAATATCAACCTTGTTAGACTTGGCCTGTGGAGACAGCCAAACACCTGCTGCTGCAGCATTTATTTGATAAGCTTCATGGTTCGCTAACATAAACCTGATCCTGCTGACCTGCAGGAGGATGAAAAGGAGCCGGGGGGAAAGGGTGGAGCAGGTAGGCGATCTCACAGCCCTCTGGCCCAGCAGCTTACAGCCCTCTCTCCCAGCGAGCTCCCATTTCTCTTTGCTTTCTTGTTCCCTGGTGAGAGCTTCAGAGAATTGGTTTTCCCCCTGCAGTTATGCAGGCAGATGTGGAAGGGGCTAGGATTCCCATGCCTTATGACGGATTAACTGACAAGTGCGGGATCAATACGGGAATTGTTCTAGCTCTGGCTGCATCTGTAGCCTTCCAAAGCAGACAGAATAGCTGCACATACTCTCGTTGGCATGGCGGTGTGTGCACTGAAAGGCTGGCCTAATACCAAAGTCCATTAGTTAACAGCAAGAGGGGAAGGAAAGGCTGCAAATCAGTCAAATCAACAGATAGAAGGTTGGGGAGAAAAGCAGATGTAGAAATAAAAACTCAATTTTTATTCCTCAAACAACACACTTTTCTTGTCTAGTACAAAAAAAAGAAAGTGGGGCTAGGGGGAAATGAAATAAGGTTTTGTCCCAAACAGGACCATCTCTTCCAGTGGATACTGCCGAGCAACATCTGAGGAAAAAACAGAAGTGCCAGGGGAACTTAGCAGGAAGCAGAAAATAATCTGCCCAACTATGGTGTTCGATATCAGGAAAGAAACTTATTCTTCTGATAGGCAAGCTCGCCTCCTTCTCAGCCTCAGCTTTTTCCAGGCAGAGGGAATCAAAAGTGGACTATCTAGAAAACCAGGACAGGGCATTTCCATGTATCTGCTAGTTGTCACTTACATGGAAAGGGTTTGACCTCAGGACAGTATGTTTTCCAGTGTATCTCTGTCTGTGTATGTTGATAGTGCATATTGGAGATACACAGCGTGATTCACCCACTTGGGAGACAGTGAGAAGCAGATGAATCACTTTGGATGACATCAGAGCCAGACCAAACTTTTATACAAAACTTGGCAAAAATCTGAAGACTAAAACTCTGAACACGTGTGAAATTGTCTACACGAGCATCGTCTATCTTATTTCACCTTCTTCCGCTGGCTCAGAACTTCAGGAACTTTATTTCCTGATGAGAAAAAACTGCAAAAAATCAAATAATATGCCACAAGACATTTTCTGAAGAGATCCAACCCAAATCAAAGCAAAAACCTCAAAAGAAAACGTCTCTTGTGGAACCTCAAGCCCAGTTTTGCAGGTATGTGAAATTCAGATAACGAATGATAAACATCTGTACTTTTGGGCTAGTACCAACATTCTACTTTTGTATTCACCCTTCACTGTACAGGACTCACAGCATCAAAGCGAAACGTTAAGTACACTCAGAAAACCAGCATGACCGGATTCTCAGAGATCTAATAACACAGCCAACTGTTCTTCAATTTATTGACTAGCCTGTTTCTCTCAGAACGGTATGAGACAGTTTTTTTAGAACTAGTAATTAAGGAAGAGAAACAAATAACCTGATAATATTAGGAGATTCTTGTGAAAAGTGCTGCGAGAAGGAAGACAGAGAGTGTAAATGAATTTGACCCACACTGGGAAACCTATATTGCTTGGAAGCCTGTGGGTACAAAAGATCCACAAAGTAAGTGTTGCCTAGGATGAAAACCTTGAGGCCAATGCACAATACATCCAACTCCTAGAAAATGCACCGGAGTGAGCCACCTTAGTTTCCTTGAAAATTGCTGATGATTGAAGCCAATAATAACTTCATTCTTCCTCCACCATTTTGCTTCAGGCTCTATGCCAATGTTCACCAACAGGCTAAAAGCAAACCAAAATAACTCCTAATGCATTGTTCACCCACCAGGCAGTGGTGATACGGAAGAACTCATGGCCTGTTCCCCAACAGTTGCTAGAGAGCCCAGCAGCAAAACTCCCAGGCTAAGGACAATTTTACTGCTTGGAGCTTTCTAAATAATAAAGCCATCTAATTTCAGAAAGTATTAAGAAGCACCACAGGTAAAGTATTGGAAGGACTATAAAGATCCTCCTAATGGTATTTCTGTAAAAAACCTATCATATTACAGGATGCTCTTCTATATTATTCTGCCTTTTATTCTTAAACCTAGTTTCAGACTGTGAGCAAATCTACACCTTGTACAGCAGCTTCTGCCCTGGTTTCCCTAGAGCATCGTACATGCAGAAGCTCCCTGAAGGATGTATTTTTCACGGTAAAATACTGGTAGACTGTTATACTAGCAGGAACAGTTTTAAAGAAAGCTGAACAGGTTTGACAGCAGCCAGGGTGAACTACTGCTGGTTACCATCTGAGAAGCTGCACCCAAGGAGCTTGACCTGATAGATCAGCAGAGCACTCTGAAACCACACTGAGTTTGGAGCACAGCAAGGCAAATGAGAAACGACAACGATGGCTGTACAGCTCACTCAGAGCATCCCCAAGAGAGCCGCCATATGCTGACAACGAACACTGCAGCTGAAAGGAACCAAAATTGTACAACAGCTTCTTAAAATAAATCCTCCCAGCAGGCCCTGCTTCCTGTTCTGTTAACAGCCACCAGACCAGAGGAGTGGAACTCGCTCTGAGTCATGTAAATGCACGTGTGCTCAAGAGCACTGAGCTCTGGGTGCCTAGGCATGTGTGGCTGCACACGCTCTTGTGCGGCCAGCTACAGGACGACGAGAAGAACATGAAAGCAGGATGTCTCTCTCTCCATTTTCTTCCTCTCTGCAGAGAACTTTATGTAGCTGAAAACTGAAAAATTGTGAGCTTTTTCCTCTCTACAGGCAAAACATGAGCAAGTGTTGCAGGCCCTTAATAGTGCATGGGTAACTAGAGCTCAGCCTGGTACAGGTACTCAGAGGTAACACATCACCTCTGCTGTGTCACATCCCTGGGAATCTCCAGGATCAACACCTTACCGCTACACCATTCCGTATGACAGGAAAGGATCAAATTGGACAGAGTCAGGGTAGAATATCAAGATAAAACTTTTTTCACGGTAACTGAATATTGTGCTCTCAAATCTTTTTCTCTCCATTTCAAAAGGGTATTTCTAGCTTTATGGTTGTGAAGACAACTTTTACATTGTGAATCGAGAGTAAGCAATATAGTAAGTTGCCCAAGTTTGCAAACACACTGAAAGAGGTTTCTCGAAAATAACTTCCACGTCATAGCTAGATGCCTTGAAATGACTGTCTGAACCCCATCCTTCTGCCCAGAGTTTTTTGTTTTAACATAATCTGGTTTCTTCAGGTTTGAATCAATGGAAGAAAAAGACTGCGGCTTTTTGTTATGTCTTGGGTTAAAACCTATTGAAACTGGTAGATATAGCACTACATTTCCTTTCAAGCTAAATAAGGCTCCAGTTAAATACCTCTTTGTTTAGTAATTGCTAAAAACAAAAGACTGCAAAAAGCCACAGGCTGCGCAGGGTCTGGACCTCACAAGACAAAGGGAATCATGGGAACAGATGCCCCAAACGTGGCATGAGCAGTGCAGCTCTGCTCCTAAAAGCGTTGGGGATGAATATGGTATCTTTTTTCACATATGAAGCAGATTCTAACATGTGTGGCTTACTGTAAGCCAATATTAAGTCCGTAATTTTTACTACGTCAAACTACTGTAATTATTTCTATAATAACATGTTATTATTTTGCTAGCTGTCACTCAAAGCATGTGGAATAGTAAAAGCACAAAACTGTCCATTTTTGGGGTGGGGTAAAGAATACCAAGAACAGGTTTCTTCTTAAAGAAAGCCATTCAAAGCCATCCAAAATGAGTTTACTCTATCAAAATACTGATAGGTTACTTTGAGCCTTAAAATAAATCTCTGAAATCCATTAAGCAGGTGAAAAGGACTTCAGTTTCATCCTTTAACCACAACTTATCCTTAGCCAAGTCCTAGATGGCTAATTACTTCCAGTTATTTCTGAATAAAGTTTTAACCACCTCTGTTGGAGTCATCAGTATCTAACACGTGTTGGGGAGAGGGGAGGAAGTGATCTATCTGAGCGTTAGACAAATAATAGACTTACTGACAGAATATAAGCAAAAGAACAAACCAAACGAATTGAAAAGGACAGCAGACCAATTCTCTTCTATCAGCATTTGAGGAGGGCCTAGAAGAAAGCGGGACACCTAGCAGTATCCAAAAGCCTTTGGGTCACTTTATTTCAGCTGTCTCATACCCTAAGTTCTGGCAAGAAGAAATACAGGCAGGAAATGCTAAGAAGATTTCCAGTCCTTCACCTTCATATTCAAATAGTCTTTCTCACAGTACCAGTACATCAAATCAAACTTGATTTAGCCTTAAAAAACCAGTCTAATTCCCAGAAGCTCTGCAGCATCTCTGGCCTGCTTTCAGAGCACTGTGGCACACAGGAGGTGGACTGGGTGCTGAGCAGGAGGTACAGCACATGGTCAGGAGACAGAAGGGCTACCTGAGAATCCCATGGAAAAAACATGTCCTGCTCAACCTAGTCTCCAGATGACCTGTTATAAATGTGAGAAATTATTTAACTCAATCAAAGTATAAGGGATTATGTGTGTATTTAAACTTTTTCTTGAATTGACTCATAAAACAGGAAAGCCATGAAAATGTAAAATTCACTTTGGAAAAATATGCCCATATAAGGAGACATAAGGCTTTCTGGATAACTGTGCGATACCTGGATTATCTTTGTATCTATATATGGCCTTTAACACTGTAGAAATGGAGCATCCTACATATAATGCTGAACATTTCAGTATCTCTGGAAATCAGAAAAGAAGATGGAAAACAGGACATGGAGAAATTCTTTTGTCCACGATTACACAAAACTGGCAAGAATGAGCAGCTGAAGGCAGATATCTTCAGACCTCAATCTTAAAACCATATTTCCTTTGATATTACACATTCCTAGGGCACATGTAAAAGAGCAGTGAACAATTGATGCTGATTGTTGTGGCTCATTAGCCAGCCAACGATAGATATGTGCCCTGCATATACTCATTTATCATAACAAATATTTGCACATGGGATTGAAGCACTGGGAAACCATACACCCACAGATATTGTCTCAGTCAACCCTTCCTTTCAAGGCCTGGTTCCACTCCCTCCTCCATCTCAGTCCCTCCATTAATCTCTCCATTTGCCTTTCAGTTTTGCTTAGTTTACAAGTTATCATCACTAAGTACATGAAAACTGTAACCAAAGACCGTCTGCGTCTAACATAATCACTCAAACAATTTCCAGTTAATGATTTACTGTTTGCTTCACTTCCCCACCCACTGTCTGACTTTTTTAGGGCAAAGACATAATTTCTTGCATGTTGCTAGAGGACTACACACCCCAATGGGGCTAAGAATGCAACAAAAAAGATGTAATGGCAAAGGGGATGAATAGAACAGTCAAGTATTTTCCCTTCAGCAGAAAACAGTGTGTTGCTACTTTGGTGGCAAAGGCTTCTATGCCCAGAAGCAGCTAAGAACTACCTTCTGAGGGTGCCACGCCAGTGGAAGCACTTTTGGCTCAACATGCCCATGTGTCTGCTGATCTGATTCTTCAATGAGACAATTCACTGTCTGTTTCTGGGGAGAGAATGAATGGAGGAGTTAGATCAATTATCCAAGAGTCTTCAGGATACACTGACAGATGATGAAAGAACTCTAATACATAATTGAAATACCCTGTACCAAAATACTCACATTAAACCTCGGCTTATTACATATAGGTCTGAGCTATCTCAGACCTTCAGAACAGGAATTGAGTTGTTTATCAGTGAAAGCCAAAGTTCTAAAAAGTGGGCTGCCCACTACAGAGTCTTTGTGTTGGGAAAATTAGCTTCAGGAAGAGAATCAAAATGAATTAAAACCACATGGAGATCCTCTCCCTTTACCCCCCTTTTCCCCTTTCCTTTCACTATATGCATCCCCTCACCAGGAGACAGAGGCCAGTTCAGTCTAATTTAGTCCAGTGTTTTTGTTTCCTAAAGTCTCAATCTTGGGCTGAGTCCATTAATAGGCTGCAGCTGATTTTAATCTAGATGAACTCAAGACTTCTCTCTTCTTTGGTTTTAAAAAGATTACAAATTGTGTGTTATATAAATAGAGGGAAAAGGGAAAAAAAGAAACAGAATGAGTAAAAAAATCTGCTCTCCATTAGCTGACCTGCTGAACAAGCCTGTGATTCAAATAAAGATGAGAAATGAGAGTTGTGGGGGGAAAAACACACAACTAAAAGCTCTAGTGATACTGCATTCAGACACACTGGGAAGAGGAGATGCAGTAATGTCTGAGAGCTACCATTACCATCGTAGCAACACAGAAGAGATATTAACGAGACTCCAGAAGTGGCAAACCAGATGCCTCAAAGACTGTTCTGATAGTTTGCAGCACCCCTTCCCAGTTAAACTCAAAATCACATTGATTAGCAACTATGACCTCTTTGTACCTCATGTCTCTTTCGTAGCCAAGGTAGAATAAGTTCGTCTTAGACTAGCTGCTTGTAGATACTTGTGAGTATAAAAGAATGCCATGATATACACGTGGACCGATTCAAGTGGGCTCTCACCCCTAAAAAGGGGTGCTGAACCTGCAGAGTTGCCTCAGATCAGTGCTGGGGTACCCCACGAGAACAAGCGATAAAGAAGGTGTATGGGTATGTTGTCCTCTAAACAACCAGTTCTGGGTTCCTCAGGGCAAGTGAAAGAAGAAACAAAGCCCATGCCAATGTAATGCAAAATTATTTCTCCTTTTGTCCAGAAAACCGACTTTAGATTAGCTCTAACAAGCATGAAAAAGAAAAGGCAAACTAGTCTGCTACAAGAGGTAAATGGGAGAATTATTTTTGTTGTGATACAACAGTTCAGAGGCTTTAACACAACAGTCTTCTCACCATGGTAAAGAATGACAGAAGAAAATCACTTCCCAGTAGTGCTGTTTCTCATGACCGCAGTTGTAGATGACTGTCAACAAGGCTGTCAGTACTGCCATACACCGCTACTAACATGATTATGGTCAAAACACTTTTGTCTTATTGGTATCAAACCACTCTGTGTAGACATCTTTGTTTCTTCTCCTGTCACACAGAAGGAAGGAGAGCTGAATGCCATAATCCTCCTCCATCTCAGAAAGGGCAATCTCTTCATCAACTTTCTCAACTACCTAGACTTACTCCTGTTCACTTCTTAGTACAGCATGTTTTTAGCGTACTTCACCCTAAACTAATGTTATGTGCTCTGAGCCCCAGATCTCCCAGCATCAGTTTTCTTTATTAATTTCCTTGTGTGCCGATTTTTTTAAATAACACATTCAAACGCTTAGAGAATGCTATCATATGATACTGCTAAGGATTTGAAAATTGGGAATGCCAATCTTAAATTATTTTAATTTTGGGTGAGAAGGGGTTGGGCTTTTTGGTTTTTCTCGTGCCAGCTTGAATTCTCTGGCTGCTTTATGTCACTCTGGAACTCTACACACAGTCACAGGACACTGTGCTCAAGACTGCGTGAATCCATGTTTTTTAAAATAATTGCAATAAGCTGTAAATGTGACACTCATTTTTCTTGATGCTCAACCTCAGTGCTGATGCCTTAGAAGTTTCACTTTAGAGGAATCTCCTGAACAGCTCATACACAACTACTTTATTTAAAAATGGCCACTGCCGCTGAGGAGCAAAGCCAAACATGAAGGGACTATGAACAGCAAGTGAGTAGAGTGTAACTACTCACAGCACCCTGCATTCACAGTCCTGGCGGAGAGCAGCAGAATGGCAGCCATTTGGAAGAAGGAGAGCTGTTTATAGAGTTGCCTATAACAGACTTCTGTTCTTTAACTCCAGATGAAAATTATAGGTAAGAAACTGCTTTCAATCCACAAAAAAAAAAAAGGTTTTTAATAACCTATGAGCAAGATTTTAAGTGAGCTGTACTCACAAACAAAAGATCCCAAGAAGCTGTAGTCTTGATGTCATCATGATAATTTAAAAATCTCAAAATAGCTTTTGATTCCTCAGAGAATCCATTTCAGAAGTCCAGAAACGTTTTTCTCTGCTTGCTAATGCTGTCATTTTGGGAATTGCACACATCTGTTTTACACAAACAAAGAGAATATATACCTGCATAAAGTAAAAATCACAACTTCGCCATAAGAAGGAAATAGAACAGACATAGTGAAAGTGCTAGTAATCAATAATAAACACTAGATATGCAGAGAAACAGACGGACAGACAGACATGAATAAGAGGAATTACACAATCCTATCAGCTTTACCTGAATACAACCCCTTGTAGTAAGTCTCAATTGCAATGATAAACGCGCCTGGATTAAATCCAGCAATTTTTCATTCCTTGTTAATGGGGCAAATGTAACTTGGAAGGGGTCTGTATGCAATCACCGGAGGTTTTATTTGTATAACTTTCCTGGAGTTTGACTAGGACTATATTTGATTGCATGTGGGTGGCTGTGGGACGGGTGGACAGCTGGGTGAAAAACTATGACAAAAGGAATCTTGTCCCATTTCCTGCCTGCGCTTCATTCACTAATGAGCACTGCTCTGGGTCAGTCTCAAGATTTCTTCATCTGTTGTTGTCTCGTCTGCAAAAGGGGCACCCCAGCAGTGGAGCTGTTGTCAGCTTGTCTTGAGAGTTTATTCTGCTGCCTCTCACCCCTGCAGCTGTGTGGGATTGTAAGTGCCTGGCAGTAAACAACGCCATATTTCGTGCTTCTTTTTGGATGACTTGAAGGCCAGTCTGAGGCCAGATGTGTTTGCTGGTGTAATCTGTTTCCCATTTCTTGTAATAAATGCGTATCTCAACAACTAATAATAAAGTGAAATCAGGATTTATCTGTGGTCTTCTTCAGTGTGATTTGTGTTGGAAAGAGCACGTTAATAAAGCATAGTGAAGTCCTCAGTCTCTCCTTTCTTCCTGGCGTGCTTGAAATGTTCAGCGAACGTATCCCTATGAGTAAACAGCCAGGCTGGCAACTCTGATGCCATTAGATTCCTGCTGTAGCAACCAATATCCCTCTTGCCAGCTTGTGGAAACAAAGCCATTTTGCTTCTTTAAGAAACACTGTTCTGTGGTAACACTGCCTCATTTATTCTTCTTTCTTCTGTCAGATCAGTTCACTTGACAAAGTTTCCTCCTGGTAACAGGTTTAGTCTTTTTACTAGGGTTCTTTTATAAAAGGCTTCTACCTGTCTGCAGGCAGGTTTCAGCTATCTCCCACAGCAAGCTGTTCTGTTATCAAGTTCAGCCCCTCGATTAGAAGCCCCATTGGAGGAGCCACGTGAAGACTGCATCTCTCTCCTGGTGTCCAGGGTAGCTCCCTGTGAGCTCCAGTAAGCCTCCATCCAGGGAAAAGAAGTAAATCACACCCAATTTCTCTATATCAAAGAGATGTCTTTTGATTTGTATTGCAAAATGGTATTGAAATAGCTTTCCCCTTCCAAGCAGGTGGAAAGGTGAGGCAGTGGGAAGAGGAATGCTGCAAGGGCTTAGCCCACCCCCATCCACTAATGGCCCACAAGATGTGCGCTGTTGAAGTGCAACACACAGCTGTGCTCCCCACGATTCTCCCTCTCTTCTTTCCAGGTAGACCATAGTCATATCCACCCCCACTCCTCATATCTATTACAGCGCAACCCTCACTCTCCATTAAAACCTCTGCTCAAGTCTGTCACAGATACTCCACCAACGAGAAGCAACTCCATTACGCATGGCTTTGATATGAGACTTCCAATGCGCTGGGTATCTGCTACACGGTCTTTTACGTCCTCTGTAAGTTGAAATAATCATAGATAGACAGATGTAGATGGTCATGAAACCAGTTTCTATAAAGTCATAGGGTTGTCATTTCCCCAAGAAGCCTTTCAGAGAAATACTCCGAAGTTTCATCCCAGAAGAGGTTTTGCCAAGCCCTCTAGCCCTGGGAGGGAAAGGAAACCCCTTCCACAATGCTAGGCAGCTCTAATTACAGATGCATCAAACCAGCACCTACTTTTATTCAAGATAATTGTTCCCTGACAGTACTCAGAAGCTCATCTATTGTCTTCAGTTGCACTAATGAATGTTAGTTACTTAGTCAGCCTTGCTAGTTCTGTTCAGCAAATGGGCCATCAAAAACTTAAGTAAATTCTATTTCTTCTGTGCCTCTTCAGTTTTATTTTAACACACAAGTACAAAAACTGTAACTGCGTACGTAAACCTCTGTGACTGGCATAACTGAAGACAACTGTTTTAGCTGGCACGGAAGACAATTTATTCCATTAAAACCACTCATGGTGATATGTGAGAAGGAAAGAACCCCTTGTAGCTTTTAGGAAACAAATAATTTCTAGGGTTAGCAATTACGAAACAAAACAAACCCCAAACATTTGTATTTGTAAACTCAGTATACTTGCTGCGGCTTGACTGAGATGTGCTAAATGTAATGTTGGATTTTTTTCTTCAAAAAAACACCACACTTTAAGATGCTAGTAACATAAAAAAACCTAAGTATGGCCGGAGTCATTCCCCCACTGCTCCATCTGGGTTTTCAGCATTTTACTGTGCTTTCACGTCTACTATGTAAAGTAAAGATCAGTCTGTTTCCAGAACACTTTGGTGGGTGGTCTGAGTTCATTCTATTTCTTAATTTTATTTTCCAGGACATTCAGAGTTTTCTTTCCATTTTCTGTGTTGAACTTAGTGGTTTTACCAATCCACAATACCAATAACATAATATGGAGTATTTGTTTTATTTCTTCCTGTATCCAGCATGGTTTTACAAACAAGCTGATCACCTCCAGAACCACAAGAAGCAAATCTAATTTGAGCTTGGCCCTAATTCTCTAGCCTTCATCAGTTTTGTATATAATTGACGTACTATGACCCCTTACACTTGACCCTCTCAGTAGTTTCATGGGATTCTCCCTGTTCTCTTTGTATTCTTATCAAATGCTTTCACTCTGCCAAATCAACATGCCCTCAGAACACTTGCATTAAACAAAACAAGGCTTTTTCTCTAATTAAAGTTCTTGCTCTCTCTACAGTAATGTCGGTAGAGCCTTCACAAAACATATAATCTATGAAGCCACTGTATTATACAAAGTTTGCAAGCAGTCTGAAACTCGTGTCTTACACGCTGGAGAAAGCAAATCCCTTATATGAGCTAACCAGTAGAAGAGAGTTGTGAGCGCAACTAGATTCTGGAATTATGGAAATAGACTCCGTCATAAATGTATCAAAGTGTCGTTTTGTACATCACACACCTCAGTAGCCTGTGAATTAACAAGAAATCAATGCAAAGGTGCACCCTGAATGTGAAGACAAAGCTGATAAGTATTTGTGGGCTGCCTTCATTTTGTGTCCAGAAATTTCAAAGCATCATACACAAGGAATGAACTCTTTAGATCAGAATCAAAGTTTTTTCAAACACCCCAGCCACATAGCATTGCCTCTAATGGGGTGTAAATCTGTTTCTCCAGTGTCTCTTGATATGTAGAGATGGTACATGGACTAGACAAAGCCAGAGTAAGATGAATGCACAGGCAGGCTAAGCAAACTTTCATGATTGCAAGGAATATCTTCAAATCATAACCTGAGCTTAGCTGATGACACAATCATTGCCTGAGTCATCTGAAAATCTGAAACAATGGCTCTGAGCATGGTAAACTCTGTCATTCATCTGACAGTGTGTCAGCGTCATGACTTGAAGGATGGGGAGAGGGACGGCAGGGATTCTGCCACTTCAGCAGACAACTCTGTGGGTGGAGCAGGAGCAGAAAAGTACAGTAAGCCTGACTCAGTCTCCAGCAGATACATTCCTGATGCTTCAGCAACATGACTGAACTTTACACTCAGGACACCCGGTGCCTGTCACACTCAGTAAGGAAATGGCATCTCTTACTGTTCCTGATGGTGAGCAACAACACAGAGGAGGAATCAAATGGTAGAGAAGCAGCAAAGCAGAGCAACCGGGGTTTAAAACCAGAGTTTTAAAACCTCACATAACCTAAATAAATACTAGCGCTGACATACCTGATTTGGGGCTGCCATGCAGGGGAAGCCTAGTCTTCAGATAAACAGAGTGTCCGCCGTTAACCTCCTGAACTATCAATTTTCCCCTTCTAATACTGCAGAAAGGTTATGCTGCAGTGCCCTGTGCTTCCTCACATTTAAAGTCAGGGTAGCCAAGGGCAACAAAGACTCCTTCCTCTCTAGCCTGATAGCAGAGTTCTTCCTTCCTTTTGTTCACATGAAGAACAAACACTAAGTTGAACAATAGCAGTGGATGCTTCATTATGATGCTCTCCTGGGCACCCAGCCCCAGTTAGCATTATCTTACCACTTGGTTTTGTTTTGAAGGAAACCGTGAATGGTCCTTTCAATTGCTGGTGTTTCAAGATCAACATTACCTCTACTTCCTCTATTTTCAAGTCCCCTTATTTTACCAACAATATGTGGCACTATGAAAAAAAAAAAAAAAAATGACACAGAACCAATGAACTGAGAAAACTGCCAGTCTAAGAGGCAAGCAATAACAGAAGGCCATTTAAACTAGCTTTCTCTGAACCAGTTAAGCTACTGATTCTGAGCATTAGGGGAAAAAAAAACAAAACAAACCCAGAATCAAAAACAAAGAAAGCCAAAACAACTTAATCCTTGGCAACTATTGAAGGAAGTCCACATGACGAACACAGTTTAGGCTTGGAATATACTTCATTTGAAAACACCCAGGCATCTGATCATACTTCCTGAAATCAACATCAGCAGCAGACCCCTCCCTGTCATGTCTCCTACTTTATGGACCAAAAGGCCTTTAGTCATTCAACAAAATCCATGCCCTCTGATCCGTAACAGACAGGTGGCAAACCTGATTTACCACAGACTTATCACTTGTGCATTCCTGCAGACTTTTACACTTCTTGGACAAGTAATTGTTTTGCACAAGTTACTAAACTATCACTCACTTTTCACATTACGGGAAGGATAGGTTAACAAATTTAATGACAATTGTGCAGTCCTTTCTGGGCCATCGACCCAGGCATAGTCAAGAAGCTACACTGAAAACAGGTGTTTGTGGACGCAGTTGTTCCAGTGGTGACTGGGAAGGGGAGCAAAGGGGGGCAGACAGCTTCATCCTCAGCCAAGGCTCTTTTTCTGCAAAGATGTGTCCACAAAAGACGCACTTTTGAACTGAACCTGAGGCAAGCCAGCCTCATTTGGTGCCATGCTGTCGGCTGCAGCCCTCAGGTGGGCCAGCTCATTACCCCTTCTGCCAGAAGAGGACTGGAGTTTGCAGATTCAGTTTGTGTGCTGAAGTTTCCTGTGCCCTTGAGTGATACAGCACTAAGCAGTGTCCTTCCTGAGCCCAGACAGCTGGGACCAGCTGGAGGGACACCTTTCTCCTCTCGTGTTCAGACGTGACACTGGAATTTAGTTCATTCTACACTGGAGAAATCTGGACTTGCTCTGACTTCTGGTCACCGCTTAGGAACCGTTCTAGGGCATGACAGATCTTCTAAATGAAAATCAAACAGTGCCTTGGGTGGCTGCTCGTCCTCACTGCTGCTACGGGTCAGTTGCGTGACCACTCATTCCCCAGTTCAGCCTAATGCACATTTGAGAGAAAAAGGGGAAGCAACCCTGTTTCTCAAGGAAAAGAAAGTATTCTGGATGAATAAAAGTTAGCTCTGTTAACTCCAATAGAGTCCTATTCAGTATTAGTCAGCTGGAAGGACTGTAGTGATGTGAAGCAAGGCCAGAAAGTTGTAGGGGAAGGAGGGCTGAAAGGCAAAAAAGAAACAACATACCTTTGAGCTCTAGCATGCACAGCATGAGGCCCTACCTCTGTATCAAATATGAAGGTGGCTGGGATCACATTACAGAACTATCACAGTTATGCTTTAACCACCCTAATTTAGCAGGTTTGGCTTTTGCTACCACATTAGAATATATTGGCTTGATTTTCAAAGGTAACAAGCACCTACAGCTCCCACTGACTTTAGTGACAGCTGCAGCTCTAAAAATCAATTTAAGATAGTTTGCATATTGAGAAGAACTGAAGCGAAATAAAAGGCCTATTGTCTGGATATGAAGATTTTAAACACTGCTGATGGGTGGTATATGAGTCCCTTCCCTTTTCAAATGAATTTCACTTCATGTTTTGTTTGGTTTTCCTGTTGATGCATCCTGCACCCTCCAGTGCTAAGCTGGTGGGATCCCACATACTTTTCCTGGCATGTGGTGTTTAAAATAAGAGACCTCAGCAATCGGATATCCTCAGCATTTCCAGCTATTGAACACAATCATGAGTACTGTGATCCAATTTCAGAGCAAAGAAGAAAAGATATATAGGAATATTCTCCCTGTGCTGGTACGGGGCAGACAAAAGAAAACTAAGCAAACAGGATGTTCCGCTCCTCTGTGAACTTCAGCAAACGGCCACAGCAGACAGGATACAGCCTACAAACACGCAGCTGCAATGTATGTGCCTGGCTGCCCAGTACCTTGTCCTGGGTAACTCACTTGCAGCACAAATACGGCATGAAGAAAGTAAAAGGTGTAGTGTGCCGTTCCCACCTGACATGCCTCAAGACTGAAGTCCTTCATCAAACACGCAGCCTGAAGAAGGAATGTGATGTTTTCTGTATGCTACTAAGCAAAAGAGTCTCATCCCTAAACTCACTCAGAACGTCTTCAAGTGCTTGGTGTTCACGACTCAGGACATCAGTCTGCTTATTCTAAGCTTCTTCACTCAGTAGTAAGGGACATCCCAGTGAAGCTCTCCACAACAGCACACAGCACTCTGAGAAATGACCCTACTGCAGACTGCTCGGTAGCACTCTAATAGTCCCATAACATTTTCTAGAAACTCTTAACATCTGTGCTGCTGCTCCTGGAGAGCGCACCTTCACAGGGCATTGGACTATATGGGAGATTGTTTCTGTAATGGAAAAGCTAGGAAGTTTAAATGAAAATGAGATTCAGTGGACAATAAAATAAAATCTTTTCAGCAACAACATCTCTTGTTGAACTGTTAACTGTAGCATCATCTGCCTGTACTTCCTCTTCACCCATGCAGTCATGCGTGCACTGCCTTGCCTCAGTTGAGCCCTAAGGCAGACCCTCTCGGGTTATTCAGGTGGCAAACCAAGGAACAGTTGAGGCTGATACACCATGCTCTAACAAACTGCTGACTAAACTTGTTGCCTCTCTCATCTCTATAACCCTTGGTTAACTCAATCCGGCCCTGAAATTTAATCTCACAAATTCTTCACAGAACTGAATGACAAAGGACCAGATTCCGGTTTCATTACAACATTAACAATGAGAAGAAGCGCTACAACAATCATTAACACCATCTTAAAAGTTCAAATGAACATTACAGAAAATACTTTACAGTAACAGCCCAATGTTATTAATTTTAGGGAATGACTGTAATGAGAAAAAACTTTTGAAGTAAAAACCTGTTTGTTGGGAGGGTTTATCACATGTGTGTCTGTTTCTATGAAAGTGCTATATATTGCTGTTCCATCTTATCAAGACAGATTTAAGCTTATATGATAAGATCATTTAAATTTGTGGTTAGTCCAGTTTTAAAGACAGGGCAAGTCTACACATCAGATGCAGAGATACCTGAGGTTGTTCTAGGTGTGTTAATTCTGGAAAAACAGAAAGTTTCAGAGAAAAACAGCGCTGGGGCTAAAGCAGCAGGAACCCTATTTGCAAAGTGTTAACCCTGTGGTAATAAGCCCCCCCTCAGGCAAAGTTTCCTAGTTTAGATGAAGCGCTATTCAAATGTGCCTGTCTACACAGGATTGCACTCTGGAGACTTCCAGGTTTAGACTGTAGCTAGCTGCTGGATCTCCACACCACTCCTCCCCTCGCCTGCACAGGGAACAACAAAGCGTCCAGCATTTCCCTTTGGCAACCAGGCTGTGTGCTCAGAGATTTTCTAAGATTTTAACATAGAAAAAACATGAAGTCCTATATCTAAAGAAAAGTTGCATGCTAAGTCATCTGGGTCATAGTCCTCTACTGCTAACTATCGTTTTACAAGATAAAATGACAGTAGTGATGCCTTCACCAAACATGCTACTGATGAAGCCAGAACAGACACAACTTTTGAGGACAGCAAAAGAAATCTAGTTGTGCCTATATGAGAAAGGGATAAATCACAGTGAGACTTAACTGCCTTTTACTTTCATAAAGCATAAGACTTCACTCTGGCTGAAAAACATGGTTTTGGACACACATTTCTTTGGCTTGCTACTCATGAATGTGTTCACTTAAGAACATTAAGTCCATTTTAGATACATTTGACCTTATTCTATAAATCTGTAGCTTGAAAGATGGAACATCTTCTACGTTAAATCCAGGTAATTACTAGTAAAGTCTTGGTCTTCTACGACAACGTTCAGTTCCCAGAACAATACACTGTCACAAATCACAGATACTACCTCTAATCAACGGACAACTTCACTCCTTATGTTAAAAGCCTTTTGGAAAAAAGGCCATTTGCTTTAGCACTGTGCTGAAAACACAGGGGAGCAGCCCACTTTGATCAGGAATTCATTACAGAGAGACCGGTAAGGAGGAGATTTCTCTGAAGTGAGACCATTTTGTCCCAGGAAGCCTATGCCAGCCTTGAAAAGTGGAGAATGTCTTTGCAAATACAGACTTATACTCTTCAGCTCATTGTTTTAACAACACTGGTTTAAAAAAAAATAAGTTTTGACACACTTGCGTAAATGAGAACAGATTTGGCACGCTGGTTACACTAAGTTTTTTTCATATTACATTTAGTAAAACTTAAGAAAAATTAAATGCTGGCACTTCAGTTGCAATCTAGCAAAGCATTTAGGGACATGTTTGGCTTTCAGTGCAAGAAAGCAGTACTGTATTTTAGCGTCTTTACATACATGTTCAGAAATAAGCAGGTAATTCAATACTTTGTGCTAAACTGGATTTATCCAGCATAATATCCTCCCACAAGTTAAGCTCATAGCAAAAAGTATGGCCAGAAACTTTACCAACCTGTTGTCTATCTACTATGCCACTAGAAAGATCATGTTTGCAGAGAGAAACATTTAATTTTATTGAAATGACAGAGTTTATTTTGTTTCTACTGGATCTAAACCCATGATGCCTCTAGTCTTCCTTCACAATTAAAATATTTTCCCTCCACCTCTCTTCGTTACCATTTTTAGTTGGTTTTGCATCTGTGCTTTGTTCCTCTGGACTCCTTCGTTTGACAGCCATGGAGTTCTGCTACTCTAGCGAGGCTTTGCCAATGCTGCTGCAGAGCAGTAGAGTGATTCCCACAAAGCCACCTAGTGAGGACACCCTCACCCAAGCAAACGCCATTCCTGGGCCTGGTTTAGTAACCCGTTGCCCAAAATGCCATGAACTGGCTGAACAAAATGACATTTTCGTTGACGTTAGCTACATCTGTACGGGTGATTTTGCTGGCATTGGGATGATGGGAGTCTTATTTTTTTCACATTCCTTACTGCCAGAACAGACCTAGCCTACAAACCGACCGTGCTTTTTTGCTCTCATTATTACAGACCTGCTAGAAATAGCATGAGGCTTTCAGTGTCCTGTGGGGAAAACAGCAAAAACGGTTCCACCCCACAGAGATCCTAACAATGATCAGTTCATCTTTATCCCTCCAATAGGGCCGGAAATCACCAGTGGCACTGCAAATCTCTTACCATCTCAATAGCAACACACAACTTCATTCCCATTAATCTGTCTTCCATCCATTCACACATCAAGTACAACCCTGCTTCATTTTACAGATTATATCCATGTTGCTCCAGACAAAGGTCACTTTATAGTTACAGTTCTTCAATTGAATAAAAGCTTTTGATGCAGTAAATCATTGTCTCTCACTGTTCAAACTCACACAATACAATACAAATAATGCTGCCCTTTCTTTCAGAATTCCCTTTCTACCTCAGTACTCATTACCAAAGCATTTCTTTACAAAATAAAATGAGGCACTTTTCACTTGCTTCAGTCATATAAATTAGTTATAGCACTTTGGAGACGGTTTGCCATGCTGCACTACAAACCCAGACCCTATGCTATTTTGAGATCAAAATGAGCCTCTTTCATTACATTAGTGACAAATGAAACATAATGTACCAAGGTTCCCCAAGATTTAGCTGTTCCTAGATCCTTTTCCTCTTAGTACTGTGAAACTTAAAACCTAAGACACTTCCAAGTGCCACATACCTTTTGTTTCTACTTCTCAGAAGCTACCTGCCTCAATAAGACATTACAGGCAAGGTGAGTGTGGTTGTGTGCACACAGACACGTATGCAGTGGAAAAGAGGGCAGGAGAAAGGGTGGACTGATCAACTAACTAATCATCCAGTCCTGCTGGCACAAAAATCAAACTCTGCCCTTTAGCAATACAAGGTATTCTGTCCTTTGGGTAGTGCGGGGAGCCAGTCAGCATGAGACACAAAAGTTTTGAGGTTAAATTTGCAGGTAGTTATAACTTTCTTTCAAAAGGAAGAATAAAACATAGCAGGATGAATCTCAATGTCAAGCACACTCATGCAAAATGGCAACCATTTAATGGCAACAGTGCTTTATTTAGCACTGAAGCTCATAACAAGAACTGAGGCCAAAAGCTGAAGGCAGACAAATTCTAATGTGAAATACAGAACAAGTATTTAGCAGCAAGGTAGCTAAAACTTGAAAACACTGTCAAAGCAAACCAGGAACTCACATTTCTTGATGTCTTCAAATAAAAGTGAATGCCTTTCTAGAAGACATGACTCAGTGTAACATAAGTTATCAGGTACCTGAAGGAAACACGTAAGATATACGGGAGGTCAGTCTGGATGAACTGCTGAATCCACTCATCTTTAAACCCTATGACACTGAAAATAAATCATTGCTCAAAAGCAAGTCCTAGCTCACTAGTATTACTTGCCTTATGTTTTCAGTGCTTCTGAGCTCTTTCAGTGAAAAGCAACGTTAATTTCTTGGTTAAAGCATTCAGCGAAAAGTCCCAATAGACTCTCCAGTTGGCAACCAGCCACCATATTCCCTGTCTTCTTTTGCAGCACCATGCTCTTGGTAACAGAGGGCATTTACTTAGGTAAGATGGAAGGAGACTTACCTTCACAGACAGCCGAGCTACCAGTTGCTAATAGCTAGGCTCTGTTGCTAGCTATTTATGCCCCAGAACGCTGCTGCTTCTAAAGCTAGACTCGGATCATTGCCCACAAAATACAGCTTAACACTGACATCAGCTTATTCAGCCAGTCTTCTTTTTGGATATGTATGTGCATGGCTAAGTGGCATCTTCTAGTCCAGCTGACCTACATTCAGCTTCAATGAAACTACAACCAGGCAAGAACAGCCCAGAATCTGTTCTGACTGATACACCAGGAACAGAATTACCAGCTAATAATTTCCAATCCGAAACAGAAATTATACCACTGCCAGTGAGGAAAATCACCTTGTGACTTGCACCCTTTATCAAGTAGATCTGGAGCTTTTTTACTGTTATTCTTTTTGACAGTATCACTTCATTCATTTTAACTAGTATGTTGAATTAGGGAAGCAACAGCAAGTCCTTAAACAGAACACACAAGCAGACAGTAAAACTTCCAATATTTTGTGGTGCTTAGATCCAGGCTTCTGCCTCCCTGTTTAAGATCTCCACAAAACAGAGATCTGCTGTCAGACTGGGTTTCGCAATCACAATTCAGGTTCATCATAGAGTCACGCTGTACAGCATGGCAGTACATTACATGACATTGTATTGCAATGTAAAGGCAACTGAGGCTTTTTTGGGGCCTGCACTCCACCCCCTCCACAGCACAGAGCATACTGAAGCAGTGAAAGGAGGAGACTGAAGGCTGACTTGCTAAATCTCTGACTGGCCAATCTTGCTTTCCAATCATCAAATTCCATTTCTCTAGTCTGCAAGTGGAAATAAAAGAATGAGCGAATAACTGGATTCTTTTCATCCCTGACCACTTCAAGTTTATAAACCAAAGAAGTTTTCTCTGTGGCACCCTTGGGCAGCCTGGTGCTCTCCTCTGACTACATAAGAGAAGCAGTTCTGCCTTCACTAGGGTCTCCTTCGGACACTTCTGTGCTTGCACTGAGGCCATGAGATGCAAAGATACCAGGGAAACAGAGCAGCGATTTACATTGACAAAGAGGATTTTGATACACTCCTCCAAATGGGGCAGCATTACCATCTTAATAGCCTTTTGCTCTCAGCCCTCTTCCTGAGGACGCTGGAGATTTTTGCGAATGGAGAATAGTTCCGCTTCCCATTTTAACTGCAACAATAGCAGAAGGGCTCCTTAAACTGCATCAAATAGCAGCCTGTGAAATCCCTAACTAGCCGCACTGCCTCTCCTGCCGTTTTATTATCCTTCGGCCCACAGAACAAAAGCGGGGGGGAGCTCCTCCTCATTTTTAGCCTATTCCACACATCCTAATCCCTCAGAGGTGGCAATGGAAATTGCTTGTGGAACTGTTAAATCACACTTTCACTTTGTCTTTCATTCCCCATTCACCCTCACTAATCAAGGAGTTTCCAGCCACATTTTCTGATATCAATTTGTTTATGGCCTATTGGTTAATGGTCCCGGGATGGGACCCCCTGAGTAAGAAGAAAGAATCCCGGGCATTTCAGCCAGCTGCTGCTTCTTGCCAGTTCCCACACCCATCCACTTGTTCCCATCAGCCACCCTGAATGTGCTCACCTCCTGACACCAACTGAATTAAACAACAAAGCCTGAATGGGAAAGCTGCCTTTGCAATCAGGCTGCAGGACGGAATCCTCTTGTTAGTGCTATATGATGTCCCTCAAGGAGCAACGCAGCTCCCTCACCGGCTGACCTGTGGCCAGTTGCCATACTGACATCTTACCTTGTGTCCAGCTTCCCTTTGGAAAGAAGCACCAGCTACAACTCTCATAAAAACTCTAGCCTCTCTTGCACGAGGCAGCCTGGTGCTACTTTCTGCATCTTACCCAAAACAGTCATTTCCAGGTGGTTTGCTCGCTTCCTCTTTCCACAGAAATAATGATCATTGAAATACGGGATAAGAACGCATGATATTTACTTTGTAAACTCAGTGAGATGGGTCATGTGTAAGTGCTTATGAGTCTCTGTAAAATAGTCTGGGGCACATTATCAGGGGAGCCATGCCCTCGGTTACTACCCATCTTGGAGAAAAATATCTAAAACGGAAACATAATGGTGTACTCAGAAAGTAAGAAAAGGCTCACACAAAGAAGAGCTTCAAGCTGCCTTCCAAAACGTACAAAGAATGCATGATATTGAGACAGCATTTACTTAGAGAAATCCAAACTGGTATCTCACCTGTTTTTAGAAAAATGGTGAATGATGTTTTAAATGTGCACCCCAGAGACATAGGGATACAGGGAAAAGAGCAATTGCCATACACCTAATACAGTGCTATCCTTCTAGCAGAGAGTCCTGCTCCCTCATCATTACATGTTACCAGGCCCATTTGTTCTTTAAAGGTAGGGTTCAGTCCTTGGAAATCTATATTCCTGGCTCACAGAAAAGAACTGAAACAAATAAAGATCCTCTCTGAAAAAATGCTTCCCATTTCTGAAATGGGAAATCTTTCTTTCCCAAAGTTTCACTACATTAGTGTCTGAGGACAGAGCAGGAAACTGTCTGCCTTTTTTTATAATGACCAGAAACATCTCTGCAACTCGGAAGATATTTGAGATAGAAAACCAGCTTGTCTTCTGCCCTATACTGAATCAAAACATGCCTAGACCAACTCTTGCAAGCCATCTCAGTTTAAACTAATAAAAATTGTTTCTTGTTCCTGTAGCCTTTTTAAAATTACTGGTATGAAATAAAGCAGATCAAATTCCCAAAATGCCATCTAACAATACACTGGGTATAGTATCCAAAGGCTTAGGAAACACCAGATGGACCCCCACGTTCTCATTATGTGGATGTATCAAATGGAAGCAAAAATGCACCATAAAACATTTTTGTTTCTTTTGTTTTCCTATATTATGTATCACCAGAGATGCAAGCGTATTTAGTCATTAGTAAATGTAAATAAGTCGTTGGTCTGGCACAGCCTGTTTAAAGGTGAGAAATGGGCAATCAGAAGGAAGAGAACTGTTCACGTACCTTAAAATGTTCATAGTGCTTTATGGGATCAGTGATTCTCAATCACTGGAACCTGAGAAACAGCGATACTCACTTTTCTTAATGCCACGGCTGCATATCAGAGCGTATCCTCTGAACAAAAAGTGACAAGCACTGACTAGTTTTATTTAGTCTGCTAACCTGATGCAGCAATCAGGAGCCGGGCTGCATATCAACAGAGAGCAACTCAACAAAATTGATCTATGAATCAAAAAGTCAAAAAGTAAGGACATTAAGGGAAGATTTATTGGGATAAATGGGGAAAAGAAGGGAAAAGCTGAACTTCCCTTTTTGCTGTGGTCTGAAAGTACGTGATTTAGGACATGACCACAAGGAACCCTAGTTCCCTGCCATCATGGGAGTAATATCCAGCTTTTCAGTACACTACCTCATATCTTAGAGAATTTGAGGTTATTTAAGACCATGAGGCATTAGCATTAAAATGATCACAAAAATAGAGAACAGATATTAATTTCCTGTATTTTCATTGATGTCAAGCCATTTTCTAAAGAAGAACCATTTATTAGAGCATATTATTAATGATAGATGGGTATGTTTCTCCTGGAGAAACCTATCCCACAGGAGCAATGTTGCCAGAACCATTCTACTTTACCTTGAAGGAAAACAGGGAGCCCTGATTAATAATTACAAGGCCCATTCTTAGATCCATGGGAATATGCAACAACTAATTTAGTATAATCCAAGACAAAACAGTGAACACAGCAGAAGGCTGCCCTTGTCAACCAGACTGTTTAAATGTGTGGGGTTTTAAGTAGGTATAAACAGCACCATTTTCAACAATAGTTACTGTTATCTGCATTCAGCCTGCTTAAAATACTAATTGCAAAGGCAAAAAAATCAATGTTCTGGTCTTACCTTGAAGAACCAAGCCTGATTTCTCAATGGTGTAGAAAAAAGCAGAGAATGGAGCAACAGGGGATTTAGCAACCAGGAGCTGCAAACCAAACAAGTAATATATAAGTACACATCTTTATAACATACTGATCAGCGCTCAAATCTGTAGAATAATCTCACTGGATTTAACTTCCAGAAGTAGTAAAGCATACTGCAGAAATAACAAGGTAGTTATTGATCTAACCCTGTCACTTCTAAGTAGTTGAGGTGTTCTCATACGCATGTATAGATCATGCTGCAATTTTAAAAGGATTCACAGGTCCTAAAAAGACTACCATCATGAAAGCAGCAAGTTTTGCTTGTCTTATTGGCATCCTGTTAAGCTTAATCATTCCTGCTGGTCCAGGCAGTTGCACTCTGATAGGAGACAATTTTGAGCAAAACTGCAACTGCTGCTGCGTAACGCAATTGTAATCGCCATTAGCCTTTCCACAGGTGCGCCCCCTCGGCTTCTCCCAGAACTCCACCCACCATCTTCCTCTTGCCCCTGGAAGCAGCGTGGTCCACCCATGGGTCACCACTCTGGGGATGGTAACATGCCATTGCACTTATCTGGATGTCCTCTTTTGCAAAAGGGGTAATGACCGAGTCAAGCTTTATTCAAGGATCCTGTCCTTGGAGTTTCAAAATAGGAACTGGAATTCCCTCGGGGTGTATAGCGCAATTGAATTTAGCTCGGCACTCGGGTGTGCTGGCCCTCCATGATCAGGCCAGAAATATCCCAAGCTCTCTGGCTCCACTACAGAGGAACCGTCCTCTGTGGAAGATGAGCTGCAGCAGAGCTCTGGAGACAAAGAAATAGGCTTGCTGGTGTCAGGGTTTAACCCCAGCTGGCAACTAAGCACCACACACACAGCTGCTCCCTCACTCCCCCTCCCCACCCCGGTGGGATAGGGGAGAGAATCAGAAGACTAAAAGTGAGAACGCTTGTGGGTTGAGATAAGAACAGTTTAATAATTGAAATAAAATGTAATACCAATAACAACAACAATAATAATAATTTGTAATGAAAAGGAAAATAACAAAAAGAGAGAGAAATAAAACCCAAGAAAAACAAGTGATGCAAATGAAACACAATCGCTCACCACCACTGACCGATGCCCAGCCAGTCCCTGAGCAGCGGCCCTGCCCTGGCCAGCTCCCCCCAGTCACACACTGGGCATGACGTCATACGGTACGGCATAGCCCTTTGGCCGCTTTGGGTCAGCTGTCCTGGCTGTGCCCCCTCCCAGCCTCTTGTGCATCTCCAGCCTCCTCAGAGGTAAAGCACGAGAAGCTGAAAAGTCCTTCACTTAGTGTAAGCACTACTTAGCAACAACTAAAACATCAGTGTGTTATCAACATGATTCTCATACTAAATCCAAAACGCAGCACTATACCAGCTACTAGGAGGAAAATTAACTCTATCCCAGCCGAAACCAGGACAGTTGGCAGGGTAGGGGACATGGGACCCACACTGGCGAACTCACACAAATGTGCCAGGGTTTATTGCTTGGCTGTTTGATTTTTACTCATTGCTGAGGACTGCTCCCTCACAGCTTGCCTCAAAATAACCCCCATTCTGTCACCTACATGAAAGTGACATTTTAATGATAAATTTAATAAGTTCTGCCCAGAGTGTGATCAGCACAAACACCGACCTAATGGTCCCCATGTGGGCCCTGTAGAAGACAGCGACAGCCGTGGCTGAGGCGGAGAGCGTGCTGCTGCTCTGCCTCTGGCACAGACCTGCTGAACAAAGCTGAAACACCTTTCTCCGCTCACCTCTTCAACAGCTAGAAAAGGCCGGGAACTGGAAACCAGCCCTCCCGGCGGTGGTCCTGCACCCTGGAAGAGCCTTCCCGCCTTCTCGGCCCCTGAGGGCACGGTTTGGGCAGGCGGCTCGCCCTCAGCCCACGCTGATCCTCTGCGGGGATCTGCTCCGAGCCCAAGCCGTGGCTGCTCAGGACACGGAGCAGGCCTGCCCGCTTCCTTTCCTTCAACGCACCGATTTCGTCCAAGCTGCCCGCGAGGCCTGCCCAGCAGCGTGCTGTGGAACCGTCACGCACCTCGGTGCCTAAATTTCCAAAGCCCTGTCAGATACTACACCCTCTCAGCCCAAGATAGGCAGCCCTCTGTCAGATACCTCCAAACAGAGATTTCTTAGAACTACAGACGTATCAATCTTATTTTTAGAGGTGTGGGGCACCAACAGCTCCTGCTGATTTCAGATTTCAAATGGAGTGAAAAAACCCCAGTATTTCCCAAGGTCGTGCCCTAATTCTGCCAAACATTCAAGCACTCGTAAGGGTGGCTGCATATGAATTTCGGTTGGTGGTGCCTAACGATCGGCAGGGAAACAGTGAGCGGGTTTTATAAAAGCCAAGGGAGACTACAGGAAAACGAGGAAGTTCATGCTCACCAAAACTGCGCACATTTCACCGAAAAGTCAGACGGTATTGAATCACTTCATAGATATACAGGACTAGGACATTTATTCCTAAGTGTACGATTAACAATATCAGAAGTTTGAGCTCTGTGGTGTCCTTATGTAACCAAAGGATTTGGCAGCAAATTCTGCTGCAGAATCAAGGCTCGTGTGACTTTCCTCTAGCACTTGAAATGCTAGGAGTGTCTGTATAGTAGGTAGGTTTCATTTGTATTTGTATGTAGTCTGCAGACAGGACCATGCTTAGATGTCTTGCAACTCTTTCTCATCGGATTCTGATATAGGCTGAAGAAAAAAAATCCTCATATCTGGTTCTTCAAAACATAACCATTATAACCCACAGCTAGCTAATGTTTTTATGGTTTTGAGAATTTAAACCAAACATAGTCTCCCTTCTTCTTCAGACAGTAAAAAATAAAGGCAGGCAAGTAAAGACCACATATACAGCCGGAGAACATCAGACCCGTCCAAATGTCAATGTTTTCCTTTCAGTCGTATGAAGCTGGCAAAACCACCCCAGGATGCGATACAACCTTTTGTGAACTACTCCAAGTAGCAAAACTGCTGTGCTAGCATTTTCCCCTCTTCCATGTTAATTACTGTTCTCTCTGGAATGAAATTCTGGAGAAAGAGGGGGCATTTCACATCCCACGTCCGTGACGCACCTTGACAAAAACCCGAATTCCCGTGCCTGTCGTTATCCCCAGAGCCAGCACTTCCCACTGACGCGGCGGGAGCGGGACTCTGCCAGGAGGAAAGCAGAGTGCCTCCTGGTGCTTTGCACGCTCCCTCAGCTCTGAGAAAACGAGGGAGAGGATGGGGTGGAAAAACTGTGCAAATTGTCAGCTACAGAGTCTCCCACAACAGCTGGATGTTTAATCGGAAAGGCCTGAAGTGAAACAGTTACAAATCTGATGTCTAAGGTCACATTTTTGGCATTCTGTGCAGTACTATGCATATAAATACTAACCTATATATGTGTGTGCACTAAGCACAGCTGTACGTGCAAATGCATAGACAAATAACCCTATGTACATTCTGTTACTGCATTTTTATACAGTTATAATATGTGTATAACTAAGTATAGCAATGAAAAAATATAATAAATCACATCCTTTCAGCAGCACATCACAGGGCCCCTCTGAAAGGCTGCTGCTGCAGTTACATCTGAGGCTCAGAATTAGCTTCCCTTTTAGTGAAATGGGAATGGCTTATAATATTCAAAGGTATTGCTTTATTTTGAATGTTTACTTACAGAGAAAAATAACCTTCAAGTATGATTGCATATTTCACAACCAGATAGAGTACACAGAATTCTTTTTTATAACACCAAACTTAATTGAAAAAAAGCAAATATGTATTTAGATTTGTGTTTCAACCAAAGAGAAAAAACTGTAAATGTCACTGCAAACCATCCTCCGGATGGAACTGCCAACAAAGAGTAGGTTCTTATGCACACACAAGGACCTTAGAAAACATAGAAGGAAATACAGATCAAGAAAAGAAAATTATGTTTTGGAGGCCAAGAAGTGGAAGTATAAATCGAGGATTACCAAAATCAAGGAATCAAAGATGAAATCCGGGCCTCACCAGAAATTTTTTCCTATTGACACTTCAGTGTAGTCAAAGTTGCACCAAAAGGAGTACACATTTGAGATGAATAAACAGTAATGGTAAATAATAGTCTAAAGAAGTTAATGGGCATTCAGATTACAAAAATGATTTTTTAAATGGTGAAATGAATAGAAAATAGACATCGAAAAATGATGAAACAGTACTGAGTCTTTCTAATTCATCCTACCCATGATGCTTCCAGAATGCTATCCATGAGCTATCCATGAGCTTCTGGAATGGCATATGAAACCCAGATGCAGTTATTCTTATGCTGCTGTCCTACTAAAGTGCGAATGATAGAGATGGATGAGAGAAGTAAAAATCAAAGCTATTTTAAGATTTTCAAAGTCCTAACTTTACAAAATGGTCAAATCTAAGTTTCCTTTCTTTCCTTTCTAGCATCCCATTTCCCTGCCAGGAGGTTTGTAATAATTATTCATTATTTGACAACAATGTAGAATAACATTAAACAACTGAAAAATTATTTCTGCCATGAGGCATGTTAAGAACACAAAGGTACTATGCAAGAGGAAATATATCACCTTGATGAAAAGTGAATAGAAACTGGATAGGTGCCATTAGATTAGATAAAGGAAGATAAATGGGAGACAGGCAGAGCAGTCGAGAAACAAAGGGCTTAGAGAGAATTGATGATGACAGCAGAAAAATTGTACATTAAAGTTTGTTTTTTAATTAGGGAAAGCATTTTTATTAATACAGTTTATTGTTTGTAAGCTTTATGGAAGAGATGAATCACAGAAATTGATTGCAGAAGCCCAGCAGAAAATACTAATTATTGGGACAACATTCCCTGTCAATAGCAAAGAAAGTGATGAATTGGAAAATGTATTGGATGGACTTTCAGAAGTAGTCTGATAACCAGAAATCAAGCCAGTGTCCTGCCAAAAAAAAGTAAAGAAGATGAAGGAGACAGAGACTTATATCAAATTAGTTATCAAAATGCCGGGATGATAGACTACGAAGCGCTGAAATAAGAAGATGATTTTGACTGAGCTATGAGCTCTCACATGGTAAAAAAAAAAAAATTATTTCACAATGGAAAACTACTGATTTTAACAAAAGCCATGGACTAAGATATTTCAATGAAATATTTGAGAAAATCGGCTGTATTAACATTTAATACATAATTTCTGTTTAGACTTGAAAGCATCCAGTTACTTCCCCATTTTTTACTGAGACTATTACCAGAAATCGGTTTTTAGCAATGACTGAGGAACACGAGTGAAACCATTTGAAGCTTCTTTTAAAGTACGTCAGCTTCTTCTTATCAGTGAACAGATTCTTCTCTTTTTATTTTGTTCTGCGTTAATTTTTTCCTTAGATTTCTTTTTCTGCTAGATTTACCTTATCTCATCTTTTGTACTGACAAAATACATATCCGTGCACTAAGGACTGAAAGAATAACAAAACCACATTTACAGCCAATACATATTTTGAAACACAGATCTACTGAGGAATTACCAAATACGTGAGATCTGTGAAAGGAGTCTGGTTCTCAGTACGCTTGCTGCCCTTACTGAAACAACGCTGGCTTGCTGGGATTTTTTGCTAATTCATATTGTTGTCACGTTGTAGTAAACAGTTGTTGCTAATAGTTGGTGCATTTCAGGAGAACTCTTCAGTTACACCACGTTAGCTTGGAAGAGTGTAGCTGAGAATTGAGAAGGAAACCTACACATCAACAGTGTCGTTCAACAGGGAAAAGACTATCTCTCGAGGTTCAGTTACACTCACGTACTAATAAAATCAGTGCTAAGCTAAACAAATCTTTCCCCTAATTGTGCCAAATGTCTGGGTGGACAATCTTCATGCCAGAATTTCCCTTCTTATTGTAGATTAGAAGGGTTGTTTTTTCAGCTGCAACAGAGCCCAGGAAAAAGCCAGTAAGGAAAACAACAAAGTTGATTTTGCATCAGATATCCCAGCAGACCTCATAACTGTTTTTTCTGCCTTCCCTTCTGGTTCTTCTTGGGCCCTATGTGCAGGAATTTGATATATTCTAGAAAAGAAAGCAGCAGTCCTTATTCTGAGGATCATTTACTCTTGAGCAGAAGCTGCAACCCAGCTCCCAGGGCCAGCTCGCATTCCCAGTCCCACAGGTCACGCTGCCTCCAGCCCACCAGAAAAGTGCCCGAGGAGAGAACCAAGAGCTCCCTAACAGCCACTAATGCCACAGTGGCATCGAGGTTTCACACAGCAGTATACCAGTTGTTCCCTGCTCCCTCTTCATGTAGAAGTATCCTTCAGGGCAATGGGATGGCTTTTTACAAGGTAGGAGAAAAAATGGTTGTGTTTTCTGCCAAGCCTCACCAATCGCTAGTGCTCGTTAGACCTTGGAGCTCTCTGAGGCTTCAGTCTCACAGCGGGTTCTGATTTACCTTGGGAGATAACTGCTCCTTGTTGCAGAAACAAAAAGTGACCCTAATACGTTTTTATTTTTCTGGTGAAAAAAATGTAGTTTAAGTATCCTGCAATCATTTATTAAGCTCACAGGATATACCCATAAACAATTTGCTGATCTCCCGCCGCAAATGATTCTTGGGATAACAAGATTTTGCTTGTATATGGTACTTAATCTGTAGATTTTAAAAAGGCTTTACAAGAGTGGGGAAAAAAATATCCCCATTATGCATTTGCATAAATTGAAGTTCAGAAATTGAATACATTCCTAAAGATTGTATAGCTGATAGCAGTACCAAAATCCGAAAAAGATGTTATCAAATCACATGGCCTTCACAAGCAAATTGCTGTAGAGTTTGTTTGGCTTTATCAGGGACTTGCGTTTTCTTGTGGGAATGATTCTCCCCTGCTTTGTATCTTCCTCCAAATCCCAGTGCAAGGAAAAGCTCTCTATGCACAGATTTTCCCCTTTCAAGCAGAAGAAAGCTCAGCCACCCCGGCAGCACTGTCTGAACCTGCCTGCTTCTTGTCAGTAGAAAAGGCTACAGGCTGGGTAGGCTGGGCAATGATTGGGAACAAAGAGGAAAAATGAACAGATTGAGGGAAGAGAGATGTATGCAGTCATCCTTCAGCCTTCCTAATCATCTAGACCCCGTGCATATACTCTCCCCGGTAAAAACAAACTTGGTGGATTGACTCAGGGAAAGCTTAAGGTATCTTGAGCACTAGAGAGCAAACAATGAGAGACGGGGCTACAAACATGCCCCAGTACTGGGAGCAGATGGGGAGTCCCTACCAGTTTTGTACACATAAAAAAAATATTTAAAAATCATGACTTGCATTAAAACAATTTCTTAGGAAACTATCACTTCATTTGTGCCATACACAGAACCTAAGAGATGTGGTTCCCTGAAGTCCAGTTGTTTGAAAAGGTTTTCATCAAGGCCAGGTTAATGGGCCACAACACAATAAAACTCTTTATAGAGCAATTTAAATGGATTGTATCTCTCCTTCCCCCACAAGAAAATCCTTTCCAGAGGAAACTTTAGGAATGAGTTTCCTCTCTACTACTTTATAGAAAAGCAACAATGGCAGCTAGAGACACTTTATGAGAGGCATTCCATAAATCCAAACCAATTAGTGCAGAAAAGTAGGCAAACAGTGTTTGTGTGTACATCCTAAAAATGTCCATTAGCACACATCTGGAAACAACAGCAAAATGAACAGACTCAAAAGGCAGCTGACCAGCCTGCTGTTGTCTCACCTCCCAAAACGTAGCAGCACATCCGTTTATTTTCTTTTAGTGCAATGCATGCAAATTCCATATATTAAAAAACATTGCTAAGACTGCAAAGCCAAGAAGTCCCTGTCTCTCATCCTAAGAAAAAGTGAGGGAGATGCATTTAAGACAGTTTTGCAGGGGAAACAGCAACAGTGGACACTGATTTGAGTAAGAAAATTAGTGAAGGGAAAGCCTTCAAAAGCCCAAGGGAAAACATGAGATAGATTCAGCATGGGTTAAAGAATTCAAAGAAATCTCAATCCTGAAATATCAGCATGACACTTATATTAACAAATGTAAACTAATATCAAAGAGATCAAACCTTCTCAGCCAAATTCGGACAGATTACCTTTGATTTAAAGAGTCGGTGCTAGTGGGAAGCAGAGATTCTGAAACATTTAAAACAAATCTCTAGAAATCATGAACCTATGCAATATTAGCCACATTTCAGATAATTTCTGTTTGTTTCATTCTAGCACTAACTTTTAGGGTAAGGTCCTGTGTTCTTTTGGGTAAGCCTAAGCAGATCACTCACCTTTCCTCACTGTGCTCCACTCTGACCTCAGAAGCAGTTAATTAATATTCATTGATTTTACATCACTGTATTGCTTATGTAAAATTATTTAGGCTGCTTACATCTCTAAGCTCTGACTTACATTTATGCTAAGTATATGCTCCTAATTTAACTACCACTAATTTTATTATTTATGCCACAGATTCATCTTAAAGAAGTACCAGGAATTCCTTACATGACCTTAGAGATGGGAGATGGTGGTCTTGCCCACAGTGACACAGAAATGCGTGACAACTTGAGAATAAAACTAAGGAAATAGGGCTGCTGATTACTTATCCAGTGTCAAGACTAGAAGTGCAAGTGAGATAAAAGCATTTTATACTACTTTTGACTTGCCTTTTCTGAATCAGCCATTTCATCCCAGGCAGGCCTTGTCTGGTGGTGTTCTGGCTGTACCCTTTATTATCGTAACAGGCCGTAACAGTAGTCAGTGACTGCACTAGCTTTGTGCAACCACAAATTCTTCCCCAAGCAGAGGCCAGTTGAGTTGCTTAGGTAGCAGTGAAGTGGACAGATGGTTGAAAAGCTGACCTAATGAGACAACATGCAAGGAAGCTGAGAGAAGCTGAGATTCTGCTTTGCAACACCAGACACAACAGGACATTCAGGAGGCAGTACCAGTGTCGCGAGCTCCGCACTCTCAAATGTCTTAATGATGGCAGTAGATACTCTCAACGGCTATGGACAAAACCGGACTTTTTACAACAGAAAAAAAAAAAAGCTCTCAGAGCAGTTTGTTGGTGCAGTTCTTCCTATAGTAATGAATAACAGTCACAGGCAATGACTCCAATAAAAATAAACCATCATTGCACGCACATGTGGCTAGGCTTACTCCCAGAGGAGACATTCAATACTTGCAAAGGAAAGAAATGGAAGGAAAACAAACAAAAGGAGGAGATGGAAATGAAAACCAAGAATCTTTTAAGAATAGAGGAGAAACAGGGGAGTGGACAAGTCCAGAAAAGAGGACACTCTGAATCTCAAGGCCTGCTATACCTAGCTGGCTTCAGATCTTGCTTCTGAAGAGCAATACACACATAAAGGACTTTTTCATCATGGATAATGCCAGGACCTGGGAATCACGATTCATGAGTTTTCTTCCTAACTTTGCCACTGTTTTATTGAGCAATTATATGGAAATCATGTAGCATTCCTTTGCTTCAGTCCAAAATCAGGCATGGAGGTAGACATCTGTAGCAACTTCACTGTATTAATTTTCTGCCAGGTAGGCACAGCTCCAGAGATACCCTGCTTTTCTCTACCCAGAGGGTACAGCAGAAGGATCAATAAGCAACAACTCTGCTATCTGTTTTCTCAAATATTCAGTGGGGTAAATTCCTTCCCTTCTCATAAAACCAGAACAAAGGCATGTGTTTTGGCCGTGCCTATCCAGGCAATTGCTAGCAACAGATGACCAGTCTGCAAATTGTTCCAGTCCTTGCGGTGTGCCAAACATTGGATTTCAAGTGAGAGAGCTCAGCGTGTAATATGTACTGCCATTCGGACATGGTTTTAGCTTCAGGCACTATAATGAGGAGCTCTGGATATCCTTGGACTGAGTAAACATAACATTGATGGAAGGAAACCATCAAAACCTCAAATGAGTATCAATCACAAACAAAAGCAAAACTTCCCAAGGTGAACTGCCCTGATGTGCTCCAGAGCAACAACTGTCCTGAATGCAATAGGCCAAACCTAACAAAACAGTTCTTTTCCTCAGCCGTCCTCTCCCAGACTGCGAGCAGACCCCTGAACCCTCTAACCCAGAGTGCCCGATGTACTTAACAATAACTTCAGTGGCAGGGAACTGCGCTGCCCAGGCAAACATTGGGTGATTTCAAGCTTTAATTGGAAAAGAAAATGCAATCCCAGATGTTTATCTGAATTGTGTCTGAACTGCAACAACCTGGCCAGGGAACTGCACAAAAACAGGCTGCCTCCAGTATACTTCCACTTAAGCCAGACTTCTGCTGCAAGTTCCCCAGCATGAAATATGGGGTATGCAGGGCCAGTCGGCTCCCTTCTGCTCATGTAACACCAGACCCTGTGAAATTCTTCTTCCCAGAAGCGTTTTCTGTCTCCCTGCCACGTGCCTTATTCCCTACTTCGTAAACTGAATTTTGTCATCTTTTCTGTTTCTGAGTCTCTCCTAATTTCCCCAGTGGAGAGTCCTCTAGAGGCCAGGAAACTTCACAAGAGCTTGGCCATGGTGATTTCCTATGCTACAATACTTTCGAGCCCCAAAGCCCTGGTAATTGTCCAATATGAAGAGTAATTCAGGAGAAAATGCTTGTAGCTTTTACTAAGCAGGAAAGCGGCCAGCCAGCCAGCCAGCATGTCCTGGTTACCATAAGGGAACAGTACTGAGAAAAGGGATCTGGAGATGGTGCTGTGGCTGGATAAAGTAGTCGGGTAGCATAAACACAGCCTCCTAGGGGAATTCTCCTATGTGGCAGCTTGTGGTCACTCATCAGACTTATGGCATGCTGGTACCAAGAAGAACAGAAAATAAAGTTTATGCAGCTTTTCAGAGCCTTCCATACTGTTCCGTTTGACTTTGGTTCTAGAAACAAGAAAACGGCTGAAGGATACAATTCTTATTTACGACACATACTGGAACATTGCCTTACCCCCGGCATCATGTGTCCCAAATGGGGAAGGACTCCTAAGGGAGTACCAGTACAATAGCACCAGAGCAGTTCTCAGAATACACGGCTGCTTCCACCCAGGCTGCCAGACTGGCCTGGAAGAGACGGGACCAGCGGGGAGGACAGCACGGAAGCCCAGCAGCCGCGCACTTTCTCCTCCACGCAACCACAAGCTCAGACAGAGATGCTGCTGGCTCCTCTGCCCACATGTCTGCAGAGGTAGGGATCCAAACAGCATCCAGCCCTCATCACTGCACGGAGTAGATCAGCTTGGTGTACTTCACCAGCACAACATAAGGAATATATATTCTTAACTGTGTAATTAGCATGTACACTGCCATCATTACTTTTATTATTCTTCAGATCTCTATGAACCTTCTTTATGATAGTTTCAGCAACATATTTGTCTTCTACAGATAAAAAAGTATCCACTGCAATTCAACCCTGATGCCTGTTTCTAGTGTGTCTCAAATCTTTATTTAGCCAATACTCATTCCTTCCTTCACTTTCTTTTGGCTTTCTAAGTGATGAAAAACCTCAACGCTATTGTTTATGAATTGAAAGAAAATTAATCCATTGTAAAAGAGCATCACAAATGTGCTTTCCCCATTCTGCATTCATTGTTTTTGGACATCAGTAAAAACAACAGTGTCCTTCATACTTCCTTGATGTAAAGGAATAATCCTAAATTCCCAGACTTGGGCCAAAAAGACTGGGATTCAACCAAGTTCTAGACCACAGCATAAATATTTTTCACCCGCACTATTGGCTGCAAAATGCTTTTGACATGAAACAAACAAAAAGCCCTTTCCAGCTTTTTTTGTGTGTTCGCTTCATTCTGTTCCTAAAAGTAAAGTCCCTGGAGACAAGCTAACACACCACTACTAAATTCACATGCGAGAGACAGCAATGTTATCTTATGTAAAGCCTCAGCAGAGTATATTTTAGAGTCCACTGGGCATCACACAACAAGGACAAGGGAAAAAAAAAGCTAACAGATCTGTGAGCTCATACATACAGATGCAATGCGTGTGCTTTTGGAATACTGTCATGCTTTACAAGTGTTGAGAAAAGGCGATATATTTAATTTAAAATTTAATTTCAATCTTTCTACAAGACTCAGATTTTCTCTAGCAAGAACATTATTGGGAGAGATTCTACCAAGGAAGTGGAAAACAACGTGTTCAAAGAAAGCTTAATGGCCTTATAAACATCATCTGTATTGCTGAATGTATAACCATTGAATAACAGAGTCCTAGAAAAACTTTTCCCTAACAAACATGAAATATTTCAGGAGACTTCATTTACATTTCTAGAGGATAGTGGATCCCCACCAATCCCCACCAGGTAAAGGCAAACATGCTCCAGGGCCTGGCATAGATGCACTAAAGGCTGGACAGCCCTTTAGGACCTGAAACATTGCTTTATAACCCATCAGATCTGAAATTTTTGATTATAACATGCCCCGAATAACAATCAGCAGGTTAACAAACCTTTTTATGTTGGAGAAGAAACAGAAGCAAATACCAGACATAATGGTAATGCTTTTCACAAAATTACTGTGAGTAGCATTTATGGTTCTTAGAGGTTCTCTTGGATGGCGGTTATGCTTAAGAAATTCAGATTGGTTTATGTGCATTAGGGATCTTAACTACATGTGAACTTCTGAAAACTCATTTTGTTATGTTCAAAGGACAAAAATGGAGCCATAGCAAAGAAAATGCACAACTGTAGGAAAAAAAATCGATGAAAAACATCTCTCAACCTCTTCTTTCCTGCAACGGCACCCAAACAGCAACCTTTATTACATTTCTTACGGGAAGTTGTTTGGCCTTTTTTTTCTATATTTAATACCAATTAATTTAGATGAGTAAGAAATTCCTTGAATTTTTTCGTGCTACTTTACACTTTTATTTTCTCTTTTCAGCCTGCTCAGGTATTTCAAATCAAGACTGAGATGGCCATTATAAGATCACAAGTGAGAAGTAAGACTAAATGTATGAAAAAAGGAGAAAAAAGTAGTTTCCTCTTGTTTTTGATAAGAGCTGGAAACATCAACACGAGCTAAGAGGGGATTAGGTGACTTTCTGTCTGTAGCTTGAGATGACTATGGGTACAGAGTTTTATATTATTATTAGATAGATAAATAAATAGCGACAACAAGAGAAAGAACTTCACTGATATACAGTGAAGAACAAAAACATGATTTGGACCAGAAACGTCAATCTGCTGAGTAAAACGGCAGCGGTGGCTCAGGCCTAATAAGGCTTTTTATTGGCTCAGACTCCAAGCCAAACCTCCTGGATCACTGTCAGCTCTGTACAAGGCCAGCTCAGGTGTCTTTGCAACCTAAGCTCTACAGCTTCCAGTTCAGTGCTGCAGAGCATGTAAACACCCTGAACTGCAGAGACATCTGCACAGCTAAATTAAGTCAAATGGCAGAAGAAGCCAAGGTTGATTGTTCACTCAGGACTAGTGGAAGAACTTCTGCCAGAGACTCAGGGCTCACTTGTAGGAAACGACTGATAAGGGAGACCGTGAACCATCACTGTGACGCAAATGTGAAAGGGCCTTGCAAACCCAAGATAAATCAAATGAGCTCTTTCCAGTGGAGAACAACCTCAGTAATGGCTCATGCGCTACATTGCAACCTAGGTCTGTCACTTTTTTTGATGAGACAGGGGCACTTACTGAGAAGTGACCTCGTTAGTTATTTCCAATTTAGTGTTGCTCCAATATGAACACTCAAGGAGGAAGCCATTCATTAACCGAGTTGCACTTTACATTACTTCCTACCAGTATCTGGAAAGTTGAAGTTATCCATCAATCACAAGCCTGTCAGGAACACTCAACTTCAATATGGGTTGAGGAATTCACTGTTTTCTGTTAATATGTATCCGGAGGACATACCTCTCCCTAATCAAAGTACAGCGTAAGTAGTACATGTGAGAGCTGGAAGCAGAATGGCTCAGGTAGCTATTTATATTGACTTTTACCTTTTAGTCACAAGTATCTTTCAATGTTTCCACAATGTGGGTATAACACACTACCATCTCCTGGACACATCCTTTCCATTCCTGATTGAGCAGATGTCCTAAGATCCCCATTGTATTTTTCCAACAGTCACACCAATCAGTCCATGGGAAGGCAATATTGTGAAAATTATATATTTTATTATCTTCTTAACGCAGTATGATGGGTAGATGTGATAAAGTTGGCCAGGCAGCTCCCAATAGGTCACCAACACTGGAGACCATCAAAAACCGCTCCGTTTTAAGGTGCAGTCCATCTCAGGCAGTGGCATGTCACAATTGTTTTTATTCCTTAAAGCGGGTCAGTAGTCTGTATTCAGCTTCTAAGCAGTTAAGAGGGTTTCTTCTTTTTCAGCCTGTTTCTAGATCACAGTTAAGGGCACTGATACCATAGACAAGAACTACAGAGATCAAAGATCAAAAAATCTATGTAGGGTAAACCCCTCTAGATTAATTGATCCTACCCAGGGCAGATATACTGATAAGGCTGAACCGAAGAAAGCACAGTGTTTTCCGTACAGCAGATTTTGACCGCCACTCACTGGCTGTCATTCTCCTGTGTTGTCAATCTAGAACAGTTCAATGACATTAGATTCATAAAACAAGCAAAAATTCAAGTTCAAAGTATAATAACCTGGACAAACAAACTCCTGAGATGATTCTCCCTTAATATGTTTAGAGTATTATAAAAGCTGTAATGCCTGAACACGGGGACCATGTCTGATCGCTACCTTTTCACAGAAGATGTGATGCATTTTGCCCACTGAAGTCAATATGTCAAAGTTTGTCTGGTTTTAAAACTTTGTCTGAGGTTTTTTCTTTTACCAGTGACAGCTCAAAGTTGTTGCTCTGTCAATAAATATATTCTATCTAGCACAGACCTTACCTGGGAAGAAAGTAAGTAGAAAGAAGAAGAAAGCTTGAACACAAACGTCCAGGCCATATACAGTATTCCAAAGATGTCCCCAGTGCCTTTCCACAGTGGTACAAACACTTTTCTCTTTCCTTTGAAAATACCTTGCCTGACCTATTCCAGGATAGCACAGACCCTTTTCATGATTGCATTACACTGCTGAATTAGTTTTTCTGTGATAAACTAAACCACTCCAGTATTAGCTTCACTTCAAGCTTGTATGCTCCTTAGGTAAAGCAGAAACTCATTTGTAATGCCCAATGTTATTTTACAGATTATTTCTATTATCAATCTTATATTCCATTATATTTTCACTACTTAAGGTTATCCAGTTTCACTACTTAAGGTTATCCTGTTCCTTCATAATGATATTCTGATCTTTTTCACTATTAAGAATGCCTCCAAGCTTTAAGTATACTATATTCCAGACAGAATTAGCAGAACTTTTCTGAATAATAAACACTTCAATTTGAGTTAGATATTTTAGCTTGCTTGTTTTCAATTACAAAAAAAAAAAGGAAAAAAGAAAAAAGAAAAAAAAAAAAGAGGATCTGGTAGAAGACAGGAGACAGGGGGATTTGCCAAGGCATTCCAAGGATAAACAACTTTGGTCATTGCCACTCTGATGTTAGGAGCAATGACACTTCAGATATTGATGAGAGAATCTGCCCTAGGTTAATTCCACTCTGTTTTGAGGGGAAAACTCACACTGAAGTCCAATCAAAATCAGAAAAGTGATTCTGTATAAACAGGATGGGAATTTGTGTTCATTCCCTCTCTGCAAAGGGGCTTAAGCTTACAAACACAGCATTCTTCAAACAATTCAGACCGGAGCCTGAAAGTCCTATCTGGGTCTTTCTCTCTCCCATTCTTATGCTGTTTTAGTGAACTGTAAATACAGTGTTTGTAAAAGGCGTTGGATTAACAGTGTCACAGACTGAAGTTCTCTGTTTATATTCAGAACAGATTTTGTTATAGTAATCATGCCCCTTCTATCCTGACCTTTAAGTGGCTCCCAATAAAGAACACGAGACAAAGCCCCAATTTCTGAGAATTTGCTATCTGCTTAACATGAAGGTACACAATCATCAATTAGACCAAGGCAAAAGGCCATTTTCCCCATTACGGAACTGAGAAAACATGTAAAAATTAAAACAATAATGTCACTGTGACTAAGTAGGTCTCACTAAGGTTACAATTCTATTTTCTGTGGTATGTTTGGAAGAGGAAAAAAAATATCGGGTTGATAATACTAGAAATGAAGACGTTGCATTAACCAATATGGAAGATAAGAGTCTGGACAAGCATTTTAATCATCTAAAAATTTACGTGCTAGCTACTTGCTTTGGGAACTTGCAATGTGGAACAGTTTTGATGTCTGCAAAGAGGAGAGACACAGGAATGCAAGGTGACTTCTAGAGCTGAGGCTTAGAAAAATCAGCTATGGTATCAACAGAAACTGGAAAGAAGGAAGCAGAGAAAGAGTTTTACCATAAAGCTCAAGCCACATTCTCAGTTTCATTATCCTTTCATTAACGGTGAACATTGATGAAGAAAAGTTTATGGCATGCTAAGGAGAGAGATTCAGGAGAGAAGTCAGTGACCACAGTTAAAACCAGTTCAGCAGGTGAGTTAACCCACAGAGAAAATTGGAGAGGGAAGCAGAAGGGCTACCTTCACAGCTGACGAACTACATATGACAAGGGGGTTCAAAGACTTCTTAAGTGCCTGAAACAGAGGCAGTAAAGGTTGATTAAGATCAAGCTTAGTGGCACATGGGTGGCAGTGAAGAGATTCCAGCTCTGCTCCCAGCTGCAAAGGATTTACTCTGACCAGTTACTTATTTATGACTCCGTTTCCTCGGTTAGGAGCACCTGGCATGGGCACTGCAGAGACCAGTCAGCAAATGCTTGCATAGTAATGCGATAATACAACATACTATGAGATGGTTAACTCGCAACTGGTGTGGGTTAGCAGCAACCAAAGAGGAGCCTCCTCTGAGAGCTGGCTCACCTATCAGTCAAAGATACCTACCAGAAAGTACCCACCTCTGCCACCAGCCTCGGTAGGAGGACTCAGTATAACTTAATGACTGAGTTTGCCTCTCTGTCTCAGAGATGTTCCTGCTCCTCTGTTTAGGATGCTTTGAACTACAGATCTATGAGTTTGAAGTTTGCACAGCTGCTGCTATATTTTGTCAATCTGAAATTAGAATAATCTTCATTAAGAAAACCTGCAATGCTTATAAAAAAAGGACAGAGAAAAAGATGTACTATATAAAGGTTTTCTGTTCTTTTCCATTTTATCTAGGGTCCTTTCATTTCTATTTAGATTCTTAGATAACAAATTGATTAGTGTTATATAAGCACCTGAGTAAATGAATTCTTGATCAAGACCAATGGAAACATTTTTCTCTATATAAAAGTGTCCTGTTAAGAGGAGGGGGCCATAAATCCAGTCCCATTTAATGTAGACAGGGCTACAGTGATGTTTATATTGTATGACCATCCCCCACAAGTCCATTAAGAAGGAAGCTTACTGCAAACAGAGACCTGAACAGACACACAAGTCAGGAAAGTAAGTGACCTAGTGATGTTTGAACTCCAAATACTTGTTAATGAACATTCTCTATTTTTATGGCATCCTTTCATTTGGCACTTTTGCTGGATCAAGTCAGTATCACACTGTGTTGATAATCATCTGTTTATGCTACACTTGTGTATTGTGTCCAGTTTCATCCTGTTCACAGGCAATCCAAGTTCATATTGCTGCTTATGCTTGTATATGATCTATGGATAAGCAAAAGATTTCTGTCATAAGGGTTATCAGTCTAGAGCCTTTTTAATCAGAAAAAAAACCAGAAGCGTCTTATTTATGTATTTTAAAGGATGTGGTTTATACACATGCATGGAAATTTGAGGCCATAACAACCTTCCATTGTGTCTTGATTCAAAATATTCAAACAACAGCAGAGGTGAGGCAGAAGTCTCTGAAATAAACTGTGTATCCTAGAAAAAAACATTTCTTTAAATGGAAGCAGAATTCAAATACGTGCTCCTGCAGTGTTTCCACAGCTATTCCTTCAAAAGCAGCATACTCCATAATGGAGAATCATAAAAAATTAATCTCACCTGAAAAAAAATCTACTTTCCTGCAAAATTTCCTATCCCTTACGTGACTCCATACCATCATTCTTATCTGGAAAAAAAAAATTAAAAAAAAAAAAAAAAATCTCTCTTCATGTTTTCACAGAGCTGATTTTCCGTGTGACAAGCACATTATATAATAAGATGGCTTAGAACAGATAGACACTTTATACCACTTCCATTTTAAAACAACCCAATAGCCACATCCCTTTTCTATCACTGCTTACTGGATCTCATTATCCACTACCATCTGCAGATTTTCTCATGTCTAAACACTTGAAAAAAAAGTATTGTACTATGTACATAATCTGCATTACTGTACAATGCACATGATTCACGTAGCATATAGAGACAGGTTTTCCGAACATGGATCGCAGCTTCAAACAAACTTCATTTGTCTTAATACTTCTGCTAAAAATCCACATGCAGAGCTTTCTTCTGTACTTCTTTAAGGTACTGGGACTTCTTTTCCTGAGTCTCCCCAAATTCTAGCTCAGCAGAAGACATTGTAAAGAGCAATACTTCTTGCCTCACACATAACGATGGGCAACCTTCACACATCCTCAGCCACCTCCTTTGGCCAAACACTGATTTCACTGCCCAGTGCTCTGTGGGCTCCTTCTTGCCTCACTGTGGGAAAGACTGACCTAGCTTCTCCTCTGCTCCCACTGAAGCAGGTGAAAAGCTTTCTGTCTGCATTTCTCAACACTATTGGCCATCTCCATCCTCCTCATCTGACTCCAAAACTAGGTTTAAGACTACTAAAAATATCTTTTTTTTCATTGCATTTTCTTCTTCTCCATTTGCTTTAGTAGGTAGCTATAACTGCTACAAAATTAATAAAGAAAACACACCAAGGCTGTTTTTATTTTATTTGTATTAGATCTTATTCCTTTCATCTCAAGAGTGATTTCAGTACGTTCTGTCTGTTAATATTTCATTGCCTCTTCTTTCTCCCCAGAAAATATTACCATCTCACCAAAGTAATTAGAACCCTTTGTAGTATGAAGCGACAATCTTCCACTATGTTTCGACACATAAAAGTTGGATGCCATTTCCAAACTTCATTACTGTACTTGCTATCCTCCAGATTATTAGCGCAAAATTTAGAAAGTGTTAACCCCAGATAGCAGTACTTGGTGTATGTTTCTTCTCCACAGCCTTCTTGCTTTGTTTGAAATTGTTTTATTTTCTGTGGTTTATTTGCTTCCCTTTTTTATGGATGAAAATGTCACCTGGTGTTATCTTTAAAATGGGACAGCTATCCAACAGCTACAGAGTCCACATAACAACTACCTTCAGTGTTTTACAGAGAAAGATAAATCTGATCTCACTTATGCTCTGAAACCATCACGACTGCAACAAGTTACATTACTTCTATTTTTAATATATTTTCTCAATGACTGGTAGAGTTACAGCCAAACATCTGTACAATTTGAAAGAACTGCTTCACTACAATCAGAAGAAATTTAAGGTAAAGAATCATAGCAGTTGGCCTTAGCAAGTCACATAAATGTAAAACTTCATCCCCACCCCCCTCGGCTCTCTCCCAGCCCTTCCCCACACCAGCGAGTACCATGGTTACTTCACCATCGCAATTTTGGAATGCTTATTCAGGGCTTATTCATAGCATAGTAAGCAGAGCAAGACAAAACAGCTGGTCTGTAACCAAGGACACAACAAAAGTAATGTCTGGCATTAGTCTGAATGAGAGAAGGGGTTTTTGTTTTGTTTTGTTTTTTAAGAATGAGTCACCATATACTTATGCATTTGAAACACTTCACCTGAAGCAGGAAAATTGCTGCAGGACAGCTCACCTGGCACGGCTTGAAAGCTCCAGCCCATATCTCAATCCAAAATGCTCTTTCTTGAAAATACCATAGGAAAACACTGATTTGTTACAAAATAACACTTCTACATGCACTTTACATCTGAGAATTTCAAAACACATTACAGACACTAACACAATAATAGCAGTCTCACAAATCCCTTGAAAACTATAAACTAAACCAGGCCCATTGAAGTTGCCATATCAGATCTGGCCAGTGTCTCACTTAATCCAGCACCCTGTCTCCAATAGACAAGAATAAAACGTTAAATATAGCATGTCAACGTATTAAACCCTGCCATGCTGTCCCCCAGAGACAGCTGAGCACACATGAAAACAGTAACCTTGGAGCCTGCTAACTCCAGTTCAGGAAAGAAGGATAATTATACACATAGGGGTAACCGAGGAGTCTGACAGTTTCTAGTGCAGCCCCGTTGGTTTTGGCCCAAACTCAAAGGGGTCTGCATGTTTATGTATGGATTTCAGGAAAACAAATGTCATGGCTAACTACTCACAGGAGTGCTTAGGGAGAACCAAGTACCAGTATCCACAAAGATAATAGCAAAGGCCCTTTATGAACCCATTTGTGCGAAACAATTAACTTTTCCCACGTTCTCCCAAGCTCTTACGCCACCGTGCCGCTGTGGAAGTCGTGTAGCTCAGTACCACCTCAGCCGTTAAAAGACTCCTACGCTGTAGTCCATGCTTGTGGGTTTTAGTGGCATAAGGGATTTAAATGCAGGCTGGAAACCTCCTCCTGCCCATCCCCCCGCCAGTGGCGTTACTTCTGCCCTGAAGGAAACCAAAAGCAGAACACTGCCTTCTAGAAGGGGGCAAAAGAGGAAAGTTCATCTGTTTGTTCAGAAATCTGTTCCTATCCAAGCAATAAAGCAAACCTAATTGATTTCAAGGCAGGCAGGATGTCCCAGAAATTTCATTACTTTGCTGAATTGGCTGCTGTCTTATTAATGTTCACCAGACATACGGAGGGTGGGGTGGAAAAAGGGATAGTTGGCTGAAAAAATGTCTGCTGGACAAACAAAATGAAGGAACTTTTTACTTAATATATAAAAAAAAATCCCATGTAGGAATTCTATGCTTAATTTCCCTAGGTTTGTTGCGTACTCGTTCTGCCACCTGCTGCCCTGGCATTCCCCAAAGTTTCAGGAAGAGGGACTACGTCCACAAGCTTTCCCAGAAACGAATACTGCATGACTAAGAAGCATCATCTAGCAGCCCCGTGGCCTGTCCTGTCCAGAAGATAGTATGGTTCTGGAAAACTGCTTGCTCGAATCCTCCTTGGTGATTACGTTATCACTTCACATTCTGAAGAATACCACCCTCAGGCCTCATGGCCCAGTGCATCTCCAGAGGTGCTTTCTCTCTTGATGGGTAGGATTTCCCAGCAAGGATTAGCACTCTGGCTTTACTACCATGGAAGTCGGATGTAAGGGAAGATCCCTCAGACTGTCACCACTGCCCCAGCTCCTCCAGGGAAAGAAGGAGAGAAAGTAGAGCCAGGAAAAGCTTCTTCAGGAGGTCAAGTGACTGAAGAAAGAATGAATTCTAGCTTTTGAAAGAAAAAATTGTGTCCGCTGTGCAAGTCAGAACAAAACACAGGTTATTCCTTGAACGGTATTGATTCTGCAGGGTTACAAATTGTGAAAAGCAGGGAAAACTTGTTTTTGCACTACTTTTCACCCAAATCTCCAGAACAACTGTGTGCCTTCAGTGACTTCCTGGGGCAGAATTTCACTTTAAAACTACACAGATAATCACAGGGTTCTTTTTTCTTTTTTTAATACAGTAATATGAGAATTTGTAAAAGTGATTACTGACTTGGGAATTTTTGAACCTCCAAGTTAAGCTTCCTTAAAAAGTGCTGATTTTCAAAGCTCTGATATCCAATACCTCCTGGCAGAACCACCTTACGATGACTGAAATGGCATCTCAAGAACTGAGGCACCTTTATTCACAATTCATTTCTGAAAGTGGGTATAAAGCAATTATGAAAGAGCATATGTGTGTAAAACTATAGTAATTTAATCGATACAGTGGTGCTACAGGTAGGGTAATTCTAGATGCCTTCCTCTAACTGGAAACTGCATGTCTGGCTGAAAGATTTCTATGACTTGACTATGGTTGTTTTTCCTCACTGTAGATTTAGTTCTTCTGCTTAACTAAAACACAATGAGCCCATGGCTTTACATGCAAGCAAGGTGGTGCACCTGATAAACCCAGCTAGCAACAGAGTAAAACTCTGCTTTTTTTTTAAGCAGATCATAATATATTTTTTTATAATGGAATTTTAAAGCCTTGAAAACAACATTTCATACACTTGCAATCTATTACTTCTCAAACAAAATCAGGAAAAACTACATTTAATAGCCGAACGTTCTTTAGGAAAACTACTCCCTCGTTCCACCACCAGAGGAATGTTCTTAATCCTTTTTAGCCAACTTTGCGCATTGTGAAGTAGCACAGAGGACAGTTTCTGCCATTTTCCCTTTGCCAACTCCACCTCCAAAGCGATCCAGGAAATTTGTGAACGGCTTTGGATTTTACATACACATGTAGAAAAGGAGAACTCGGTACAGACCAGAATAAGCAGCAGAACATAGAGAACTTTTAAAAGAAGCAGCAGCAAGAGTATGTTTCTATACAACTGTGCATGGTCTTTAGAAGCAAGTCCAGAAGATGACTTTTCTAACTGCATTTGACACACTTAACCTGCTACCTGAGAGTCCAGAGGACTAGCGCTGCTTCACAGTGCCCACTACTTGCAGGAACAGAGGTGCCATCATTATAATCTTACTTGTAATGAGCAGAATAAAACAGGATGGGTTCCTCTCCTCTGGCCCTAAAGACTGCAACCTCAAAGCGAGAAACCTTGTCTTGCGGCAGTAAAACCAGAAGCACCAACTTGAATGCATGTGGGTAGTAATGATTTAGGAATAAGATGGTACAAATTTTGCGTAGCAATTTTTCTGACAGCTCTCTACTTTAACGGGCAGAAAATCAATATCATTAAGACTGAGGGTCACAGCCTTTGGAAGGAGTTACATCAATGAAAAACAGAATAGACAAAGCCAAAAGAGATTATAACTGCAGATATCCCATGGGACAGATGAAATCATGGGTCATGATGTTTTGAAAAACAAACAAAAAAGTTATTTCCTCAAACCCCAAATGTCTTGCCTCCTAGTTTTTCACAGCTTTTTTTTAATTAAGAGGTGAAGATTGCAGTCAAAAATGCTACTATATTTCACTCAAAAGCATGAAATCTCTTAGTGAAAAGGGTAAGCAGTCTCCTTTTTGCAGGCATACTTCTGGAAAATTGGTACCATACATACTGCTCAAAGTTAAGCTTGCTGGTGCAGGCAGCAAGCTTCCACTTGCAAACAGTAGCTGCAGAAGATAGAACGCTCCCTGTCCTAACAGTCACAGCTGAAATTTGGCACAAAGAGTGGAAAGGATGACAGCAAAACAATCATGGCAGTGAAAGGACTAGCCTCCTACTCCTGCCCCAAAATCCCTGTGCAGGAAAGCACTTTGAGGATTACCCTTCACCTCCACAACATGAAATGCACTAAAAGCTCAAGGAACTTGTATGCCTGTGCCAACAGGCCAACGCTAGGCCCTGTGACTCAGATAAGCCCATCCTAACACAGGGAGGCACTGGAGGAATGGCCATCCCTGAAAAGGAAAAGACACTGACTGCCCCCCGCCCCCCCCCCCCCCCCCCCCCCAATAAGCAGTTGGCTGTAGAGTGCCAGGTTCTCAACACACAGGGCATAACCACAGAGGCTGAAGGACACAGTTAGCCCATCTGACCGAGCATTGCTGATGTAGCTTTATTTAAATTCTCTTCGTTGTTAAGTTCTCACCTGTCTTATCGGCAAGTCATGATATTGTAGTATGAGCCTGGTGTTGACACTGTGACTCCATGTGTTGCCAAGGGCTGCTGTCACACAACCAGATTCCCTCTTCCCACTTCCAGAAGCTCCTGAAGATAAATATGAAAGAAACTGCATCAGGACTGAGCCACAGAGAAGGGTTCAGCATGGAAACGCTAATCAGTCATCTCAGATCATTCCCTAAGCTAGGTAATCACAATTGGTACGTAATAGACAGCAATATCGCACGAATTCCCTACCTTTCTGATTTATTTATACAACTGCAGTGTGAGTTCTCCATCTCACCCTCTGATACCTAGACAAAGGGCCAAGAATTAAGGATATGTTGCAAAGTAGTACCTACCTTCTTGGAGAGACCGGTACATTTTCTAAATATCTGGAGGTACATCATGCGTGGAGGACACTTGCCTTTTCCTCTTTAGACCTAACATCCCCCAGCAACCCAGCTTTCTATGGGCACAGAGGAGAGGGAAGCAGGCCAGCAGAGTGACAGTGCATAATGACATAACAAAAAGGGAAGCCAAAGGAGCAGAATGCGGTGCCACAATACCCTGATCTAAAAATCAGAATGCTGCTTCATGCCATCAGGCAACCCACACATTTTCTAAGATTTGCAAAGGGAGCCCCTTAGCTGTAAATACCATTCTGGTGTCTCTGAAATCATATGAACTTTATGTAACCCTGAAGAAAAAAACACTTTGCTGCAATTAGCGATGGCAACATAAAGAAGTGTTTCCAATAATGCCACATGATCCAGCTTGCTGAACTGCCATTGCACCTGAGCTTTCTCGTATTGAAACCAGAGACCCATACATACACACATACACATATGCAGGCAGGTAGGTGCCCGAGATCTTCATCTTTGCTTACCACAAGTTCCGTGTAAGACGAACAGATAGCTGGGTGACTTGTTTGTACTTCAAATGACACTTCGAGAACAGAGCAAGGCAGACAAACCAAAGAAATTCAGAAACAAAATCCCAATTTTTATGTGGGTATAAATGATCATGTGCAAGTTGAAAATCGAACTGTTTGAGGCAGACAGTCCATAGCGTCAAAAAGTTAGGAGTGTTGGCCTGAAGCGGAATGAGAGAAAGTCAGATTTAAAGTCAGGGAACTTCCTGTCATCTATCAGGCAACGAACTAAATGGCTTCCCCAGGACAGTCATGAAATCCTTGTCAACTAAGTCAATTAAAGTTAGACCAGACACCTACTCTGCAGTACAAACTTCAGAGCAGCCTTATGTTTCTGTCAAAGTGATCAGTAATGCAACAGCTAATGTTGAAACTTAAATTATAAGTACTAGGTTTTGGAAGCAATGCTGTACTGAGATGACAAAGTCATGTCATGGCCCAGCGGAGCTTCTGGAAGGTTCAGGTTTAAAACCCTTCATTGCTTTTACATTTGCAACATTGTGGGGTTTGTTACTTTATTCCCTCAACTACGCAGAGCAGAAACATAATTTCTTCATTCACTAAAGCTTTTGTTTTGGAAAAATATCCAGTAAAGGGTAAGACCAAAAGTGTTGGCATGCAGTAATAATCATTATTTGTACGACTGCTGGTAGCTTGCAAGCAATGAGAAGGACACGGTATTAGACTGCATTAGGCAGAGGAGAGCAGCAGGCTGGAGAGAAGGGCCTGGAATGACTGTAGTGCGCTACAGGACTCAGCTGAAGACCTCAAACCTTCCCCACCAAGTAATACCAGGTTCAATTAACATCAACTGGATTTGGATTAGGTCTTTAAATGTTTAAGGTGTACAAAAGAAATGAGTGAAGCACCTGGTTCAAGCCAATAGTTTGACAACAGTCTGGACTCTGTACTGGTCTCAATTACTTCCCACGTCATGGGAACTCACTGCGACATGCACCACACTCGCTTCTCCAGAACAACTTCTGTTCTAGTCTGAAAACAGGCTACAGTTGTGCTATCCAGCAAGGATGGCTGCATTTCTTTCCTCAAAACAAAGATATTACCTTGATAGGCATGAATAACTCACCGCAGGAGCACCTAACTGGAAATTTCAGTATTAGGAATGCTGTTCTCTTAATTAGTCTAACTCACCTCTGTTGGGAAGGTGGATGTGCTAACAATAATAATTTCTCTTCATCTACGTTTTGGATTTAATTTGCCAGCTGAAGGAGAGAACAGGTTCAAGTGTTAAAGCGAGGTGGTGGGACGTCTGTATTCCATTCCCTTAAAATGACTTAAACCAAGTTACTTAATTACGTTCATTAAATTCTACAAACTTTTGTTTTTGTGCTAACACCACAAAAGTAAAACACCATTACTGTACAAACAGGCTAAGGGAGAATAAAAGACAGTGAAGCAGCTTTAAAATTTTGCAGTCCTCTCTTTGCCATGTGGAATAAGGTGCAAGTTCCCCCTGTAGTCAACATTGTCCTTCTTTCCCACCTGCTAGAAGTGGGTAGGAATCACAGCATTCAAGTGAGGCAGCTAAGTGTGAGTTCTGGTGGGTGTGGAGGTATTCCTCTCACAGCTGGTGTAACTGCACCCCTGTATGCAGCTGGAAGCCACCACTACACACCACTGAGAAGCAATTCACCCATCGCTGCTTGGGGACCTCTGACTACAGACAAAAAGCCCAGACATTCCAGAAGTAGCTACTGTTGGTATAAAACAGCCGCAAAATTCACATCTAAACTTCCCTCAAATTATGTGTGTCTGCTATTAGCTAACAGAAGGAGTAACATCTTGCTGTTACAATCCCAAGCCGGGCACTTAAGTGGTTAAATGTCTGGAGCCTGCTGATACTACGGAGATATCACTCCATAGCAATTCCTAATTCTGCATTCCTTCCAGGCCTAAAACCTGTCCCAAAGTGAACAGAAGTGCTAGAGGTGTAGGGCTTGTGGCAGAACAAGCAAGCTAATTGCTGTCATTTATTTTATTTTATTATACAGGAGAAAGCCTACTGTACCATACTGTGTCAGCCCCTGTCTGAAGAGGGCTGTTTGTGTGACCCACTTTCAGGCAAATCCTCTTCTGTGAAGTTATTCAAATTTATGACTCTGGTGCAAAGTGGTTAGTAAGCCTGGAGCAAATTTACAACGAAGACTTTTTACAGGGTGGAAAGGAATGCCTCACAGAAAAGGTTTCCATTTTTTAAGGAATCCTCCTGCAAGCTGATGTATTAGGCAGGCAGAGAGGCAAACCAACAAGAAGCGAAGTAAACCGAGGGGGAAGCAGCGCCAGCTTTGCCAAGTTCAAGGGCAGTGACAGCACATGCTTCATTCCTTCTCCCTGCTCTAAAAACAAGAAGATAGTAAATGCCTCAGAGGAGGGAAAGAGGATATGTTAAGAAACCACATTTATATTCAAACATGGCCTTAAAAATACCTTGGACTTATCTTTTCTGTTATTTCAATCACTACTACTAATCCAGTCATTAATGAACCGGACAAAGGAAGTGGATAAATAATACTGTTCAACGAGAGAGCGACATTTTTCAACACATTGCCTTGTTCTTCCAAACCCTGGTATTTTCATACTTGCAGATGGGAGTATCAGACCAACCCTGGCCCAAGAAGAAAGCAGGCTCATAAGGGACTTTGGTCTCTGCTCAGAGGTCCCCAAACCATCCAACCTGAACCACATGAGAGTGGCATGGAGCAACAGCTCCCAGCTGTGACATGAAGGCACTTATCCGTGCTGTGGGGTGGATGCTTTCACAGAGCCAGCGATGTGCCATCAGCTGAAAGGCAGCAGTTCCCATCTCTCCAGCCTGCTTAGAGCACAGCTCTCGCTCTAGTCACTGCTGGCATGATGGTTTCTGCTCAGGACACAGGTGATACAGGGAGCACAGGGACTAGGACAGGAAAGAACAAAGGCTGACAGACAGATGAGAGAAAGGTGGCAGATCTCATTTTATGGATGCAGTATGTGGGAAAAGGGAGCGGGTGTCCAGAAGCAGAGAGATGGGATCCTAGCATGGGAGGTGAAGGTGCATGCTAGAAGAGTGGGAGAAGACCTTTGAACAACCCCCTGCTTTATATATTCAGATCCAGCTCAAGTAAAATGAAGTGGTGATTTCAATTCTTGTAAACACTCCTCCTTTCCTCACACAAAAAAAACTAGCATTAAACTGATCTTCAAAGGGCACATCAGCAGACAGGCCAAGGGCTGCACGAGGTACCTGTTCTACCGACTCCTGTGAAATTGAGCTCTTCAGGGCACCGGCAGAGACACCAGCAGAGACTGTATCTGTTCTGGATCGCAAGCATAAAGGAGGAACTGGCTGCTTCACTCTCGCTGAACAGCTGTCACAAGTGAAAATAAAGCTTCTTGTGGTCTGAGTCAAATGCAAAGTAAATGCCTCTCCACAACCAGGGGAAAAACAAACCAAAGAAGAAAGAGTGATTCTTCAACTGAGGCCTGCAGTTCTGCTTCCAAGCAGAAGATGAGGCTCACGCTGGCCTCCACTGCCCTGGAAGGAGCTGTCGGTGGAAGTGGGCAACACCACTTGGCCCTACTTATACACAAGTGCTAGATTCATTTTGTTTGTTTCCCCTCATCGATGCAATTAAAACAAACCTTCTGTAAGTACCTTCCTTACCACTAAGATGAATGCCACTGATAGGCAGGATGGGGAAAGTGGGTTTGTTCCACCTTCCATTTTTCACTGGAGGAAACAGTAGAATTAAAGCTATTCAGCTCAATACTGATTCTGAGATTATTCTATGATGTCCAAGCAGAGAATTACAAGTACAGACATGGTCTCAAAGACCTTCTCGTCCTCTACACATAAGGAGGTACGATTTTAAAGACTAAATCCTCATGTAACCAAGTCCCAATTGTTGCAAATATGGTTAAAGGGGATTTAATCATAAGGGAACTTCAGTTTCATTAGTGTCTCATCCTATGAAAATTAGGATAACTAGACCAGTGTCTTGAATCAAATAAAACAGACTTCTTTAAACAATATTTTTAAATGCAAGGAGTCCTTGCAGGCAGAATGTGATTATACTCTTGATTAAAAAAAAATAACTTGTTCGTTGTTGGTATAACTGCAGAGAGCAATGAATTCCACGCTTTCCATAGTCTCATATAGATTTTTGTCTTTCCAGATGAGAGAGTCATTGCCTGGCAGGTTCATCCTCACCGCTGGGCCCCTTTGCAATCTCCGTCAATTTGGTAATTCAAAAATTTTTTCTCATCAAATGCAAAAAAGGGATCGATGCACAATACAACAGTGAAATAATAAAATAAAGACAGTGAAATAACAAAATAGAGAAGCAACCAGTCCCCAAATCTTTCAAATCTTAACATGAAATCATCTTGATAAAAGCCTGATTTATCAAAAAGGAGGAAAAAACTCTCAAAAAGTACGGAGAAAATACCTATGAAGAATTAAACTACTGAGCTCAACAAAAACGGCACACCATGCAATAAGAATGAAAGTACTTTCCCTCTTGCTCAGGCTGTGCAGCTTTCTGGTTCACTGGCAGAGCTCATAAAGATCACTGCTTTTCACCTGCATTGCATTTAGTCTGTATTTTTGGTGCAGATCTCTAACAATGGCACCAGAAGGGAGAGAGAGAAAAAAAAAAAGAAAAAACAAAGAAAAAACCCTCAACCCCCATCTATTTTTCCATCTTCACCTACTCAGAAAGTACAAGCATAAAAATATCCAATGGTGGAAAAACCCATCACACAGTAAAAAACAACCCACAGGACAAACTCATCTGTGAAGTAACTAACCACAGCGTCCTTCAAACTCCCACGTGCTGACTTCTGCCATTTTCAGCCCTTCTCCACAGCTTTTTCTTCAGGCAAAAGGTGACTCTGATTCTCTTACCCTACAGTGGTGACCGTCTCACTCTCCGCACTGGTCAGCGAAGGTGCGTCACAAACTCTTCCTGTCATATACTCTACCTTCACAAAACTAACAGAAAATGAGTGAGGATGAAAAAAAACCGGATCTTTTACATTAAAGCCACGGCTCTAGCAGTAGACAGCTAGTTAGACCACCATTTGATATCACCCGCTTGAGACAAAGCACAGACCAAAATGCCTATATACATACACCTAGGTAATTACCAAACACAAATTACTGATGTTTACAAACAGACACTAAAGCAAATGTTGCTCCCCATTGCGACCGTACAGATCTGTTTCAGTTAATGGGTTATGCAGGCATGTCGACACCAGAGTCTGGTTCATCTTAGGAGAAAAATCAAAACTCACTTTCTAGAGCACAGTATTGTCTTCATACAGTCTTTTATTATTTAGGACATATGGCAGGAAAACCAGTTGCTGCTGTAAGAAATCAAGCTTGGCCACAAAACTAGCCATGTAAAAATTCTAACTTTTAAAATGCTTATTCTCCTCCTTCTATTAAGAGAGGGAATCTGGCAATTTTACCCCCCAAAACCACCTAGTTTTAAATCTGTGCAAACCCCTCTTCCCCAGATTATTCCAGTTTACTTCAAATTTTAATTAAGAATACGTAAAAATATTTTAGGTGGAAGCTGGAATTGTTTAGTAATCAATGACATGTAATTTAGTTTTCCTTTTTTTTTTTTTAAATAGTATAGTCATCAAAAGATACTTAGCAAACAAAGCAATTAAGTGCAAACCCCCACTAATCCCCAGTCAAAAAAAACAGTTTCGATGGAAATTTTTTTGACCACCCCTAGCTTGTAGCTGTGCTACTGCTGCAGCACTGAAATGCCTGCTAGAGATTACACTGAAAAGACTGTTCCGATTCAGTCATCATCATCAAGAGACCAAAAATTGCCACTTACAGACTCCAGCTGCAAGGTTCTGATGGAGAGACAGCAGTGAATGTGACAGAAAGGGAATGCGCTCACTTCTCATTTTGGACAAGTGTTTATTTATCTCATATGCCCCAGACAGGTGAGTTTTCAAGCTTTTTTGTTTATCGTTATATTTATGTGTATCTATGTACACATTCTAGGTGTTTTTTACAGTGTTAATCTGATATTAGATCAAGAATAACGTCCTTTCTGCTGTCTTTGTCTATTGTGACAACTCCTACAACTCTCATCCGCAATATGCAAACCACTATACAAACAGAGAACAAAAAGATAGTTTCTGACCTAAAGACCTTCTTTTCATGAGAACTGCAGTTTAAGAGTCTTTTAGCTGCTGCTGATTATTCCCCACTTACAAGGAATCTTCCCTAAGGGATGAGGAAAAATAAACCAAAATATGTGACAGGCCAGCAAAACTGTATATAAATAAGGACGTCCAGTATTCTCCATGAAACACTAGAAGCTTTTTCAAATAAGCAATATTAACCATTATTCTACCCTGAAAAATCAGCTGGGACCTCTGTCTGGTCAAGATATAGGAAGGGTCCTCCAGAGAACTGGACAGATACTGGTTTCTTTTTAAACCCACACCAGCATGCCCACTGTTACCAGTGTGTTTTGCACCAGAGGATCTTGTTGCCTGACATCGGTGAGTTCATGTCGATCTCGTTTTGAGTTGAGAGAGACAGACAGAGAGAGAAGCACACTCACGCTAGTATTGAGACTCCTGTCTGCTGACCTAAAAAAGGAATTGACATTAAGAAACGAGAAAATCCAGCTGGTCTGATTTCTTGCCAGCCAATCTACCAGCCATGACCAAAATGGTCAGGTCTCAGGCGATCTGTGGAGGTGGGAAGACAGCTGGTGGTTTACAGCACCTGAAACAGGGCCCAAATCAGGGAGTTGAAATCCTTGGGAACAGATACTTTCTTTTTACCGGTGTAAACCTTCTGCCTCCGTGGCCTGGCAGCACACCACAAAGCGATGAGCTTCCGGCACTCTATTGTTGCTGCGCTGCTAGTGCGAATGATGGAACGAGTAGTGCTTTGGTGGGAGGGATGGTGAAGACCAAGTAGAAGATGGTGCTGAAGTCAATTCCTTTCTGTAAACGAGGATAAATTCTTCACCCCTCCGCTCACCCTCCTTCCCTTTCTAATGATGTTTTTGAGAAATCCCCTCTTTTTCTAAAATCTAGAATTGTATTAATTTACACCACCCTCTTAGGATCCAGAGTTCTTTCCCACGTCGCTCACCACTAAAACTTAAAGCAGCTTCTTCCATCTCACCTCTCCTATGCTGTCACTTCTTCCTGTCTCTCCAAGACTGGAAAATAAAAACCCAGACCATTGACCTAAAGAGGGGAAAAAAAACCCAAACAACCCAGATCTGGAATTTTGCCTGCCTGCACATATAAAGGATGCATAGGTTGAAAAACAAAGCTTGCCCAGTCATGGCATCTGGCAATGCTAGGGCCCTGTGAACCAGAAAATGCTTTTAATTATCACCTCACCAATCATGCTACAAGTTATTGCTGTATTTTTTTGGTTAAGTTCCCTCAGGGAATTAAACAGATCATGATATTAATCAGAAGGCATGTAGGAGGGAGGGAGCAGAATGCTAGAATTACACATGTGTAGGTCCCTTAAGGCTTGAATAAAGAACTGAGATTTAGGATCCCGCTGTCAGAGCAACTGAAGCCTTGCATGCTGCAAGCCTCAGCCCTCTGACCTACACAGCCATGGCATTATCGTATCTGATTTTCCCAGGATGGTTAATCTCAGCTGCTGAACTTCATCAGTCTCTGCTAGTGTTTACCCATCATCTGGATTTCCCACTTCCGAACTTTCCAGGCTAGAACCAAATGAGCCAGCTGTCACACTCCTCCTTGACAGGGACAAAAAAAAAAAACCCACAACATAACAGGCTGAAGTCTGGAAGCCTAAATGGCTAAATCCCAGAAAGGCAGAACAAAAACTAATACATCTGGGGGGAGGAGAGGGAGATGTAGCTCTGAAACTGCAGTGCGTTTCAGAATGCGGCTCACAGCAGTATGGTCACGTTAGGATGCTGCGGTCCGAGACACAGACTGTATTCCCATAGTCTACATTTTTCTCCATAAAATGTGTTCTGGTAAAGAAACAGTGTCTTGGCAGCTTAGCTCTCGTACCTGCAAAACTGGCACAGTGCAGGCAAACACAGCAGTAGTCCAGGCAAGGTAGGAGACAGTCTGCAAATGAACCTTAAATTACGTTGGAGAGTCAGAGCACGGACGGGTGAAGCGGGTAGGGGGGAGAGAGTCGAGTTTCTGTCGCACATCGAGTTCTCCATCGAAGTGGCCAATAAAAGCACCAATTAGTGCTAACATACCCGGGGTGTTTCTGACATGGCTGTCCGTTTCCCGGGGAGTAGGCTGATGGTATGCCTACATGGCAGACGGAAAAGGATGGTAGGTGTGTGCAAGCTAGTTTTAAATGAGCACTAAGGTCTACCTTGGTAAATATATTCTGCTAAGAAGCCAGTGATATTTGTGCTGCTACAGCCAGATCACTGCCAGCACCTGAGTTTGCGCAATTAACACTAGCACTGACATTCAGCCTACACCGCGGTAGACTCTTCTCAATATATTCAGCATAAAAAAACTTTAGCAAATAACAATTTCTGATCACAGCCTAGTTCCATGGATTTGAACTAGTGAATTAAGTTATCTGTCCTTTTCACTCCTGGACACAGGGGAATTTCAGTAGCAGTCCTCTTTCAGGATCATTTTCAAATTTAGTGAGTGATGATCTCTTGATACAGAGGGCTGAAACATGCAATAAAGAGTCCAGGGTGGGGCTGTTAACCACAAGGACTATGTTTAATAATCAATGTTAAATTGCACTTCAAGTTGAGATTTTTTTTGTACGCAAACTGAGCAAACTGCTTTACTTCGCACAATGACCATCGTCATTTCTTTGAAAATTTAGCCTTCAGTGCTCTCAACACTGGTCCCACAGATTACAGTTACAACAATTCCCTATAGGTGTAAATAAAAACAACAATCTTAGAGCTGTAAAGCTTGGATCATGAGCCAGAGTTGTCAAAACTAGAATTCCAGGATGAAACAATTCTCTTTCAGCCTGCAACATGGAAACAGAGGTCAGCCAAACATTTGGGGGCTAGAGATGACTGTTTGCAAATTACAGCTGTTCACATCTGGAGTTCAGATTTGGCCAAACTCTTAATACTATCCATCACAAAAACTAAACTGAAGGAATGTTTTGGTTGTATGATTAGGAACATAAAAGTTACGAAACATTAAATGTAAAAAATGCTATGTGTGACTTTCACTCTGCCTATCAAACCAGAACAAGGGACTCGATTATTTCTCCCAATGAATATCGTCAGGGTTGACTGTGGCATTTCTTAATGACACAAGCTGAAGGCTGTGATGGTGGCTCACCCATTTCTCTTCTCTGAAGAAGTGCCTTTTGGGCTGGCCTAGCGAACCCTGCACATACACCTAGCAGATGCATCTGAGTGCCTGGAATACCTTCGGGACATACGTTAATTGGGCACTTTCACATTTCTTTTTTCATTGCACAGCCAATATACCCACATATGTAAGACGTCTTCCCTCTCATTATAAGATGAATGACAAAACATTTTAGTACATGCAGAGACCACAGTGGCTCACTGTTCAGAACATATATGTTTATGTACTTAGACACACACACACAGAGGCAGTATATAACACGGAGGATATTAAAATGACTGAGGATTACAGGGGTCTGGCTTCACTCCCTGACTGACACAGACTTTCCAGGAGGTTCTCAGCAAGTCAGTCCCGCTCTTCACGGCACAGTCCCCATCCTGGAGCAGCTTTTTTCTTCATCTTATTCTCAAAAAGGAATGACTCACTTTATCTCAAACTAAGCAAATAAATTCAATTTTGGACAACAACCAAGACTGTAAAATTTCATCCCGATAAGCTTTTCTGACTGAAGACAGAGGGTTAGAAGGGAAACAGTTATACAGCCTTAACTATAGGAGGTTCCTTCCGTTCCTGCTATAATGCAAAATATTCCAAGGTGTGCCAAGTTTTCACTATAGTCTGCATCAGGCAGCGACAGGCCACCAAACTGCTCTGTGGAGAGTAATGCATAAATCCAAAACAATCTTTTGACTGCAGTGACTCTTCTCTCCTGAGATGAACTACATTTTTAAAGTCAGTGAAAAATAAAAAATTGCAAAATATCACTTTTAATCCTTGGACTACAAAATGGTTGAATCCTCTAGAGGCCAATCGGGGCCAGAAACAACTTTTTTTCCCTTTTTCCCAGATTTGGGGGGGCAGGGGGGGAGGGCAAGGGGAAAGGGAGAGAGCAAAGAGTGGTTGGTTTCAAATAGCAACATTGTCCAAAAGGGTGAAAGGGAACAGATGGCCGTGGAGAATGCAGCCTCAAAGCCCTAAAGAAAAGGGCTATTTTGACAGATCTTGCTGTTTCCTATTCAAGCATGAACACTCTGGCATGGAGAGTTAAGACGATACAAGGAACAACCTCTGTTCCCAGCAACTGACTATGGGCAACTGGCCTCTGAAGCTCTCTGAGAAAAACAACATGAGACAGACAGACAAACAGATATGGCAGCAAGCCCAGATCTCAGCCACCAGGAAAGGGGCGGGGGGGGGGGCGGGGGGGAGGAAAAAAAAAAAAACCAGAAAGGCTAGAAACAGCTGCCTTTTCCTGGCTCCAGCGCAGAGCATTAGAAAGAGCCTGTCCAGCCTTTCTCATCTTCCTTTTCAGTGAAACTTCTTGAAGGGGTCACCCTCAAGCTGTTGGTCTTTGCCCTGAGGGGAGGTGAAAAAGAGGACAGAGCAGAGCTCGTCTGGCTCAATGAAACCTGCTTCCTTTAATCACAAAGACCTCCCTCCAGCTAACGAAGAGGAACTCTAAATGTAAAAAAGCATAATTAATGCTGGATTTTTGCATGCAAAAAGGTTGAGAAATTTAAAGTTGTGGCTCCCACAGTACGTGTAATTTGTTTGCATAGTATACGGCAGCAAGCCATTATATCCGAGGGCAGGGAGAATTGTACTCGCTGTGGGAAACACTGCTAATGTGTGTCCTGACTTTTTCTACCATTCCTAATCAAGAGAGTGCACCAACAGCTGTTTCATTCACCGACTCCGGGCACGTACTATCAGATAGAGATTTCAGGGCAGCTTCACATCCATTCCCAAAATTTAGAGACGGAGCAAAGCCATTAAGTGTAACCAGACTTCACTGTTTCCAAAGTCCACAGAGCGAGGGATGAATCTGAGTTTCTGAATTTCTTTCTGATTTATGCACCATTTTCATTTTTCAGGGCAGAGCCTGATGGGCTGTTTCCCAGCTTACACTTGCCTATGGGCAGAAGCACTGAGCGATACCTTCCCTTTGCGCTGTAACCTGGACCACAGCAATGGTAGTTTCACACAACAGCTGGAGGGAGGAAAAGAGGGGGCAACTGGTGTAAACATTAACTATTTTCAGAATTCTTCCCCGAGGCGGGGAAGTAGCTATCATCCCAATTTTAATATCCTCCTTTTTAAAAATCATTGAAGGAAAAAGATAATAAAGAATTGTGGGTGTTCACATGCCAGAACTCCAAATCAAGAAATGCAAATGCTACATACTGATCCTATCTGTGCCTTTGTTCCCTCATCTGTGAAACAGCATTTGTTAACTTCAATCAATAAACAGTAAATGTGTAGAAAAAACAAACAATAGCAGCAAATCACCTTGAAATCCTCAGGCTCTAAAGAAATCCAAATTATTGTCAAAACTTTGGTTTTCTACAATATGTAAATGGTTGTTTTGTTTTTTTTTTCCCCAAAGGACAGCTAACGTAGTCATTACTAGCTGTAATTGTTAATTTGTAACTAAATAGATAGGATCTGACTAGTAGAAGTAGTCAAACAATAAATAAAATACCTTATTTAGGCTAAATCAGATAAAATCCCTTTCTTTTCTTCTTAACTATGAGCTTCCTGAGACTGAGTAACTGCTCCAGGCTATACTTATTAAGGGAATCTCACATGTGAATTATTGGCTAAGTATTAACGAGCACCGAACTTGTTGATTCATCTTTCTTCCCTATGTTTCCTTGAGTAAAGTCAACCTGGTATAGTTACCCCGTAGTTTTCATTCTGCTTCACCTCTAGCGTACAACTCCTCCTGTTCACTGCCAGCGTAACAAACAGCACCCACAAACCAATTCTGTCTTTCATGTTGCAGGACAGGTGGTCCCTCAGCATATTCCCACACATTCCAAATATTTTAAGTGTTCCACATCTGTTGTCTAAAATATTTTTAGTTCCCTGCAAGAACAGTAGGAGATGAAAACAAGAAGTTATATATAACGTAGTAACTGACCTTTTATGCCACACGAACTCTCTGTCATTTCAACAAGATGATAAATTTCACAAAAGAGCTCAACCTTCATTTGTTATACTATATAGCTATTTGTGCTGGTTTTGGCTGGGATGGAGTTAATTTTCTTCATAGTAGCTAGTATGGGGCTACGGTTTGGATTTATGCTGAAAACAGCGTTGATAATACTGGGATGTTTTTGTTATTGCTGAGCAGTGCTTACACAGAGTCAAGGCCTTTTCTGCTCCTCACCCCACCCCACCAGCGCGCAGGCTGGGGGTGCACAAGAAGCTGGGAGGGGACACGGCTGGGACAGCTGACCCCAACTGACCAAAGGGATATCCCACACCATATGACGTTACGCTCAGCATATAAAGCTGGAGCAAGAAAAAGGAAAGGGGGAACATTCTGAGTGATGGCATTTGCCTTCCCAAGTAACCGTTGTGTGTGATGGAGCCCTGCTTTCCTGGAGATGGCTGAACACCTGCCTGCCGAGGGGAAGCAGGGAATGAATTCCTTGTTTTGCTTTGCTTGCATGCGCGGCTTTTGCTTTACCTATTAAACTGTCTTTATCTCAACCCATGAGTTTTCTCACTTTTACTCTTCCAATTCTCTCCCCCATCCCACTGGGGGGGAAGCGAGTGAGCAGCTGTGTGGTGCTTAGTTGACGGCTGGGGTTAAACCATGACAGTCCTTTTTGGTGCCCAAGATAGGGCTCGGAGGCTTCAAGATAATGACAGATTTTATTGGAATGTGCTAGATCAAATTTATAGCTGTTATTGCTGTTTAGCTATTAATCAGCAGGCTTCTGTGCCTGCCATGGGGCTTGCTTGCCTTACTGTATCTTAGAGTCTAGTGCCTGTTAGCGTGGCTGCTTTTTGCTTTTGCTGTTTGCTGTACTGCTGATCATCTTACTCTACCGTGCCTGGGAATGTTTTGATAACAGCAATGGCAATGCGCCTGGGCTGGCAGATGGCCAGGGCATCGCTGCTGTTTCTGTGCTGCTGTACTGGACAGGCTGGAACTCCAGTGTGAACTCAAGTCAAAGGGACTATGACCAGTGGATGAGTCCACACAGGAGCAGGACACCCCGAAGCGTCTGTGGCCGTGGATAAGCCCATGCCACAGCAGGTACATCTCCAAGCGTCTGTGGCCATGGTCATGTCTGTGCTGCAGCAGGTATACCTCTGACGGGATTGTGGCCCAAGGATAAGTCCACACTGGAGAAGGTACACCTCAAAGCATCTGTGGCTGTAGGTAAGTCCATGCTGCAGTGGGTACACCTTGAAGCATCAGTGGCTGTGCATGAGGTCATGCTGGAGCACCTCAAAGAATGGGGCCATGGATAAGCCCATGACAGAGCAGGTACACCCCTGGAGGGATAGCAGCCATGGGTGAGGCCATGTTGGAGCGGGTTTACTTCCAAGGGGACTGTGGCTGTGGGTAAGGCCACATTGGAGCAGGGATATCTCTGAAGGTATTGTGGCCCATGGAGGAGGCCACGCTGGAACAGGTGCACCTCAAAGCACCTGTGGCTGTGGATAAGTCTATGCCGCAGCAGGTATACCCCTGGAAAGACTGTGGCTCATAGATAAGGCTCCACTTGGAGCAGGTACACTCCTACGGGACTGCAGTCTGTGGATAAGTCCAAGCCGGAGTAGGAGCAAGGGGAGGAGTTCATTGCAATGTTAAACCCTATAACCTGGCCCGAAGGGAACAGAGGTGGAGATTGCAGTGGAAATACCTTTAAGTTGTTGCAACCCATGATTTGAGTTGCATGTTACAGGAATTACCATAGCAGGAACCACCTGAACCAATGGAGGACAAGCCTTACAAGAAGCAGTGCAAGTGCAGCAGTGACCCAACCCGAGCTGGCTTTGATGGCCAGTAACTCCACACAACACACTACCTCTCCTGTCCTGACTGACCACCATAACAAATAGAGCCCAAAGTCATGGACTAAATGAACTCAATGGACATTTTGTGGACATTTATGGACATTTTACAGACATTTCACAGGGGTGTTCCATAGACTAAGGGAATGATATCTGTGTATTTTATCAAAGGTTGGGAAGCGGGGTGGTGGGTAATGAGAATATATCGGATGGTGTGAGACCTGAGCGTGACATAAATGGTATGGAATAAGGGGTGGAGAACATGCTGGTTTTGGCTGGGATGGAGTTAATTTTCTTCATAGTAGCTAGTATGGGGCTACAGTTTGGATTTATGCTGAAAACAGCGTTGATAATACTGGGATGTTTTTGTTATTGCTGAGCAGTGCTTACACAGAGTCAAGGCCTTTTCTGCTCCTCACCCCACCCCACCAGTGAGTAGGCTGAGGGTGCACAAGAAGCTGGGAGGGGACACGGCTGGGACAGCTGACCCCAACTGACCAAAGGGATATCCCACACCATATGACGTTACGCTCAGCATATAAAGCTGGAGCAAGAAAAAGGAAAGGGGGAACGTTCCGAGTGATGGCATTTGTCTTCCCAAGTAACCGTTGTGTGTGATGGAGCCCTGCTTTCCTGGGGATGGCTGATCACCTGCCTGCCGAGGGGAAGCAGGGAATGAATTCCTTGTTTTGCTTTGCTTGCATGCGCGGCTTTTGCTTTACCTATTAAACTGTCTTTATCTCAACCCATGAGTTTTCTCACTTTTACTCTTCCAATTCTCTCCTCCATCCCACCAGGGAAGAGTTAGCGAGTGGCTGTGTGGTGCTTAGTTGCTGGCTGGGGTTAAGCCACGACACTATTAAAAATTCTTGCAGAGAAGATAACTTGAGAATTAACTTATGACAGCTGTAATAGCCCAGATGATAAATCTGAGTATGGATGTGCCTTTTTTTTTTCCCCACAGTGTCTGCTGATCTATGGGAAATTTTAAAAATTAAAGAATGATGGTGATTTATACATTTTCTGATGATACAAACCACTCCATCTGCTTAAAAAAAAAAAAATCAAAACATCTCCCATATACATATAAACAATCTGGGTGGGATTTTTAGAAGTGCTCAGTGTTGGCCTACAGCAGGTAGGGAAATGTTCAATGCTTTTAATTTTTTTTTGTCACTACAAGAATGAACCTGATCAGATGTACTTTAAGAACATGACTGCAAGTAATTATCAGTGATGAAGCAGAGCCACTGGTCAAGATCTGAGACCAGGAAATTAAAAGCACTACTTGCATCTCAACTACTAAGTCAGTATTAGGAGGCAGAAAATGACTGCCTGGGCTGTAATTGGGATAGGTGGTGAGGATTAGCATTTCTGCTCTTGCTGAAAGTGTGTTCTGAGATGGCAGCAACTACCAGCAGTTGGGAATCTGGTTTGCCTCTCAGTGCAGAAGCTGGCATGTCTCGCTTTACCAGCACGGCAGCTCCACTGGGTACTGGCTTGTTACGGACTGTGACAGGAGACTGTCCCCTGCTGCATGACCAATGTCATTTCCAACAACATAATGGCATTCCTTCAAGTACCTTGCCAGTGTGAGAACACACTTCAGCTAGGAGAGCTGACGCCTCATCGTATGAGATATTAGCAGTACAAATGTGATCTCCATAGCTATGCAATATAAACAAATACACTCCGTTGTTTTTTGTTGGTTGGTTTGTTTTTTAAATGAAAAAGAAACCTTCTATTCTGAGCTACAGTGAAATGTTATAGGGGACCTCTATGTGACAGACCCAAGACTACACCTCAGGGAAAATGATGCCACTGTGTGACAATGTTCAAACAAAGCACTACTAGAACATACAGCAAATGCCTTGGTACTTCCCATGGGGCCAGGACTGAAACTCAGGCATTTAAGCAAACTTGCCTCAATTAATTTTGGAAGACAACCCCCTTTGTCCAGCCCTAAACCAATGCTGACTGCAAGGCACAGCATCTCATCAGCGCATAACGGCAACATGATGCTGGATATGAATGAGGATGTAGACATCTTCACCGAAAACACAACTGGGTATATAGTAAGTGGAACTGACCCAGGGAAGAGTAGGATTTTAGCTTTCTTTTTAATAGTGCAAAACTCCGTCCCTCTCACCATAAACTCCAAGAGGCCACTGACATCCTGGCACCACAGCGAGTAGAAAGACAAGAGAGGAAAGAAGGACAGCCACACTGAGGTCCATCAGCGGGCACCGCAGCAGAAGCCTGAGAGATGAGAATTGTGGGAGTTTCACTTGACCTGCAAATCCTACAATTCTGAAGCACAGATGTTAGCATGCTTAACTCTGCAAAGCAAGAGGCTGCCAAAGACCGAAAGATCACCGAGAAGTTAGAATAAAAATTATTTGCAATTAGGTACAAAGATTCATTTTTCATTTTTGTTCTGGAAAGAATTTCAGCAGCCAAGAGGATAATTTCAGAAGAAAATTCAGCATGTCCAAAGGAACTCATACAGTGGATTTCAATGAAACGCCTGCTAACAAGACATTGTACTTATGAATACATTTTCTAAACTTTTAAACCGTACTGAATACTTCTAAAGAAAAAAAAAATAATCAAGTAAAGGTTAATATATTTTCACTGGTATTACAGGAGAGAAAATATCCTTTTGGACCTTGTTCTCTCCAGAATCTGGAAAGGCCTGGACTATATTCCAGTATGTCAGAGGATGACTTCATACAAACAGAAAAGCTTCATATGCTGGCCTCTCAAACTGTCCTGTTCTCTCTGCAGTCCATAGACAAACTTAATTTTGGGGATCTCTCTAGACTGTAAGTGTTTCAGGCAGTTTAACAAACACTTGGGCAGAAAGCACTTGTACTACACGATTACTGTAAACCTGGGATACTCTGCAATGAACAGCGCAGTGCTTCACAGGTAAGCTCAAGCTGGCTTCAGAGCAAGGGGAATTCACCGGGCACCGATAAGTCATTTCTGATACCTCAGAGATCAGCTGGGTTCCCTCACAAAGTGTCAGATGGTATCACCTTCTGGCTAAGGTTTCATTAGCTCTTCCTTGTTCATCCTGTTATGTTTTCACTTCCATGGCAAACTCTGCTGAAAAGCGCAGTGGTACAGAGAGCAGCAGCGGTTATTAAGCAAGGGACAGTCTCTCCTCAGAAAACTAGGTTTGATCCTGTTTCTTTGCATGATGCTGCCACGGTGATGTTATTTCATAAGCAATAAAAGAAAATATTTTTAAAGTCACTGATGATCCCATAGCAACATCAAGAGTGTTAAACTGGAATCTGAACAGTGGGGGAGATGGAGAAGGAATCAGGCAGGGTCTGCCTCTCAGATTTACTCTGCAGTCCTGGCAATCTCCAAAACTTGCCAAAGAAACTATATGAGAAAATATCCAAGCTGTACAAATATACTTCGAAACATCACACGCTGTCATTACTCAAACACACCTTGCAATATTTGGTGTTTTTAAAACTTCAGTTTCTGGAGGAGTCAAGTGATTATGGAAAAACCCCATGGTTTCCTATGCAGCCTTCTCCCCTCTCCTGCACCCAGCACATACCCATTTCTCTGTCATGACGAGTTTGAGAGTGGCTTGAAAACAGTCGTGATTGCATCCCCAAAGTTTAGGAGTCAAGGGGCAAATAAAAAGATCTCTCAAATATATCTGTCTTCTAAAACTCAATTTTCTGAGCCTAATGTGGAAAGCCAATCCTAATATTCAAGTCTAGCAACACTGATGTAGTTAGTTATAGCAACTTCAGGTACTAGATTTGTCAAATTTATTTTGCTATTTCAATTTAAAATATATGATACGAACGTTGCATGAATTATCATTTGACTATAAGTAGTCATCTGAGGTCACTATGTATTTTGAATCTGTCTAGCTGCAGCACAGCAGACACACACACTTTATCTGCAGTGAACTCCTGTAAAACTTCTGTTGTCTGTATGTTTCAGCTGAGACCAGGTAAGGCCGCAGATAACTCCAGGCAGAGCACTCCATGCTCGTGTCTTATTCCCCATGCTAGAAACTGACAGGAATTTTAAAATGTAGTTTTGTATTGTAGAAGTAAGACAACAAGCACCTGTAAAAATAGCCAAGACATCAATTCTCCAACCTCCTGCAACTCTAGAATGAGCTGCCAACGCTCTTATAATTTTTCATTTCTGTATGGTTTCTCAAAACTGAAGGCAGACATCGCCTCATATAGTAACTTTACTAAGTTCTTTCCCGACACTATCTTTGGAAAGACAAATGGCATCTACAAATATTAAGGATCACTTCTCCCATTTTTTTAGCATACAAGCAGATTGTTATTCATATAAGATGGTTTGGTGTGGGGTCTACAGTACCTTCGGCTAACTTAGTCTGACACTTTGTCCCTTCACCCAGGTCTTTAAGGAAAGCGTTAAACAGCATTGGCCCCAGTAGCGACCACTGAGGAAGGCCACCAGCTGCCAGGTGGAATTTGAATGACTGACGGCTACTCTCTGAGCTCGGAGGCCCTGCTAATTTTCCATTGCCCTGTAGTTCATCCTTCCAGTCTACTTCTTTCTAATTTCGCTACAAGGACACTACAGCAGACCATGTCAAAAAGACTTGCAAAATGGAAGATTAAACCACATCAGCTGCTCTGCCCACATCCACCAGGCCAGCCATCCCATCATACAAGACAATCAGACTGGTGAGGTGCAATTTGCCTTTAGTAAATCCAGGCTGGCTGTTTCCAATCACCTGCTTACCATCAACGTGCCTGGAAACCTTAGATGAGATTACCTATCCTAGTATTAATTCCAAAAGAATTCTGTGGTTTTAGTGTCTTATCACAGAATGAAAGGAAAAAAACCCACCACCTATACTCCAGCTAAACTTAAATATCTGTTTAAAATGTTGATAGCCTTGATAGCTGCTTAACTAAACAACATCAATCCCCTACCTTTCAAGCACAAATTGGCAACATTTGCAAGTTAAATAGTAAGCTGTAGACAGAGGATTTTTTAAAAAAAAAGAAACAAGAAGAAAATTCAACAGCTTGTTATGAATAAGTTTACTCTAAAACCGAGAATATCATGAGAGTGTTTAGGATGACTGGTTAGATAAAGATTAGTGGATTCAACTGACTGTCCATACAGTCACAGGAGAAAACCACATGCTTATTCTCCTTCCGCAATCCTCTTGATGTATTCATGGATTTGCCATGGGAACTAACTGTATAACCTTATTCATCCCTTTCTCTGCGAATAGTGTACTTTAAAAAAAATATATATATTTGGGAAGCATAGCAAGACTGAGTGTGATGATCAGGTGTGTGAATTTCTGCACTCTTATGTGCCAGAAAATTTGTTCTGCATTGAGACACTAAGTGCTTTTTATACACAGCTCCAGATGTTAAGCAGACAGCTCTGATGCAGGTTTCCTTCTGCTCATCCTGCCAAGGATTTTGTAGCCTCTGAACACATTCAGGAGCTGTGATGGGATTGAGTTTTCATGCTTAGGTCAGTTCCTGGCACCAGCAGATGCGACAAATGATGTGACAAACTGCATATGATGTTTTGGTGAGGATTTAGACTTTCAGCTTATACCTAATAATACGGTCTGCAATGCTCAGAATCTCCTACATTTCATGAAGGCCTCTCCTTTTAAAAAAGAGCATGTAGAGGAGAGTCACAGAAGCCCAAAGCTATAGCAATTATTTTGAATTTTCCAACCCCACATAAAAACTGGACAACGTAGGCAGTGAGCAAAAAGGATTAAGTCTTCACAGCATCAGTCAGAATAACACAGAAGAGAATGGCTTTTCTAGTAAAAGCATAGTGCGCTCAGTCTAAAATGTTATTTTAAGGACTTACATGATGTCCTCTGGAGTTTCAATGGCATTTTCATCACCCACTTCTAGTGACAGTGTCTACAGGGCAGCAGCAAGGGACCTTTGAGAGATACACTTTACAAGGAAGGGACAGAAGCCAGCAAGTCCTGCCACTAACAGAGCATCTTCCCCAATATGGATGTTATTGCCAGTGCTCCACCAAAGTGAATCCTGGAGTTGAAATCTCACCTCCACAAACATGGCGGTTTGCCCATCCAGTTCTTTGCAGACTGAGAAAGACTTAGCTAAATTAATTCCACAACAAAAGCTCAGATGATCACACAATTCTGAGCTGGAGACACTGACTGCACATTTGTCTAGTGTTTCTGTCCTAACTCTACCAAGCAGGATTTGTGCTTTCCCTTGTGCTTTCCACAGGTTAGGAATGCATTTAGATTTCACTGCTGCTTAGCCTCCAAGAGCGGGCTCCACATATACCACTTTCACCATTTCTGCTGAGCTCAGTTCCACAAGAGATTGCAATACTTTGCCACCCAGCTGGCGGCAATTCGGTATAGCTGGGCATCAAGTCACTGGAGGCGCACAGTCCTGCAGCACTTCTCGCCAGCAGTGGAGCCTGCTGACATTTTCCCTGCTTGCTGCACTGGCTTTCCAGCGAACACTGAAGTTCACTGTCCTTATTTTCAAGCAGGCCTGTATCCATAATCCAGTGTGTCTGAAACACCTTCTGAGGTCCTGAATGAAGATGCTGGTTAACAGCCCCACTCCAGAGGTAAACTCTGTCCTCCTGCACTAAAGTTCATCTGTGCAGCTTCATCCTTCTTGACTTTGAGACTGCAAAATTAACCCCTAGGCTTTACAGTTTCGCCACCTCCTAGGCCAAATGCAAAGAACACTGCTTTGGACAGAAATACTTTTTAATGTAGATAGCCAGCAGTGTGTACATTTACATCAAAACCTCATCATGGGTAGACTCCACATTGTACAGGCAGTTGTTCTTTTGTGGAAAAAGGGAAGAAAGAGTAAGTTGCAAAAGACAAACACTACCTAGCACAACTGGACGTTGGTCTGGTCATACAAAATCTTAAAAACCTGCAACTTGGGTTGAAAAGTAGCTGTGTTCATTGAAATGAAAGATGATGAAAAAGATTTGCAGAAAGTACTATGTCACACCATCCTAACCTGGTAATAAATAGTACTATATGCCACATGAAAAAAATAATACACTGTTTTAGTCTGCTACTTTCACGAGGGGAACGGCTACTTGGCTGATGACTATGCCAGTAGCACCCTGCAAGGACTGTTCCCTGGGCTGTGACATACCTCTATCCCTTCTATACTAGTGTTGCACCGGAACTTCTGAAGATTCAACAACAGAAGTAGAGGTGACTTGCTAAGCTGCATATCCAGTGCTCTGAAGCATGTGACTATTTTCCAGCCTAACCTAATTGCCAGAAAGTAAAGCAAGTTTAGTCATTGACCAATGATGTCATTCCAGGCATTCCTACTTCATATATATATTTAACCCATCCTCTCCAAGAAGCAGCACCATGACTTCGCTATCTACCTTGGTATCAACGAAGCCAACTGACTTCTGCTTCTGGAAAGCAACACCATGGGCAAGTTCATTCTGCCTGATGTGACAAAAGAGAAATACAATGGGAAGACCATCTCTCCCACATAGGAAGACCAGGTAACTGCTGCTTTTCCACCTCTTCTGGAGTTACCTATCATACCTTAGTCATAAACTCTAGGATTTGATTACATTACGCTTGGAAACAATTCAAATTTCTTCACACTTGGGTTAGGAATATGTAAAACAAATAACTTGGGCGCTAGCTATGATGGGGTACAGTCTCTGGGGAATTCCACGTATGCTTCTCAAGCAGAGCTTGTACCATGGTTCTAAGCCCTTGACTTTGAAAAGCAAATGAACATGGACACTGATTAAAAAGTGGAACAATTACGATATTAACTTTGTTAGCAAATAACAGTATGATTAAAGATAATATCAACTTGACATACATAAGAAAGGACTAAATATGGACTAAGTTGTGTCTTAGTGAATGTGGCTAAATAACCTGATTTTTTTTTTCTTGCAAAGCCAACTTTGAATTTTGCCCTTACGTAAGCTCTCAGTGTTGTGGTTCGACCTCAGTTGGCAAGTAAGCACCACACAAGCTCTTGCTCACCCTCCCCCCTCCCAGAGTGGGATGGGGGAGAGAATCGGGATAAAAAAAGTAAAACCCATGGGTTGAGATAAAGATAGTTCAATAGGACAGCAGAGGAAGAGGAAATAATAATAATAATAACAATAATAACAATAATAATAACAACAACAACAAGAACAACAATAATAATACAATATACAAAACAAGTGATGCACAATGCAGTTGCTCACCACCCGCTGACCGATGCCCCTCCTGTCCCCGAGCAGTGATTCTTGCCCCCCAGCCAACTCCCCCAGCGTATATACTGAGCATGACGTCATACGGTATGGCATAGCCCTTTGGCCAGTCTGGGCCAGCTGTCCTGGCTGTGCCCCCTCCCAGCTTCATGTGCACCCGGCAGAGCATGGGAAGCTGAAAAGTCCTTGACCAGTGTAAGCACTACTTAGCAACAACTAAAACATCAGTGTGTTATCAACACTATTCTCACACTAAATCCAAAACACACCACTATACCAGCTACTAGGAAGAAAATAACTCTATCCCAGCCGAAACCAGGACACTCAGAAAAGCTCTACACTGGTAGAAAGTTTCTGTAACTTAAAGGGTGACAGGAGGCCTAGGTAAACTGAATGTGACATTCAGAGCTAACACACAATAGAACAGAGCCATCTCACAGAAGCTTACGTCCAATCTCATACATGAAGTAAAGTGTCAACAGAAAGTTGAAGGCCCAAATAACATGGTAAGATGAATTTCCCTGGTAAAACAGGGTCTGGGGAAGTGGAAAGATAGATTTATTATCTGCACATTTTCAACCCAGGACAAAAATATGAAAGCATACGCAGAATTGCTCTTTGAGGATGCTGCATGAAGAAATACAACTAACCTGCCACCAAGCCACAGGAGACCAGGAAAGCACATAGTGGCAGTGACACTGTGTGGAGTTCCTGAAATAAACAGACAGAAGAAGACAAGCATTTTTTCCTGAGAGCAATGCCTGTGAACATTGTATAGATGCTGGATCTCAGGCTAGTTAGTGATAGTTTAAGTAGGCTGGTTTGGTATCATTCAGATATGAAATGAATGTGTTCTACGTATTCATTTGCCATATACATTACATCTTCTATAATTCTAAATTAAACAACATTCTTCATTTAATTATCATCCTATAAACACGATAAAAAGAAAACCGTTTAGGAAGCAGTAGTTAGGAAAGTGCCTCCTGGACACTGTTGATCATTACAACATTCTACAACCTCCATTACTGTCAATGGGGCTGCACATGATAAGAAGCGTCTTGCACGTTAGTACCTACTTAGACAATCAAACCTCTCAGCCAGAAATAAGGAATGTCCAGATATCTGGTACCTCCTGGAGGCCAACAGTTCTTCAGAGTCTTTTATGTTGGTTCTAATGGATGTGCTTCAGCTCTCCCAGCCAAAGTGATTACTGGAAGAGATTTATAATTGCTTGAACTAGGTAACCAGAATGGACTGTTCTTTCCCTAACTTCTAACATTTTTTTCAGTAAGGAAGACTAATCCTCAAAACAATTTGTAAAAAAATATTGAATGAGAATGAATCATATGAAATTAAATAACTGGTTCTGCAAATGTGTAATAGGATTTCCATAATTTATATTTTGGAAGAATAAATATGCAGGTTTAAATTTTGACCTTGCTAGTATCATCAACATAGGTAAAATAAAGCTCATAATATGTGGTTAGCTCAAAAATGAGGCCATGTAACCATTTCACTGTGCACTTCCGAAGTCAGTCAACAATATCAAGCTACTTTGGAAACACAGCAGAACTTGTTAAGTGCTCAAGAAATTCACCTTTCCAACTTAGTTAAACACAATTTGTTGTTAAAGCGACAGCTCATGCACCAAAAGCCAGAAAATGAAAGAACTCTCTTGTACTCACTCACTTTACAGAAGTAGGGTATTGGGATTCAAAGCTTTGCTGCTAACTGCAGACTTGTATTACAGCTTTCTAATTTCCACCTGCAGATAGGTACGTGCACCCAGCTGTTCCAGCAGGCAGTAGGACTTCTAGGGACATCTCCAGTGGCAGATTTGGGCTTAGTTGCTTAAACAGTTTTACATCTGTAGTTTCCAGCCGTTTCTGGTGAACAGAAGCCTATCACAGCTTGCAGCCGTGGCTAACCTACAGTCATACCCACTGAATCAAATGAACAACTTGTATACTCTACGCTCCATGCTGGCTATGCTGGTAATATTTCCCAACCAAAGCTAGCGAAAAAAAAAGACCCAAACCTGACGTTTTAAAATAAATAAATAAATAAATAAATCTTCTAAAGACTACGTGTTTTGTGAAAACACGTACATGCCAGTAAATCTTCTGACAGACGCAGGCCACGTTGATACCTGCCAAGCAGATTTCCTGCAGAACCCTGCTGCTTTCCAGCCCACCCTTTGGCAGCCTGCCCAAAGGACGGCTTCGGGCCGAGGACCCAGGACTTCCAAGGGAACAGCTTAGGAGACGTATGAATGGGGGAGGACATCCACGTTCACATTTTTTCAAACAATATGTTGCAACTCTGAGCAGACACTTAAATTTTTGCCTTTCCATTCCAATTAGAAAGATTTTCTGAAAACTCAGGAATTATTGCACAACAGAAATATAATTTACCAGCCACTCCTATTACAAAGAACCACAGGCTTAATCCTTTACTGGAAAGCTGATCAACTGCCTCTCAGTTGCACTTGCCTTTTCCCTCCCTTCTCCCCTCTATGAAATTTTCATTCTCACCTGTAGTCGTGCTGTAACTTTTAGTTTGGGAAACTGTCATGGAACTGTTTTCCAGGTCGTCCGACCAGTCTCCCTACTCTAACACCTGACCGTTGTTGGCTGGGACAGTGCACAAAGGCTTCTAATACTGTAACCAAACGAAGAGGCAATTTGCAAAACATTTACATTATCAAAGGTCTGACAGAAGTTAGACAACAGCGGTATTGCATCTCTGTCAAATTTATCAACCCTTACCTTTGCTTATGTACAGACACAACATACCTCTAGAGTACCTTAGAAAGAACTGGTACCTACTAATATTCCCACGGTACTTGACCCTAAATGTGGACATATTTTGTACGTGCAATATATACACAGCTATGGCTCAAACACATTAATTGCCATTCAAAGGTTACGGTGGCAAAGACAACATAAGGCCTAGGAAGAGCTGCCCAAATTCTGTAGGGATACTAACAAACTTTACCACATCTAGAACTTTTCCTGGGATCTCACCAGGCATGGTTAATATAATCCTTATTTTAAAGGCAAGCACTGCCAAAGAAAAATGGATTATTTGACCTATGCTAAAATAAAGGCTGGGCTTGTATGATCAGGTTTTTGAATTTAGCCAACACATGTTATATCCTATCTCTTGTGAGAAGTGCCACAGGAATTTCAATGCGTTCAAATGGTGAAAATAACAGACTTGCGCTTCATGTGAAAGACAGCATTTCAACAAAAACAGTGCCTCTTTATGTCACTCCTAGCGACTGCCTCAATGCTAACCTAGCAGGAAATAAGATACTTACTGAATGACCAACGCTATTCTGTGCCCAACAACAGTTTATCCTGCTGCTTTCAGCCCAATCCTACTTTATTCACAAGACACGGCAAGAGGCACCATGGTCGTTTGTGAGTCAACACTCACAGCTAACTACAGCAAGAACATACTCATGAAAAACTTAAATTAGTCATTCTCCATTGGCTTCTTTAGATTTTCTCTTCAGATGCTGTGACGTATTTAAGCAATAACCATTGCAACCTTGATGAAATTACAGAAGTTACAGGAACAGTTTTCAAACAACAGCAACACATTTAATTGTATTAGTATGGTATCCAAAGGCATTACTGTGGGGTTAAACCTACCAAAATATAACATATTTTGCTTTGAGTTTATAAGTGCACAGTCACTGTTAGTCTCCTGTTTAGAGAATGGAGACTGGTATGAAAGGCATGGTCAGTGCTCATCTGCATCTCATACACCCTAGTGTAAAGGCATGATGCAACCTTGTATCAGGATATCGCCATTAGTTCAATATACACCACCTTTAGTCTTCCCCTTGACAACATATAGCAATAGTGCCGAGTGTGGTTAACATAGCTGTATGGTATTTTCTCAGTTCAAACAGAGAGGGAAAAGTAAATAAGGCACTGTAACGGACTTTGCCAGACCACAACTCTGTTCTCATATCCAAAGCAAAATACATATAGCGTAAGAATCAATTTGGAATATAATGTTAGTGACTAAGGTATGTATTGGCTGCAAAAGAGCTGAATTGTTCTTATTCCAGCCATTACACTGTCTGATTCTTTCTTCCTCAGAGAAAAAAAAAAAAATCCATGGAAAGAAGAAAAGAATGAAACAGCCAGAGTGTTTCTAGCAGAACCCTAGTGAGCTCTGGCTGGTGTTTCATTGTCTACAACCGCGAGCTCACCACCTTCAGGAACAAGCAAGGAGAAATACGAGTTCATTTACTGCTCAGAATTCTGCAGTGACATATATATAGAAACTTACTCATTCTCTTGTAAAAATGAGTGCTTTCTGTGCCAAACACAGCAACATATCAAACTCAAAACACATCAAACAGTTAGTGTTAATATTTATATCAGTGCGGATAATGACTTCAGAATGGAAGAATCCAGCTCCTTTCCATCCTAAATTTGGTGTCAGCTCCACCACTATATACATAAATGAGATCCATCAATGGAAAACATCTAGTCTTGCTTTCTCCCACAACACGGCACTGGTATTCACATTGGTGTTAATGAATTTTAGTAATTAACAACTCACACCTACCCAGTAGAAAAAACAGAATATATGTATGCAGAACAACCCAGTGAACTCTGTCCCAAGGGTCACTTGTTATATTAAGTACCTATCCTAAAAATCAGCAAAAACTTCCTTATAGCAAGACATTTACAAGAATATAGAGTGATTATTAGTCATCTGTTCTAACAGTCAGAAGCTTGAGGGGCTTGGGGGGGTTAAGTTTGTTTCGGGGCTTTTGGGTGTTGGGGTTTTTTTGGGGGGGGTTGTCTTTTTAAAGTGTGTAACTACGAGGCAAGCACTTGCGCTACATTGCTGCTATTTCTGGATTTCTCTTTCAAAATTACAGACACAAAAACATCCTGGAAAACCTAAACCAAATACAGAATTTCATCCAACTAGAATCACAACCAAATAAAGCCATAAAATCAGGAAGTACTCTAAGTACGCTGTGATGAGCCCTCAGATTATCTGATTTTGCAATGAATTCTAACACATAAATAAATTCTGTGTACTTTTTGGGTTTTCTGGCAAACACATCGCACAGTCTTAGTTATTACCCCGATGGGAGTTTTGCCACACTAATGGAATTAACGTGCTGCTTTTCTTATGCTAGCATGAGTTCTTAAATGATTTTAAAGGTTCCTGCATCTCGGTTCTGCTTTCCATGTTAAAGCTGGCCTATCTAGCAGCAGTGGCTCATTGTGGAGGACACGCACCATTTCAGCATTGGCTTGGAAAAATGTGTTGTTCGGGATGCACATGTCCTCCATTTGAGCAAACCATTGAAATCAATACCATTGAAATAAATATTTATCAACTCAGCTATAACTACTTCCCTTTAATACTGGACAGTGCTGGACAACAGACAGGAATGTTAATGACTTGACTATTCATTATTTTTATATGCCTCGTTTAATTGATTAATGTCACATCAAATATACATGTGTGGGACTTGTAAGTCCCACCTGCTCCACTATAGTAGGGAAATCTGTTGCTTGTGTTAATTTTCCCTGCAGAAAACTACATCCCACTCTCTCTGCAAGGTAAAGAGCTATGTTTCTTTCAAAAATGACAGTTTAGATTCTTCTTACGCAGCTGGTTCCCAGAGGTAAAGAAACTGCAGCCTCAAGGGATCTGAAGTGTGACTCTGAATTTTCCGATGCTTGTAGTAGTACCTTCACTTTTCTTCTGCAGCTCTCCCACTCCCACCCAGCACAAGACTACTTTTTATTAGCTTCAGAGAAGTTCCACACCAAAGTAACGCTTCCCAGAATCTACTGTGCCTGCTGCCTTGTCCGAAATAGCTTTTAATAAATTGACTTCACCATTACCCAATAGCAGAATTTCTCTATTACTTTCTGTGCCATAACATGGTGGATGTTCCCCTTAAAAGATTTTATCAGTGATGCAATTTCCTAATACAAAACTGCTTCACGCATTCGGGGGTGGGGAGGCCAGGGGGAGATAAATTGCCTGAGATCAGCACCAAACGTTGCCTCATCTCCCAAGGGTGATGAATCATGCACCCTGCTCAGAATAAACACGTCCTCAGTGAAGGGGACTGTTGGATGGATTAGATGGAAAACACCCTAACTGGAGGATTTTGGTTGTCTGTAGATGCCAGTGCAAAGCATAAATAGAAAAAAGAAATTAAGTTGCTGCTCTGCGATTAAGTTGCTGTCCCAAGTATACCTCAAGCCCTCTCACTAAAACCAGGTTCATTTCTTCCCATTTGTAATCCAGTTTTTGAAGTATTCAGGTTATCATGTACCTTTGTGCTGTGAACACCTCATCTCATTGCTCTCCATGGTATAGCTAATAGCCAGCTACTACCTGGAAACGCATATTTTGCACAAATATCCACGTTATTTTTGGATGGCTTAAGGAAGAAGATACGCCAATGGCAAGGGAGGGGAGGAGAGAGAAAAAAATGGGAGATGGGAGCCAAGACTGAAATGGGGTCAGTGGCAGGAAGCAGAGCGGGGTGGGGAGAGCTGAGCTCTGCAACAGGAGGGACCAGCAAACTGGCCGGAGCTGGCAAAGCATCACGAGAAGGTGACAGGACAGCAAAAAGCAAGGAGCATGCTGCACTCTGGGTCGTGTGAGGAAGCCACAGAATAGACTTTACAGTGCCATTAAAACAGCGTATTTTAAATACTTGAAAATTGGACTGGGATAGAATGATAATACTGCAAAAATGAAGGGAGTACTGATCCACGAGTTGTCAAGACTCTGACTTCTCATCTGCTCCAAGAAAAGTCCAAAGGTCTCATAGGTGAGACTGCATAATTTATAGACAGCTCTAAGCAACCCTTATGGTTTCCTTCTAGGGAACAGATGCTAGCATGCCAGCTGAAAAGCACAACAGGTAAAGATCCCTTGAAACTTCATATAGCAAAGAACAGTTACCTGTTTATGTACTACATCTGTACTCCATAAACTACACTAGTTTTTTATAAGTTTCTGAAAATTTTTTATTACACTGTGTTGATCATGTTCTGCAAAATACTCTGTGGAGGTTTTTGTAGACCTTCTTTATGAGCTCTGAATCCTGGAGAAGGATCTTTTTGTGCTTCAACAGGGCTGTGGAGATAACTGGAAGCCCTAGTACATCGTCACTAAATACCTCTCCATAAAGACAAGTGTTCTCACAGGAGGATCCTACAGTTTCAAGACTACTTCCTCACTTCACCCAAAAAGCAAACAATAACCTGTCTTCTCAGATGGAACGCCTGTTTTTTCTGGTAAAATAATTAAAAACCTTTCCATAGGTCTAGTTGACCTATCACAATTTGAAAACAAAATACAATTATCTTTCCCCACTTCTGGATGTTCTGGCTTGCTAGTTCACAGAAGCATCTCACGCCTTCACTTTGTGGACTTCACCCACACACCCAAGGACTCAGACAAGGCCAACAAATCCAGTGTACAACTCTCTGTACGTGCCAAAAAGAGCCCTCCAACACTGAGAAGAAACCTGTTTTTTTTGTCCCAATGCTCCTGTGAGTAAACTGTTACAGCTGGAGGCTGCCTGAGGTTCGCTTACACCCTGATTTTATTCATTGTCTTCCTACATACTTTTAATAAGCCCCAGAACAGTTAAAACAGTGATTTAATTACCCAGCCCTGAGAATTTCCCTTTTGAACAAGTTCATGACCATAAAATGCTGTTCTACCAACGACTCTGTATCATTCAAACAAAGCCACGGAAGAGGTCAGTATCTGCCAAAACCAAGAGGAGATCCATTTAGTTTCCTACTTAACAGAGGGCACATTAGAAACTTCAGAAAGTCCAGGCAGGGTCTGAGGCAACAAATTAGTTACTTTTTACTGAATTTAAAACTCATTATTACTGGGATTTTTTTAGTATTATTTCACATTTTAGAAGCCATATTAAATCTAGTTAACTACTCTTTGTGTTTTGCAAACACGCAGACAGGTTGGGCTGACATGTCAGTGACCACTGGAGAAGTAGCCCATGCTCAGCCTACACAAAACTTGCTGGGTCTTTTACATTGGAAGAAAGATGGTATAGCCATAGCAATTTAAAACCCCTATTAGCTGAGCTCTGCAACCCCAGCTATCAATAGATTTGGAAGATTAAGGGTTTATTGTCCTTTTTGTCTTCTCTTTCCTTCTGTTAAAGAGGTACGTGCTTCAAGTTCACAAGCAGTTTAGTTGTGAAATAACTAGAGGCCTGCCACGGCAGCATCACTTAATGAAGCTACTGTATTTCCATCATCTGAAAAAAGCGCATTTGGTGTTCTGCCACTCAGGCAAGCAAAAAGGCTGAGTGATATATTCCATGAGACAATACTTGCTGTGAGAAGTTATGCAACCGCATTTGAGCAGAAGAAAGGGAGGTATTTAGAGATATCACAGTGAAACTAGGCAAGAAGTTACCATCCAATTACTGTGGCATCTTACTCGCAAATCCAGGGCAGCAGAAAATATGTTTGGAGAGCTCAGAAAAATGTCATTTGTCTTAGAGATACCACTCCTCCTCCAGCTCAAACACATTCAGCTGTTGCACATCACCTCTCATCCCACATCCACCAGAATGGAAGACATGCAAACTTATTTATACTTATGCATGCTACCTTCATCTACCCATCAATCAGTGTCCTCTACCTGTCTGAAGGTAACTAATGATGGACACTCATTTTTATGAGATGGCAGGAAGACACTCTTTCCCCAAAGACTGTCCCTTTCTTCCTTTTCAGTGAAGTTTAAGCTGTATTTTTCCCTAAAATTCCCAGTTGCCAAAGCAATGCACGGGCTGATCAAATGAACTAAACGTTGTTCTGAGGGCAATTTAACACTTGCTTGTCTGCCTCGTATATTTGGAATGTCCAAAAAAGTGGTCCATTGCCATCTGGATGGTGCTAGAAAATGGGTTTGTACAACTGGCCCCTCAGCAGGAGAACTTATAAATGCCAGGAAGTCTCTAACCGACCAGTTGCATTGTCTGGAATCATCTGATTCAATGTGGAACAGGCAAAGAAACTGCTCAGTTTCTTTGACAGTCTCATGTTTTTGAGAAAATGGTTTGCTACCTTTGCTCAAAGTTGCTCAGTCAGAGGCAGAGTCAGTGAAATGCCCAATATAACATTCCCAACAGGCAGAAGAATACTTACTCTAAGTTGAAAAACATGCAGTAGATTATAGCTGAAATCTGAGGCTGTCAATTTTGCATAACCATTTCTTAACGTACTTTGCCGTGTTTTCCAGGCTGTGGTTTGTTAAACAGATAACCTGTTTAAGGAACGCCAGCTAAGGAATGCCAGGCCAGGTCTCAAGGTTAAGCAGAAGGTTCATTTACAGAAGACCATTACAACATCCAGAGATGCTAGAGTAGACCATGAGGCTGCCTGATGCTAAGTAGCCAAGAACAACAACAGCCACCCAGACAAGTGAAAAGATGGATTTTCTTTCCCTTGCTGAATACTGTGTACAGAAGGAACTGGATACAGTAATGAGGGAGAAAGACACAAAGCCTTAGTAGACCTGGACTGCCGAAGCCATTTCCTAAGATACGCCTGCACTGAGCTTGAAGCGGGCCTCACAGAGAGAGAGTCGAATCAATGGTAATAAGAGACAATCCAGGCTAAACACTGGCTTTGACAGGGGGCAGGGAGTAGGAAAAACTTCATGACCAGCATCAACCTACATTCTTACTCTGAGCCTACCAAGACAAGGGAGATCCAGTTTCCTACCTTGGAGCACAAACTCACTGCTGCACAGAAGGCAGCTAAAAACTTCCTATTTCACATAGGAAGGAAAGCTCTCCAGACTTAGAGGGTGGCCCAAGGAGTGGGATTTCAAAGGATCAGGCAGAAGACATTGGTAAAAATGGTACCTCAGACTACACTGACTGCTGCTCCAAACTCCTGCACCTCAAAATTTCATCACACTGTTTATTCTCTTTCCTTTCCTGCTCATTATGGCAGGGTAACGGAGAAGAAAAAGTTTTCAAATTGCACTTCTGCTTGCAAATTCTGTGGCAGGACAGTCGGTTGTTTTGCCAGGGTGTTTGTTCTCACAGAGCTCTCCTGACACGCTCAGTCAGCAAACATGCCCAAGCAGAGCAACAAGCAGAGCCTGTGCTCGGCAGAGGGGAGCTAAAGATAGTTGCCCCCCTCATCTCCTTGCTTTCCAAGTTCAGCCTTTCTGCTGACCGACGTTGACCAGATGGGCCCTAGATTTTAATCACTATGTGAAAAGGAGAAGGGATGTCTCCTGATGTGCTTGTGCTGAACAGAAAACCCACCTCAGGCTGGAACATGCCAAGAGTTACCCATTTGAAAAACAAAACAAAAAACCTGGATGCTTTACATCAATGGAAGCTGCAGTGGTTCACACTGGAACTGTGCACGCACACACACACACAACAGGCTTCACAGTGCAAGTGAAGGGGCTTATTAGAGATGAAAGAAGGCCTCACATCGCCCCTTGTAAGGGACCATTGTCTCCCTTTCTGCTACAGTGTTCTGTGAAGCTGTGGGAAACAAATGACCTCCGAGCCGCAGCGCAGTGTGCAACTGCAAAAGAAAAGGACGGGGGAGGGGGAAGCAGTTCTGTGGGAGGGCCAGCGTCCTCCCTGTCCCGTCTTCCAACCATACCCCCACCGTGCCATCCCTGTGCACAGCACGGAGGTGTTTCTCATGCCTCCAGCTCCTGCTGCAGCCCAGTCAGCAACAGAACTGGAATCTCAGTGGAGAGAGCAAGACACCCTTCCCTACCAGCACGAGGGGTTTTCCCACCTGGCTGCCCAGCTGGTTACGTGAGCTTAATGGTTGAAGGTGGGCTCCAGACCTCCTGCTTTTGATTCGTACTTTTTCATACCATTAATAAGAAACAAAAAATTCTGCTTCACTTGGAAGAAGGGTAGACAGGGATCAAACAACAGAGAAACCAACAAGAAGTAAATGAAGCACTGAGGAAAAGGGAAAGAAAGAAGGACGGGTGTAACACACAAAGGAAAAAGTATCTATAGCTGATGCTTATCTCATGTCCGTTACTGAGTTTCTGGTTATGAGAGATGCTGGGAGGAGCAAAGGTGAGTTAAACAGTATGCAAGCACATGTACTCCCCAAAGCCTGCTGAGCTACTTTGAATACAAAATGCACTCATTTATTCTTCCTGGTCTTCTCTTCTTTATTGCTTGCTCCTCATAACTTTCCTTCCAGTCATTTGATCAATCTTTAGTCTTTTCACCTAAACAGAAGACCGTCCCCTATTATATTCAACACTGCCCTGGAGAGCAAGACTGGTATTTGTGACCTCCAGGCTAAATTACTGATTCTACCAAGAAGTGAAGTTTAGCATTTTTGTGAAGTCAATTGGTTCAGGAATATAAATTTCTCTTGACTCATTAACAGAAAACTGTGTTTTCCACTCAGCATCTGGTTTGAGATTTCTGCCTTGGTATTTGGAGATCAGTCTACACTATGTGAGTAATCATGTCTCTGCAGTGCCTACAGTCAGCCATCGCAGCACCAGAACGACCAGGCTGCCAGAGCTAAAGAGGATGCTCCTGGCTGCACTGGGAAGGGAACTCTCTCCTGAACCAGAAGAGAATAGCACGGGCATAACTACGTTCAAAACTATAGGCGACATTCAACTTAGCTTTTCCTGAATTTCTTCAAAACCTCCAACTATGACACCAGAAAGTTCATGCAGTAAACAACCTTTGAACTATCTATCTTCTTTACAGGCTGAAAAAGAAGAGTACTGTCACTATCATTATTTCTGTATTTAAATATTTAGGAGATGCTCAGACACTTTGGGAGTGCATGGAGATAATTGCATATGCAGAGTAAGGGTTTTTTTTTTTTCCTTAGACAACTCTCAAATACATGGTATTTTTAATTAAAAAGTATATAGCTGTGTTACTAAGAGCAACACTAATTGTATTACAATGGAAAATGTTCAAAAGTTAATATACCTTTCCATGATAAAGTTTCTTTGGCTATTTTAATACATCTCAAGCTGAAGCCAGGCTTTTAAGCCCAGCACTATACTGTCTGACTAGCAAACGCATTCAGGAAATACCCAGAGCTAAACAAAAACTGTTCTCAGTTATTTTAACTTCATGAAAACAGCTCAGTATAAGGCTCTGAATCCCTTTTTAGTTAATAGCAATATCCCCACAGCTGGAACCCAGACTACAGCTCTAGCCACCTCTCTTTCCAATGTTAACAAAATTTTCCGCTTCTGTCACAAGATTTTGACAGTTCTTACAACATCAATGAATCAAGTCTTGTGGTCTCTCTAGAAAAGCTGCATTATCCCCAGTGCACGTAAAAGAGGAATCAACAGAAAGACAGCTTTGGGGTAGTTATAACCCACAGGTTAGCTGCAAAGTGAAAAATGGAGATGGGGAGAGAAGCACTGCCCTTACAGCTGGTCGAGGGCTAAACACATTCAAGTCAACAAAACTTGGATTAGAAGTAGTAAAATGCTTCCCAGGACACACAATCAAGTAGCAAGGAAGGTAAAAAGCTGGAAGAGCCCTCAACAGCCCTAACTCTCACAGTCCATCAGGGAGAGCAGAATCCACAATGCAGCACAGACTTGTACCGACATTTGTTATTCCCCAGAACAGGATTATGGGCTGTCCAATGCAATTGTGTAAAAAACTTTCCAACTTTGCTTAAGTCCTTCAGGAAGTTGATGGTAAAGCCATGTACAGAAGCCAGGTCTCCAGATGCCTAGTCCTGTAATTTCAGAATCCTTCTGAAAACTACTTGTGTGCACATGTAAGCAATATCTGTATATAATAAATGCGTAAGCATCACTACATACATGGGCTGTATCCAAAAGCTTGGGAACCCAATCATGGTAAAGATGACCGAGTTAGCATCTGAGAAATGGGAAGTTAAACTACTATAATAAAACTTGGCTTTATGTACTGCTTTTCATGTTCCCTGTTCTTGGCAAATAGTAATTACCCAACTGGTTTTCACTCTCCATTCAGAGTGAAATGAAAACAAACCACATGAACAGAAAGTAGTAAACTAGTAAACAGGATTGTTCACAACCTTTTGGTTTTAGTAGTCTCAGGTAGGGAATTGTCTAATGTTTCCTATTTATCTTGCTGATGGTCCCTTCAATAAGTACCTACACATGACAAAGTTAATTAAAATGATTGCACAACCTATAAAACAGTATTTGCTGAGGACAGTAGCTACACAGTGGCATAGGAAAGGTAGACCATAACCTTCAGAATACCTAGTTGCAAAGAACAATAAAATAGATTAAATATAAACATTGAAACCCAGGAAACCACATCCCTGAGCACAGTTATACACTGTACTCTGTGGGTAGAAAAGTATGATCATAAAAATCAACAAAACCAGTCTAGGGAGAATCACTTCAGTACAGTAAGGCTAGCATAGTGCCCCCAACACCTCACCTTCTCTCTTTCCCTGAACGAATGCAGACAAGGTCACTGCCAAACGGAAAATAAGCAGTGTTGACTGATGCTCTAAGGTTCTCCTTTTTGGTTGTATTTTCAAGTCCCTGTACATATTTCTACCAGAAGCGAGCTAAGTTGCTTTTGTTCTGCTCTAAGACTGGAGGATCAGCCTGCATCAAAAATGATCAGGGCAGAGTGAAGGTGAGCTAAATAGACACACAGTTTATTCTGCATTTATTAACATCCATCTCAATTATTTTCCCAAAGAAAATATTCCCAGATAGCTAGTGAGTTGTTTAAAACTCTGTCCTGCAGCAGAAGTACCAATCTGGCTCTCATTTTTGTGTGGTTTCAGAAAGCAGCTGTTTGTGTTTACAGTCACCAGCAAACAATTCAGCTTTTTAATCAAACAAGAGCTGCTTGGGTGCCTTTGCCCATGGCTATGGGAATCAAATCACTCTGGAAAACAGACCTTTTACAACAATACTAAGAGGCCCTCAGCGGATGCAGGGGATTAGAGAAGCATGCTTTTTGAGAAACCAGGTTTATAGTCCGAGGCTCTCTCCATCCTGGGTCAATATACCGGGCTTAGTAGCAAACTTTCTCAAAAGGGCCTGGGTTAGTTTTCTTTCTTCTTCTTCTCTCTCCTGGCTTTTTCTTTTGCCTCGTGTGCCTACGTCCTCTCCTTTTTTCCCCAGTGCATATGCAGAAACACATTAAAATGTTAGTTCAGATCTACCATAAAACAAAGTGAGGCAATCCAAGAGAGGATGACAATTTTCTCCTAGCAATAGAGTACCTTACTTATGAATAGGGGGGCATTTTCCAGTATGAACACTTGTGTAATAGCACTTGCTTAGAGGTTAAATAGATTGTGTGAGCTTCTCTCCATATTTCACTGTAGCTTTGTAGAGGCCCTTCCCTACTGCTGGCCTGCCTGGAGCTGTTGCTGATAATTACAAGGTGTGTGAGATATAATAATACATGCAAGTGTTAGTTTGTCACAAGAACAAGAGCAGTTGCTCATTTCTCTAGAAGTGAATTAAACACTGAAACATCAATGGTGTGCCTCATAAGGAGTCAAACTGCAATGTATACTGGCCAAGATCTCTGTGTTCTTGCACCGGTACGTGGATCAGCTAGCAAAGGAGGAGGAGGTAAGCTTAAACGCTGCAGCCCTCGACTTGAAAAGGCAAAAAAGTTTATCTCAATGAGAAGCAACTGCCTAGTTCCTCCTCCTCCTCCTGATCATAGCCTAGTAATGACAGTATACTTACCTGTTGTGTTTTGAAACATGGACCTCTGAGTGATTCCTTTGGGTTCTTTCCTTTTTGGAAAGAAACATTTACAATACACTTTGCAATCTTTGCCATTCCTGTCCACAAAGGTTCCGTAAGAAATGGCTACGTGAGACATGAAAACAGGATTCCACCAGGATGTTTCTTCTCTTCTAGAAAAGAAATACAGAGCTTAAAAGAGCTAATACACTAGAAAAATCCACTAGAAGTGACCCAGCAGCAGGCATGGGAGGCTTTAACTTGACTTGAAAGGAGTACAGTCTCTTTTCTTGCAGCCAGGTAACATAAGCCAGTTTAGTTAATGCTGTCCAGGAATTCCAGGGCAAATTTGAAGACTTACGTCTTCAGAAAAATTTTAGATAGTCTCACAGATGCTTCACTGAAGTAAGAAAAAGCTGATGAAGGCCACAAAGGGAATGTAAACACTCACTTGAGCTGGTCTACAGACTGATAGAGGACATCAATCCAGCCAATAAAAAAAATAAAATAGCATCACCATCACCAGCTGGGTGCCAGACTCAAAGATTCACTACGATTGTCCCACTAAAAGGAACACAGATTCTCCATGCTCTGCAATAGTGAGTGGTGCTGCAGACATTAAGAACCACTAAAAATTTGTTTTCCCACAAGGTTGCTTCAAGTAGATCACTGTGAAAAGCCTCAGCGAGTGGCAACCTGGAGACACTGTGTTTTGATTTTATACGGTATCTGCTTCCTCTAGGATTCCCTAGCCAAGGTAGCACATAATCCTTTTCAATAAAGCAACACTGTTCAGGCAATTCCCAAGCCAGCAGCTAAAATAATAACCCTTAGCAAAGAATACACAAACAACTATCTACAATCTAAAAGAAAATCCACTTAGATACAAACTAAACAGGAAACTGAAGTGTCTTGAGTTTAAATGAGGGGAAACTGCAGATGAGTTCTGCCTCTCTAGAGAATAAAAGCATTTCAGCCTTATGGCCACTGGCAGCAAAGATCTTTTTTATTCTGTCTCCTCAAAACCTGAAGTCTGTGATCTTTATCCAGTGAGCATGAGGGAAGATTAATTCCCTCTTCATTAACTTCTTGAGTCTTTTACCTTGAACACAAGTTTAGAATTGCACACAGCATCTTTATAAAAAAAGCAGTCCCCGGGTTTCATAATCTACGTTATCCTTCCTCGGCAAATGCACATTATTATTACACAGAGGAACGCCAAAAGTTAAGTGTGTAAGTTTATACAGACATACCACACTATTTGTATTGGACTGATTAAAAAACCAGCAAACGAAAACAATGACTAAAGAAAAGAATCTAAGAACAGAGTGTTCTTTATATATTTGTAATTTTGGTTCCTAAAAAGACACACTTTTGGGAGTTGAATATGTAATTGTTTTCAAAACTTAAAAATGACCACTAATGGAGTAAGGCAATTGGACTAACTATTCCTTTCCAGCAGAATTTTATGTACACTTTCTATTTAATTTTAAATCCCTGCCTTCCATGAATTTTTCAAATTTCTTTTATAGGAAAACATCACAGTTGATACCGATTTCTATATTTTGTGTAATCCAACTCAAAAAGGTTTAACATATAATTTCCAAATAATTAAAAGAACACCATTTCCGTTCAAGTGAATGTTGCAATTGTTATTGATGTAGCATGAGGAATGCATGACAATTCCTCCTGACTGGGCCCCAGTAGATTCAACACTGAACTTTACTGTCAAAATTGCCTTTACCTTCAAAAAAGGAAGAAATTCAAACAATACAAGGTAAATATAATCATGCTGTGATTACAAAAGAAAAAGAAACTAACCAAAAGAAAATTGATCAATAAAACAACACAGAAGCAAATAGTTTCCCATTTGATTGTTAGGTATCCTTTCAAATTTACTAAGATACAAATTCTTAAATTATTTAAAAATAATTTTGCTCAAAGTGTCGTTAAACTAACATCTACGAACAAGAAACACAAACGTAGCATAGCTGAGATAATCCACAAGTCAGCCCTCCTCTGAATGTTATTGAAAGGATATGCTCAAACTTAGAAGGATTAAAGCACAGAATGAATATGAAGTATAGGTCTTGGGAGAATTTACAGATATTTTAACAAAAAGCATCCACCTCATGACATGAAGGCCTAGATAATATTTGCAAAGTGCACAGTAGTTTTTCCCACTGAGCAGCTGAGGAAACTGAGACTCACGATCAGAGTTCCCAGCTAGTTTTCTCCTTGTTCTGATGGAGACATACATGACTTCACTCACTTCTTTATCTCATCAAATGCTTGTGGCTGACTGCTAGAGAAGTACCTGAATTTGTGCTTCATGCCCTTGCTCACTGTGAAACCCTGCAGCTGGCCCACTGGAGCCACGCTGACTTTCTGGCAGCTCCCTATTTCTCTTGTAGACATTCAGGTGACGGTTAGGACAGAGTTGTCCGAGGTGAAAGAGCACCCCACAGCAAACAACATAGCCAACACGTATCACAAATAGCATTTAGTGAAGAAGCAACAGCCATACCTGGCAGACAAAAATCAGTTCTCCAGTATCTGTGGTAATCACTGGCTTAGCACTGATTGGAAATCAGTAGATTTCTCTTTCCCCATCACTCTGACAAAAAAACTTGTTATGCATATGAAACTACTACTCCCTTCTTCCTCTCTACTGTATTTCATGTACAGGGTATTTCTGGAATCACAAAAACAAAGACCAGATTTTACGTGCTTTACTCACAGATAATCCCTGTGAATGAGTCAAGCAACTTCTGACCTCTATTTGGATAAACTAGAACCAGAACACCTTAAAAACAATGCAAGCTTCTAAAACTTCTGTAATTAATAACCACTGTGAAGGCTATTTCATTTCTTCCCATCCTTGTTATTCATAATGAGCTACAACTTCCAAGGCCTTTTAAGGCAGTCAGAAATCCGGTGATGCAAAACAATTGCTTTAAGAAAATTAGGGTATGAAAGTGACAGGGAAGTTTTAAGCAATACAGATTTTATACTGTCTGTGAATTATAACTTTGTTCTGTTCTTTTTCACCTTTATGCATCTGCACAATTGGAGTCATCTGGGACATACCAAAGGAGTGATTTGTTTTTCCATCTCCCAGTCAAAGAAAGGAAAAAGAAACACTGAAGACTTTCTCCAGAAAACAAGTTCTTATGATGTTTGCGGCCTAATGTTTTAGATACGAGATTAAGACAAGCTTCATCTGCAACAAACGTATAAATCTTCTGAATGTATCCTGTAATTATAAATGTCAGATAATTGGTATCTGAACTTATCAGTCGTGATAAGACTAATGGTACAACTGGGTAGGATTACACACTCACTCACAGACAGGAATGAGTGTCTTTCAAGCAGGGTGCCACCAGCCCCCGCGTCTTGGATCCCAGCATAAGCGAGGTCATTCAGGCTTACCACTACAATCGAAGCAGTTGGTCAGAGAGTGAATGAGGAGCAGGTAAGGATGAACAGGTTGATTCTTGGCTCCCAGCCATACAATTCATTAAGCTATTGTCTGCAGCAATGAAGGAATGGTAATTCATAGCTCAAATAAGCCAATGCTACACTGTTACATTATCATTCGGCTGCTAACGCACAGAAGAAATAATAACTTCAGCTTAACAATGTCTTCAGCTTTCAGTGCTATCTCAGGCTACTCCTGAAGCACAGCTTACAACTTGTCCCCTGCTTAAGGCTGGCCTTTAACTTATAATTATGCAAAGTAAGATGATGCTAGGTCTAGAATTACAAAAAACACAATCCACGTTTTCTCAAAGGCTGTCCAGGAAGAGCTCTTAACCTAGAAACCTAAAATTACATTGGCTATCACCAGACTTAACCTTTAAAAACTCAGCCTTCCTAAAGTGAAGTCAGAGGCACATCAGTGATTATCAGCCCAACCCTGACGTAGGCTACACTATAAAATGATCCCAGTGCTGGCTTACAACATGAAACTGCCCACAGTTCCTTTTTCTGGTAATATCAGCAGGCAATTTGTTGGACAGATTCTATAATCCACAGATGAAGGTAGTTGTAGGTTTTGAGTTTATCCAGCATTAAGAGCCCCTAATAGCCTAGCACAGACATAACAAATGCAAATGGCTTTAAATTATCCTTCCCCTGAGACATAATTTCATAAGAGAACAAACTCTATATGCACAAAGAGAGATTTCCAATGTAAACATGTGGTGGAAGCTAAAAGCTGCAGTCAGATTTAGGGCAAAGCAAGGGATACAATTTCAAACGCACCAATTTCTTTCCAGTTCAAAATATATATATTCTTTTCTGCTGACTTTTCTGCCCTTTGTGCTCAGAAGACCATGCATATTAAAGAAGTCCCACTTTAAATTTGAGACCTTAATGGGCTTTGTCTCATTTTTCCCCTCACCCAACACCTCTGGCTGGGATGCAGAATCTACAATCACTATGATGGGTTAGTTGCAAGCAGTGCCAGAGTCGTTACCAGCATCTGACTGTCAGCATTTTAAATTATCCTTTACGTTTTCAGAAGATGGACTCTAGAATTTTGACTAACTTATTAGCTAATTTGAAATTCCCAAACTGTGAGGAAAAAAGAAGAAGATGACGTGTAATAACTCCAGTATGGAGGATTCTTTGTTTTTTTCGTTCTCAGGATTAATGTAATATCAGGCCTGATCTTGTATTTGATGAGATGCCAAGCAGAGTCGGAGAGAAAAGTGTTTTACAGAGAGAAATCCAATGCCAGTGCTAGCAAAACCTGTATTTATGTGCTATAATATTTTTATACTCTGACTTCTTAGTACTCTGACAAATATACCTACGAAGACATTATATCGCAACCATTATTATTTGGAGGTTGACCTCATTACCTCTCATAAAACACAATACCAGATGTAAGTTCAGCAGAAAACTTCCAGCCATTTTGCACAACACAAAATTGACTTATTTCAAAACTGAAATTTAGATCCCTAAAGATTAGTCACTTTTGTTGGTTTGTCTTTTCAGCACAGACACTGTTTTTAAACATTGCTAACATTCAATGCTGAATCAGTGCCCTAAAAGAATAGATGAATTATCTATTTGAAGATGATATGGTGGGTTTTTGCGATTGGACACACTGGGTCTGTTATACTGGTAGAGAACAAAAATGTTCTCCATCATCTGAGGTCCATCGTTTCTGACCATTGTGTTTAAATAGAAACAATCTGTATTTAAATACTCTCTATAATGAACAAACTTAAGGACACAAAATTAAACAAAAAGTAGGCAGAAAAAAAAAGATAAAAATGGCAAATCTGGGGAGAAAAGAGGGATGCTTATACAAGCTACCATTTGCACGCAAATATTATGCACTGTAAAGTGGCAGAAGGGCTATCATTACCAACATTTATAATCCAACAAAGCAAAACAATAGCCTGCATGTACAAAGGATTAATTCTGTTACAGTGATAAATGTTTGTATGTTATGCAGCTTTATATCTCGAACTCTAAAAGTTATGTGCTGATGTTATACCAGCTTTGTTACGAGTCCTGATACTATCGTGGCTAGTAAAAACAGACCTAATCACATTAGAAAGTTCCTTTAGGGGGGTTATTTTGATTGGTCTATCCTCTAATATTATTTCTCTTTTAAAGGTTTCCCCCCAGGCCTCATACAAAAAGGGAAATCATCCACTGCTCTCATATTCTTTAGCATATACAAGTCACTCCTTCAGCAACATTTCCACATATAATTTACCACCAGCCCCAACCCCGATTTGTTACTGCGTTGTGTTTTAGAAGGATGCTGTTTCTGACATTTAATCCATAAAAACGTAATTTCAGTCATCACGCTTTTTGAGAGACCATGACGCAGGACACATTGGCCTAGGAAGTTTTTTTACTCTCTCATTAAAAAGCTTTATGTTTTAATGCTAGGACTGCAAATATCACAAGAGGCAAGATGTGAACTGGCTGACGTGTTCAGCTAAAGAACAACTGATAATGCCTGAAATATCCACGTTGCCAACACTTACACATGTAAAATTTTGTACCCATATTCTCTCAGAACTACGAGTAGCGTCTCCATCTTCAAATTCTAACCTGATCAAATGCACCTAAAGCTACTGGTACCCAGCTTTTGGCTTTAAAGACCAGTTTGTTTGTTTGATTTGGGTTTGTTTTGTTTTTTTTTTTCCCTTAATCAATTCTTCAATGAACAGTTGACCAAAGACTAGTCTCCAATTTCCCAAAGTATTTCACTATTAGATGAAAAAAGATCTGATAATCATAACAACTCCAAAGGAAAACATAAATGGAATGACCATTCCTCCGAGTTGCCCTGATAGATCAGTTGTAAATGACTTCTGAGTATGTGGTTATCAATAAATCCATCTACATGTATACACATATGCACAGGCACACAGATATCTATCTCTTCTATTATATACCGAATCATCTTTGTGTTTATTTAGGAGAGAGAGGTGGAATGTGAAAGTTAACAGCTGTTTCAGACATTCATCTCCCTGAGAATATGTCTTCTGAAAGGAAACTGTGCATTAGAATTTGATCCTCCTGTCCTTTGAAGAAACCTAACTTAAGCAAGTATGGAAATGGGATTTAAAATGTTTTTAGATCAGCTGCAGCAGCTAAGTAAAAGGGCTTTACAAATGTAAGCTGAGAGTTTGCTTTAATTTTACTAAATAACTTCCTTGATTTTTTTTTTCTTTATTCAACAGCCCAGGACACAAAAAATTCGTATTTGGAGAAACTACCTATACTAAGTCTGTTCTTTGACAGTGTGTACATACAGCATTCTGCGTGGTGCACGGCTTTGTCCTCTGCAACTTCACTTGCTTGACTTCCTCACAAGATCCCTCAGGCCAAGGACAATGATGTGTTTCTATACGGAATTGTTTATAGCACTATCAGGTATAAACAGTGATAAAATAATAATAGAACTGGACAGCACTTGCATTGAACGCAGTCTGTAACACAGTCAAGCTAGTAACTGAACATTTGAAACTATCCTCCATTGCATGCATTGGGAAATAAATCCACTCTCTGTAATTTCAGTAATAAAAGATTATGAAGATGAGCAGGGAGAGCAGCAACCAAAGAAAACAGAAAGATCCATTATCCTTTCAGTTGGAACTTAGCCAAAAGGAAGCTGAAACCGCCGCTTCACCATGAGATACTCAGGAAAGACAGTTATTTCTGGAGGAACTGAAGTTACACAAGAGAGTTTTGACAGATAACAGGAAACCAAATCCAAAAATGAGATGCTAATTCACAGTAAGACACAGCGACAGCCACTGTTTGCCGACTCTCCCACCTACTTGCCAGATGTAGCAAGAACATGCCATTTGCAAGACAGATATCTTCTTCCTGCTGAAGGCACAATAAATCACAGGGAAAGGTCACTTTTAATCTGAATCCCATTTCCAAACATAGGAGGGCTTGGGCATGTTGGGAAAGAAGTGTTGAGAAAGAAGTACCCAGTTCCTCTTGAGCAGACAGAGGAGAATCCCTTCATCTCTTCTCATTTGTGATCCTTCACCTCCTCCTGCTGAATAACTTTGACCTGTCTTTTATGAGGAGGTACTTAATTAAAACCCCCCACAATACAATAATGCCTGGTGAATAAGAATCTTGCCCCCCCAAAGTAAAAAAAATCTTCATTCACAGAACATTTTAAAGGTTAACAACATTGTAGCTGGTATTCAATTTTGATTCAGAAAGTAAAAAAATACTCAAGCAGAAAGCTGTTTTTATACAAGTGAAAATGTATAAACACTTGTGCAGAGACCATAAGGACTGCGCCATGCTTTCTCAGAGTGAACTGGGTGAAGCAACTTCAAAAATTTCCTCTCTTTTAGTACCTTCTCTTAGGCTTCATCTCATTAATCCAAAACACATGAAATCTGGTCACCCAAAAGAAAGACAAATCCAGAGGGTCTCTCCTGTGGTTTATGGTTGCCATCTTTTGATTGAATGACTTCAGTGCTTCATTTGAAAAGGTTCCAAATAGTCTTACCAAGAGTCTTTATACAAGCCACAGACCGCCAAGTGAGATCCTGAGTACTTCTTCAGATGGCAAGCAGGATTAAAGGCTCATTTCTCTTGCCTTCATACTAGTTTCACAGTAAAAACATCCTTGTCCTAACATGACATGACATAATATGGAAGAATACACAGATTTCTATTATACACCTCCAAATTCTGTCAAATGTCTCTATCCAGAAACCAACCTAAAGGTCTACTTTCAAATAACCAGAGCCAACTCCTAAATGGAGATTTCGAGTAATATGCTAACTTGTGAATTCTATCACCACTTGTTCATCTATAGCTGTAAAACAGAGTTTACCTGTTCTGAAAGATGCTTGTGCATTTGGACCGTGTTCTTCGACTAGAAGGTCTTCATGTAGCTCTAAAGCTCATAACCTTAATAAGCTGGGAACCTACTGCCTTTGGAGTACATACTGCCTCAGCTGCTGTCACTTCTTTACACTACCAGTGCACAGTGTAGTTACTCTGAGACAGATTGGCCTACACAGGCATTTCCACGAACCACTGTTCCTGTCTCATCAACACGTCTTCATTCTATCCTCTGCCCACTAGAAGCTGCATGCCACTTCACTGTTAAAGACAAATCCCTCTTCTTCCCTGAATCCAGGCTGCCAGCCCAGTCCTTCTGGTTCCAGGCTGCCAGTCAACTGTACTAGGGCATCGGGGACTCACACATTGGTAAATATTTCAAGAGCCACGGTTACAGCAGCAGTTTTCATCACTGCTCTTATTGTCAAGGTATTCACAGTGGCCACCATTTCTACAAAGCAGAAAAATCTGAAGCCTTCTATAGGGAAACCCAGATGACCCATTCTTTGTCCTCCTCCTCCTGTAACTCATCAGGCTCTTGAGACCGATGAGAGATGCTGGCCTGTGCTCCTTATTCACGTAATATTTACTGACATATTTTAAGGTATGTAACAGCATCCTGCTTGTGATGCTGACAAACGCGTCCTGCAGGATGGATCCCTTCGGCCAATCATCAGTAACACAAACTTTCTGGTTTCACTCCTCTGCCTGACTAGGTCCTTCTGTTCACTGAACGTGCTGTTCTGCTGTCATGTTCTTCAAAAACCCTGAACTTACGAAGGGCACGCAGCAGTCTGGAATGCCACCTCTGTGTGCCATTCAGAGACCTCCACATACTTACATTCTCAAAACTCCCAAGTTCAAAAATAAAAACCTAAATGCATGAGGCTTAAGAGGCTTTGCTCGTATCTCAGCACTTCCCCAGGATCAAGTAATTTAAATCTATTATAATATCACGATGGCTTCTCTTCCCCACATTCTCTCCTCACCAGGATATAGCAAGGCAGTCACATACAGTCAATTTACAGTATCAGCATTTAATGATTTTGAAGACAGTGCCATCCTACTTTCACTGTTTCAAAGGTTTATTCCATCTCAACTCTGCCTCTGCTCAAAAGATAACTGAACTTGGCCCTCAAAAAAAAGTGACTTTTTATAACCCATTGATAGTCACATAATCAGAAAGGAATGAGATCCCAGTTTATGAAAGTGGCTAATCTCATCAGGACCTTGTTCTGTACTGGATCAGTGCTTTTCACACCAATGATCTAAGTCTGCCAAACTATACAGAACCAGGGTGCGATGGTTAACACATTTACTGATTGCTGTGGAAGTCATTGATGGCCTCAGTACAATTCAGAAATCCCACTTGGTTGGAGGCAGGTATTATTTTGGACATATGTTTGATGCCTATAAATTACAAGTGAAAAACCTGCATAATGACACCAACAGCAATTTGAATATTCCCCATAAGAACAGGGCAGCAGGCACACCTTACCCCACATCTTTCAAATCTGACCTGTATTCTTCATCTGAGCCCTCTGCATCCAGCACACTGGCAAAGAGGGAGAGCTTCCTGAGCCATCCAGCGTCACAGTGAATGATTGCTTTTTTTTTTTTGTAAATATTACTGGCCACAGCTCAAAGGAGCTTTTCTATGCTTTTTTTCTCTGCTACAAACACAAAGGACTGAGCAGCATGGGGCCAGGAAAAGCTGCATCCAGTGACAGGCTATGAAAACTTCTGCTTGTAGAGTCACTAAAAAAAGGAAGGTAAGCTCTTCCACATCACAGTACAAAACTATTTCTATGAGAATTCTGCTTTATATATTTGGAAACTGTAATTTGCATCCATCCACCCCTGTTCTCAAAATCCCAGAAGTTCCATGAGGGCATGTTTCAAACGAAAGCCTAGGTACACGAGGCTGGTTTGTGCACCTCACCAAGCTTACATGTTACTGCATGCAGAAACTAACAGTATGCGCAGGTGCTCTAAGTGAGCATGAATAAGCTATTCCTTAGGCATAATGCCTAAAAAAGTGAAAGAAGAGTTTTCCGAGAAAACTTCTAGAAAAACTCATATAAATATTGTTAGTGAAGCAGAGTTATAAGTATGCACTTTCTCTCATGCCTTAGGATGACTTCAGGTCTTAATTTCTTCCACAGACGCACTTCTTTGACAGGTTCTGACAAGACTGCTCAGAAACCCAATGATTACAGTGCAAAAAAAGCTTTGTGCCTTTGTCTATAAAACATACCAAATGGACTGTGTTTAGCTGGCCTTTCATTTTGCAGTCTCATTTCCCCTTACAGTAAAATCATGGCAGTACACACAGCCAGAAGAGTCTCCTGTGAGCATCTACCCTGGTCTGCACCCCAGTAAGCTGGATTAAAGATTGTTTCTGTATGGCTGTTTCATGTGGTCTTAAATATTATAATAAGTAGAGTACCAGAGTCACAGATGAGCTGCCCCAAAGCTGTCACCCATACTGCTAGGAAGCTATATCTTCTAAGGCTGAAGTTTACCACCACTTCTTCCAGTCACTGCACACTCTTAACACATTTGCCCACACAACTGAGAAGACTGAACTGCCAAATAGCAATTCCAAGCATAAGTACCTCTGCAATCTCACGTTCTCACCAAACTCCTGAAGCCTTACATGGAAAAGCCTTTCTATGACCTGGACTGGTTTTTGTGGTCCTCTTCTGAACTGTCCCCCAGTATTCCCATATTCTCCTCAAACTCTGAGAATCAGAATTGGACACAAATTCCAGCAGAAGTTTACCAGTTCTGGGTACAGTAATAAACAGCATTCCTCCTTTCTACTTGGCAATCCTGCTAAAGCATATCAAGATCCCACTGAAAGGCTCTTTGCCAGAGCTGATTAGCAAGACGGCTTCTGCTGAGGAAGTTTCAACTACTTTCCCACCCCAGGATAATCTCTGGATCATGGTTTAAGTCTCTTTCTTATGCTGTATGCACAAACTTGCATTCTTTCCTCTCATTTACATTGCCTTTATTTGGCTGTAGTAGAACTACACAGAAGTATGGCTAATCTTTAAAAAGGAGCTAAAAACCAGACAAGGAGGTAAATGGAATAACCCATTAAGCCATGAAGATGTCCCATGAAAGTTGTGTGCAAGTATGCTGTTGAGTCAAAAAGGGGAAAGCCTTCAGTCCCGCTGTCCACCTTGGGAATTGCCTGGGAAACCATCACATCAATGGAATGGATCTGGCACCATTCCACAGCATTAAATTCACAAATGAAAATTAATCTTCAAAAAAGTTACTAGTTGCTGATGAAGGAAAGTGTCCCTTCATCCTAGTATCCCACCATTCTTGTATGCACTAATAGTTTAAGTAATCTGGACATTTTGGGGAATATACACACCCATTTTATTAATTGGTTTTAGTCATAAGCATTTACAGTCATCCTCAGTACAGACTGGAACTTCCATTTTAGGGGAACAGATTGTATCTTGGAAATGAAAACACAGTCAGACAAGTGTAACACATGGACTTACTCTGTCCACCTACAATCCATCAGATATTTATCTGTAAAGGCCAAAGGACAAATACACTTTAAAAACTACATTACATTATCTTTTATTTGTTTCCTTTTGCAACGTGAGTTGCACAAGCATGAAAGTGTAAACAGCATGATTCTCCCTTATCAGTGACCTGTCTGCTCCAAGATTTATTCAGAGGTCGGAAGCAGGTTCCCTGGCATCATCACTGACTATCTTCACAGACACTGGATTACCCTATCAGTAAGGATGCTGGGAGAACAGTCTGGACAGAGAGCAAAAGCCTTTGTTTACATACACATTCCTTCTTAACTAACAAGGAAATAACTCAAACTAATGTAAGTAACAAAATACCTTGGTATAAATACATCCACACACATATATATACACACATATCATACACAGGGCCTTAAGTCTAGAACCACAGGGAACCTGTAGGTGGGAAATGTTAGTAAGAGATGGTCAGAAAATCAGGCCTATCTGCCTGTTTTCGGCTGCAACTTCTTCAAGTATTTTCTGCCCGAGCGCATTAAAGCTCAAAGAATTGAGGTCTATCAACTGCAGTTACTTGGAGTCTCTGACTCAGTCTTTGGCTGTGCAATAAGATACAGTTTTCACTGCTGGGTCACTAGTTTGGCCCAAGTCAAGAAACTGACTGTCTCTAGGAGAAATTACATTTCACTTTTAGGTCACTGGTTTGGATCCAGTACAGGTCAGTAGTAGCTGAATGTCACGACCATCAGACAGTTGTTTACAATCTGATGCAAAATGAATTTGCCAACTTACCAGTTTCACTACGTGCCGCAGTATTACCATCATCAATGACCTTCGCAACAGCTTTAGAAATTCAGCAAAGGACTAAATGGGAGCCTGAGCTTCCACGCTGATTGACTGGATGTGGAGTCTCCTTAAAGCTGAAATACAATGATAAGCCAGTAGAAGAGCTCGTGCCACTACCACTTGTGTTTGATGGTCCAAGGACAAGAGGAAAGAGACCATGGTTTGCAGAGCTCTCAGGTTGGTGCCTTACAGTAACACCAGCATCTATTAAAAAGTACAGTCTGTTTTTAGGAAATATTTTCCTACCTACAGATGCAAGTAGAAGGCACAGTTGTTTGTGTCAATACCCTGAAAGCACCAAAATTCTTTTCATTTAGCCTATATTAGGTGTTAGGAAAACGTTAATGTTGACCATGAGGTGGGATTTAAAACACTCTCTTTAAACACACCTTGGTTACATCTGGTTAGTTACAGTAAGTTCATCACTGACGTTACACCCAGATACTTTTTCAAGGAATGTCAACATCTGAGGGCTATGACTTACTGGTAGTTTAATGTTATCCTGGGATTAATATGAGAGAAGTGGGCTGTGAGTTACGAGGGGATGTGTACTGCAAGAGATTTGGCAGGCCAGGGTTCTCATTAGGCCAAAATTTGGGATGTCCTAGGTCTGTACGTATCCTATTAATCACTAGCTGAGGCATACCAACAAAAGTAGCTTTTCCATGAAAAGACTCATTGCTCATTTCAAGAGGAACAGAATTATCCTATCTGCAGCATTCAGATTTTGGGAAAAAGCAGAGTTTCTTCAAGTTCTGTTCAAAAGAATCTAACATCAGCCAGAGGGCTCCAGAAGAGAAAATATTTTTCTCCTGCCTTCAGGCAGGATGAATCCATCTCAAAATTTATTAAGTATTTACTAACCTGAGCTGGCAGAAAAGATAATCTTCAAACCATCAGCGCATTTAACAGCAACAAGGTATGTATATTTATAATTAAGGAATTAGCTATTAAGAGAATAAGATCCCTGTCTTTTGAAAGAGCCCCCAGTTAATAGATTAAGTACATGTTAGAGATTCATCAAAATGTGTAACCTTGTGTATACGTTAATAAACAGGTATAGCAAACGTGGCATAACAAAGAAGAGTATATATAGAAAATGAAAGTAAGAAAGAAAAAGCACAAACCAGATGAAAAAGTAGCATCATAGGCTCACAGGATATTTCAGGCTGGAAAGGACCTCAGGATGTCTCTAGTCCTACCCTCCTGCCCAAAGCTGGGACAGCTATAATGTCAGACCAGGTTACTCAGGTCATTATCCAGCCAGGTTTCAAAAACCACCGATGATATACAGCACAACTGCTCTGGGCAACCTGTAGTGTTCAGAGTGTAGATGACAAGAAAGAAACAGGCAGACAGAAAAATGCAGAAGGAAACATAAAAGAACCTGGAAGTGATATTCATGATTGTCATAGAAAGAAAAAGAAAGATAAGGGAAGAAAGTAAAGTTCTTTTTAAAAGAAGAAGAAAAAAGTACAGGAAAACATTTTCAGTCCTTCAATTTATCCAGGAGCCTAATGTGAAGGGTCTGATCCTTAAAGGCTTCATTTCATAAAATAAAAAAACAACCCAAACCGAAAGCAAAACAGAAAACCTATATGGCCTTCAAGCCATCTCAGCATAGACTCCAAACCTGAGGTAATCAAAATCACCAGCTACTTACAAACAGGCAGGCTGCAGCCGAGCCTGTTGGGCAGTGTTTGACACATTTCTGCTAAAATTTTGAGGATAAACAGTGAATGACACTATTTTGTATGCTGAACTCTGCAGTTCCATCAGATAAGAAGTTGACTGAGAGCCCTCCAACTAAACACATCTACCATATGGCTGCTTTAATGCTTTCCTTTGCAAGGATTTGGGAAATGGCAGGAAAGCATGGCAGGGGCATTTTTAGTGACTGGTGCATTAAGAGATTTGGATAAATATTTTAAGGTTTGTTTCCTGGCCTATTTGTTCTGTTATGACCATTCTGATCACAGAACCTGTGAGCACAGGACATCTTTAACGCTGCCGGAGACAGGGCAGAGGAAGGATATTGTATTAATATCCACTCTGTTGCCATTACATGGTGAAGCGAGACAAAAGAAGATAAAAATGGATGAACAAAATTATCATCATTTGGTTTATTAGCTAATAGTAACAGGACGCTCAGGGCTATAAAAGCTTAGACAGTGAAGGCACAAGTCCCTGGCCTGAAGAGTTTACACTGACCACCAACAGTCAGGGCACTGCATGATTCTACAAGACTAAGGGGTAAAAAACATTTTTCCATTCAGGCCCTCCTGCCTTTTTTTACTGACATGAGCTGGTATTGCTAGGCCTTGATCTAATGTTTGAAAGGCCTGTGTGTCAACAAGAGCATGACTGCCTCAATAACTCAATCAATATGGAATTGTGGCCCTGGAGATGGAGAGAAGACTGGAAAGGCAGCAGAAGCAGCCAAGGAGAGAAATAAGAGGCTTTCTTCTGAGGTTAACTATGAGGGAGTATGCCATGTAATATTTTGATCATCACTGTGCTCGTTCCACAACAGGCAGCACACAGAGGTAACATTAAAATCTATCCCTGTCATCTTCTCAAGTTTAAGACAACAATACCGAAGTTAGCAAGATCATTTTAGCGTTCAAAGTAAGTAATCAGGTGATGACAGGAAGCCACATCTGAGCGTCTGAACTAAGAAAACCCCACAGAGCTTCAAGTGCCTGTGACGCAGTCTTTTCCAATCGAGTGTAAATAGGACATGTCACCTCACCCAACACCCCGGACCACAATGTTTTGAAGGTACCAAAGGAGGAAACCACACTGCAAAGAGGAAGCGACAAATTCAGTTTTAAAAAGCTTTCAGGTTTAAACCAACTTTATCATAACCAGAAACAGCTATTAAATTCTGAAGCAATAACACATCATTAGCAATTAAACTGCTGAAACTGGGCAGCAAGCTCTCAAACATTTTCAATGGCACCATTGAGTGTAGGGATTGCTCACCACTACGTGCAAGGCGACCACTGGCAGGCAATTGTTTATCGGAGCGATTAGGATATGGCACGCCACCGCCCCAGGTACCTGTGCGAAATGCAAGACAAACACCACATAATTTCATATGGAGCTAAGAAGTAGGGCCGACTGGTAAACAGTTTTATTTTTGTTTTATTCTTCACTGGTTTAGCAAAAGCAAGACCTTGCAAAACAACATTTTTTTGGGGTGGGAGGGTGCAAGAATGGTGAGAGAGAGAAAAAAAAGAAACGCACGGACAATAATTCAGATATTATATTGTGTAGCATGTCTTTAGTTCTGATCGAGAACCTCAGCCTCATCTCCTCTCCTGTCCTCAAGATTTTTATTTTATCAGCACAAACACATCTCCACAGAACATGCCACTTCTGATAAAACACTTATTTTCTCATTGAAACCACAGTTGTCACAAAAATTTTCAGCACAATCAAAATAAAAAATACTTTATCATGTTGAAGTCCGCTGAAAATCCACTGTTTTACAGACACAGCAAGTTGTATTTATTTATTTATTTGAAACGCATATGATTCAAGACTGCACTACACCAAACTGCAGGTAAATTTCTACCACCTTAAATACTGACACAAAAGAACAACCACCAAATCCTGGGCTGAAGCTATAAAAAACTCAAAATTGCCCTAAATTGCATGGGCTGAGCTGCCCTATTACATGCCATTTGACTTGCTCACAATTACTATTCAGCCTGCTGGACACAAATACCTTGTTGTAACAAGTGAGGAAAGCAAGGTATCCCTACCTAAGGGAAACCCACAGCTCATTAAAATAAGTTTTCCAAGTCCTTTTCACAGTCAGAATGGCATGAAGGTGACACAGCCTCTCTCACCCAGAGGATCTTCCCATCCAGACATTTCATTTTAACAGAAGGCAGGTTCATCTCAGGCTAAATCTACACCGTGCATGGTAAATATTAGGAAGATTAGCCAGCGCTGACCTCTCTGCCTCTGTGACTCATCTGCTGCTGGAACCCTCTGGATCCCAACAGCTCATTTCACGCTAGCTCACATGACCGTCACAGCGGTGACTAAGAAGCAGATGCACCCTCAGGAAAAGGAGAACTGGGCAGCTGTTGACCGTAAGCCAAGACAATGAACTCTAGGGACATAAAGCACTCAACATGTTGATCCCACGCTGTTCAGAGTTACCTCATGCTAACCTGGAGGAAAATCATGTGACCAGTCTTTGCTAGTTCGCATTATTCTGTTTGACCAGTCAACAGAACAAACTAGAGGCTCCAAGGATCATGAGGTTTTTGGCATTTAACCTGAATCCACCATGAACTTTTCCTCTTGAGATTCAGATTCAGTCAATGACAGGCACTATATTAGCTTGAAGGCATTGAAGTTTATCCTAAACTTCATTCCTACTGAACACTAACAGGAAAAAAATTTACAGACTTGTAAAGCTTCAAAAAAATTGCAGGCCCATCCTCTTAGTCACTTGTCTTTCAGGGGGTAGCAGTTTTCAGTGGGTAGCAATTTAACAACATTAACTAACTCTCAAACATGACAGCTACTGTTTCAACTCTTAGAACATCAACATTATCAGTTTAAAGTTAAAAACGGAGGGGACAGCAAGGAAAAAGGGAGTTGGATGGGACTTACGAAAGATCATTCAGCAGCAGATGTTGAGGATGCCTGGACCCAGGAATCTGGTACTCAGGGCATATGCTTACTGCAGCTGAGATGTGACTATAGGCCAAGGGCAGGCAGAATGTCATATTTCGTAGCATAAACAACAGTAAATGAAAGACATGGTAGCTCAGGCTTCAGCACAAATGAGCTTGTCAAATCCTACCAGCTGGGATTTGAGCCGGTATCCTGCTGAAATGCATGCTGTCATTTCTTGTGATCAAGCATTACCTGAGCTCAGTAACTGCAAGTTACCACAGTCAGGCAACGGGCATTACAGCTTATTACTAACCCCTCCTACTGATCTTTGGAAGTGGTCTGTATTGCCTGACTTACATAAAAACAAGCAAGAGAAAACATTTCACATGTTTAAGAAGCAAGTCTATATTAGCGAATAATTTGGCACAACAGTGTCAGCCAGCCAAAAGAGTTGGTACTGAACCCGCTAGGGCTACCCTGCATGTGCATCGTTGTGCTGTTCCAGGCTCGCCCGCTCTGGTTCCCTGGTGACAACGTCCCTGCTCTGGCTGTGGCTTGAGGACCACTCACTGGCTTAGATCCTTCTGCCTCCATGATGGTTTTGAGCACAACTGGCTACCATGGAGGGGAACATCTGGTTTAATTTCCTACAAAAGGTCTCTAGTTGGTGCACGTCAAAAGCACTCCACATAATGAAAAAACAGGCAGCAAGCAAAGATCACTGAGGACTTGCTTCAAAACCATGCTACTGATCTCAATGAAAATACCACTGCAGATGCAGGCTAAGAGACATCTGAGGCACAGAATGAATCATACTGGAGGGATCTGGTAGAATATGGGAATTTATGTACCTCCACTCTCAATGTATTTGAAAAAACAGCAGTCAACTCCTGTACAGTATATATTCCCAGAATGTCCTACAGGCAAAAGCTTCAACCACTTAAAATACAATTCTGGATTCAGATTGGTTATCAGAAATTTTAATTAAGAACCATCCTGCATCATTTACAGTTCTTCCTTAGACCCAGATGACAAAATCCAGCCCACCGGTTCGCTAAGCAAAACCAATAAACAATGAAATTCGATAAGAAGTTGAAAATCTACCATATAAAAAAAGAGATTAAAATTAAAAGATAAGCAAGGGAAGCAAAAAACTGGACGAAATCAGATATTTTAAGAACTCAAGAATTTATTTATTTTGTGTGTAAGACATCAAGATTTTTTTTCCCTTCCTTCAAAGCTACAGGGGCATAGCTGTTGAAGCCTGAAATTGTAGTTCCATACCCTTTTGCTTTTAAATTAAACAAATGAGCTCAGTTTTTGGAGCGGTTTTTGACTCCAGGGAAACTATGCCATTAAGGGAGTGCCAGAAACTTATTTAATTGATGCATGTCCCAAGAACAGCTCAAAAGAGCGCAGACATACCACATATAGATTTCAAGGAAATTACTAAAAAGCCACAGTGCTTCAACAGAATGCGATATGTGAAACATGGCATATGAAAGACTCAGTATCAAAAGGGTAAATTCAGTTCGGGAGATATTAATCTGATTACCTAAGAGTTACTATGAATCGGATATGCTCCTTTGTGCACCATATCCAACCTGGACAGATGGAGGAGACTTTATGCTCCATTTTCTGATGTGTAATTAGTGTTTAAGGGATGACCAAGTTACAGATAGATACAAAGTTTTGAACAATTTTTTCGTTTGGGGGTAGCATGTACAGTAACCAGCCTATAACATAAGATTTTTGATTTTATTTCCCTGCATGGCTTACATGCTCTGTAACTTGACTTTGCTGTTCTCATTTTCAGTTGAATGCTTTCTACGCACCTGCCTGACAGAAAACCAGTCCAGCAACATCTCTACACAAAGCACTCCATATAGAGCTCTGAAACAAGACTTGCACAGACTGAATTCAGGCTAATTTTATGCAATACAGTTTTTTATCCAAATGATAAGCAATTGTCATATTTTTCTGCACCACCTTCTCCTCTCTCCTTCCTGCCATCATTGGCAATTTCCAGAATCTATTGACAAAAAAATAAGTAAAAATAAATTATCTGTTGCAGGCTCCTCCCCTTGTCGGATTCATGCAGTGATGCCACAGTCAGGCTTCCATGACTGTAAATTATGAAGTCAATGGCCTTAGACTATCAAGTCAGTTAGCTATTAAAATGTTACTATTTTACATTACAGTAACGAATGCTTTCAAAAAACAAATCTGAAAGACATTTTTGTAGTTGTTTATAAACTCCACTTAAGGTTGCGTCAGAACAAAGCTTAAAAATCAGATCTCTTAATTAGGACATCTGTAACTTGGCATTTTATGTTAAAAAGGCTGTCTGCATGGCTTACCAAAGACCCTAGGCTTTGCAGACCACAGCAGCAATCACATGAGGCCACTTTGTGTTTATTTCTCCATCAGCATCCCACATCTGCAAGATCGTGCTCATATCTACAGGTATATGAATAATAGCATTAGTTTTACAAAATATAGTGAAGACTTAGCCCACCTCTGCTAGCACAGCCCTATATAGCTTTTAATTACTTTGAATGTAACTTTTAATTATTTAAGCAGAGAGAGACAGTCATCAATCCCCGCATTAAGGCGAGGAGTATTCGGGGAGAACCGTTTTGGAAAGGGTGGCTAGGGAGAAGCAGCAAGACGGAGAGGTGGTGGGGCCGAAGTTGCAGCTGGTACACATCCAGCAGCCATGGCCACATCAGCTGCGCCGCGAGGGAGCTGGGGCTCGCTGCCAGCCAACTGACGGCGAAGTAAGATGAAGAAGTGAGTCCATGAAGAAAGGCTGCAGCAGCGTGGGAGGACTATGACCTTTTGATCTCCGAGATGTTCCTGATGTACCGAAGTGACATGTCAGCTCTAATAGGCTGCACTCTCCAACTGGTGGCAGGGGCCTACAAATTACTGTGAGATCTGAAGGCATTTGTTGTGATGGGTCCTGGCCTGGATGGGGCATATCAACGCTTCCCCAGCAGGACTATCTGACAGTCTATCCCAACGATTCCCAAACCAGGGGTCGTAACCTCCAGCAGGGTCACAGCCGCACAGAATGGGGTCGCAAGCCTGACAGAGATGCGATTGTTTATGTTAGTATTTAGGGTCGCAAGCTCGGCTGGGGTGAGTTCACCACCAGAAACAGAGGCACAAACAGAAACCATTTGGGAACAGCTGGTCTAACAGATTTCACGCTCAGAAACAACTTCTCGATATTCAGCTAAAATGTGCCCAAACTGCTCCCCTACATATCCATGTGCCAGCCTGAAACACCAGCTCCCCTGCCAGGTATCAAACTGGCTCAAATTACTCCCAGAGAATCATGGCTGCTTACGTGGTAGCAGCGTCTGCTTTGGGGTTTGCTTTTTCCTGACAAATTTTCCATTGTTAACAGTGCCGCTATTCATAGTTGAGCCACTGTCTTTTCTACCCTTCCTTAGAACAGAGGCGTACCTAGTTAAGCACCAGCTTAGGCAGGAATCTCCTATAGACTGCAGCTTGCCTAGGAGACTGGAGCAACAGCAGGACATTTTAGGAGAGCAGAAATTAGTATAAACAGAGCCTTCCTCTAGTTAAGCTCCAGGCATTTCCTCTTTCTACCATTTCTTCACCCATCTTTCTGTACAGCACTGTGACCACTTGGGCTGCTCTTCTCTGCGTGCTCCTTTATTTTTTAGTATAACTGATACTATGACAAGCAGAATCCAGATTAGATGAATTTTGCCCATGTGGAGCATGCAAAATCTGCTCATACTCAAGCTGCTTATTTTCATTAAATTAAGAGGTAACACACCAACCATATACTGTCTTTTTATTATCATGTTACATTTGGGTTTAATGTAACATTTTAGGAGCAGACCGTCACTGGGAAGAAGTTCATTCACATGCCAGAGCACCCAGCTTCAACCTCCAAAAAAGGCTAGTAGGTTATAAAACTTCCATCATTTAAGACAATAAATCATTATTACAATAATAAAGCAGGAAATACACACAAATTAAGCAGAAACACCAACGTGCTCTTTTTACGATTACGGGGAATCATCAATCATAGAGGCTGCCTGAGGTTAAGAAGGAGCCACATTTTCAAACATCCTTCAGTAAACCCAGAGGAAACGCAGCTGGAACTGCAACTAGAACATAGCCATCAGACTCTGAAATCATCCTCTGTCCCCTTGTCCTTGCCTTCCCTTTTGGCATAACACCTGCACCTAGGGTCACTCCTAACTGGTTCAAGTTCTGCAGGTGAGCCATATGCTTCATGTAATGCCACAAGCCAAATATAATTCCCACAGTGATGTTTTCCCATGTATAGAAATCCTTCTGATCCCTCCCAGTCCCACCAGAAGTGAGATCCATTGCTGGTACTATAACACTCCAAAAGAAACGGGACTGAATGCTACTGAATGAAGAAGATTCAATTAATATTTTTTCCTCAGCCTCTGTTTGTACAGATTTAAGGATAACCCACAGTAAATTAAGACAGAATTTAATTGGTCATTGTGCATGGGGACAAATGGTGTTTACCTCTTTCCTACCCTTGAATTCATTTTTCACAATGTAATTTGAAAGATAGGTTAGTCTGGACCAGGTCCATCAACACTGTACAATGTAGTGCTGCAGAAGGAATTTAGAACCAAACCATGTCTCGTGTTTCTGATTTAAACCACTGATTTGCAGGACCACAGTAAAAATGCTGGTCGATCTTTTCTGTTCTGCACAGGATAGGAAGAAAGGGCAAAGGAGAAGGAGAAGGAATTATTACCATTAAATAACCAAGTCTCTTAATGCTACTTTTATGGTATAAACAAAAGTCTAAACTCCAATGTATAAGAGAACATAATTTCTATATTCACCCACACTGAAATATGAGTTAATCTTATTTTTAAACATTTTTAGGGCATAAGGAGATGACCAATAGCAATCTTGTTACAATGCTTTACAGCTGTACGCCACCAACTGAAACTCAGTGACTGATCCGTGCATGCTCTCAGCTTACTGCAGTTAAAGGAAAACAGGAATAAACTGGTGTGGGTAGCAAGATTTATGCAAACTCATTTTACTTTGCATTGCAAGGTGCAACACGTACTCAGTTGCACTTTTGTCTCCGCTGAGGTAAGTTACTTAGCAGCTGAGAGGTGGTAACTCCTAACCACTCAACTATGACTGCAAGCACTTCTGTTATCATGCCTCTGATTATATAGATGAGTGATTCCCAGCAAATGTACCTGAAGGGTTTTTGGATTACAAATTGTTGATTAATGATTGTAAGTCATATCACGTCTTCAGAAAGAAACCACAACAAAGCAGTAAAACTTTGTATTCTATCATCACAGCAATTAGGAAATGAGGAATGGAGATTCTCTTAAACTGATATATAGAGGCCTCTGAATGCTCCTGCTGACAGTTTTCAACCCTTTCATAGTCCAGATCAAGTGATTACACGTATGTCATTCAGCCTGAAACTTCCATAGACATGTACAGTCTCCGTAACACTGTTTTACTGAGAGATTTATCTTTTGATTAGAAAGCCGTTAAAATTTGGTTGGATGTTATTATGTCACTACTTCCCACTTGTTGAAATATAGCATCAAAATTAGTACAGGCTGACACGACTACTGTTATCGTGAAATCTAACTGCTCCATACACCACCGCAACCCTGCATCATGCAGAAACAATCACAATATCATTTCCCCTAACGGTTAATATCATTTGTTCCAGGCCCTGTAATGATGGTGCACGTCCTTCAGGCATTCTCAACAGCCAGAAGGCTTTTCTTCCTGCCACTGAATCACTGGGGTGCAGACTCCGCTACTGCTAGGAGCACAGAGTTACCAGAAACATGAACACAGTCCGAGTGCAAGAACGAAATCCTGTTTTGAGGAGGCCCATTTTTCTCTCCAACATGCATTAATGAGTTTTATCAAGGTCCCTCCTTTTTTTGGTGCCCACTGCTTACCTATGCTGAGGTAATGTAGTACATACTATCCTGACTTCTAGCGGGCTAAGGAAGATGAGATCCTTTCTCACCTTTCAGTGTTATATAGGCCTAACAATCTTTTTCATGAAGGGTCTGAAGCTGGAGGAGTAACTCAAAGACAGAACAGACTGAAGGAACAAAAGGCTCCCCACAGCACTGCTGGCTGGTGAAGAGGATTATAGGGTCTATGCTGGAGTAGTTTCTTAAAAGACAGCTGAGACATGAAGTCCAGCAGCAAAATAAAGAATTGGAAAGAAATCACTCCAGCTGTTCCATTACAGCTCACATGAACAGGGACCAGCGAGTCGAGTAACTCTATCAACTCCTACGCTAAAGTCAGAGGTACCCAGGGCTCAGACCTGGAGGCACAATCCTGTGGCTGATGGACTCATCGAGCTCTCCTGACCCATCATGGGAGGGCAGCTGGCCTTGGGCCTGAGTGGCAACCAAACCACCGAGTGAGAAGCGGCAATTCATATCAAAGTAAAAACAGAGGCAAACCTCACTACACTTCCCTGTAGCGTCATGACTGTAGAGGGCAAAAGACATATTATAGCACTTCACTATCTTGATAAGCCATAAAACAAGAAGATAACTCCATTACCCTTTCACTTATGTATTTTAGTCTTAAGGGTTCACACCTGCACACCAGTCTCGGGAAATTTACTCCTCAGTATGCATAGACATGGACTAATTGTTGGAATTCACCTTCCAAATAATCTGGCAATACCACTAGTGTTATTTGTACTCATTGCCTTTTTGCACATCTAAAATTCACTAACCTTCACAGGGTCTACATAAGGGGTCACAGGCAAAAGATCTTTCTCACACCATGCCACATGGTTCCTGAGTTTCATAACAGGCCTAGTAATCTCCATACATACATACAAGCCTAGTAATCTCCATACATACATACAAGCCTAGTAATCTCCATACATACATACATATGATAATGGTAACAAAAAAAGGGTTTTAGTAACTATTCCCAAATACTTGTTTCTCAGAAAGTCAGCGTGGATTCATATTAAAAAGATAGGATACCAATTTATGAATTGTCCTATATAAAAAACTACTATAATTAACTAACACCACTGTTTCAATGATCTGTGATAAACTATCTCCTCTTTCAAGCAAAATTGTATAAACTAGCCTGCAATAGGTTTACAGAGCGTTCAGCTAAAATACTAAAGGCCTAAAACGTGCCAAAGTGTTATGATACTTTCTAATCTATTTAAATTCGTATCATGCTGGAGCACTTCACTAGGACATGCATTATTCTGCGTTAGCTTTAAAAATACGAGGAGGAAGTGTTGCAGAAACTTGTTTAACAGCTGCTTCATTCATAAGTTCACAGTTCCGGCAAAACAGGTATGTTTGTGTTCTCACAGAATATTCTTTTTTTATTTTTATTAAGTCACCTGCAGGTCCAACCTTAAGCATAAGTGTATACATAAATCAATAAATAAACAAACCAAAACCAACCAACAGCCTCTGATCTCTGGGGGCCCCTCAGTTCTCTTGGTAATTCCTTCAGTGTTTTTTCTCTATTCGGCACCAGGACTGAAAAAAGGGATTTGAAGGGAGAGAAGTAATAAACTACAGAACTGGTCTTACTCTGGGGTGAACAGCAGGTCAACTCACTGTTTCCCCACAGGAATATCTTGAAATATTAAGAAAGAAAAAAAAGTTGCAAAATAAAAATATACCCCCATATTAAAAAAAAACAGTAAACTGAGGCTTGAAGAATAAAATGATTTGACCGCAGTCTGACAGGAGATCAAGGGCAAAGCAAAGAAGAGAAGCCAAAGATCCCAGCTTCACATCTTCTGCCCCTAAACTAAAGTAGGAAAACCTGTGGGTGGGAGATATTATGGTAGCTTAGTTTTCTCCAGTCTCCACAACACGAAAGCCTACTTCTCCTCAACAGCTTAAAAGAATTCAAGATCACAGCAACAAAGACGAAAAGGTCAGACTAAACCCATTGCTCACACCGTGCACTAAAAATATACAATGCTATGACAAACGGCTTGATGAACGCAAATGGCAGAAGACTGAATGCTGGCCTCCCCAGAGCTAGCGCAAGTTTACAGACAATTTTAAACACAAAATAATTCCGACTTTTCCAAACAAATATTTGAAAGTGCTAGCTGAGACTGAGGAAGCCCGAGACAGCATTCCTCCTTTTGCCTGAGGCTTTGTGCACGCTGGGAGGGGGATGCTGTTCTTGTTCATACCAACGCGCCCCTGAGCTTTTTCCAAGAAAGATGGAGTTTGGCTTTGATGTCTGCGAGAGGAAGTCAGAGCTTGCAGCTGGCAGATTTATTAATAGGATAGGCCCTGGTGGACTAGAAGGGACCTCAAGTAGGTCATACTGTCCTCTCTCTTCGCAGCACACAAATGAAACACACAAATTTCACCGTCCAGCTAGCGCTCAAACACAGGCTTAGAATTAATTTCTAATGACCCTCTACATTAGGTAAAATCCAGTCATGTGACCTTTGCAAAAATAACAAAAATAGTACAGTCACAGCCACAGATAACTTGTTTAAAACCATCAATTAACAGTCATACAGAATATTTTGTTGTGGAGATTTGCAGTCCATTTCTACTGTTCACTTAGCGTAATGCGGCTTAAACCTATTTTTTTAATTATTAAAAAAATATTTTAATTGGGTTAAGGGCTACTTTTTACATGTTTAAATAATAAAGCATTAATTCTTCAGGCCACATTTTGAAGCCTAGTGATAGTCCCGGGCTCATCTGACCATCTCTGCAATCTAAAATAACTTTCAGGCTTCTCAAAGTTGCCTTTGACTGGAAGAGCTAAACAGAGGCTATTTCATAAAGCAAGGATGAACGTGAAATAGCAGTATTCACAACACGCTCCAGTCTATCTCCTACAATGACAGGGTCTGCAAGAAGACTACATAAGAATAATATGGCTACAAATAAAAACTGAGTTTGCTTCCTAGGGAAGAAGTGACAGCGTTATGTGCCTAAGAATTTTAGAGCTGCAGAAAAATATTATTGGTCTTACTGAACCCCTTCAGATGATAATCTGGCAAGTATGTAAAGGCCGAATGAATGCAAGGACTCAGCCCACAAGTACAGAAACTTTTGTATTTTATTCAGCACTTCAATTTGTAGCAAACTAAGCATTTTGTTTTCCGTCTTGAAGCAGAAGCATGCATAGATCTGGGAATTTAGCTGGATATCACCATTTCCTACAAGTACCACCAACACACACAGTTCAACAGTTCTTACATTGCTACGTAAGTGGTGGGATTTTACAGTCAGCACTGCTTTTATAAAGCCTTTAATGTTCTCATAAAAATATCTAACATTTTTAGGACACAAGTTGTCATGCACTATATTACAATTTTAGAGAAGACAAGCTCTGAGCCTGAAGCAGCTTGACAATATCCTTTCAGCTTGTTCATCAGATTAACTTTCTGCAACACATCAGATGAACAGCTTCCTTGGTTTCTTGCCTAATCTAACACATAACCCAAGCAATTCCCTTCTAAAGCACAATCAGAAGCAAAAACAAAAGCCATTGTAACATTCCATTTCTTTCTAACAACACATTCAGTTTGAAATTTTCATTTCTGCCTCTAAGAAAGATTACCCTTTTAGCAAACCATTTACAGTGATGGGACTCTGATTTCAGATAGGATTAAAACAACATATTAGACATATACAAACCATGGGGGCTGAGTTGCTTACAGGACTAATAATGTGTTATGGGTCCTTTCACATCTAGGTCACTGGTTCAAATTCAGTTTTAGATGGTGATGAGTGAAAAGGAAGAATGAGGTAAGAATCCAGTCATGAATCTGGCCTCTATTCCTGCCTCTGCAACATACCCGCTTTGTGCACTTGGGCTACTCACCTCACTGCTCTTTCCTGCAAATTCTACAGTTGTAAAAGAGCAGTAAGTATTATAAATATCACGCTAATCCTAGAAGACTAATTCATTAAGGATTCTTAATGTACCCAAGACTGTCAGAAGATTAAAGTATTGCTAATTTCAGGCTGTTCAATAGCTAACATGAAATAAATTAGGTGGGACTTTCTCAGGACAGGTCAGCACCTCAGTGTTAAAAAACACTGACCACACCTGTATCTTTTGATAGCAAGATAAACATGGAAATCAAATGCTGGATGGGCCTGAAATTCCACTTTTTCTCACAGGTAGCCAGTACAGGTTAAAACTGAAGCAAACTGGAAATCCAGAAGCAGCCATATTATGGACAAGAAAGACAGAAGGAGAAAACTACATGTGTGGAGATGCACTGTTCTCTCTCATTATACAACACTGCCTGTAAATGCCGTGTCAATATTAGTCAACAGAAGAGGGAAGGAAGGGAGAGAAGTTTATCACCGCTGCATCCCTTGGTAAAACTTGAATTACCGAAGGAGCCTACACTGCTGCTGTCTGTCCTGTTCCTGTTCTGAGGCTAAACAAAAGTTTCCATTTTCAACAAGTGTCATGCTGGCACATTTTACCACTTCAGACTCTTAAATAAAAACAAGGAATGAGAGAAACAAAGGAAAACAACACACACACAGAGCACGAACACATTTTAACTCATTCTTGGGTTAAAAGGTGAAAAATAGTGGTGGTAGAGAGTTTAGACACAACACGATGGCTTCATCAATAAGCTGCAACTGCTACAAAAATCATACCAACTCTTACATGGTCCTGATTTCAGAATACTATTGAACTATGGCTCATATACAGCATTGAGAATCTTTCATATTTGCAGGAAAATTTAGAAAGATTACAACTATTCCATGCTTTTTCCAAAGACTCTTCAAACATTTTAACCACAAGAACAAAATATGTTTTACTGAGAACATATTTTGTTATTACTTCCACTTCAGAGTCAGCTATGCCTTTCTTTTCAGAGGAAGCTCATCCAGAGCAATTCCAAAGGACAAAGAAAAGCACAAGTACTGCCATCAAGAGCATTTAATGAGACAATGTGCAACAACTTTGTGCCAAGAAGGAAATCATAAAGATGAAAAATGATGCCTTCCTCTTCCAAATCTAGTTACCAAATTTCAACTCTTTCTGACAGAGGTAGGGAGTGACATTCAAGCAATGAACTTCAGAGATACTTTGGCAATGGATGGAGCCAAGAAAAGCCACAAGCGCAATTCCAAAATGATTTAATGGGCCGTGCTTTGCCCAAGCTCCTATTGACAAAATTATGAAGTAAACACATCAGTCAGTGTTAAGGCATTACACTGAAGTTATTTGCTATTCTTTGACATTCTGTTTAATCTATCTTCCACCTCTTTCTCTTGTCAATTTAAATGAGTTGCAGAAATAATGTCAGTTTTAACCACTGCTGAGTTGGTTTTGCCGCCAAGCTGTTCTTGTGTTAAGTCAGACAAGCTAGAGAGGGCTGCTTGTGATCAACCAGAACAAAGATAAGCTGACCAGAACCACCAGAAAGTGCAACCAGGAGAGAAAGAGGGGAAATACCCATAGTATACAAAGTAGGAAGTCTACATGTGATTATCATGCCTTTGCAGGAAAGATGAGCATTGTTTTACATCATACATTTGGGTCTATGCATGAACGGAACTCTAAACAGCAAATTTCTCTGCATCTGTCCTGACTGAGGGAACTCTGACTATTCTTTGCAAGTGGGGAAAGCTGAAATTATATTACTTTGCAAGCCTCGATTCAGAATTATCTTTTCTTAGCACAATAAGTCCTCACTATTACCCCCAAAATGTGTGCTTCTCTCTGATTCTGTGCAGAAAAAAGAAACATGAAGACATAAAGTAGTATACGGCATCACACCAAACATCATATTACATTCACACAATATTGAAAGCTGCAGTTTGAGGCACTGTACTTGAAAACCAGACAAGCATAATGCAAGGGACAGGACTGAGTATTTGCTCTCCTTTATTTGCAACAGGCCGTTTCTCTTTGGAATCACTGATAATCATCAGATAAGATCAAATTTGTAGCCTAGCCTGTGTATTAACTCTAGCAGCAGCTTCAGAAGACTGAGAAAATAATGCTCTAAATGCACGTGAATGAAAGTACAACGCTGAAGAACATGTTAGAGAACTGACATGGCTCAAAAATTCATTCCCAGCCCTTAGAAAGTGTCAGATCCTTTTAGTTAATACACTTACTTTCTTTTTATTTATAAATGGATTCTCAGAGAAACTGAAAAATAATTTTGTTCCCAGACTGTTTTATGTTAGACTTGATAACTTGACTCTCACAGACCCCTATATATCAACAGAAGACTGCAAGTTACAATGTGGATTTGTGTCAGTGTAGAGTTTCAGTTCTTATAGAAGGGATCTCTTACCTTCAGACAGGGACAAATCATCAGCTGGAGACACCAGGTCTGCCTGGATCGCAAAGCCATTGCTCAACGATGTGGTAATCTGATTCGTCAAGATAACCTGCAAACAGACAGGGAGAGGGGGAAGGGAAATGAATTTTCATAGCTACTGGAAGGCAGAGAGCAGCCGAGGCAAGGCCTGGAATCCTCCAGGCACAGCACCAGGCAATCCTCTACTCTGACCTTCAGTAAATTCAACACTCAGAAAATTCTGAACTACCTGTAGAAACGGAAAGAGATAATTGCAACAAGTGGAGGAAAAGGGATATTGTTAAAAAGATGAAATACTAAACAACAGTATGTTGATACATACAGCTGCCTAAAATGAAACTACTGTTCTGAAGAGCTTCATTCTTCCATGAACAATTTGATGCTCCTTACAAAAAGCATCATTTTCTTCATAGGCAAATAGGAAATCTATTTTCCTAGTAATTTCCACACAACTTACACACTTCCTTGCTTTGGCTGAAACACAGTGCCATGGAGAAAGGTGAGCTGTAGGGATACATCCCCACTGATCTGAAGCACAAGAGTCCTCAATTTCACAGGGCTATCTCTACACAAGAGGATTTTTCAGTGTTTTTCGGGATTAAAAGACTCTGATAAACAACAGTCTGTAGTACCCACACAGTGCTCTCCTCTGACAGCATAAGCAACGGTCTTGCTTGCATGAGATGAACAGCTCCTTGCACCTTTGAACATGTACTTTTGCTAATAACAGAAGCATTGAGGCAAACACTGCAAACACCATAGAGGGAAGAACATAGGTATAAACACAATTATTTCCTAATGCTTTGGATGTCTAAGCAGCTGCAGTTTCTGCAATTACAATTGGTTTCCACCTCGCAGACTGACAAAAACTTCAGAAATTACTTTTTTTTTTTTTTTTTAAGAACCAAAACGATCCTTCTGCTTGCACTGAGAACAGTCTCCACTCCAAACGAACTGTCTTTGAAATTAATGGCCTGTCTTCAGCTGTATTTGACACAGGAAGAAGGGAGAAAGGAATCCTACACTATACTCTCTGGATGCAGTTTCATGATGCTACTGGAATAAATTAACAGCTTGCCACTGCTAAAAGGAAGAGGGATTTCCCTGGTCTTCCCTCCACTGCTCCTCCCCCCCTCTAGTCATGGCTTCCTCCTGCTTTCTAATACTTTCAGTAGTATGATATGACACACTCTCCATTTTCTATTTCAAGATCCCACAGAACCCGTATCAGATCACAGAGTTGTAACTGCAGTGGTGGTGCTGAGGGGCATTGCGTCCTCTTCAGGCAGCATGACATGAGCTACCAGCAATGTGATGGAGTCTGCGACCTTTACCAAGACCACAGTTCTTCCTCCCTGCTCATGTCAGCCCACCCACCTCTGTGCTTGTAAACAGGCACACTGGTGCCTGAGAGCTTTATGGAGTGTATCAACAGGACTAAATTGAAAAGTTTGTAAGTCAAATCTTCATCTACGCAACAGGAGTTCAAGACCTTCAGAGCCCCATAGTGATGTCCCTCATGCTCTTCTGCTACTGACTGCAAGCTCTGGACAAACTTCAGCTGGCTACCACCACCCTGCCCAGCTTAACCATAGGTTGCACCTTTTGGGACTGGGCATTTATGACCACTGCAGTGAACACAGACATGGTAGATAACAGCCTTGTTTGGTCTTACACCTAGGCTAAGGTTCTTAAGGTACAACTTGCAATACTGCCAACAGCGAACACACAAGAAATGCATCACACCCCTCAGCTGTTTGCCCCAGAACTGCTGCGTGCACCTATAAGCACCCAAAAGCAGACAGGAAAGGGCCTGGCACACGCAACCCCTTGCAGCCACTTCTGGCTGCTCTGTTCATCAGATTACAAGGTAAGATTCAATTTAATAACAAAGAAGAATAAAGTCACTTTTTCCTTTCTTCTTGCCAGGGTACTTACCTTCCATTTTAGTAAGTGAGTTCATCCTTGTGATAGGATGAACATCAAAACTGGTTCAAGGCAAGTGAAAGGAGTGGGCAGCCAAGAGTCAGGAGGGATAAGGAACAGGATGCAAGACCTTTCCTTCTTAACACTGTTTTCACATCGTTTTCACTGTGTCACAAAACCCACAGCCTCGCTTGTATATTGAGGCTCTCTGGCAACCAGGCGTAAGATACACCAACAATATGGCACAACACTGAAGCTTTTCCCCGATCCGGTACTAGAAAATGTGCTGAAACAGAACGCACCAACAAACTTATACACGCACATGTATTGGTGGGGTATGAAGTTTTCATTGGCGCACTTTTGCAATGATCACATTATTCACAAGTGTTAAATGCTCTGTAAGCAATGCAGTCATCCCAGACCTGTGCCAAGATAATCTTTGTACTGTGCCATCACTTATTTTATTATTTATACACCACATTTTAAAGAAAAGCTACCGTGCTTAAGGATCTTTTTTTAAAGGAAAAAAAGACCTAAGACACCATATTTCATATTGCTCTCCTTCAAAGGAAACTAGCTTTAAACGTTCAAAAATCGAAAGAAAAATGAACAATAAGAATAATGCAACTGCATGTTTTTTTATCTTTCAGCTTTTTTGGCCTCCCCTTTAACCAGGAACTCTACAGCACTGTTCTCTGTAGGACTGTAAATCTTCTTCGCCCTTTATGTTTAACTCAAACTACACCACTGAACTTAGATTTCAATTTCCAATGTGTCCTTCAATAACTATGCAATACTAACAATATCCTAGACACCCTGTTATACTGTTTGAAAAGTCAGTTTGAAAATGCAGAGTCCTACCCAAGTAAATGTTCCTCTCTGGCTTGCTCTGAGGATGGGAATTAAGTGCATTCTTAGTTCCATGACTTCACTGATAGTTAAACACTTGCTTAAATACGTGTTTAAATACTATCTTGAATAGGAACACTTCCTCTGAGACGAAGCCATGTGCATGTACAGAATGCTTATTTTGGAATTAACTGAAAATTATTCTTCATTTCTGCAAGCCTGCAGAGCCAACACAGAGATTCCGTTGTCCCATAAGTACAAGCCAAGAGGCTGTTAGCTAAGCACTAAATTTGACATCAAATTCCCTGTCACACTTCTGCAGCTTCACTCACTGCAAAATTCTTCCATCGGGTATAGGTATTCCTATTATCAAACTACCAATATTCATCTTTGTGCACCTACCGTAATACAGTTTGAACCTCACTCTGCAGGTGTGCAGAGTGCTCCAAACTCTCACCGGCTCAAACAAGCTATGGGCTGCTAACAGAAGGAAAAAAGCTGGCCCTTATTCTGCTCCAGTTTCGAAGAAAAAAAAAAAAAAAAGTTAAGGCACTCAGATTTAGAAAACTCCTCTGAATACATACATCTGTCTTCAAAACTTCAATCCCATGCCCTTACTGGAAAGTTATAAGATTTCTTTTATTTTTCCCAGAGTAAAACTTTGGTCACAAATACTTTGGCAGTGAATAGTGCCAAACAAGACCGTATGTTTTCAGCAGTCCCCAATCCTACAGACATTCAACTTGACGCCCTGAACGTTGATACCAATTGATTCCAGTGTCACATCTAAAGAATGTATTAACTTCTCCCCAAAGTCTCCGTCACCAACCTGAAAGCCACGCTTATGCTCCATTCTGCTGTCCTTTGAAATGGTCCAATGCATTCAGAGTGTTGCAAATAGGTGTCTGAGGGAACAGTTAAGCCTGAGTGTGATTTGGAGAGAATATACAGGTAGCCAAAGGGGGTATGGAGTGAAACAGCTGTGACTTTCTGATGAATAATCACATTCGTGCATGGACAGAATCAGCTGAGTCTCACTCATTGATTCATACATGTGTGCACAGAATATAATGCTAGTTCTGATCTTAATGATCCCATATGTTACAAATCACCGACATTATGAAGACAAAGGTTAGAGTATCTCCCTTTGGTCTGCTAGGTGCCACACTTGAAAGAAACCACCCCTCACTGCTAAACAGCACCTGGAAACAGGCTGGGGTCACAACTCCAAGCAGAATTATTAGAAAGAGTGCCTTGCCCTGAATTAGCAATAGCACTTCCTCAAATTTTCATTGGAGATTTGCCATTAAAGTACAGATTAGATTTACCCTACTTAGTACAGGAGACCTGCCAAGTCCTCAGTCTAAGTAGGCAAGGAAAAGTTGCCTCTGTTGTGGTTCCTTTTGTCAGATACTGGACATCATTACCAGCCAAGCATAGCTTCCACTTAAGAGGTTCAGTGCCAATCCCGAGTTTATTACCTTCCAGCAGAACACTCAACAGTAAGCGTGTTGCTACATGGTATTTTAATGTTATCATATTAAAATACATAGTCTTTTAAAATACATCGTATTTTATAAAATACCCAGTATTTTAAGAGGAGCTCCCATTTCCACCATCAACTAATGGAACAAAGTATTTTTTGTTACCAGAGGTACTTTCATTACCACTAAGGCACTGAGAGTCACAAAAAACATTACACCTCTCCACACACAGCTGTGTCCTGACATGCGCAACAGGTAAGGAGGTTGTGTTACTGCTTTCTCTTTCTACCTTGTGATGACTGAAGAGTGTAGGGCTTCTTCAGCTAGTGCCTGTGCATGAACAGAAAACAGCCTCTACTGCTAAAAGAAGAGGGAAAAAAAAAGGCGAAAAGGCCAGCTAGACAACTCAGTAACACTGGAAAGTTGTCCCACGCAGTCTCCTATGGAGTTCAATGAACCATTGGCTTTAACTGTTCAGCCTATTCACTTGCAACTGGTTAAGCTAGCTATTTAACAAGTGAAAATTTACAGTCCTCAGCCTTCCAGTTCCGACAGAATTACAAACACTGTAGAAATTCACTCAGATTCAAATTTCAAAATCATTTCTGGGAAAAGTCTACTACTTAAAATACCACACAATTGACTGACCACACAATTTCCCAATCTTATGAAGATTTTTACTTCAGTATAGCAACCTTAGATTGTAAAATAACCCCTTCTAACCATCAGAAGTGTTACAACAGCAAGAAGAAACCTTTTCCTTACAGTTAGAAAACCTGGAGATAAACACAGGGAGACAGTGGGAACACATTTTCCAGTTCCTAATTTTAGACACCTTAAAAAAAAAATGCCTGCTCTTCTGATCACTTCCCAATTTTTATAGGTGCTGATACCCAGAAAAAAATGGAAACAAGAAATTCTCAAGGAAAATAGTGTTCATGTTCTAGGCACGTCATTGCTACTTCTAAGATTAATCCAGAAGTCAACACCACTATTTATATTCTCTTGAAATCTTTACATGTTGTTGTGAAAATAGCATCTCCTTCCACTGATGTGACTTCAGCAGATGCCAGTTTTCTGGAAGCACATTTAGAAAAGTAAAAATACTTATTTAAGGTGCCTAAACTCCCAACACCCCCATTTGTTGGGAAAAGTATAGTTCCTGCATATGCAGAAAGCCCCTGCAGGTCCTGGGAGAGAGTTGGCCTAAGAACTGAAATATGACTGCTTTACACAGGAGCATAAGCAAACTATTTTTTGTTTGGTTATTTATACAGTACAATTTTTGAAGTATTCCTCCTGCCCTTCCTAGGACCACACTGAAACTACTAAATCTGACTTTGTCATCCTTGTAAATCCAGTTGAGTAAATAAGTCATTTTCTGTAAACTTGTGGTCTCAGCCTCCTTGTTAGTTTATTGCAAAATTAAAGGGAGCTCAGCCCAGAACTATCAATCAGTAACCAGCAAAGGTATAAAGTCTTCTGGAATGTACCAAGAGGCAAAAAAACCCCACTCTCTTATGAAATGGCTGTTTGTTAAAAGAACGGAGCAGAATTCCCCATTTCGCATGCAACGCTATTTAGGAAAACTCTTATTAAAGGCTTTCCATTGAGCTGGGAGAGCAAGCACAAGGACACTTGCAGTAATCCCAAATTACTCTGCCCTTATTAGTCCATGTATTTTGTGGTTTTCACTGTACTCAAGCAATGTCACTAGAGAGCACCAAGCACAAGTGACAGTCAGCGGGGCTGCGATGCTGACTCAGCATGCTGGAGGAGAAGGAAAAGCAGCTTTGCTGATCCCCAGCCATTCTTTGTATCGCCCCTGAGAAGGCACCTCTCCCTTTCCCTGAAGCACAGAGCTTTTAATGAGGCATTCAGGCGGTCAGTGAGGGGTCAAACAATGGTGACTATTGTCGAGGCACTAGCAAAAGGAAAGTGCACCAAGCAATACCACAAAGCCAGATGGGGCAGGCAGCAATCCTGGAAACAGAAAAAGGGAACAGTGAGAAAACCGGGGTGAAGCAGCATGCTTCAAACAGCTGTGAGAACCGCAGCCTTCTCCCTGGGAACCTGTTACAGCTTCTCGAGACTGGCATCGGTCTGCTCAAGGAAGAACCCTAAATTACCACCATCTGTCATAGTAATAGGGTATTTGTGATCTTCGTCTAAGCTATGCACTGAATTAGATTTTTCTTCAATTCCTGTTTCTTCAGGGAGATTTTTTTCAGCATCAGTAGCTATTTGCCACAAAAGCTGTCAAAAGTTGTCAACGACCTCAGCAGGACTTGTACCTAATATTCACAAGGAAGAAAACTTCCTTAAAACTGAGTATTTTCACTGAAATCGGGGAGTTACAGACAGAAAAAGGAAAAGTCTGAACTGCAATACTGAGAGCTCCTAAACAAAGTAAGAGTTTTAAAGAGAGAATTTCAAGTGCCCACAGCTACTGGGCACTTGAAGCTGGCTACTGCAGCAATGCTCCGCAGGGGATCACCTTGCAGGAGAGCGGGCTTCTCCAGTGAAAAGCCTCTGCACAATCGAGACAGTTCTGGGCTCCAGGACCAAACCAAACATATTTATATCACAACTACTACTATGATAGGAGATTAAATATATACACATACCTTCATTCTTAGAAAATATAAACTATTTTGGCTCATGCAAACCAAATACAGAAGAGAAAACCCAACAGTTTATCACCTCCAGTCCAAGCAAATCACCACACCCACCCAGTACTCATCCCAGTAGGTGTTCTGTACTCCCAAGCTGAGAGGCCACCGGCCCCAGCATCTCAGGTTTCTGTGGGAAAGAATGAAAATAATGTCAAGTACTCTACAGAGCCCAGCCATCACAAGCAAAAAACCTTATAATAAACGAAATTCCCATGTTCAAAGTCAAACACCACTTCTGGCGTTCAAGGTCTAACTAACAAAGATGCTCAAAAGTAATTTTACATGTGGTACTAAAATGGTTTTAGCTAACAAAGAAAGCACAAAGCTCCTTCACTGCAGGCATAAGCAACAGACAAGCGCCCGCATTTAACAACTGTTGCTAATCCAAATCAGTTTAAAGAAAAAGTACCCATTACAGCCATCTTGTTTATACATGACAGAGGCATAGGCTGTAACGGTGATGCTCACGTTAGAGGGAAGTAGACAGATGTTTTCAGACACAAAGGCATAGCAGCTACCCTGACTGAAGGCAAAGAAGAGACCTCTGTGCCAAGAACTGTTAGAATTCACATCTCAACCAATGTCACCAGAATTTGGCATAATTCTCTGAATAACAAATATATACACATAAACCACTGGAAACCTATTGAGAAACACTTCCTAATCCTATAAGCAACCTAGCAACAAGTGTTGGCCTTGCCTCATAGGAATTTCAGCTGTACCTATTTTCAGTTGTACCTATTTTCATCACATCCAGAAAAAAAAAAGGGGGGGGGGGGGGGCGCAATTAAACAGTCTAACAGCATAGAAACAAGAAACTAATGATTCTCTGGCAGGCTCACAAGCACCTTTTAAAAGATCAGAGACCTGTTGCTCAGGACACATTGCTGCTAGCTGCAACCTTATTAGAGCTCCTAGGACAGGACTTCCATCTCCTGCTTTGCCAGGGTCTCTCTACCCAAGCTTCTCCTCTTTCCTCCCTCAGTGAGGCAATTCATAGCAGCAGAGGTCATTTTATAGTCACTGGATTTCACTGGGTATAAATAGGAGTCGGAAGAAACCAAGGAATCTTTCAGAGACTGGCCACTGTATTTACATCCAATTTATTCTGCTTTGCATAGGAAAAGTACAAAGTTATGCAATTCTATTCCATAAGCCTTCTGGAGAAGTACAGCGTCTATTCACATCTCTGCCAACTGCTTAAAAGTGATCACAATGAATTAATAAAACTTCCACCAGAAGAAAAAAAGAAACAAAACAAAACAAAAGCATGCTGTTCTCAGGCTGCTACACGTCTTCAAGTTGAAATAGCTACCACCCAGCGATAGCCTGAGGTCTTTAGCCTTTCCTCCTCTGTGAACAAGGAACACAGCCAACACAAACGTAACCTTCAAAATCCATGCCGCAGCACCCTCGCGCTGTGCTGCTCGGCGAGAAAGGTTTGTGTGCCTGGAAGGCCTTCACATCCAGCAGCCTGCAGAGACCTGTTTGCAGAGACGTGCGTAAGAAAACCCCCCAGAGGGACTGCCACCCGCCTTCATACCCTGCCAGTCGCCCAGAGCTCCGGGTGAGTTTCCAGCAGACCTCCCCTCTCCTCCACCCTCCCCTGCAGCCTCTGCATAATGATGGCTTTCTGAATTGAGCTTACTCCTGCGCGTAGCTAGCGATGTACCACAGTAAGAGGCTGGTCTGATACGGGCTGAGCCAACGCGGAGTACCTCGCAGGAAACCACTGTAATCCACCCACAACTTTTACAGCCAAGACCTTCAGCACTCTCAAAGCAGCAAACACTACCGCTTAAAAGGGAGTTTTCTGATGAGCGCCAAACTGTCTTGTAAAAGAAAAAATAAAATTATGAATTCACAGTTCGCTCTTGGATCATGGGCTGCTTTCAGCAACAAGGCCTTTGGTTGGTTTAATTTGTTTGTTTTTGAAGGATGGGGAAGAAACTGCATTGTCTGGAACATCAGCAAAGCAGTACAGAACTTCAGTTCTGCTCCAGCGTGCTCCAGGCTGAAAGGAGAGACGAGCACATCTCCTACTCTTCAACAGGATTGCAAGGAAGGAAAAATTTATGCTTACTTCTTTCCCAATGAAAAACCTAGTTTAGTTTACTGGCACTCATTAGCTTTCATTAGCACATCAGAAAGCAGACTGAAGGCTCCTTCCTTTCACCCACTGAGTTCAGACCTTCTGCCATGCACCTACCCTGCTTCGTCCAGTACTTCAAATTTACCCAGACCTACACAAGTTCCGTGACATCAAATTTCTCTCTCTTCTGATGAAATAAATGTACTGTTATACCTATTGTAGAGACAGATGCTCAGACACTAAGCAAACTGACTAAAGGTACCACAAATCTTTACTACCACTGCTAAACCCTGACTTCAAGAACAGAGTTGGAAGGGCTCATACTCACCTGAGCACTCTAGGACACCTCAGGACAATCTAATATCTATCCAGCAAATTATATATTTATAATTCTTTCTCTGATAGCTGTTTATTTTATTTAGTTTTTCTACAACTGTCTATATTTAGTTTTTTCCTAACAACTAAACAGGAATATGAACTAAACTAATGAAATTCTCCTAACAAAGGCCTATTTAGGGCTCATGGCCTATTTCAAGCTGATAATTAGTGTACTAGCATATTTATTTGAATTTGATGTTTTGACAAACCCATCAGAAAGACTGTTTATAGTAATATACACATGCAGGTCTGGAGAGGTATAGCATATAAGGCACAACTCAATCTCAATGTCATTAATTCCATTAATTCCTCAGATTCCTTCCAATTAATTCCTTCAAGCCTTCAAGGCAGTGGGTCACAGGAGACTCGCTGGGTCTTGGATGCAAAGTGGAACAGCTCAATGGGCTACTGTAATTTACAGCTTTCCTGAATGGTTTTTAAAACACTCTCCCTAGCTCCACCTTATCCCACATCGTGACCCTATGCCAACATTTTTAGAGGGAGGGCAGTGTTAGTTCAGACTGCTCCCCCAAAGCAGCAGAAAGCAGTTTTAGGATGTGCTAGTAATCCCATCAATGCTTCGCTGTTCAGTTCCCCTGCAAACCATACTTCCTTGCATGCCCTGCAGCACTGGAGCCTTTCTGTTGACTTTCTAGGCAGGCAAGAGAGGACTGCAGGAATATTTGCTCCTCATTGTCTATTCATTTAACCTTTACAGGCAGGTAACTACTAACACCACCACCAGACAGCATCGCATGGCTTATGTTGTTTTATACTCAACATACTTTATCAGCATCACAGAAGCGGAGCAAATCTTTTCTAGCTTACAGTGATGTTAGAGATCACAGCATGCTTTACAGGATGCTTGTTAGAGAAGTTTTCTTTTCTTGCTGTGTTATGGTAGCTGCTGCCTTTCACTGAACACATTTCAGACACAGACGGGATTCTTATCTATAATGGCTATCCTTAGATGATCGTGTAGCTTTATTTCAGTGTATATAACACTCAGTAAATTTCGAGTACAGGGTAATGGGGAATTTGGATATATGCCTCCATCCCCCAATTTGCCCAAGGCACTTTAACAGGTCTGTAGAGTATTAGGGTAGTAACTGATATTGGACAGAAGCCTGACAATCAAACCAATATACCAATAATTTTTACAAAACGAGGAGAAGGCTATTAAGAAAGCAGGAATAAACTAGGCACTGACAGCATTATTTAGTGAAACTAAGGCCCATTTAGTGAACACCATGCCCCTGGTGATTTCAAAGAGTTCTCATGAACAAAATTCAGTTATCATCCTCTATAGCTAGAATGGCTGTAAAAAAGAGTAGAAATCATCCAGAAAACAAAACACCCAGCTGCTGAAACAAACAGCCTCTCAAGTCACCATCAGTTTCACTTCCCTGTGACCCAGGGCTCAGAAATGTATGAAAGAACAAGTGAGAATGAACACCTGCGAATTACATGTACTACAAGCTGTAGGTATATACTAACATTACATTTTAGGCATTTTCATATACTGAATTGCATTTGCACTCTTTTCAGCCTAACTTGCAATGTAGCCAGTAATCTATTTCTACCCAAAATATTTATAATATTTCAAAACTATCAGTAGCTTCAGCCTCCCTTAAAGTGCAACAAACATACAAAATAAACCAGGTACAGCTAAGCACACCATTTTTCTGCTGTACCAATGACTGTTTTAATAGTAAACATCTTTTAGTCTGATTGGACTGAAAATGGAAGTTTTACCATCTAGCTTTTGAGATTTGTAATATATCAGCATACCTCTAATACAGTGCAATATTTTTATGCAAAGGAAAATTGCTTGGGTATACTTTGTCTGTCTCCTAAACCTGCAGATTGAGATGGTAAGAGCTTGAACTTCAACATTCTTCCACTTAAAATGTTCAATAAATTTTTCTAAATTAAGATATTCTGAAGCACTTTTTCCTTAAAAAAAAAACCATAACCTATACAAAATGCATGATGGCGCACTGTGTTATGAAGTTGTATTAGCACTTTTTGAAAACTGCTATAGCATTTTAGGAAGCCTTGCTACTCAATAGCTTCTTCCACAAAAGCACATTAAAAGAATTGTCTATGAGTTACAGATAAATGGTCTGTAATAAAACAGAAAAAAAAAAAAAAAAAAAAAGTATGTGCATGGTTGTTTTCCAAACATGTCTGATCTGATACTACCCAGAGGAAAGAAGAGAGGAGGGGACATAAATCAGCCAAGTTTCTTCTCTTCAATATTTGGTGGAAAAAAAATAAATGATCTTGCGGCTCAAGATATTCTGGAATTTCAGTGGCATTGTCTTGGCCTCTGTATCCTATTTCTTCTAAATCCTTTCACCAGGAAATATAGTTAGTCTGTATTTCCCCAATAAAATTGGCATTTATGTCACATTTTAAAATGACAAATTTTTATTTACCTACCTAACTCGCTTAAATTGGAGTGTACTTTCCTTGGAAATATGAATCATTAGAAACCTCTTTGAAAGTCAGAACTCAAGATGGAAAATGAACTCAGAAAAATGCAAGGAGTCATTTTTGTGCTGAGACCGCGGCATGACACATCCCCCTTTGGCTTTGCCTCATACAGAAAAATAGTATTTGAGATTGTCCAAACAAAATCACGGACCCATGAAACTATACTCAAGCTAATTTCTCACCTCTTGGGATAACAACCCAGTCCTCAAGGTCACTGCTTAAATATGTGCACAAGGCAGCACTGCAGAAGCATGTTCTCTCTTCTGTGTTGCAGGGAGGATCAGTCCTGCAGGGCTGTTTTGGCAAACCTTTTCCCAATACTAATACAAATCAAACTAAGAGACTGATAACAGTGAAATTCCTGCAGAAGCAAATCAATTCAAACCCAAAGGTGTTCCTTTTCTTTTTAAAATTTGGTATCAATTTGTTTGGGAAGTTGACGATCACTGAGAATAGCTTCACTGGTTCCACTGGAAATTATATTACGTCTACCAGCATTACTGTTCTTTGTTGCTGGTACCTCAGTTTTTATGTAAATATTTGTAAACATTTTTTTAAAAAGTTATTTATTCAGCTATTTGGGTACACCATTATATTTACAACTCTTACTAGAACTACAGAAATGTTGAGAGTTGATGTCAGGTGAATAAAAACTGGCTGTGGCACATTCAGTGATATTAAACTTTAAGAAAACCTTGGGAATGGTACAAGATTTCAGATATTTCACAATTAGAAAGCATCTGTTCTTTAAGAATTAAACTTGACAGAGCTAAATAATTTTTGCACCTCATTCAAATTAATCCAAGTGAACACAGTTGAGTCAAATCTTCTGAGATTTGCTGCGCATCCTACAAACTACATATACAGGCGGCAGAGAAAAATAGCTAATGTTTTCTGGACAACCAACTGAAATTTTGCAGCAGCTCTAGATTAATTGTTCACTGCAGCTAGCAATTTTTTTATGTCATCTCCTAGACTTGCTATTAAAATTCACAGGATCATGCATTTTCCTTGGACCCCATCATAAGTGCTTCGTCCAAAGTCTTTCTTGAGAAACCACAACCGAGTCTCCACTGTGGTGTTCAGTAATAAATTGCGAAGATAGTAACGTTAGGAATGAATTTCATGGATTTAATTTAGAGAAAAACTGAAGAGGACCAAATTATGCTTTAGTCAAGAGAAGAGATATATCAGTAGGCTTTCTGCAGCCCCGTGACTGGAATAGCTTCTTCTAGTGAGGGGTGAAATACATGGGCAAACACATGGGAAAGCAGTCCTAGATTAGAAAAGTGTTTCTGGACGGGACTGAGGTGTATGAGCAAACATTGTGGGAAATCAGGAGCAAAAAAGCAGTAAGCTGATTCAGGTCAGGTTGGAAGTACATCTTCAGATCTAGGCATGGGGCAGGAGGGCAGGAGCTATTGGATGCTGCATGCTGGGATTGACGTGCTGCAGGCGGAACAGTGGCCTGGCAGAGACTTTCTCAGGGAAGAATGGGATGTATGTGTAGAGTTCCTAAAACAAAGATAAAAATAATTCAGAGCAAGATGCTTGGACTTCAAAGCAAGCTGCAATAGCACAGCAAAGTGTGTAACACATTGAAGAGAATTGCTCAATGACATCCAAATCTCAGTAAAAACTCTTCCACGTTTAGATGGATGCTAATTTGCAACATGCCCTGTGTGGTGTGGAGATGTACGGCTTCTGCAGGCAGAATGGCAGTTATGGCATCCACCCCCTTAGTTATGCTGTCTGATTTCCTGCAATCATCAAAACATGTATCAGCTAGAAAAGCGTTTTCAGCAGTAGCAATATTCATTCAACAAAATTCTTTTGCCATTGGCTACTCCTTGGGTCTAATTAAGGATAACTGACTAGGGCTTGTTTTAAAACAAATTGCTTCTCAAAAATGTTACTTGTTTTTTTTAAATAACCCTTATCTGCTGTACCAAGCCTTAAAATTCTATGCATGAAATGAGTATCATGTAATGGATTGCTTATACTCTAGCTGCTTTTTAGACTTGTCTCCTTCTCCTCCTCCAGAACATTAGATATCCACTTCAGTGTAGAAACTAGCCTGACAAGGTAAGTTCTCATTTTAAATTTCATTAATATTACTCAGTTTTTATTCCAGACTGAGTAAGATTTAATGCAGGTCCAGTTTTACTGACCCTAAAGGAGTCACACCAAAGCAAAACATGATCATGGACTTGTCTCTTTCCACCTTCATCCTTTTGTCCCTAAATACATTTGCAGAGAAACAAAGGGTTCAGAGTTTTTATTTTACCATTAACTCTTCACCTCAATTCATTCTCAAGAGGGAACAGGAGGGAGCAGAAGTCCAGTCGCATGTTTTCTAATCCCGGTTCTGACACAAAGTAGCTGCGACTGCTTACTGATATAATAAATTCTTTGTGCCCCGCTTTCAAAGCGGGCATAATGCCTACCCTGTAAGAGTGTTGTGGGATTCAGTATTTTGCTTTCCTAATGCTTTGAAGTCACTGCATGAAGGGTGATTAAAACCACCAAGTGTTCTCAGAGTCTTCCAGTGGTACAGCTGGGCAATGTCTAGATACAATTTAGCAGCAGGAGTCGACCGCTATACATTCTATATATATGGGGTTGGAGGTCTTATAACAAAACCCCCAAATCTCCCCACCAAAAAAAACCATAGGACTTTTTCTTTTCTTTTTGCAATTTTTTTTAAATCCTTCTCCTTTGCTTGAGCCAGTTAATGGACTGAAAATATCACTGGTTTGCACCACAAATGGGACGGGTAAATCTGAAAAATTACTTCTGACTCAACTTCTGGTATGTTGTACAACTTACTGTAAAGTATTAGCCCTGTATTTAAAACAGAAGGAAAGAAACAAACAGATGCCAGCTTATTATTTAAATGTTAGCTGGGACTGTGTCCTGGTGAACAACTTTTAGTCTCTCTTGAGCTTAGTGAGGGTGTTTTAAAGAACTATTTTATAAAGCAGGGAACATTGGATAGTTCCAGAGCAGCAAAGACAACAAAATAACAGGAATGCAGCATAACTTCAAGTCAGGCCTGCACTAATTTATTTTCTGAACTGGATAACTCAGACCTTTCTTGTGCCAGTAAAAGGCAAATAACAGCTATTCTTCAGGACGCTGCAAGACTAACACATGCAAATCTTGCACTACTTTTAAAGTACGAAGCTCAATAAGGAGCCAGACACATTGGTACAGGCAGCATAGAAAAATATTCCTCTCCCCTCTGCAAAAGCACAAGGTGAGAGCGGGAGCGGGAGAGACACACACGCGCACACACACACAGAGGAGCAGGTGAGTGCTGAAATAAGAAACTCCATCTCAGATGTAAAAGCTGACCTTTTTAACAGGCTGGGGCAAACATCAGAGATTACCTAGATTTCAGTCCAAACTCCATCTTGACAGCTCTTTAGGCTTCTGAGCAAGAAAGGAATTGTTACTGAAAGGACTTCTGCCTGCAATGGCTTCACCAAGGGCTGACCCTGCACTGGAGTTTCAAACAGAAAGGGGGAGAGGCACAAATAACTAGGGCGAAGGTATGATTTACAAATAATGAATACAAAACTTCCTGCAGTAATGCAAACTGCTTTGAATACCAACAGCAAATATAAATGGGAGCAACACAATTGGCATGTCTAGATTGTGACAGGGCATGGAGCCCTGAAAACTGCAGCTTTGGAGGCAAAGCAAGTACTTCAAGTTTCATTATACTTCAAGAAACAAGGCTGTAAATAGAAAGAGTTGCTCTCACTGTGCAAGAAGCTGTGTCTCTTGGCAGTACAAACCATTAAGTATATCTGCAATGACCACTACCAGAAAGATCCACCATCGTTTTGTCACAGTTCCTATTCTGATTACAAACAGCAAGAACCAGCCTCAAGAACAAATGGAGACCCACCACAAACCCACAGATCTAAACGCTCCTCAATTTGGGAAGAGGCTGGATATGAATTTTGTGGTTCAAGCCTGTCTACTCCACAGAACCTGAAGAGGTCACAGCAGCACAAATTCCACAGATATTACTAATTACAAGCTTTTTTTGATGTTCTGTGGGGATGTCATCGGATTCAGGTGCTTAAAAGATAATCTAGATACAGATAGTTGCCAGTTCCACCTTGCCCGTGTGCAGCATTATCTTTTGGGGACCAGAAAACCAGGAAGATGTTTCAGACAAACAATCAAGGCCACACAATGTCCATTCTTTGTTCTCTTTAGAACTCATAGCACTTTGAGGATATAAAGAAAGAGTTAAAAAGACATTAGATAGGACTATATTCTTATTTGCTTTCTGGTTTGTGTCATAAGCATTCAGATTCTCTCCAATCTTGGAGATTATCTTGGATATGTAATCTTGGATAAGTTTCTTCTTAAGCTACTGTAACACTGAAATAACCCCACTAGCAGGAGCACATGAACAACTTCAACCAACCACTACTGAGAGATTCATAATAAAATCTTGAGAGTTTGTAACACAAAGCAGGAAAAAGTTAACTAATGACGATGGGTCTGTTTGCACTACAAATCCAATTTACCAAGAAGTCTAGCCACAACACAGCTCAATTTTGAAGTCTATGACCATAATTTTATACATACACGCATACATGCAGCATGTATGGGCTCAGTGCACTTTACCCCAGATCTGGATCATATCAGAAGGCTTGTCCAGGCACGCTACTTCAGTTCACTCCCTCCCCACCTCCTCTGTCCCAGGCCAAGCCAGAACTCAAATAACCTGCCTTGCAGCGTGACAGTTTAGGCTGGAGAAGGGCAATGCAACTCAGCTCCATGCTAGCACAACTCTTCCTTCCATCTTCCCCCTCAAGCCAGGGGCACGACATTCAGGCATAGGCAGAAGGATGCAGCGGAGAGTTACGTTTGTCCTTTACTGGAAGTGTTTTGCTAACCCTGCTGCTCTGCCTTCTGGACAACTGCTTTCTTTGCCTGCATCTAAAACTGCCTGTGCAAAAAACGGAGAAAGTATTAATTGAAACAGAAAATATCTTCAGACTGATAAGTACTCAATAATATGAACATCCTAATACCCCTGAGTAATGCAGGATGGTAATAATTAAATGTAATCTATATATTCATGCAAGCCGTTATTCAGATCATACATATGTATCTATCTATCTAGATGAGACACACGACAAACACACACACAGACATATGTATGACAGCTTCTCAAAACAAAAGAAATGAACATGATAGAAACATGATGAAAAAGTACCCTTGTATGATATTTTTCAGAAGATGCTCTCAAAACACTACAAATGCTCAGATCCTGAATCTCAAAAAAGATAGACAGGAATTATTCCATGCATTTTACAGACCAGAAAACTGAAACAGGAGTTTGGGAGACCTTGCCAGCATTAAAGCACATCAATATCTGACAGGTGTCTATAAATGGCAATAAAAAGGCAGCAAATCTGAAGAACTGAAGAACGGTTAAAGGGAACAACAACTGCAGGGATACACTGTCTGATACCGATGGGGAATTTTGCAGGGAACTGAAAGAGCCACGAGTACATTGTTTCCTGACATCCACGCACACCCCCCCTTTCCTCAAAATGCCTCACAAGATGGAAGGAGGCTCTTATCTATCTCCCAGAATGCAAGGCAGAAGACAGAAGCACATCACCCCAAAAAGCTGTAGCAGAGTAAAGCCTGAAGTGTTAAAAGAGTTTGGAGGAACTGCACACAACTTCTTTTCCAAAACAACCTGAAACCTTTGTTTCAGCATAGCGCAAAGCAAAACCTCTTAGCTCCGCCTAGGCTTTCCACTAAGCTTTCTAATTTTATTTGAACATGGAATTCAAATCAAATCCAGAGGATGCAAAGCAACAGGGATTGAAACAAAAGGTTTTTACAAAGTGCCCACTGATCTAAAATACCTGAGTTTTATAAAGCACAAAGCCCAGGTTTGCCATTACCTCTTCTTTTCTGTAAAGAAAACAGGAAACTACACAACAAAAGTGGAAAATATACTGAAGGACGGCATTTTAGCTGATGGCTTTAAAATTCAAAGAAAGAGACTTTTCAGAGGAAAGAGTTCAGAGCCAAACTGACCTAAACTGTTCAGGCTGTTGTCGAACGGCATCAAATTTGGGACTGTGTGGCTGTGCAGGAAAGGAAGTACTTCTGGAGAGGAACACATTCACTTACCAAAAAGACCAGGCAGAACATAGTATACTTTTATTTAAACCTTCAAAAAGAACTATTTGTAGTAGTGTTTTCACATAATGAAATGAAAGAAAGAATGATGGCTCTGACTAAAGATGACTTCTGCGCTTTTATGATTTGGTATATTCATCACTCAAAGATAATGATAGCTTACATGGAACTTTTGTAGCTGAGTAATCTCCAAAATAATTCTCTATTGCAGGCCATGTGACAATGCTCAGTGTCAAACAGCTTTAAAAAAAGCAACTGCAGACCAGCAAAAAAACAAGCAGGGTTACATACACTGTTACAGTCTGCATCAGTGTTTCACAAAGATAGGCAGGTTCTGATTCACCTTTTTTTGTTTGTTATTATTGCAACTAAAGGAACACTGAAAGGCAATTCGTATAACCCAAATGGCTAATAAACAGGATATTAGTACCATGGAAATACCATATAGATACCTTGAAATTATGGTAGCACAGGTCTATCCTCGCACTTTCAGCTGTCCAAGGAAAACAGTGGATATTGGGCTGAACAGAGAGGAAGCAATACCACCAGAGGCAGACGATGGACCTAAAAATCATCCTTAAGAGGCAAAAAGTATCCATATGTGCTATACAGCATATAAACAGCAAATATGACATGTCTAGGACATTGGGCATGCACTATGAAGTCTGGCATACGTAGTGTCTATTTATTTGGAAGTCAGGCAGCTAAGACATCCTGCATGTCCCAATTTCTCTCTTCACCTCAGAGCTAAGAGGTTGCAAGTCAGAAAAAGAGGACATGTTGGGGAAAACCCAGATAAATCACATCCCTGCAGAAATTCTGCACATCTCCACTCCCAATTGCATTTCACCTGCCTCAGACTGGACACTGAAGATACTGGAATAAGCTGATAGGCAAAACTAGAAAATTATTCCAATTTTCACAAGTATTTATGTATCTTTGGATCAAACCAAGTTTAAGTTAAACACTGCCAGGATAACCATTGATCAAGGTATAGTAATAAATGCTCCAAGAACTATATTCCAAAAGGGATGTATTTGTCTTCCTCTCCTTCTCCTCCTCCCAGTTGAACATCACAGCTTGTGCACACTTACTTGCTGCTGCTGTCATTTTGGCCCTTAGGGACTTTGTTTCCTATCAATCATTCTTCTGACTACACCTACTTTCAGAAACATTATTGAAACAAAGGCAAAATATTTCAGAACACACAACCAGGATTGGAAGCGTTCTTTTAACACAGGTTTAATTACAACTGGTAACTCAGCAAATTAATTGCATATAGCTGTAAGCAATAACCAGACGAAGGCTATCTCCCTTCAGAAACATCAAGACAGTCTTCCTGTTTTGAAAAAGGAGGTTATGATATTCACCAAAAGCATCAGAGGACTGTAAAGAAAGTGTACAATAACAAAGTTTAAAACATCTCAGTTCATTGGAGATGGTAAAAAATGTCAGGCCCAGAAAGAGTTAATAGTACAGTATTCACATGTATTTGTGGAAAACAGAACACCAGAAGGAAGAGAGACAAAACCAAAGAACAATCTCAAAAAGTATTCCTACTCAAGGCAGCACTTAAGCATGTACTCAATTTTAAGTATATACTTAAAACACTAATTAAAATATGTCTAAGTGCTTTCCTGAGTTGAGGCCAAAGAATTCAATCAGATGTTAATGGAAAAATTTTGGCAGTATTCATAGCGTTCTTCTTAATATTGCAATCCAAAAGGGTTATTAAAACACAAAATGCTGTACAAGGCAGAGACTGCATGTTCTTGTAAGTGTGCATTGCAACTAGCCTGGCTACTGCACTACTGAACTGCATGCAGTCATTAAAGATTAGTACTTCAAGGAGGAAAAGAAATTATAGCTGAACTGGAATACATACAGGTTGAGATCAGAGAAACAAGGTGTTTTAAGTTAAAGTTTCAAGCAAGCAAATATTTTAAATATGCACATTTTCAAAAATAAATATAAATGTACCATACCAATATTAAGACCTTAAAGGAAATGGTGTCAAACTAGAGGATGTACAACAGAACAGGATTTAGGCAAATTAGATATGCTAAAAGAAGGTTATTGAACAAAAACCAGTATCTGGCCACAGAGGGGGAACTAGGTTTCAGGTAGATCGAAGTAATGTTATACTGAAAGAATAGCAGAGAATGTACTATACTGTTGAATCTTCATTAATATAAACCTAAGTCATCAGAATATAATGAGGTTACAAATAGAGCTGTATTTCTCTTCCACACTTCAGGAAAAGGACACTGAGCATACAAAGTTGAGACTAATCCTGCTACTACTACTAAAGATAATTAAGTCTATTAAGACTATTATTTTTACTTGCTTCATTTACAAACTGTAATCAAGGGTCAGCATCAAGCATTTTAGAGATACCTAGCATATCTGGGAAATATCACAAGTGCATAACTATGTAACACTAGTGCCCACAGTTTGAAAACTTCAGAAGCTAGCCTGATGATGTTAAATTCAGAAAAGAGAAATGAAGTTAAAAGCATTTCAGCTCAAAAGTCAACTTAAAAGCCTGTAGTTTTTACAGAAGGCCCTAATAAAGTGAAAGATTTAAATATTATTTTCAGTACACAACTAGACCTTGGAAAACGAACATTCAGACTAATACAGCTGATGGAGAGGAAAATAAACCACAGCAGTCAATATATAAGAATGACATCTAGAGAGCTATGATGGAATTGGAAAAGCAAATAAACAAAGACATAAAACCAAACAAATTCCTGAAGCATGTCTAAAGCAAGTAAACAAAGAATCTGCTGGGAAGAAAAAAACAGAAAGGGGATAAGGGCCACTCAGGCAAACAATATGATTGTGTTAAATAAGTCCTCAATGAAAAAACCTCACACAAATACTTATCCTGATCCCACAGCTACTTTCAAATAAGAGAGATAAGGCATTGCCAGGAACGAGGGGATCAAAAAGACACTGAAGTGGCAGGTTAAAGAGAAATGCATCAACAGGATTGCCCAGAACACACCCAGGACTTCTTGCACAGCTCACTTTCAAGTGGATGAACTCCTAAAAAAAGCCACTGTAAAACAGCTGCATCACAACACACACAAACACACTCAAGTTCCTCTTCTCACTCTACATAGATACCATATTTTTGCCCATCTGTACGCTTACTCTCTGTACGATTACTGTTTTCACAGCACAAAATAAAATTCCCTCGTATGCATTGGCATAAAACACCCATCTGCAACTCCCCTGTTCTCAAGCCTTGCTAGAACTCCACAAACTCACCATCTGACATACCAAATGTACAATGTGATGTCATTCAGGCCTAGATATCAGATCCTAGGTATGTGGGAGTTAACTGTTCTCCTTCAGAATGTCGATTTGTATAGTGTACTATTACATGGGAACATCTTACATTTAAATACATGCACTGTATTATAAAGATCATTTGTGTAAGTTTGAGATAGCTGTATTAACCTTTGAGGTTTTGCCCTTTGTGTATGTAGTCCATTTCCAGCCACTACAGATAATATCAAATGTAATCTGAATAGGGGGTAATTTTTCCATAAAACCATCTTAGACACGTTTCAAAAATAAGAAAACACACTATTGGCACAACTAATGTTCCTGTGTTCCCTTGGGGACATCCTTATAGGTATCCATTATGGAAAAAAAACCCCACAACTCTAATCTTTATGATTTCTAGTATCTTTTCTACGCAGAACAATATGAGACTGTACTTTCACATATGTTTTAAATGGTATGACACTGAAATGAGAAGCTGCTATCCTGCCCTCTCCTGTCTCTTATTCTCATCCCTGAACTGCTGCCCGGTCCATGCAGAAATATGTTTGTATGGTCATAAACCAAACTGGACTAAAGAACCAAGGCGGTTTCCCAGTCTGGATGGAGGGAGTCTGGGATGACTTCTTTCAGCAGCCATGCCACGTTACTGCACGTGTGCGATGTTTGCAGAATTACAGGATAAAAAAGGTCATGTCAGGACCAAAACTAAGAGCATAATATCCCACCACTACTATGATCTCAGACCTTTAAAGGAGAACAAAAATTTTAATTGCCCTTATGTTAGGCTCGTTTCCATTGCTACAATGAGGGAAAATACCATTACATTACACCCTTGTTTCTGGTCCTGGTAGTTCTCAAAATTTTACATCAGCCAGCCATGACTGAAGAACTGGCTATAGCTCAATGTATACCTCAAACTATCGTATTTTTTGAGAAAGGTGAAGGAAGCCATTACCTAATAGGCTATTTGTCCTGTTTATTTTAAATGGTATTGTTTGGAGGTGTTCATGATTTTGAACGCTATAACTTTTCCCAGAGGAGAAAGCCAAGGAGTTGCTAAACAGACCATGAGACATCAACTGCAATTCACAGCTGCACCCTTCCCGTTCCCCAACCCACAATACCCATCTTTCACACAGTCTTTAGTCTTTGATTGTTGAAGAATCCCAGTCACAATTTACTAGTAATTTCCCAGGGAGCTTATTTCTTCAAAGATGACAGCAAAACCGCTCTGCAGAACAATACATTTCATGGCAATATGTTTACATAAATGGTCTCTGAAAGGAAAGGATTATATGTTTGTAGTATTTACACTGATACACTTCCTCTAAAAATACCATTTGCTACACTTCAGCTGGTGACTAACACACGTGCCTGTTCTGCAACACTAAGGCACCATGTACAAACTCTTCAGAAACCTTCTTAATAAGCATTTAAGTAGTCTACATAAGTGAAAAGCAAACAAACACATTAAAAACTGAAGAAAATCTTGTAGCATGTGTTTGGGAATTGCCTGTTACGTTCTCTGTTAAGACAACTATCTAGAGTAGCAATTGGTCACATCTCGCATAGATGCATCTGTTTTTCCCTCCAAGTTCATTGAAAAAAGTTGAGCATACCAAGAAACCAACTTCCAGTGAAGTTATTCTGCCACCTGCTGTTGCTTTTATGAATATACTAGCTATTTTAATGCAAATCTTTTCAATTTCAAAAAAAAATTGCTAATAAAAAGGGGGGTACTTCCTTATTGGAAAAAAAAAATCTGGTTATTAACTACAAACCACTAATATATTACAATCTTATTCTCTTGTTGACTTCTCAAGTGTGTGACCCAAAAGATGTTTATCGCCAAGATGAAGAGGGCCGGGGGTGAGAAGGGGAGCCTGGTGCAAGGGAAAAGCCTGGCGGTTTTAAAAAAAAAAAAAAAAGAAATTACAAAACCTCATAAAACAAAGTTTCTTCATGAATCTTCTACAATTCACATGGAAAAAAAAAAAAAAAAAAGCTTTTTAGTCAGAAAATTGTGATCCCAAACACTGCTGGATTACCGTATCAAAACAACTTAAAAAAAAAGAACAGGTTAAAAGAAATATTGAAATTCACCAGTCTACATTCACTGTCTGAGTGGGACAAAGAGAAAATACAACAAGTGGTATTGAAAAGGTTACTCCTCTCACACCTTCAGTTCTAGCAGCAGTACAGCTGAGGATTTAGCAAATTTGACAAGTCCTTTTACAAAGAGCCAGTGACAATAAGGTGGACATTCCAACCTTGCTGCTGCAGTCCGTGCCAGCCGGCAGCACCCACCACTTATTCTCAGGAGGGCAATGACAAGTGGCACCCCCTCATCTCAGGCCACGTACAACACCTTCTCGCAGAACCGCAGCTAGCGTGGTTACATCGGATGGTGTCCTTATGTTGCTCATCGCAAATGGGACGTCCAATACAACTGCAGAGGGAAGCTGGAGGCAGGAGAGTCACTCATTGAAAGATGATCCACTCACTTGAAAAATGCCTTCAGATTTTTAATTATTGTAATTCACGAGAAACACCGTTCTAAACATTACCCAAACTACAGGACAGACAAAGCTCTTCTAAGAGAGGGATATCCTGACTCCACAAAGCGAACAACCATGCAACAGTCTGCTCCATCCCCTACCCTGTCCTACAAAGGTTTCCTCATATTAATGGGCCAAGAGAGCCACGGGTGGCCTCTCATCCAAACAGTACCGGACTAAACTTGCTTAGCTCACGGGACCGGAGGGAGATCACAAGACAAGACAGCATGGTTAACCACTCTTTGTATTAAACAGATTTATTTGGTCTACTCTTCATTTAGAGAACTACTAAAAGCTTGTTCCACCTTGCAAAGTTTGGCAGCTGCCCACTGCCATTTAGAATAAACATTCAGGCGTTCCTTCAGGCTCTTCAGCCCTTTGATATCCTATTGCCTGTTCCACATTAGACAGGCGTACACCCCCTTTTTGCCAAGCAGCACATGCATGGCAGCTTCACACTCCTTCAAATGAAGCCTCCTAGCAATTTCCCCCCCCTGCCCCAGTCAAGGATAGAGATCAGTTCTCAAGACAACAGCTCTGCACCCCACCGGCGGTGCTTCTCAGGGCAGCGCCCCAGCAGCTCCCCGAATGAAAGAGCATCGCACCCGCGGCAGGGAGTCCCACACAGCTGCACAATCTCTGCTGTGGTAGGAAAGGGGGGAAGGATTTGTTGGCCAAGTTAGATGAGCTCAGCAGTATTTTTGCCTCTTGCTTCCTTGATTTCTAGTAGATTTGTCTCATTGCTGAGCCCCGTGAGCAGACCTGCAACATTAATGATGGCTTTTAATTTCAAAATGAATTTCTATTTCTAATTTCCATACCACGGCAAGGAGATTTTAACTAGATCTTGAGGCATTTATATGTACTCATCAACTTCGACCTCCATCTGTATAAAATAATTTATATGTGCTAAGTATTATTAGCCCTATATTTTGAAGCAGAATAGCAAAAGTGATTAAAAGACAGGCAAAGAAAATCTATAGCAGAGCTAGATCCTAATATAGATCTTAGCCTGTCTTTCTTTTGTAATCAATACTAAATAAACCTGCAAAAAAGCACATGCATGCATAAAAATCAGTTTTAAAAAAAGGTGTTTTTACTAGATCTGGTTTCAGAGTTCTGTTTTCTGTACTAAAATGGAAGGTCATCCTGCACAAACTCAATATTTTTTCTGCTCCTGAATTTTGTTTTCCTTTGCTGCATGTGTATATGCAGTTGTTACATTAAGAATTTATGCAGATGTTTTAGTTTTTACAGTAAGCTAATTTCCTTGTCTGTGCAATAGATGGAAGCCAACTAGCATTTCTTCCAGCCTCTCTTGTTGCATTCTAACATAATGAATTCGGGTTTTTTCCCCCAGAAGGTATTTTCCCATAGGAATTCCCATAAGGAATGTTATTCCTTGCAGTGCCCTGTTCATATGATTCTTGCCCCTTTCAACAAGGCAGATAATTAGATACTTTTTCCCTGAAGCCAGATCATCTATTGATAAAACAAGATGTACTACCAAGGCCACACCCTATGATTTGATTAATTTGTTCTCTAACCTGTTTTTAATCACACTTGGGACTTCAGTTTTGAAAGGAAACACACCTGGACAGTGAGTAAAAAGAGAGGTCAAGCAGATGACATCTCAGAGCTGTATCGTGGCTGGACTGCTCTCCCCGCCCCCGCCCAGTGATTTAAATGTTAATTATCTTGCATTTGATAGTGACAGAAGTTACACATGACAGACTCTGATAAGATAAGAGCAAAGGCATTTTTGACACAGTCCTCTTTTCAACTGAGTGTTAACAAAAGACCAGCAGAAGCAAGACAAAAGGAAATCCAATCCAACTGTCCATTTCTGAGTCCAGTAAAATAATCTGTAGCACAGCCACATTGGGAAGAAAATCATGATTCCCCCACCTCCCCTTTGATTTGGCCATGTTGGAGCTACCAGCGTCTAAGACCAGAAGAAACGCTTCTCCTAAGATCTCTTACCCCTTAGTTTACTCATTTTTTTATATATACACTAAGATCTTAATGAAGATGGAGTAGCAGAAATGCTAATGTCCAGTGCATTCAAAAGTATCCAAAGACCATATCAAATCTATTGTATAATTTCTCATATACTGACAAACTGCATTATGCTGTATCAACTACTGTACACTGTCAAGAAATTATACTGCCACTGAACTGCATGCATCGCTGTGACTAAGAATGAGTTGTTAAACTACAATACCGTGCAATAGATATGAAGGGGAAAGCAAAAATCCTTCAGCCAAGTCAAATTTGAAGATTATTTCAGGGAAGAAAACAGATATGCTCTTCAGAATTTACCTGGAACACCTAGATCTCCATGAAAAAAACACAGAGTGCTTCGGTGAGCACAACATGTTGAAACCATGGGTTTGGATCTCATTGATCATATACCCTTTCCAGCAGTAATCTTTTACTCCAGGACACGGGCTCCGACCTGACTCAGAGGGAAGAACGCCTCTAACCAAACTGCCAACAACAGCTCCAGGAGCACAGGTTTGTTACCCACAAACCCACCCTTTGCAGGGTTGCCATGCATTTACTGACCAGACTCAACCTTACTTAATTTGCGAATTGTGACAAAAATCACAGCCTGAGGTGGTGTAGCTATGTAACTTGTACATTATGCACCTTTCATTAAAGAAAGAGTAAATGGAGTAACCTATTAATGAATACATCTTGCAGGGCCTGAAAAATCTGAAAACAAACAAACATTTCATAATATATATAAAAAGGCTTTTCAATTAACATCCTGTTTTGAATACATGGCTGATCCACAGCAGCCCCTGGCAACAGTCTGCCAACATCTCAGCCCAGCATGCTTAGACACTTCTGGCAGTGCTTCCATTCCTCTACACATCAACAACAAGCCTATTTATTATCCAGCTTGCCCGATCTACAGTGCAACGCGGCCAGGACCTGAAGCTATTTCCTTAAGATTGAATGAGTCAGGACATGAAAATGATTAATCAACATGAGGAGGTTTAAAAACTGCGAGAAAACTGCTCTAAGTAAAGCCTCTGTAAAGCAAGGATTGCAGCATTCAGAAAGTCAGGGCTTTCCACAGGCTGACAGTACTGGGATGCTTTTGCTCTCTGTCTCTCAACATTGTGGTAAGAGCAGTAGACAGACAGACAATGGCTATTTGTCTCTGATGCTACATTCAGTCTGAGAGATCTACAGGGTGCAGCTGCTGTACGACCTTTTGAAGGCAAATACAATCTTGCTGTGCCTGTGGTCCAAGCAGAATGGAAAACATGTTAGTGCAATGCCAAGACCAAGCTAATGCACACTGCATCTTGTCAGGGTTCGAAGCAGACGCAAAGCAAACCCACATCTATCTGTGAGACACTGTTGGTACTGACATGGTATGGAGGAAAACAGCACGTAAATGCAGTAAATGAGACAGATTTACTTTTGCTACAATAAAGAGGTACCTTGCAGCAGCCTCCATTGCCCAGCTGAGAAGAAATACAACAAGCTATAGAAGGTGCTAGTACCTGACTCCCGTGCCTTCTGGAGCCTCAAGGTAATTAAAGCACAGACTTAGCCAAAATCAGGAAAGAAGGATGCTAGTCACCATTCTGGTGCTTATCCATGCAAATCACATGACAGTATTATAAGCATTAATGCTCTAAGAGAGGCCTGGCACTGAAATGATGGTAGATTTTACAGTTAGTTTCTGTGTCTTAAACGGCAAAATTGTTATGGAGCATCGTGCTATTTAAAGAGAAGAGAAAGAGGCAAAGTCAGGAGTTTTGAGGGCTAGCATTCAGCTGCTCTACTGTGAAAACATGGATGAAACAAAGCAACACACTTAGGCACAAGTAAATACAGCTCAAAAGTATTTGCTGTCCATCAGTTAAAAAAAATGTTTCCTTTGCCACGATAATGCATTTGCAATGGTGAGAGCTCTTACTTAAATTTCCCCTCATTTTATCTGTTGCATATTTATCTATTTTGTAATATGCATGTTAATGTTAAAAAACATGTATATACGTATACACACATATATACTTTATACATGGTATTCCTTCCAGTTTTTAAGGAAACGTATTGTTTCCAAATGCTGCCATTGTTACAGCCTTAGACAACAAGAGCTTCACCGTGGAGATTAATTACAGCAGGGACCGGGCAAAATAATCTTTTCCCTGCCACCTTATCACAGAGCTGCTAAACTACCTCTGGCTGAGTTCCTTGTCTGTAAACATTAAAGCTTCAAGTGCTGAATAAATGATGGCATTTGTAACTTTTGCCAAGCTAGTAAGGCCCGAGATCTCCAACACATTTCACATGAATATGAAAGAACAACTAGATGACAGTAATTTCTGGGCACCTATCACCTGGTAATAACCTGTGATCCAGAGGAGTATATAGTTTACTATGTTTTGGCTGAGTGAAGCGAACAGTCACTGATAAGATTACACTCTTGATTTAAAGTTAGGAAAACGAAATGTTTTCCTCGCCCTCTCTTTCTTTGCTTCCTCCTTGCGTCCTTCGTATTAGCTGAACTGAGTTACAGTAGTCCTGTTTATTCAGCAAGTCTCTTTACAATTACATTTGAAATAGCCAAGGATCATCATCTTAAACAGATTTAAAATAGTACCTCCTACAGACTTTGCAGTCTCCCTCTTTACAGCTCACAAAAGGTAGAGAAACTCAGGCTCAAAAGTAGAGCGGGAGTATCAATATGTGTTTTGGAGTATGCAACCTACCATCCATAACGCTGGTCAATGTGGTCACTCCTAAAAAAAGGGGCACTCAGTGCTCATGACTTTATCAAGCCATCTACCAGTGGGAAAAAAATCAGTAAGAAACCAGTGGTGATGATTTTACTTAAACTAGGCCTATATCCTTCTCTTTAACAGCTGACCTTGATGAAAGAGTCTCCTTAGAGACTTTAAGGAAGGCTGAATTTATAATGTAAGAGCTCCTGGCAGTTTTCATCACCTCAAATTACGAAGTGATTTTGATCAGTGCTGAGGATCCAGAAGGATGAATTCTGCACTGCTTTATTGGCTCCTGCTTCCCTTGCAAGCTGCTCACACAGAATCACAGTGGGCAATTTCTTCTTCTACGATGACCTTAAATTCAGTAAAGCGCAATCCCATCTCTTCTCCCTGTTAGTGTTTGTATCCAAGTACACACATACATGACTTATATCCTGTATTTGGGAGAGCAGGGTTATACGACTCCCTGTGCTCCCTTCCAGACTTACTTTCTATGAACACACAAAAGACCCACAGGAGAAGCTGCAAGGTGTCCTGTGCGCCTTGCATCTTCTGTTTAGTATCATACAATCCTCCCAGACATAAATGAAAGCCAGCTTTAGATGTGGATAGATGATCTTAACAAAGGCAACACGTACAAGAAGAAACAGCTAGCCAACAGGCTGATTTCACCTTTTACTGGGGGTTCCTTCCCTCTGTCTGGAGGACTGCTTCCAAGCTTGGCTGGATTCAACACCAGTTCCAGGTTTATCAACTGCAACATTACTCTCAACTGATTAAAGACAATTTTTACTGTAACTATTCCTATCAGGCAAAGATGTTCCAATTTTTGTCTGCATTTTAAACAGCTCCAGGGGACATCACTCAAGTTCTTTCTATTTAGAAGTGAAGATGAGATTCACACAGCAACTATAATTATCAAATGGCCTGTTTGTAAGGTAATCGAGACTGGCAAAAACTTACCACATAAATGTACCACATGCTCCACTTACTTCCTCCTCTGTGGAGCGTTTCAAAGCTTTGCTTTCAAGTCCATAATGCTCTACATGATCACTAAGACACAGGCATTCCCAGAGTGTTACAAGCGATGAAGCTGCCATATAGGTAAGGAAAAAGGACGCATTATTCTTTGCAGGGAGCCTCTAGATACAAATCTCAGGTCAGCGTGAGCTTATCACACACACTGCTCTCTCCTTTCATTCTTCCAACAAAATAAAATCCTTCATTCACAATAGTTAAGACAAAATAGTAGAAAATACAATTCTTTGGAGCAATTTCAAAATTTCCCTTTCTTTTTCTTTTTTCTATATTTTTGGCAAGTATAAGGAGATTAGAAACACATACTCAACTCTTCCCTACAAACCTGAACTGCAAAAATTTGGGTGTTTGAAATGTATAAAGTTTATAGCGCACCAGTTTTGTGTTAACTCTGCTTCTCTATGTTCTCTAGATGCGAAGAAAAATACTGTCTTGCCAGAGAGCGTGTTTTAAAAAGACCTAAAGCATAGACTTTGACCATATGTTAAGGCTGACTGAATTCAAAGTGTGAGTCTTCCTGGATCAGCATTGTAGTCTACTGAAAAGATCTTATCCGGCATATTGAAGTTTCTATTTTAACTTAGATTTCAGCCTTACTTTAGGCATTTCATTGGGCTTGGACAGAAGCAGAGTGGATAGCTGTACTTCGATGAATTTGTATTTCTGGTCAGTTCACCTTCGTACATTATCACTAATAAAGTGATATTTGTGTGGCAAACTGTCAAGCTGCATTATTCAAAACCACCTTTTGCAACAGAGTTTTTATACAGCAACAGCAATATTTCTCTTCACTCGAGGCCTGCAAAGGTTTTTGGGGGGTTCTTGGGGATTTTTATTTGCTAGAACTCGGCTTGGGACAAAATTATAATGCAGTGATCCTTTAGGAAAAGAGCTGATTAACTGTAACCAAAACCAACACCATATTTATGCAAACTCAGATGCAAACAATGAAATCACATACCTCAGAATACAAACAGTTGCTAGAGTCATCATGGGAGTATTTCCCCACTCACCACTCCATGGCAAGGACAGCGTGAGTAAGGCAGGAGAGGAGGTGGTGCCTTATTCTGAGCTAAACAGAATGCAGAAGACAGACAGACGGATCTGCTGTAGTAAATCTTATGTGCCTTAGTCTTTGCCATCTGGCAAGTGATCCGTGGCTCATGTGAAACGAGTGGGTGGTCATGGTCCGGTTTGTACTAGACATTTTTTGGGATCACGGAAAAACAAAACAAAACATTGCAACTGGCACCAACCGCTGCTCTTGTTAGCGGCTTTCAACAGGCAAAGGACCAAACAAAACTGAAGACTAAACCTTTCCCTCCTACAGAACTGGTCACAATTTCAAAAGGAGATAAAAGCAAGCTTGTATAAGAAAGGGAAAGTTTGCAGTGCCTCTGGCTCTGTCATTCTGTTTCGGATAAAGCAAGCAGAGATTTCAGCCCTTAGGACAACCAGTGACTTTACCTTCCCTGCTCTGATAATCCACCCTTCTATGAATATCAACTTTGGAGCCATGAAAGGCACATGAAAGTTACAGCTCTGATCTCTTTTTTGGGGGTAGATCTGATCCTAAAATCTTAATCTGACATTATATAAGGTTATTATCTGGGGGGGGGGGGGGGGGAATCAAAATTTTTGTCTTAGCACAATAGGCTGAACAGAGGGATGGGTAAACTACGTGCAGTACACAAGCTGCGGCATTGTTGCCAGCCTTAAATTTGTTTTAATAACAGCTGTGGAAAGTGAAAGCTCTTTTATAAAACTTTATTTATAGATGAACAACAATGCTTAACAGCAGGTTTTCTACATTACGGAACTATGTTTCAAAGGTTACCCTGCTGAAAAAGAGCCAAATACTACAGCATTTACGTTGTTTCAAATTTAATACAATGCAGACTTTTCAAGCACAAGTACCTTTAAAGGAAACCATATGGTAACGACAGACTTGCTTTTCCTTAACAACCTGGAATGCTTTCATTCTGAACTTCAAGTTAAAAAGGGTTCAGGACGGGATATGTACAGCATTCCTTTTATTTCAAAGAACACTCATTTAGCATATGGCAGTAGTGTGAAAAGGCATCATTAGATATTTTTAATTCGATATACCAACTCACTGAGCAACTTCAAACCGTACTTCAGCTGCAGTTGAACAACAAAAGCAAACCCTATCTCCTGTTTGCTCAAATAGCATCAAAGCAGCTACAAAAAGGCAGGCTGGATTGTACTCTGTTTCCAGCATCAGGGGATGAATCTTGAAATAATATTTATTTATTTTTAAGAATTTGCTTAGTAGCTTATAATTTTGAAATAAACGAGTTAAACAAATAGTCTTGTGAGTTCTCAACAGCTTTCCTTTCACAAACCAAAACTTAGGTGGGAATGCTGTCTAAGTATCCGGACAAAAATACTAATCTGACTAAATCTATAAGATTAATAAAAGAAAGAAAAACATTTTTTTCTATAATCTCTTTAACATTTTAATCTTAGACATTATTTGCAACAACTGTGGAATAAACATTTACAGACCAAAGTTCGGATTTTTGTTTATGGTCCCTCTCCACTTCCCCAGTTTTCAGGGATACACCGGGCTTCTCAGGCTCCCAGGAGAGCTTGTAATACCAGCAGGGAAAAAAGGGCATTTTCAGACTTGCTGACTGAACAGATATTTGACACAGAAGTTCATGAGTATGTGAGATCATGATTTTTTTTGTGATTGCTTTTCAGTATATAACCACACACTTAAAATCATCACAGTAAATGTGTACTGAAGAATTCTAGATGTTATAAGAAAGAAAAGTTACTAGCACAGCAGAACGGTTAAATCTACACAGAAATGTAATGTACAAATACACACTTGACTATCCTTTAATGAAAAATTAGCAGAGGCAAGGACGTGTTAAGGTAAAATTACTGTGGTTTGCTCAGCTAGGCTTTCTTTTGTTTCGGCATAGCAGTATACAGTCTTGAATCAACAGGAAACCTCTTTCATCCACCCGATGACATGTATCAATGATGAAGCCTTTCAGATGACAAGTTGTATTTCTAGGTGCTTAAAATATGTTGACATTTTAACAACACATATTCTTAACCTTTGTTATTCTAGCAATAGCAGACAACTAGAAGCCCTGGCAAAGCTCGTCGAAACCTATCTAGGCCTGACCATCAGCAAGAAGACCCTAACTCGCTTTCATTTCCCCCCAAGTCCTTTTTAGAAACGAACTTCCCAAACAAAAGCAAGGAATAACAAACACAGAAATACATCATTAAATAAATTCTAAAGCTGTATCTTCACTGCAGTCGGACTGCAGCACAAGCAGGCACATTGGTGCTAGCTTTACTCCAAGAACAACAGTGTGAGAACGGCAGAGGCTGGAGGGCACGCTGCTCAGGCTTACTGGGAACACTGGGTACTTACGTGGGTTGCTGGTTCAGGTATGCCTACGCATGCTGCAACTATGCCTGCAGCAGTATTGTAGACATATCATAAACGTACTGATCATGAAATCAACCTGTTAGGGTCACATATTTCAAAAGCAACAGTTTTTCCTTTGAAGCTATTAATTCTAAAGGAGAGATGAAAAATACATTGCTAACGTCCTGAGAGATAATACATTGATCTGAATTCAATAAAGGAAAAACAGCATTCACATTTGCACGATGTTTTCCCCTCCTTACAAAACTAATTTCTCCAAATCACATTGGACAAGGTTAGAAGATTTCATGACTGATCGGTCAACCATGAGCCAAAATATTTTTTAAAATAAATAACAGAATGTATAATGGAATACTATAGAACTCAATTTGTTATGGTACATACAGCTTTTCTGAAGTCATCAGAATTAGCTGGTATACAATTTTTATCCAGTGGGCAAAGCAGAAATATAGCACAATTATCATAAAACTTGGTAAGGTTCTGAAGAACAAAAAAAAAAAAGGGGGGGGGGGGGGAACCCAAACCCCAACAAGACCAAGCTGTTGAATCTCTTGCCAATATATCCATGAAGCAGTGCTCAGTGAAACAAGGGTAAAGGAAGGTCACTGAACTGTTCTCTGCTGTCTACCCTGTTCTGTGGGGCTTGTTCTTCCCTTAAGCCACATGTGCAAAAATTAAGAATAGGTATTTCTCGACTTTAACAAACCACTCATATTATCTGTTGTTGTTCCAAACGCCACCAAAGTCCAGGGTAATCATTGTCATCAGCTGGAGAGAAAGCACTTAAAAAAAATATTTTAATATCTAATGTTGCTCATATAGTAGTTAAGGAAATGGCTTTGGACTAAAACACACAGCATGCCAAGAGTTCTTATACAGATATCTCAATTTCTACAGGTCTTTCATCCCAAAATAGGAAACTATGCAGTCCTAGTTCCATAGGCTTCCTGTAGGTTGGGTTTCCAATAACATTTTACATGAGTATAATGTGACGCTGATGCCAAATGAAAGATTCCCATTTTAATCTGTGTTCTGTTCCCTTGAAGGTAGACAGAAGCAGAGAGAACATGAACAGCTTGTAGAAAGAGAGAACGTCACAGATTTTTCCAGTAACACTGTCCATGTAAAGACATTATGGAATTACAACCTCAAAAAGTGTGCAAAATAAACGTTTTATAGTTTTTAACACCTGGATGTTATATGATGACTCCTGTGTGTAAATATAAGTTCTCTAATATCACTGAAGTGTATCAACACCTGGGGTCAGAAGAAAGCCGCTTTTCAACAGCATACGTGTTACCCAACTGTTCATCACAAAAAGCCAAAAGCCATAATTTTTATAGCAAGGACAATATAAGTAAAGAAAATTCATCAACTTGACAATAACACCAACTTAGCAAGTAACAATTTGTATAAACAACTAAAATACTTTAATCATAGCAACTAGTCTGGGCCTTGGCTTCATAATTCTTCATAAAAGCTGCCTTTAAATCATTCAGGATTCTCCAAAACCGTATTCCAAGATCTACTGTCCCACCATGATGGGGATGTCCTACATACCAAGCATTTATGTGGAGACTGCTCTTCCAAACACTATCCCAGCCCCATTCTCCCGCTCCTGGGCTGTTTGGCAAACTCAACTCGATACCCAGCAATGCCAGCACTTCAGACTGACTGCACCACAAAGAAAGCTGCTTTAGAACAGACAGTTTTAAACTGACCGGTCCCAGTCAGTTCCGAAAAAGTTAGTGACGACTAGTTAGGAAAAAGCTTCAAAAGAAGGAAAAAAGTCAGTTTTAATGACTGAAGAGATTAAGGAAAGATTTAAAGAAGTAACTGCAAGGCTTCTTTAAATAACGACTCAAAGCATAGGAGGAACGACATTAGACAGTAAGTATGTAAAAAAACACCATTATCAACAGAGAAATTATTTATTCTTCTACAATGAATTGTACTTCGGAGGGGATTTATTTCACCATTTATACTTACCTCGGAGAAAACTGCCCAAAACCAAAATGCATTCTCTTTGCCTGAGTGAAGTTTACCAGATGGCTTTAAAAAAAAAAAAAAAAAAAAAACAAAACAAAAAAAAACAAAACCAAAAAACAAAACTCATGGTAATGGAGTATCAAGGTGAAGAAAAGCACTGAAGAAAAATAAACAGTGGAGGAAGACCAGCAGATGTTCAGAGCACTGGACAGCTCAGACCTACTATGGAAGGATGGAGAGTTCAGTCAACCCTGCAGGATTTGAGCTTGTGGTTCTAGAAAAACAGCATTTAAAACTTAATGCATAGACCACATAAGCATTCTCTCTCTGCAATGCTATACTGGACATGTTGTCATACCCTTCTTAACAGCAAATTATATCAGGTTATAAAAAAGCTTGACTGGAATTTTGGAAGCTAACAGGGAGAAGAAATATTTAGTAACAGTTGAAATGTTTTCCTTGTCACTTTTTAATCAAATTTTCTGAGAGGATGCTAATGAAAAAATATTGATAATTGCTCATAGATCTTTCTATTTTGAAAAAGAAAACTTTCTTCGCATCTAGTTCATGTAAATTGTAACACCCTTTATGCTGAAGATATTGCTGGAGTTCAACACCAACTGTAAGGAAGGCCTACTTGATTGCTAGAAGGTGACCGGTATCAAATACAAGGCATTTTCCTGCTACAGCTACAGGAACTGTTAAAACCAACTGCTATCAGAACTGTCAAATCTGCAGAATCACTGGTGCCTTCAGAAAAACTTTGGAAAAGATCACCTATGTAGCAATACTTCAAGTCACTATCCATAGTTGTCTCGTAACAATATATGATTCAATTACATTTTTTTTATAACTGCTTGTATAATACACAAATGTAGCAACAACACTGTGATCAACTCTAACACGAGAACAGTAAGCAGAATGAGACAGAGGTTTATAGATTAATGTTCAGGCTGCTAAACCCCTGTGGATCTTAGTCAAACAATCCCAGTCCAGCAGCGGGTACCAATCCGTGTGCACGGCCCAAGAGGCAGATGTCTGTCCCAGAAGCTGATAACAAGCATCTGCCTATATTGGGTGGATTCAAACTCACAACTCTCACTTCAAAAAGAAAATGTCCTCCTAGTCAAACTATGACTTAAGATGAAATCCAGACTCTCTATGCCCTTCTCTTCATGTTTGGCCTCTGCAGAGCAAAAAAAATAAACAGGGAAAATTCTTAGTGCTGAAGACTACACAAAACCAAATCCTGACTCTGTAATACAGGCAGGACAGTACTCCTCTTGCCCAAGCACCAGCTTACATATAGATGTCAATTACAAAAGCAAAAGTGTCCCTTTGCACAGAATACCACTCTGAGCAGGATCTAGGACTGTTATTTCAAAACAATGCTCTAATGGATTAAAATCAGACTCTTCACCGTTCTCTCCCCGGTCTCAAGAGCTGCGCCTTATGCCTGCGGTCGGCCCTGCTCCTGCCACACCGGCCCTTACAGGAGACCAGTATCTACATCTGTAGATCACCATTATCATTTGCATTACATTAGTGCCCATAAACTCTATTCACAGATCAAGATTGTGCTGTACATCCTGCACTGTACAACCCCAGATGAACATACTGACACCACACTCAACCCACCTCTCCTGCTCCAAAAGACCTTCAGTGAACAATTATGCAGATAGCTCCAATGCAATTGTGGCTACTGCATGCAGAGGATATGGAAGTAGTCTCTCTTCACAGCTGGGTCAGATCAACGGTTTATCTAATCCAGTATCCTGTCGCTCATAGTGGCAACAGGAGAACACATCATACGTTAGAAAGTGGCTGAGCTATTCCTCCTGAACTTCCTTAGCAACTACAGGCATTAAATTAGGGATGTTAGAGGGCATGCCTCTAGCTATTCCCTTTAGAATCTGTTTATGGCATGTGTTCATGAATTTGCCTGATCTCATTTGCACCACCTGATTTCTGGATGGGTTCGTTTATTCGTTTTCAATAATGGAAAGAAAAATCTGATTTTAAAATTCTTCTGACAGCTGCTTCTGGAATTAACAGAAACACACTCTTCAGCCATCAGTAACACAAGTCTTCCTCTACTTGTAGACTCCTCTATTTGCAGATTTCCAAGCTACTCTTGGGTAAGACACCATTTGTACAATTCTTTAGTTTAACACAGACTTGCATGTAGAAACTTCATCTGTAATAAGATAAAGGAGCCAATGAACATCGGATTTAAGGCATTCCTTGAGTGACTGAAGTTCTTACAGAGATGGATGCCAGGATGAATACAGCAAAGCCAAAAAAGCTGATATGGGACAAGTCAGCCCTAAGGCTCAGCTGCTACATCTTAATTGTATTGTGGCTTTGGTACTTGCTTAATTCAATAAAATCAGAAGTGGATCAATGTAACAAAGTGTCATTATTTCCAGAGGAGAAACAAACCCCCCAAACACTCTGTAGACACGCAGACTTTAATACATAGTGTACACTGTTTCCACATCATTCACCCAGACTATGGACACCACACTGTGCAGCAGTAATAAGGGCTCTGTAGGCCCATCAGTCATCCTGGTGAAGCCATGGCTCAAATGCAGTTTGATACTCCCAGCTAATACACGTTCACATTTTTGCACATCTGCCTTTTCAAGCCAGGCCCATTATTCATCAGCCTTAGGTACACACATGTTGTGTTAAAGAAGAACTACATAAATGGCACCCAGCTCAAGTAATCAGCCATCCATTCCTATACAGTCATTACACATTACTACCTCCTTTTAGATAGGGACCAAAATATGGGGAGGGTAAGGCTCAGATTCAACACACCTGAGCAGTTAAGTGAATGGCGTGGGTTTGGAATCCTTCCCTTCTCAGGATTCCTTTAGAGTTACGGGGAAATCGATGCAAAGGAGCAATATTTCTTGGGGGGAACACAGACATCAGGGGCTAATGTATATGTATGCGCTGTGCAGCGCATGTAAAGTTTGACATAAAAAGCATGTGCCGCATAGACCTCAAGCTGGCAGGTAAATCAGCCATAGATGAGATCGACTGTCTGTGTGTGATGCCATGGCCTGCAGTCAGAGATTCAGTGTCCTGCTCTAACTTTAATCAGATAAAAGAAGGGGCCCACAGCTTAATGCTGCTCTAAGACTCATGGTGTCTCTCTAAAGCCTTGCATGAGCATTTATTAATTTATATCACCTATGATACAAAACTGCTATCACTTGGTAAAGTATACCAGTCGCTACTGAGCTGGGTTGTATTTGAAATGGCAAATGACAGGTAAAGACCCCATAGTCCCAATGTAACATCCTGATTCATCCACTCTCTCTCTGTTGGTCTTGACAAACACATCAGAGACTACAACAGAAAGGTACTGGTTAATGTTTACACTGCTCAAAGCCTCAATGACATTGCTCATTTTCTCAGACTCACCCACGCTAACAGCACATATCAGTTTCATGGACAAGGAAAGTGCCACAAAAGAAATCATTAAGAACAACTAGATGATGATTACTGCTTTGTGACTCCAACCCAGAAGCCTGAAACTTGAGTAGAGTTCATTTTACTTTCTTTAATGAATTCCTCTGCTTCTGTCATGCAGCTAATTCAACACATTTCCTCCTGATTATTAAAAAGGAAAAGCAGCTAGTATAAACATCAAAGAGCAGCATTATTGCCTTCTGTGACACCGGGATATTTTCCAAAGCTACATGTAAAAAACGACCAGTGAACTTTCTGATCCCTTGGCAGGATGGGCATACAAAACTTGACATAATGCAATCACTAGCCAAAAGGTATTATTTACATGCAATGAGGTTTGGGGAGCTGGGACTCAGTGAGACAGCACTACGACAAAGGCAGGAGAGAAGTACAACAGATCCAGACCATCCTTCATGCGAGCACACCTCTTCCCCTGCCTCAGTGCTGAAAACCTCAACTCATAATACTTTTGCCTTTATCTTCTAGCCCTTTGTAACCATACCTACACAAGCACATGTATTATAAATTCACTCTACTTAACTCAATTTTAATTCATGCTACTTCAAATAATAATGAAGGTGTTTAATCAGCTTCACCTTTGTTTCCCATACAGCACAGACTCCAGTGAGACCTACAATCTGCCAACAACTCCAAACACCACCAAGTTATGTCAAGAAAATAGTTGTGAACTATTCTACTATTCATTTTACTTGTCAACTTCCTCACAGGTCAAAACAAACAATGGTAATATGAACTGGTCCTGTGTTGCATGAGTTTGACAAAAGTAGAAACACTTTTTGAACATTTATTCTTACACAAAACCCTCAAAAATACAAAACTAGACTGAGACTTAAAATCTCAGCTATTGTATTGGAAATGTTTACCTAGGCCAGCACAACAGAAAACTTCAGTGGTCAGCAGATCAGACCTTAAATTCCTTTCCTTCCAAAGCACTTAATTTCGTGCTATCAAGCAAAAGAAAGTAGCTTTAACCACAGGATAAACTTCCTAGGAGATTTAATTGGATTAAATCAATTTCTACATCATCAAAGCTTCAAGACTTGTATCTGCCATTTCTAAGGGTGAGGGACCGCAAATGAAGAAACAACCCCTCCAGCTTCAGAGTCAAAGAAGACCACAGGCTCCAAACACCTCGCTGGAAACACCACATGTATATACACAGACCTCTGGAGCAGGCCCCTCAGCAAACTCTCAGACTGAGGGTCTTAAAGCACAAACATCCCTGTATTCCAGGTGTTGCCCTGAGTTAAGCACAATTGTGTCCATCTGCACCCATAGGCCTGACTGTTTTCATGCATCTGACCCAAGCCCAATGAAATCCTTTTTGCAGACTAGGTCAGGTTCCCAGTTCCTCTAGCTCCTAGATGTCACCTCAGCCACACCTGCTGCAGGAGGATGCCCCAGAAACTCAAGATGGAGAGGAGCAGGTTACGAATCTGCAGCTAAAAGAAAGTAACAGCCATAAGCCCGTGGTGTAGTATTTCAAAACAATTTTTTGTACACTGTGCACTCGTGCTGACAGACACTGCTGACTTGGGTAACGACCACGGCTTTGCCCAACTGATGGCTGACCTGAGCAGAAGGCATTTCAGTTGAAATTTAACTTCTGTACACAAGACGTGTCGTACTGCTGGAAAACCAGTGATGTTGCAAGTGTGGGAAAGCCCCATGCCGTTCGCTTGTGTGAAAGTCAGTCTACAGTCCACAGCCTAGAAACAACAACATTATCTAGCCAACGGCAAACGGCAGTCATCTATTGCTCAAGTGTTCTCAGGGCTGCAGAGCCAAAGACTGTAGTTACACAATCAAGATAACTTTTCTACTCCGCCCTGCTGGGCAAATGCCTGCAAGTTTTCATCTGGAAAGGGAAAGAAGGGGGAAAAAAAAAAAAAAAGAAAAAAAAATCAATATTTTCTTAGCTACACCCTTGAAGTTTCACCCTGCACTTAACAAGAGAAACTAAACAAGGAAATGTCGATGGCCATTTTCATTGGCATGAGACTGAGGGCTTCAATCACGCTGTAGGCCACATCCAGCAAGACCAGGAAAACGAAGACGAATTAAAATAACTATCATTTACAACTCTGTTAGCTGTACACAGAGAGGCCTATAGGAATATCCAGCCTATTTTCCTACCAATAAAGCACTGTCTTCTCTGCAGTATATTTTCCAGTATATCAACCTACTCTGGTTTTAAAAGTTCCAAATACGGGAACTTTCGCCAGCTCCAAGGAAAATTTACCACATCCTTTCACTGGTACTTGGATCTTCAGCCAGTTACAGTCACATGTACAGAACTAAGCCAAATGGGTTTATGCCATGTATGCTTCATCCAACAGAATTTTTTTCTACGTCTAATGCCATAAGGCATTTGAAAAGCGTAAGTTAGAAGAGAATGCATATTCAAGGAAAATTATTTCCATGTACAAACATCCTTCTAAGCATCTCTAAGTCAGTCTTTATTGACTTCAATTAGAATCTCCTGATTTCCATTTTAAGGTAGCTGTAAGTCTTGTTTCAGAGATTAGAAAACCTGCAGGTAGACTGACCACTGGCATTACTTAAGACTATACAGAAAACATAGAGCAAAGCCAGGAACAGGGCCAAACCTGCACAGTACCCTAATCTACCAGTTAGACCCTGGATTTTAAAGCTCAAAGGTGGCAAACAAGTTTCAAAGGGCCATGACCATCCTTTCTTTCTGGAGCCAAAACTTTAACCCCTTTTCAAAAAATGGAACATATGGAAAAATCTGAGAACACCATTTCATTAAACCATATCTGGAGGAAGTGGTAAATAGCTTGAAGAAATTTTAGCTGAAGATCAAGTGAATCATTGTCAATTTAAGCAAAAATTGGTCTACAAAAGCATTACATTGGTATTGTTTTCATGCTTAGAAATGCTTCTCAAAAGAAGGAGGTTTTGTCACTGGCCGTATTGTTTTTCCTTCTTAGTGGAAGCTTCTTGAAGAGGAAAAAGAGAAAGAAGACATGAAAGTGCACATGGAAGTGAAATGTCTGTCCTTCTCTTTGTTGTCACCAGTTTAGAAAAACAGAGAAGAAAAAGGCAGCTTTTTCTTTTAGAAGTCCCATCTGTGAAAGACTTTTGACTCAAGACAACTGTACAGCTGTGCAGAATTAACTGGGTTCTAAGGACTCTACCAATAAAAAGTACTGTGAATCACCTTTGAAGTCTCAGTTTAGCCCTTAACTTGCCAATATTCTGCTTTTTGTCCATGCTTAAACAGTATTATGCTTTCAAAAACTGAAGTTTCACTTCTTTCTTTAAAGGTTTGCTGTTGTCCGTCCCCCCCCGAGAGGGCTGATGTACAACTAGGATGATCCTTCTTCCCACCCAGTAACCAGGGATGTGATGGAAGTCAGAACATGTCTTCGAGCACAGAATTTTATTTCAAAGTTCTCAGTCTTTACCACAAGTCTTTTACTTGTGGTAAAGCCACAAGTGTTTTACCAGATCTAGCTACAGTGAAAACAACTCAATGGATATAAATATCATCACACATTTGCAGACACTGGGCAGAACCCACAAATCTTTCTTTCTGGACAGCAGCCAGTGGGAGATTCAGAGCCTGTAAGGCTTTGCAAAAGGAAACAATTCAGCCTCCTATAACAAATGTGCTGTCCCTAAAGAATGGTGTCATGGAAATCAGAGCACATAGGAACAAGGTTTTAAAAAAATTACATGCTGCACTGCTAACCAGCTTTCCAAACAAACCCTTAAAAGTAATTTTATACTGGGCAGTTATATTAAATGTATAAAATTATAATAAATCCTCTCTTCACATCTTTAAGTAAAGTAGGTGTGCTTCTCAGAATTTAAAAGCTACTTCTTGGGAAGCATGGCTAATTCTTCCCCTCTTGAACCTAGCTGCATCTTAAAACTGCTGTTTCTACTGGAAAACCAAATGGCTAAGTGACATGAGGAGGCTCCATAGCTTTTTTCCTTGGTGATTCCTGCCTAACATAATCAGTTTACAAATCCATGTGGTCAGGTGGCCTTTCTAACTACCACCAGGCTGTAAATTCTACATGGAGTCATGTCTCTGATATCACACCAGTAATGAAACAATTTTTCACTTGAAACTTAAACATTAATTCATGAAAAAGAACACAGTCTGGCTTTACTGTTTTCTGGAAGTTGTGCATGTTCTCTGAATCAATCTACAAGGAAACTTGTTTCTCTAAGTAAAATAAGCATATTTCCAACACGATATATAAACTAGTATTAATTTTAGTCAATTTTCTGATGAAACCTACACTTTAAACACAACCCTTCCAGAAAAAAAAATAAAGGGGGGGGGGGGGGGGGGAGTTGATGATGCTGGTTGAGAGACTAGTATTAACTTTTCTAATGAAGTTCCTATCCATGTTGTACCCATATGCATCAGTTAAAATTTTACTCATCTATTTTCCACATTACCATCAGCATCCTTCCAGCTGAAGAGGTTCACTCTGGCACATACATTCACTAAACAAGCTGAAGGAACGTTACAAACAACAAAGAACAAACCAAAGTGCCACCCACCCCATGTATTTCCAAACAGGACAGTTAGTACAGGACAAGCAAAGACATCAAATCCATTTACTGGCTAGCCATGCTCATCCATCGCTAACATTTACAGGCAGAAGTCTGTGATATGTATGATTCCCCTTTTACAACACCACAGGACCCAACTCCACAACCCCGAGGAGTATTTTGCATGGTGAATAGTTCCATTACACACTAGCTTATAGAGAGTACCCACAGTTAGTTTTAACACTTAAATAAGCACTATGGAAGAGGCAGAATCAGACTCCAAATAAGCTAAAAATTAATGGGTGAGGAAGAAATAATTCACCTCCTATGAACATCTATTTAATTGTGCAGGTTTGCAGCAGGGCTGAGACCAGTCCTCTAGATAAAACTGGACTTTGTTGTTTTCTACTTCAACTTCTATCTTATGCAACAACTTCAAATAACTTCAATAATAAATGAATAGCCTATAAGCATTGTTGTAATATTCCCCTCTGTAACACAAACGCCTGCTTTTGGTCCTGTTCACGTTGCCATTCATGCACTGTATTTACAAAGAGGGTGTTTGTGTCATTGAGGGAATAAGAGCACTGAATCAAACCAAACAGTAACCCCTAAAATTCCATAGAGGTTTCTATTCCCTGTGTAAAGGCAAGTAGTCCTTTCTAGTTAACTCTACACATACATCTTAGTACTGAATTGCAAAATAATAGTTATTTGCAAATGATTACCTTCCCCAGTATGAAAACTCTACCACCTTAAGGCAAGCAAGGCTGAACACATGGACTGCATTAAAGAGATCTGCTATTTGAGAAGCAAAACAGACAGAATTTCACCTACTGACCTGCTCCAGCCCCTCTGCTCCCAGTGCTCTCTTATTTAACAGACTAAATGTACAGTACAATGTTCTTAAATGTTAATCACAACGATTACCTTCCAAAAAGCACAAGATAAAGCCAGATCTTTTACTAATACACAGAAAGCTTTTATCTTTACTATCTCTGATACTGAATGCCGTGTTTGATTTGGTTACGGGAGACTCAATGAAAACGTCTTATAATCCACATTACTGCACTTTAATGCAGATTCCCTTCCCAGAAATGCTCACTCCACACTGCAAATATGCCATCGGACTGTATCAGAGGGCGTTAGGTGCTTCCGCACCAGCACTGTACCACAACCTTTTGGCCAGCCAACACTGTGGTCTCTTGGGCCCTCCTGAGCAAAAAGGTATGCTTATAGAGCCATACCTTCTATCCTGATGTATTTCCACTTCTCTCTCATCATTCCTTACTGTCCATTTTATTGCAGAAGTGACAGGGATGTGAGACACGAGAGCCACAGTATGGTTACAGCTCTTGTGGAAATTTCTTCTACAATTTCAGGCTAAGAAATGTCTTACACTTAAATATGTATAAGGAGTATCTCCGAGACATCAGCTAATACAAACAGTGTATTAGATTACTTCCAAATAGATGATGTCTATTGGGAAAAAAAAATAAACTGGAAAACACGTTTTTGTGCATCACATATGCAAGAGAATAAGTCACATGGAACAGGTGTTAGTAACAGCATTTAATAGCTTACTGACATTAACATCATTTAATACTCGGATATCACAAGGGTAAAAAAAAATTTCATGGACCTATATAAAGCAGAAGAGCATAATAAGGTAGCTGTTCCACATGACAGAAGCAGCTTATGGATGCAGCTCCAAAGGCAACTGCTACTGTATTTGATCTCAGTGTTATTTTCTAAATTGAAGGCTTCTTGTTTATTCCTCTAAACTACAGGCATGATATAACTATAGTTTTGTTGCCATGCTTAACAGAGTTACTCAGTTAATATATTAATGCTATACTGCAACATACTCCTTCACTAGACCTCAGCACTGCTGGCTCGTATCTTAGAGGTCCTGGATATGTTTTGGATTGAGGTCATGAAGTGAGTTAAAGTACTAAGTGAGGCAGAGGACAGCCCCATTACAAGAAACCACAAGCTCAGGAAAGCTATCTAAAGAAAATAAAGCTGTTCAAGTAACTGCTCTTCCCTTTCAGTGATAATGAAACTTAAGCCAGAGTATCACAAACTTGTAGAAGAAAACAAAAAGCTGGAAGCTACTAAGATGGTACCAATGAATTTCTTAAGTTCTTCTTCTTTGCTGCCAAAACAGAAAACAAAACTAGTAAAACCCTAAATACACACACTTTGCAAAGTTGAAACAGCCTAACTAGAATTACTGTAATTCACAAGTATCAGAGGAGAGACCAGCTCTCCTTTCTGCTTTTAAAAGAAAGCAAGTTCTCATTCATACCCGAATGGGTGACAGTAAGGGAAGGCGTGAACAGCTTTTTCACCAGTAAGTTTTGTAATTGTGCAACTTATGGTTTTGATCATAAATGCAAGAATACAACAGTCAGGAAAGAACTTCTTTGCTTCTAGCGTGTCTTCTGCCTCTGAAGTATTAATTCAACTACTGCCAGAAACCGTGTGTTGGTTTTGTCAGACTTGACTAAATCATGGCTTACGTTAATTTGAGTTCACAGAATTTGGGTAAGTATGAAAAGCACTGTTCTCAGACATTTCTTGAAGGTTCATTTTAATTACTTCCCTTAATTCAAATATATTGTTTGGGGGTTTTCACATAAACGCAGCCTAACCTTCTCAACGTAACGCTGTATGCGATACTTCAACTCCTTGAATTTTTTTTTTTTTTTTGTCTGCACCTACCACTGTAAAAACAGCTTCAGGATTAAAACCACAGCCAAGTTCTGCCTACGTGCCACAGGAGAAAAGCAACGTGGCCACTTGATCAAGATTAGAAAGATTACACACATGAAAGTAGTTAGAGTGGTTAATCTGCTACTACACCTGCAGTAACTGGGTGTAGCTGCGCCCTTTCTAACAATGTCAAGGTTGTACTCATTTAGCCATCCACAACACATGAAAAGACAAACAGTTTCTGGCACTGAAACCCACCTCCATCTTTTTAGAGCACGTGGGTACCTCAACAATGATTCAGAGCAGGAGAAGGTTGAGGTCACTCCTCGGCCAGACCTGACGACTTAGGACAAAGATATTTTAACTCCCTGTGGGTTGGTTTGGTTGTTTTGAAGCAGTGCCTCTGGCAAGCAGAAAGCAGCAATTCACTTAGTGTAGTAGAGAAGAATTTGATTTCTAACCTTAATAGACCTTCCTCTACAAGAGACAATTACTCAGAACAAATGCACAGCACAGCTGGTTCAACTGGACATGGAACAGTAATAAAGGCAATCCTCTCAAAAAAGCTCAGCTTCTGGTGGCTTAAGGTATTTTAAGTTACTATTTCAATTAAGGGACATCATTTGCCATTTACTTATTCATAGATGTCTCTAAAAATTAATCTGGATAAAAGCAATTTTGGTTTCTGTATTTACTCACAAAGAGGCATGCAAGATACCAACTGCAAAAGAAGGTCCTACATTCACCATCCCACCATGTGCTTGATGCAGAAGGAGCTGATATGGGAGTGGAAAGTAATGGAAAAAGCAACACAATTTACAATTACTATCAAATCAACATTTCTGTTTTATGCATCCTATGTGCATCAACTGGACACTGCACATTCAAATATATAAATGAAGTATTAAGTATAGGTATCTGGAGACATACACTGACTCAAGAATCAGACGCACACAAAATAATAACTATTACATGGAAAATACTAGAAAACAGCAATACTGACAGGTTACGAGCATTTCACGAAGTTCTGATGCACAGCTTTATCCCATTCTAATACTATTAATTTTTACTAAAGTCTGTATTCAGAGATACAAATAGCTCTTTTTCTATTAAAATGAAAATTTATGCTTTTCTCAATATTGCATTTCTCCTGTACTGTTTGTTTTTATCTGGTACTGCTAGCGAATATTACGTGCACTGCTGAACAGCTGTATTTTGTATGTCAGCAATCCTGAGAGAAAAAAGTAAATGCTCTCAAAGCATGCTTTGGTTTCTTCATGATGTGATGGCCAACAGACAAACCATTAATAACATTCAGAGTAATATGTTGAGTCAGTCTTTATTATTTTAAACAAACATAAAATCCATAGAAACGGCCATGAAACAAAGTAGAAGCCGATGCACTGCATATTTACAGTCATGAACACTGCAGCACAATTTGGGGCAGAAATTAAGAATGCTACAAACACATGAAACTCTGAGAAAATACAGCAGGCAATGCACACTGAGACATGGACATAAGACAATTAACACCCATTCTCATGGGAAATGTTACTTTTGCCAAGTGCAGAATTTGGACACAGAATAATTACAGCACTTAAGGAAACATGATTTTTTACTAAAAAGTCAATTAGAAATAATTACTTTTCAGATGTGAAAGAAGAGTTTTAAGTGAAAATCTGTTTTTCTGCCCTAACAATTGAAATACTTGACTTTCTTTACTACACATGTTGGCTGTCTTTTCATTTCTGATCTGTAAAGTTCACTGCTCGTTTTTCCTGTGTCCAGTACGCACAAAGTCTGAAGTCAAGTGAACATCTATATTGAATGGGGATGTAAAACATTAGAGCCTGAGCTGCACATTACAGATTAAGAGGGGGTTTGTTGGACATTTTGCAGTTACTCTGTGTGTCCACATCATCGTGCTTAAACATTCTTAAACAGAGAGCTTATGCTAGATTCCCAACTCTTAAGTAAAACTGGGTGTACAGCATTTTGGCTGCCAGAAAACCTTCTTTTATATATTATATGCAGTAAATGGCAGAAATACAGTCAAATATGCCATTTTTTACATGTATGCTTTTAATACTTGAAAGTTTTAACATACACTTCCAGCAACTTCGGACCTTCTCATTTATCAAACACCCCCACCGGCTCAGGCAGTGCTTCCACAGATGTTTCCCTGTGCAGCACTGACAACCTGAGCAGCTCACATCAGGGCTACTTCTGCAGCGCCACATGTCAAGCTAGGGAACTGGTCAAAATTTAAACTAACCCCACCTTTTTTTCCCTTTTTATACAGGTTTTCTTAATTCATTTATGTTTCTTGACCCGGTTCACAGGTGGCCTCCAAAAGAGTGGTACCAACCCAAGCGAACAGGGAAGGGGAGAAGCACATCACAGAAGTGACCTTTTAGAGGACACCAGTAAGCACTGGGTGAAGACGCCACAAAGACTGCCACAGCCATTTCAGCACTGCTCACGGATGGGAATGAACACTGCGGGGGCAGTTACATGATGCTTCTCTTTCAGCAGCAGCAGGCTTGAAAAATTGTCAACCTTGCTTACCTTCAGCTACTCATTATCATCTCATGCTACACTTTTTCAGAAGGATATTTTTAGCCTGGATTATTTCAGTAAACTATTTCACTGCATGGCATCATAAACCCTTAGGCTGGCATTGAAGGGGCTGTGAAGCGCGGCACAAGGAAGGGAGCTAACAGCCACCTCTTTAATTGGCTCCACAACAAATACCAGAACTACCTGTAGATACATCTCATGACTGCAGTTTAGCAAGAAGCTCAAATAGATACATTAAAGTCAGTAGATCTACTTCTAAGTTCAAAGTTCAGTTTGCATTTTGAGGTGGTTTGCTTTCTTGATTTATTTTTAAACCCTCAATCAGAAGCTATATTCACCTCTAAACATGTTAAATCAAATGCACGAATAAAAGAAAATGTCCACCCTTCACCAATTCTTTAAACAAGAAAAGTTTGTAGAAAGCAGCAATTCTGTTTCATGAGACCAACTGATGTAGTTAGTACAAAACCAAAAAGCCTTTCTGGCAAGCCCTTCTTCAGTTAGCTCAAATTTATATTCCTGTTAAGAACAACATTCCCTCTTTACACGTACAGGATGAGAATAAAGGAAGAAAACAAAATTTTGAAAAAGATTAATCTGACTTCTATAAGAAGAAAAGCATTTTAAAGCTCCAAAATCACTTCTCCTGTGGTAATGTCAATAAGGAGAAAACATCACAGAAAACACGGAATGATTCAATTAGTCCACTGATCATTATTGTACGAATCCTACTGTATGTACTGTACTGACATACGTTCCAGTCAGATCACCTGCTACCATCTCAAATCTACACCAAGAATGCGAGTCTTCAATTTCATTCAGGATTCATTTCAGCAATTTCAGAAGCAAAATAACCCATTTGTTGGGGAGCATAACATAGACCTAAACAAACAGTATACACTATAGTGAAAGGAGACACAAGTATGAAACAATACTAAGACAAATACAGAGACAAAAAAAAAGATAACTAGATGGACTAAAATCACATCAATATTATCTTTTCTTCAGTAGGATAAGTTACGTAAATTTATTCATCTTGAAGGTTACTGCTACAAGTCATCCAAATTCTCTGACAGTGTCTGAAATATGTCAGCAGTAATGAAATTAAAACAGTATTATGCAAGACATCACCAAGATATCATCTGAAGTAATATGCATTTCAAAACAGGATAGGACTGCTGGACTGCAGTTTCAGTAATTCCACTAAGTTCACACAGGAAAATGAAATCTCAAAATAGCATCTTTGATAGCAGCATCAACAGGCACACCGAGAATCAGTTTCAACTTTCAGGGCACTCTAAATGCTGGACATCATCCCATGATCCCCATTCAAGTATTTCCACTTGCTCATATTAACTTCTCTGTTCACTGAACCCTGCACTGAGTCATTTCAGCATGCTAACCCTACAGAAAGTTAACCATTTGTTTTGTTGCATATACTTTCTTCTGTGTTAGTGCGTATAATGGCACAGCAAAAGACCAGATGAACACCGATGCCAGTGCAAAGGAGAAGATCAGAAAACTGTCCAGGGATTTTTTTTTTTTTGCTGGGTGCAGTGAACACAGAACTAGAGCAAGGTATGTCACAGGAGCAAAGCACCGGGTGAAAGGACGAGTACATCAGCTCACTTTGCCCCTTGAAACCGCAGCCTAAGTACATCCAAGTTCTCTTGCAACTTTTTTATGAGAAATTACAGAGACGCAGTTCACTGCTGCACATGCAGCAGTAGATAAGGAGAACTTGATTGTATAGGAAAGTCAATTTGGAGTGCTTCAACACAGACCCAAGTCTGGCTTCTAATACAGTCCCCAAGGCAAAATAGACAAAAAAGTATCCTTGCGTACACAAACGAGCCAGACATATATGACGTTCCACTTAAAAATAATTTTTTTTTAAAATCACAAAAATCAAGCCTCATTCCCATATCCTTAAGTAAATATCCCCCAACAGCTGTGAGCTGCTCCTTTTTATTAGCTGGCAAGCAACACTTTGCTAGCAGACACCAATGTTTTGCAAAGCACTGTCTGTGTGTACACAGAAAAGACATACAAAGCAAGAGGCCCCAGTTAAAAAGTCACCTTGGAAAAGACGCTCTTTTTAATAAGGATTAAAATAATTGAGAGCATTTGCACATTCAAGATGATGGCTTTCACCATTTTCTGTCAGGGAACACAACAGTTAAATAGCCAGGCTTGTCGTTCTTGTGGTTATTTGCCCTGACGTGTCGGTATTGGCAAAGGGAGATTCCAGTTACCTTTTTGCAGGGCTCAGCACAGATTACACAAAGAGCAGAGCAATTCACCCAGTCCTCCTCACCCCGCTGAGGACAAGAAGGTTATCGGTCTGGAAGACACAATTAGGGGTTTCTCAAGCAGGCACTTAGCAAGAAACACTATGCAAAACCTGTTTATTATGTTTCCACGCCGCTATCGTTGCCTCTGAGCTCCACCCATCCCCAATCTATGTTTATACAGGTGAATTGCCAAGGAAAGAAACACTTCCTCCGCACCTGAGCCTCACAGTTTAATTCTTCACTTGCTCAGATTCATAAAAACCTGATAAAATGCCAAAAAGAATTTCCGTAGAGGTGAGCAAACAAAGGACAATAAATGCATGACAAAGAGGTAGCAAACAAGGCTATGGCAGTTAATTATTGCCAAGGTTAAGTGTCTAATTTCTCTTTCACAATACAGGTCTGGCTACCTGGGAACACACCCAGGTGAGCTTGAAGGACCAGAAACCACTGAAAGGAAATTACACAGTGGGAAAAGAATCCAAGAGGCATCCACAATGTCTCAAACCTCCCAAGCCCTTCGTCTTAGCCTGAGGCCGGCTCTACAAAAGGGTAGGTATGAACATACGTGTAATTTTGCTCAACCTCTCTCCTTCTCATCCACCTTTTTGAGAGCACGTAACTAGGAAGGTTTGAGGAGCAAAGCCAACCCATCCTGCAAAGCGCCAGGCATCTCCTAGAAGAGGCTGAGAGATAAGCAGGCAGGGCAGGAAGGAAGAAAAAGCTTCTTGTATCAGATTCTGAATCATGGCCTGCCATGGAAAAAAGCCCCCAGGAGCATTGACCGATGGCAGTGCAGGAGGTGACCATCTTTGACGTTGCCACTGGGTTTCTGCCAAAGGATTCAACTTCACTCCAAAAGAGAACAAATGCAATGGGTATTGCAGAGCCCTCTGTGGGCTTGGAGAAACAGATCAGCTCACTCCCATATGGGGAAGTCACTAATTATAGAGTATAGTCTTACAGCTGTCAAATTTGCAAGACAGGGGCAGCACCCAGGTCAGCAGAGCAGCTGGGGGCTGATGCATCTGGCCATCTAGTAACACCTATGATCTTCAACGACACGGAATCCTTCTCTATGTCAAACGCCCGAGGACTGTATTTGTTTTCTTATTTCCATATTACAGACTCAGGCTCACTATCTTTCTAACATTTTTCCAATCACTCTCTGTAGCGCTGATTCCCAAACCATAGTCTGGGAATTGGCAGCATGTGGCAGCCAGTGCCAGGAACCACCATTAAGTGAAAACGTCAAATTTGTTTCTCTTGTATGGCCTGTAAGAAAGTCTGAGAGTTCACAGTGTTCTTGTGGTGGAAACCACTGCTTTTGGTATTGTTTAATATACACAAACTATCACAGGAAGCGATCAACTGCCGGCACACAAAGTCTGCAGTTAATCTTTGATGTTAGCTGTAATGCTATCCTAAAAGCTGCCTGGCTACAATGCAGACTCCTTTACATGTTTTATTACAATTATATTGTCTATGCTGACTACTGACAATATTGCAACTGGAGTCACCGGTCCAAGTGGTGAATGATCAGTCCTCACATGTAAACCAAATATTCTCTAATTTATTCTTTCCCAGCTGACCAGGAATCATGTCTGCAATCTTAGGCACCATCTGCAATAAAGCAGCAAATCTCCAGCAGATAGTTCCAGTTACCCTAAATGCAAGGGGGAAAGCACTGCACACTGTATAAACTCTGTCCACCTACCAAAAGGTACTGGAGAAAGAAGTCTATAGCTCAAACCAAAAGCCTGTATCTTTCACCATTGACAAATTATCTAGTCAGGGAGTGGGAGAGAGCACTACAGGGCCGAAGTCACATCATGTACTTTTGCCTTTATTTCCATAGAAGCAGCTTTTTGTTTGACTGCAAGTGGTTTTGTTCAGGTGTAGTTTCTAAGTTGGCCTAAGCTGACCAGACCACACCATGGCCAAAAGAAGCAGCCCCTGACTTCCCCCGCCATTTGTATTACCAGGTCCTCCGTTATGTCAGCAGTCAGGCAGCTGACCAGTGATGTGGATTAAAATAATGCTACTTCAAAGAGGTTTACAGCAAATGGCAGACCGAAAAATTCTCTCCAGTAAAAGGCTTCAATTCCAAAGATCTGTACTTAACCTGATGACCATAGACTGTACCTAAGACTGCACACAAGCCAGAAGTCATGCGTCGAATACATCACCATGGTACAGAAAAAGAATTAATGATGCATATACTCAACTGGGCAGATCCTAAGACTGCTATTCAGAATTTCAAATCCACAAGCAAGGAGTCAGCACAGATAAACAGGTGCTGGAAACCTGAATGTTAACATCAAACTTATATCCAAGTTATTACATTGTTCTCCTAAAGCATGTCTTGGACCAGTATTGTAAGAGGAAAGCATTTAACAAAGCAGAAATAGACTGAGGATCACCAGCAGAGCAAAGAACCCAGGCCTGAAATATGAGGGAGTTTTGCACATATACCTTCGGCTGGGGCTGCACGGCTAGAAGGCGCATCCCCTGGGTGGTGGATAGGGGATCCCTCTCTGGAGGGTGCACTGGATAAAACTGAAGAAGGCGCCGCAAACCAACGCAGCCTAAGGGAAGGCCACCCTGACAGAAAAACCACTGGCCCTCCAAGTCATGGGGGTTGGGCAGGAGGCCAACTACCTCCTCCCGGGGGAAAAAAAAAAAAAAAAAAAAAAAAAAGTTGCAGAAACAACGAGCATCAGAAATGGCGGAGATTGAGAAAATTGGTAACGAAGTGAGGAGGAGGAGATGGAGCTGGATCGGTCGTGTCCTGAGGGGGAAACCAACGGAAGACTGCGCTGTGGCCCTTGACTCCAGAGCACGCAGCAGCGGACCGATCGAAGTGGAAGAACGATGTTCGCGCCTTGTGTGCCTCCTGGCACTGAGAGAATTCAGATCAGATTTGCACATATAAACTCTGATACACTGTCACAATTTACCAGGAAAAGCTGGCCTTGTGAACATCAAGTTCACCCTACAAAATGCTTTGTACTAAGCGCTTGTCACAGACACACTGCCTATCTTGCTTTTGTTAAGTAAACCTAAGTACGTGAATTAAAAGACTACTCAAGTGGGCATGACACCTCAAAAAAACCCCCTCATTTCTAAAAACTCTTGTGATTATTACAATTATAGCTTCTTTATTGTGTGTCTGTTGAAAAGCCTGGTGTAAAGTCTGGGTAAAGAAAAAGCATACAGCACTGCCTGATACTAGATTTGGCCCATATCAGTCTATTTATAGCTTAATGTTTGGATGATGGAGTAAGTTTGGGGTTGGACTAGATGATCTCAAGCAGTCCTTTCCAGCCTAAACAATTCTGTGTGAAGAGTCTGAAAATGAATGTTGTTTAATGTGAATTCCTTTGCTGGTATGTAGTAATGTTCCATTCAGTCCCCAGCAAACAACCTAGGAAAGGGAATCTAAACTTGAAATATGCTTGTCCTGGGTTTTAAAAAGAAGCAAAAACCATGAGAAATTAAAACATGCTGCCTTGCATCACCTAAATTCCAGCTTCTACACTGTGTACTGAAGACAGCACAGATGCTCAGGAAGTCAAACGAAAACGGATGCATACCAAAATTTGACCTGTAAAGCAGTGACAACTTTTGGCTTTCCTGACTGACTAATATTACTTCATGACCCTCATTGCCACAGAAACAGGATAACCCAGGCCACTGACCACGTAATCTGTGATCTTGCTTCTATCAATGACCAATACCTGAACCTTCGCAGGAAGGACAAGAAAGTTTGCAGTGACCTACAGCCTCTTATGCAGTGTTGTATGCACAGGCAAGTAGTCTGGCAGCCCTATGCTCAGCACTTGCAACCTGCTGGGTGATAAGAGTTGGCACACAGTTGTTACCTTCATTCCTTTTTTAGGACCCATAGCAGTCGAACGAAGAATTAGGCCACCTGCTCCCTCCTCCAACGAACACAACATAATATTCTCATTTAAACCACTCTTCTACAGATAGTCAGTGTAAACCAGGCATTTTGAGCAGCAGTGGCCTCCATTAATTCCTTAGTTACAAGATCTTACACACTTTTGGTCATAACTTTTCAGAAGATATTGGTACACATCTTAAGCACTGGCCTTCTGCCTGCTCTTGAGATTTTAAATAAATTCCCTTCAATCACCGTGATACAGATTTAGTGACATTTCTATGTGTGTTTCTAGAACTACCCAATACTCTTCAGATAAAATCTCACTAGATATTTAAGCCAGATACAAGAACATTCATTCATTCATTCTAAACTCAGAAAACATTATTTTGGAGAACTTAGGGTGTAGGAAGTCTGAAACAATCTCCTATCAGTTACTCAGTTTTATGAGAGGCACTGAAGCGGTGGTTCTGCCTCTAGTCATGTTCACAACTGTCATTAATAATATCCCGACTGCCAGTAAGCAAAACATATAAATAGCCCCAGGAATAAATGGGAAGAACAACACATCTACTCAGAACTATTGTGCACAGAAGTTAATTCAAGTGACAAAACAGGTATGCACTTCAGTCTCCCCTGGCCTGTCACATAACACTGCAAGAGCAAACGGTCAAGTGAGTCTTTCACTAAGCTGCCAGAGGTGTGTAAACCAGGTTTTCAGACAGGCCACTTCGACCTCTGTCTGACCTGACATAAATTTAAGAGAAACATCCTAGTGATAAACATCAAAGACTTTACAGGAGTATGTGGAAGGCACCTGCGTGAGTCAGGAAAACTCAGGTAGAGCGGGGTGGGGTATTATCTTTATTTGCAGTGTGCTTTAAGCAGCCCCCTAACACCACGTACCCACACACATGCTCGCTCTCAGGGATGCTGGGGTCAGAACAGGGGCAGCACAGCCAGCTAGAGCAGCGGCTTCCTCCACGCTTTGGATCACAGGAGATCTGCTCGATAATTGTTGACTCCTATTTCGTAGTGTATGCTGTGTTGTTGGGAGAGGACATACAATGCTTGATTTGAAGAGCAAGTGAGATGTCTTGGATATTATGTTCTGGGAAGCAGTAGAAACTTTTTATTTTGTTGTGCTTTTAACATATACATTGAACGATGTGTACAACTACTGAAGCTATAGTTTCTCTGAGCTTTTTATTTTAGAATTACATACAGGATCTTGTGAGCTGCAATATCCCCAAAATCCTCAGTTAGAAACATTCAGAGACTCACTTAAAACAGATGATGTATATGAGGGCTTTTTTAACTTAGAAAAAAAAATCCTTTGGCTACAAAGAAGGCTTTCGATATATGTCTATATTCTATTCTACATGAAGTTCTTCCCCAACTAGCTTAAGAGACTGAGTAAGAACATTAACAAGGTGACATGCAAATTCTTACTTCAGTTACAGATACTAACTTTGATGCTTCCACTACCTTAAAGATATATTAATAATGACCATTTTAGCAGAAGTTGCCAACTGTTCAGGAATTTGGAACTATCATCAGTGGAAATGAAGACGCAGTACCATTTCTCTTCTGTACATACCACTGTCATCCCCATGTTTATGAAACCAGCTTTGGCTTTTGACTTGAGGCAGACTTGAAAGTACCTTTCAGCTCCAATCCACCCTAAAACCACTGCTTCCTCTTCCTCAGGGTGCTGGTATGCCAAGGTTGATCTTCCTGTTGTAAGATATGAATTATTTCCACAAAATTCACTGTAGAATTTTTGTGACCAGAAACAATTTCAGTCTGACCAGTCTTTTTCATAAGTTGCTATAGGTTATATACCTGATATACAAAGGCTATTTCCTACGAGGTAAGAGAAGTATGTACACTCAGTCTTGGCAAAAGCTGATGGCTGCAATAGCAGCCTCTCAACATTTTCACCCTGAGGTGGTCCCTACAGCACTAATTGGGGTAGAAGTGCCAAAGAGCAAGATGAAAATTTTCACCTGCATTTTAAAATCTGTCAGCTCACATACACACACGCTCTCCCTAAATGCTGGTGGTATTTTTCAAATAATTGTTTTGCTCCAAAAATTCACCAGAAAGAAAGCTGCTACCCAAATTACTGGAAGAACTTGAGAAGCATCCCAAGCCAACAAATAAAAAGTTTACCTTATAGAAATTGTTTAACATGACATGTAACTCATGCAGTTTTTGCAGTATTAATCTAACACTTAACCACAGTGTTTATGAAGTTGATCTACCAGTTTTGCTTACTTCATCTGATTTACCTAAGACAAATACATTAGGTGTCTGAAATATTGTATCTGGCCCTGGGCAAGGAAATCTAAAGAAGCGTTATATTTTATTTATTGGTAACATGGAAACAGACATAATTCTGACCAATGAACATGGGACCTTTGGTCAGTGTTTACCAGTAACAAAATTGCACTGGCTGGAAGGTACTTAACAGATCTGCAAATAATTTAACTACCACGTCAGAAACCTGTTCTTAAAAATACTACTGCAAGACTGTCTCCAGCCACTACTGTCACCTTCAGATCGTCCTCAGGATGCAATCTGGATTGCAAAACATACAAAGGTGTATTCAGCCTAAAATGATAGGACCATAAGCTCACTGACTCTTGGGATGTTTGAAATTTGGATCTTATTCAGAATCTCATGACTGGATCTTATCTCCCATTTTATACTGACTAAGAGATGGCACATGGTCCAATTTTCTTCTGTGCTAAAAGCATATAGTGTGAGAATAGTGTTCAGATCACTCACTACTGATAAAGTCAGTATCACCGCTGCAAGAGCTAATATCAGTTGTGTCCTCCATTTAGGCGTCATTTATCCATTATCCATCTACTGTTTGTGAATCGATCATATTTGAGAAGTCGTAGCAGTCCGGTGAAGTTCCCGCTGACTGGAAATGGGGAAACATAACCCCCATTTCTAAAAAGGGAAAAAAGGAAGATCTGGGGAACTACAGGCCAGTCAGCCTCACCTCTGTGCCCAGCAAGACCATGGAGCAGATTCTCCTGGAAACTGTGCTGAGGCACATGGAAAACAAGGAGGTGATTGGTGACAGCCAACACGGCTTCACTAAGGGCAAATCGCGCCTGACAAATTTGGTGGCCTTCTACGATGGGGTTACAGCATTGGTGGATAAGGGAAGAGCAACAGCTGTCATCTACCTGGAGTTGTGCAAAGCGTTTGACACTGTCCCGCATGACATCCTTGTCTCTAAATTGGAGAGACATGGATTTGTCAGCTGGACCACTCAGTAGAAAAGGAATTGGCTGGATGGTCGCACTCAAAGAGTTGCAGTCAACAGCTCGATGTCCAAGTGCAGATCAGTGACGAGTGGCGTTCCTCAGGGGTTGGTATTGGGACTGTCACTATTTAACATCTTTGTCAGCAACACGGACAGTGGAACGAGTGCACCCTCAGCAAGTTTGCCGACGACACCAAGCTGTGTGGTGCGGCTGACACGCTGGAGTGAAGGGATGCCATCCAGAGGGACCTTGACAGGCTTGAGAGGTGGCCCCGTGTGAACCCCATGAAATTCAACAAGGCCAAGTGCAAGGTCCTGCACATGGGTCAGGGCAATCCCAAGCACAAATACAGGCTGGGCAGAGAATGGATTGAGAGCAGCCCTGAGGAGAAGGACTTGGGGGTGTTGGTTCATGAGAAGCTCAACATGACCCAGCCATGTGCACTTGCAGCCCAGAAAGCCAACCGTATCCTGGGCTGCAGGTCAAGGGAGGTGATTCTCCCGCTCTGCTCTTGTGAGACCCCACCTGGAGTACTGTGTCCAGCTCTGGGGCCCCCAACATAAGAAGGACATGGACCTGTTGGAGCAGGTCCAGAGGAGGGCCACGAAGATGATCAGAGGGCTGGAGCACCTCTCCTATGAAGACAGGCTGAGAGAGTTGGGGTTCTTCACCCTGGAGAGGAGAAGACTCCAGGGAGACCTTAGAGCAGCCTTCCAGTACCTGAAGGGGGTCTACAAGAAAGCTGGAGAGGGACTTTTTACAAGGGTGTGTAGAGATAGGACAAGGGGTAATGGCTTTAAACTGAAAGAAGGTAGATTTAGATTAGATACAAGGAAGAAGTTCTTCACTATGAGGGTGGTGAGGCAGTAGAATAGGCTGCCTAGAGAAGTTGTGGATGCCCCCTCCCTGGAAGCGTTCAAAGCCAGGTTGGCTGGGGCTTTGAGCAACCTGGTCTAGTGGAAGGTGTTCCTGCTCGTGGCAGGGGGGTTGGAACTAGATGATCTTTAAGGTCCCTTCCAACCCAAACCATTCTATGATTCTATGAACTGCTCAAACTTCTGACTCACTCCAGTTTATTTTGCCTCTGGACACTGTATGTCTGAAAAAACTCCCATTCTTTGTCAGCAGTGTTCCCTCAGCTCCTTACAAAAGAACAAAAGCAAATTTTACAAATTTGGTGGAATGAGGAGGAAATGAGAAACACATACGTGAAATATGCACAGCGAACAGTCTTTAAAATTGTATTTTAGAATCAGCTCAGCTTCATCTGAATTTGGGGGGGAGGGGAATCCATACTCAACACTGAAAATAATAGACATTTTGTCAGCAATTATTTTTTGGCAAGATGATAAGGGAATTTTACTGATCCTTCTAGATCTGTCTATGCATCTTTTTCCAGTAACCTTTAAAATGTGTGTGCTTTCCAGTAGGAGCACAGGCTGGAGAGATTCCACAGAGGAGTCATTTCCTGGTCAGAAAAGACCACTTTGGGGAAATAGTGCCCTGGCAGAACATAACCCTGGCACATCCACACAACATGCCTCTTCCGCGCTCCAAATTTTACTGAATTAATTTCACTGAATGGAACAATTTATTTGTGTAGAGGCTTCAGCAAGACCTGGTGAGGAGAGCTGAGGCAGTTATTTTCACTAGCATTGTTATAACCGCTGTTCACTTGCAGGCATTTTCAAACCTTTCATAGTTAAGAGAAGTGCCTTTGGTACAACTCCTGTGTCTCTAAATCAAGAGTTTTAGGGGCTTTTGTAAGTTTTATAGCCACTGGTAACCAATTTCAATACTATACAGATGAACACATAGTCCTTTACCTTTACTTGTACACAAGCAAAAATGGTAAGGCTACAATACCCAGAAAGTCCCAAAGCCTGCCCAAAAAGTGCCTGAACTTCAGAAAAAAAAAAAAAAAAAAAAAAAAAGATTATAAGTAGTGAAATTGTAGGTCCTATCTACCACAGTTAAGATAAAGAGAAATCCAAGTGCTAACTGCTAGTACCCAAGCCACCTTTCAAAAAGTCAAGATGACTCTTAGGCTTTCTCCAGGACTCCTTGCTCTCCTTTCCCCCAGCCATTTAACACAAGAATGTTTTTAAGATGACCAGGAGATCTAAACTATGTTTCTTTCCCTCTTCTAGGTCATAAGGTAGACCTAACATTTGTCTCTGATCCAAAACTGAACACTGACACTGCAGCTCAGGCCCAGGCACATGGGAGAGGTCAGCATGCTGTGGAGTCTACAACATTAAAGAAAAAAATGGCAATTTGTTTCATTTTTTTAATCATGCAAATAAACACTGCTATTTGAAACTCATGTGGTTTTGCATTTATAGAATTTCACTGTCCTGCTTGTAGTCTGCTCAATAATATTAGGCCGGGTTGTAATATTTCTAACTTCTAAACAACCTGAACAGCTACTATTTAAAATAAGTCAAATCTACCAAAAAAGGTTCCCCCATCCTCCTTTCCTTGCCTGTAAATGTCAATATTTTCTTCATTTCAAAAATTGTTGTGCTTTAAATTCCAACAGGGTAAGCAGGGGGAATGATGTTCTTATAACTTACAAGGTATGAGAACATCCAGTAGTGACAAAAAACCCAGAAGTTACACAATGGATTCCTTCATGTTTTGGTAAGTCACAACAACTAGAAACAGGCATTTTAATTAGTCCCAACTAGAAACAAATATTTCAATTCTAACAAAAAGAGGAGGCCCAGAGCTCTGCAGTGTAACATAGAACATTTTCTTCCAAGATAGTGGGTAGACTCAAGGTATCAGATCACTAAATCAGTAGTATTTTGACTTCATTACAGACCACTGATCAACTCCCATGATTTTGCTGGATAAATGCTGGTAAACATAATGATCCGTTTTGTAAGTCAGCTTAAGATATCATTGGATGCACAGCAACACCTCAATTTACGCTACCTCTCTTGGGGGGGGGCGGAATAGAGCTGGACACCTGAGTGGAAATCAAGAAAATCACAGGGAACCACAGAAGAAAACCCTCAATTTTCCTAATATTCCACAGGCACGTTCAAGCCCTATGTACAATGGATATATATTTTCCAAATGTTTCAGCTACTTTTTTTTTTTTTAACCTACTGTTCCTGCTTCTAAAGTCCAATTTGCAGTTATCTTAGGGGATGTCAAGTGTACAGCAAATTAAGTTTTTGAAGTATGCAGTAACAAAGTTTGTCCTATACCACTGTTACTATACAGGAAGTTGTTTTAGTTCCTCATCTAAGCCCAAGGAAAGCATGGCTTAAGGAGATGCCAGCAAAAAAGCATTAATTCTATCCTGCCCAAAGTATCTTTAAATGACAACAGTATTATAGATAGGTATGCCCCCTTTAGAAGCACAAAACAACTGACAACCACCCCAAGATTTAAGCCAAAGAATACCAAATGTATACAATATCTAATGGTCAACTCGGTCATAAAAAGTGTATAGGACCTATATTGGTGCTCTCAAAAAGACAACGTGTCGCTGTATGTTAGGCTGTCCAACCTTCTCCCCACATTACTGTCTGCTTACAAAGGAAAGTAAAGCTTTATATTGCAAGGTCGAAGTGGTGGGGCTTTCACAGGTGTGGTATCTGTATTTCTAACAACAGAGAAAAAAACATGAAACCATACAAATCACAAAGGAATGAATGCCCCTTGGGTGACAAACCTCTAAACTGTCTTGGAAGTCATAAGTAACCCTATGAAAGCGAAACAGTATGCACAGCCTGAAGCTGAGAACGGACCTTTCAAAAACAAAAACAAACAAACAAACAAACAAAAAAAAAAAATCAAAAAAATGAATTGTACCCTTCTACATTTCTGCACAACTCTAAGAAAAAAAAAAATCAGTTCACATTTAATTAGAGGGAAAATATACCTTGGAAAGAAACTGTGTTTTGCAAATCATGAAAATTACAGTGCTATTTCCCTTGTAACTAACATAGCATCACTAATTTCTAATGTGAAAGACCATAAAACTGTTAGGTGGTGGAAAGAACAGTAAATTCTAGGTATTTGAAGATTTAAACAGAACTATTTTGGGGTTTATTAGGCATATCAAAATCATGGCTAAACCCCAGCAGTAGGCTGGTGCTTTTAGGAAAACTGTAGTTAAATCAGTAAAAGTTTATATTTCTTGGCACACAGGCACCATCCTAACAAGTCTCTTTAAAATCGAGTATCTTGGTGGAGGTAACGTTTACTGTTTACTATACTGCTGGTTGTTAGGGGTTACCATGAAGGTCCTGTTTTTCCATGACATCAGCTGCATTCCAACAGAAATGTGTGCCCAGGAGTTTTAGTAATGACTGTAGTCTCCAAGTACTGAAACCTTGGCCAAAATCCTCTACACCTGCAGACCAGCTGAGTAAAATGAAAAACCCAGAAGAATTTAACTGGAATTTCTGACTTAGTTCCTAGTAAATAAGAAATTATTATTTTTGTTCCTCAAAACTGTTGTTGAAAGTTGTTTGGACCAAACTTTCAGTATCTGCTAATTGTTGCTCCTCATTCAACTAACTGCTTGACGCGAGACCCCGCAAGTTCAGTTTGTCAGAAGTGCAATGCGCTCCACACCAAATCAAATCAGAGGTCAAAGGTAGTCCAAAACAGGGTGCACAAATTTTCCAAAATTAGTATGTCTTACCCGCCTTACATCTCTCTGTCATCTGTTTCTTTTTCTAAAATGCTGACGAAAATATTCCATTCCCATTGAGATACCATGAAAAGCCAACTGTTTGTGAAACATACAGATCCTATAGTCTTGAGTAAAATCCCATGAAGACATGAACAATCTTCAGAGCAGCCGTCACGCTGTTTGCAGAAAATAAAGTATGGAGCTACACCCTGAACACTGAGGAAAAACCAGAACGCTATAGCAGTGGTAGATGTTATCCTCTGTGTGGACAGCATTAAAGCGTGTAAATGACACCCGTGGAACCATTTAGCAAAGTATATCTACCAACAGCAGCAAAGTAGTAGAAGAGTTTTGGACTCTCAAGTTCTGCCTATGCTACAGATCTTATTAATTAGCCGTCTGCCACGTGAGCAGCCCCTGGTCTCTACACAGAGGCCACCCCTGCAGCCCACTCCAGCTACCAAAACCTTGCCACATAAACCCAACACACCCAGGTAACCCTGTTATACAACCAACAGTATCCAAGTGGGTTTATTTGAACCTGAGGCCCAAAATAAAAAACATCATGATATGAGACTGAAGACTACAAAAAAGAAGAAAGGGTTCAGACTCAATACACAGAAGCAAATAAAACCCTTTCTTTTTGTATTTATTAATGCTAGATATCACATTTTTATTAATACCATGTTATTACAGTACTAGGGCAGGTAATTCCTAGCGCAAAGAAAAAAGCCAGTTATTAGGCAAAAAGCGTGGGAATGTTTGCATTATAACACGCACCAGTTCCTGACACTACTTCGTACAGGGCTACTGCAAGTTCTCATTAAGAAGCACCACAAAGCAGAAAACTTTCTTACAAGATAACTCAATAGAGGTTATTGTTTATTCATCAATAGAGAAAGAATTTGAAATCCATCATCTCAGCTCTAGACACACAAGAACATCCATACCGAGAGGATTGCTATGCCAAAAATTTAAAACAGCTTCCTTTACTCAGTTCTTTTCTTTGTTGGTAGAAGCCTACTACAACTAGTAACATGCAAAGCATGGAAAGAAAATCTCTATTCTTTATAGAGAAGAAGGTTAATTTGGGGAAAAAAAAAAAGCCTTACTGACAAAATGATTTATAACGGACACTCTTAGGTTAAAGAATTGTGCCAACAACTGCTACGTACTTATTAGTGTAAATCATTATTCTCCAGTCAGAAACAATTCTCTCACTGGCAACAACATTCATCTGTTATGTTTCTGATTTTGGTTTTCAGTCAGCATATGCTGTAAACAAAGACTGTTCACTCCATCTTTGTTTCCTTAACTGTTAAAATGGGTGAAGGACAAAGTAAGCATATTTTTGTAATAGTTACCGAACAGCTGAGTTTATGCAATCTCTACCTGTGTGACCAGGACATGGCAGTTCTGCAAAATTACATTTCCTGGAAGGCAAGCAAAAAGGGGAGTACTTGGCCATTAGTACTGAGAACACAGGCATTAAAGCTGCTGTATGGAAAACTGGCAAATGTTTGTGTGCAAACCACTAATTTCCTCACTACTCCCAAAAGTCCACTCAGTCTTTGCCTTTGCCCTTCAATTTGCAGGGTTTTGGAGAGTCATCAACTTCCCTTTTGATTTGATTTCCTGTTTTCTTTTGGACCGTCTTCTTTTTAACGCCAGGTGTCTTTACCTTATCCCTTGGGTAAGATAACTCTGCACTAGTTTTGCCCAGCTCAGCCAAAACAGCAGCTAAGCCACAGGTCCTACATCTGTATGATGGACTCCTGCAGCATCTGTCTGAAAGGACAGAACATAGTGACAACCTTTGAACACTGCTAAGACCCAGCAAGTGATACTATTACAGACAGATAATTGTCAGTAAGCAAGAGCTCAGACAGGGCTGTAACTGCATCTCTCAGAAGTTTAGAGGAATGTAGTAAGCATGGGATAAATCCTGACTCACAGACATGAGCCTGCAACTATCTCCAACAGAACTGGAAGGAATGCAGACCAGTTGTGCAGAGGAAGGGAGCAGGATGCCAAGACAGTGCAGACTCCAGTTTGTGCTACAGAATAGTCAGAAACTTACTGACAAATTCCAACCGCAGTTTCTGCTTCCAATCCAGGAGCCTTGCCGCATGATAATATGGAGGACTACCACGAAGACAGAGGAACAGTATATGCATCCATTGGTCAACTTTTCACAAAATGAAAATGCCAGGGATGTGCGAACTACTGAATCAATGTCTTCAGAGCAGGCCTGACAAATTCCTTTCTCCCAGTAAGGTACTTAACATGAATTGCAGTTACGTAGTCCAAATTCTTGGGGAAGATCTTAATCCTTCAATATTGAGGCACATACGTTGCAATACATATCTTCTAAGCACTACCATCATTACTCTTACAATCTTTGTGCATCTGTCACATGATTGAGACTTAAATGGTTTTGGATTTTTTTATACTCTCTTTCTATTAAAAAAAGCTTTTAAGGTCCATGAAGAGTGAAATACACTGAAGAGTACTGCTTTAGCTGCATGTCATGTTCTTAACAGAACTTACCTTATGAAATCAGGTAGAGATTTTTGGGGGTTTTTTTTTGGTTGGTTGGTTGTTTTTTTGTTTGTTTTTGTTGTGGGTTTTTTGGGGGGTTTTTTGGTTTTTTTTGTTTTGTTTGTTTTTTTTTTTTTTTTTAAAAAAGCCCAGTCTTTACTACTAAAAATTGCTATCATCTTCATTTTATACTCTTGCATATAGTTGGGTCTCCAGAACCTTAGGTAGGAGCAGCACTTACTTCCTAAAGGAAGTATGCTCACTCCAACCAAAATACTATGAATGTGGAAATGGTAAATGGTTCCAATTTTGTCAGTTAGCACATCAGACAGAAGAACAATTACATTTAAGAGCTATCATTTGCATTATGTGCTTAAGGTCCACCAGACTTGTGTTAATATAAAGCAAGTTGTACTCTAGCAATTCAGGAAGACATTTGTTTCAAATCTTAGGGAGCCAGACTTTTTTCTGCACCTTAATTACTTTAACTACTAAGGGAAAGAGCTGCTTTACCTACAGAAAACAGAGGCCTTAGAGGCATCAGCAATCCATTACCTTCTGGCCAGTTCTACCATTGCACTCCTTTGTGCTGCTCAAACTAAATTTAATTGAACTCTGCAGGGCAGGTGCCCCTACGTGAACTAAAGATCACGAACCACCCTTCACAAAGGTATGCTCCAGGTTCCCATACCACTACGCACAGAGCTTTGTGCTGCAGCCATCAGGGATGATGAAAGCTATCTTTGGCCATGAATTTCCAGTAAATTTAGCTTTGTGATGCTGAAGGAAATAGTACCGGTGATTAAACAAACACCCTTTTGCAAGCCAGTGTGTGGGAGACAAATGAAAAAAGTGTATTACTGTGCACAAAGACTTCCATGAACTTCTGGCAGGAACAAAAGCGTTGTCACCGTTTGTGTTGAATTCCAGGGATATTTGACCGCAGCTTATCTCAAACTCTTGTGAAGCTTTAAGTCTACAGGGGATATTTGATGTTAGACATCCCACAGGCTTATGCAGTGCTGCTCTGCCCTCTTAAATGGCAGCTCTACTGCCTCCAGCAACTGGCTGCATAGCAGCAGCAAAAACAATTGGACTTTGCTGCTACATTTGCTGTGATGAGAAGGTCCCAGTCCTTTACACAGTAATGCACATTTCTAACTATAAACGCGAGTAGCATTAGTAAAGTCCAGAACATCTGTGTGATTTCTTATAGAATACAAGCCTAATAAGACACTTACAAAGACTAATCACTAGCAAATTACTCATGTCAGACTTAAGATTCAAGGTCAATATTAAATGTTACCTTTAATGCTTTTTTATATTGTTTTGTTACATTTAATGGCACTTCAATAACAAAAATGTAAAACCATTTAAAGTCCTGTTGTGTTACTAGCATTTTTTTCCCATACTGTAACTTACATGCAATTCAATTTTCACAGCCATCCAGTCTCTTCATAAATGAGTTCACTAGAACACTGAAGAATAAATCTCTAACACTGAAAAACAATAGGAAAACAAACTAGCCTTGTGACTATGCCTTTATGCTTTCATCAGCCTCACCTATCCAAAACAAATGTTTGGCTGTACAGCATGTAACTGAAGTGAGGGAATTGGCAGCACCTCACTTGTAAGTGGATTTTTATTTACTTCCATTTATAAAAGGTGTCATCCCAAGGCAGCGTTTAATTGTTTTAAAACACAATCACCATCACTGTCACCACATAAGCATGCAGAAAAGTCGGTATTTTCCATGCTATATACCTTAGCATATGCAATACTGTTGAATATATTAGTACTGATGCTTTACCACACACACTGGAATGTATTCTCCCCTCCAAATCACACGGGTATTGCTCCTTGACACATTTTAAAGAAAGACACACAAAGCTTTTGCCACAAATCTGCAGGCCAACGACCTAAAAATCCTTCAAGACCAAGGCAGCTAGTCCCCAGGCTAACTTCTTCCTGCTCGTGCAGGGTTCAGGCTTGATGCATAGGAAACAGCAGAGAAGAATCAGTTTATATACATAAAGTAGGGGTGCAGAATAACACGTTAATCACAAGATGAGGCAGATATGGACTACGTACAGAGAGAAACTAAGATCTGAGGCTTTTCGAACAACTCATTCTAGGATCTGGAAAGGATGCAATTTAACAAAACTGGGAGTACCTCCTGAGCATTGATGATATCTTCCATGGTCGGTCACACATTCAGAAAGTATACTCATACAGTGAACTGTGACGTTAATTCAGTCACTACTTTGTATGTCAGGTAAGTGAAACTTTTCTGGCAGAAAAATGACAGGTAAATATGAAGACGTGTATATTACAAGGATTAAAGAAGCCAAGTTGAGTTTGCACAGACAATGTTGCCATTACTTTTATCGTATGATAATTTTATGAATTACTTTACCATAATTTTTAACATTGTGTCTAAGATATGTTGTGTTAGGTTTTAATTAAACAGGGAGAAATTCTGGGGTGTAACAACCTACCAATATTCAGATCTTAGCGCTTAGGACTCTTAGACCCTACCACAGTACACAAAGAAACAAGAAACTACTGTATGATCCATAAAACGTAATGAGAGTCACTTCCTTCTGTCTTTTCACACCTCAATACATAAGCTTCATCAACTCTGATGCACCCCTGAAATGCAACCCTACTCAAGAAAGCCATCCTCTAAGGAATCTAATGTATACATTATAAAATGAAGGAATTCCTACTCTTCTGTTCTTCCTAGTGCTACCAATTTATGTAGTTTGATAAAAGATGTACATTTATCAGAAGCACAAATCTTTAGGTCTGGAAAACAAACATGACCGTGATAATCTGCTGACAGTCTAGCAGCAATGAGATTCTCATCCATTATTTCCTTCAGAAACATATCCTCAACCGAGTACCCAAGACCATATGATAATGAGACACTTACATGGTAACATTTCTTTAATTAGAATTTTGATTAGCTGGTCATCTTCTCTGCTGTATGTTCAGAAAGTAATGATTTGCATTGTATCTGCTTTACTTTGTTTACACTGGGTATTTACAGAGTTACAAATTTATTTTAAACTGGAACTAGAACTAGTTTGTGGATACTTCAGACCTTCTCCATCCTTCCATCAGGTGATTTACTCACCACATACCATCACTAAAGAATCCTATCCTTTGTCTGAAACCAGAGAGTGACAGGAAGCTAGAAGAAACATACTGGCTGAATACCTAAAGCCCTACCTACAGCATTATTCATTATTGGGTTTGATGCTTCAGCTACCAGAACACTCAAACCAAAAACACTTACCTAAAAAAAAAAGTTAACCACTGCAGTACCTTTTAAACATTGTTGTACACACCCAGGAAGAGGTCTGTTGCATTGCCTAGATTATGGAAATGATAACAACATTCATGTCTAAGCTTCAACAAGGACATAGTAGAATGAATTGATGACATAGGATAAAATAAAAGATCTACCACCTAATCAAAAATTTCCATGAAGGTTGTCCATTCCCTCACAAATAGTGATAATTAACCAGTCAGGAAAACAAAGAAAATAATCTTGGGTACACAGAGACCACTTCAATTAAACAATTGACAGCAGTTTACTCGTCACTATGGACAGCAATTTTTCCTCCCTGGAGCATGAGCAAAACGTGCCATATACTTACACATCCAGTTCTTTGACAAAATTACCTGTATTCACAGCCCACTGCGGCACAGCTCAAACAATCTAGAACACAGAGTGGATGTTAGTATTGATTATTACTATCTTGTTGCACTAATTGATAATGAAATAAGAGATACACATGAACCACAATGTGTAAGTTAGTTTCCCAATATTTAAGATGCATTTTGGATTTTAGATTTGAACCTTACAACTCTCCTTCAAAAGTCCAAGCCTGTTCACTTGAATGGGAATCTCAGATCACCATTTCCCCCATAGTTTGAGGAAACTCAGATTTTGATCAGATTCCAAATCCAACTTGGGCAATTTCGACCTTGTAGATGAAGTAACATCCAAGAAATGTGACTTCAGCTTTTTGATCTTCTCCTCCCTTTTTCTCCCTTCCCCTCCTCTCCTTTACTCTCCAGATTACACACTAATTGGCTCCAGCCCAGCAGCTTCTTTGAGGACTGGGCTAAATAGTCAGAAATTCACACGACTTCCCGGATCACAATAAATCACGCATTATTTCTTTTACAGCCATGCAGAATAAATGTCAATTCATTTTATACTTAAGTTTAGTATTTATAGACATCCTTCATCGTACATTACAGTTCTGAAGATCAGAAAGAAAAAAGCACACTAATGTGAGGGGAAAAAGAGGAGGGGAACCTAAGCCAAACTAAAGCTGAACTAGTGCCTCTCTGCGCAGTTAAGACAGAAGCTGTCAAGTCCAGCTGAACAAACAACTAACAGACAGAAATTCTGAATAGCAGCAGCAGTTAAAAAGCTTATTTTAAAACATAACACATTCATTTCAATCCCCATGGAAAAGGTAATCACCAATTGGCTTGGAACAGCATCAGGACTAGTTCAGCAGAACCATTTCCTTCAATAAACACACGGCTTGCTCTCAAGCAGAGGAGGACAGAATGGCACAGTTCATTTGCTATTGCTCTGCTCCCCCCCCCCTTGAAATATTTGTGTTTGGGGTAATGCTGACCAGTGGGATGTATGTTCCTGTGCCTCAGTTCTGTTGAGGTAAAACCATATTCTTCTCTTGCTCTACTTCCCTAAAGAGAAATTAATTATACAGAGGGTAAAAGTAAGAATAGCAACTTCCGTTTCTACCACGCCTTTCATGTCCAATGATCTGAAAACACACACCCAAGTACCTCTGGAGTTGAACACAGAAGCTCTTCTGCGGTTCACAGTAACAGCACGCAACAGTCGGGGTAAAAAGTGAAAAGAATATAACTGTGTGCAACTTCTTCTTACTGCATCCTATAGATAAGATAATTCAAGGTTCAGCCCCTGGCTGTTTTTCCCCATACATTGCTGCACTCCCTGACGGAGACCTTAAGAAAATCCAATTCTTAAATCCTGCCAGAATTCATAAACCTCAGGGTTGGAGCAATACAAGCTTTGCAGTGGTTTAGAATGATACTAAACAAAGCAGAAATGGGTCACAATAGCAAGTAAAATAAAGCAGAACTAAGCAAAATAAGGGGATAAAAAAGTGGATTCAGAATGGTCCTAGCAAAACATAAATTACTGATGTGTGCACATAAAATGTCTGCTTGAAAGTACAACTTCTAAAGTGGACATGCATGGAAGTAGGAGAGGAATGTACAAAACAGTAACTGAACCCCAGATATAAAATTACTGAGGGCTAAGATCACACACTCAGCTACAATAAGGGCCTAAAAATTTCACCAAAACCTGTCATGTACATGTATTCTGTAGTATAAACAACTGTATCAGTTGACAGGGAAAAACTGTTATAATGTTCTACTATTAAAAGCCAAAACTATAATATAATACTCCCAAGGGAAGGCTTCTGGAAAAGAGTACATGAAGCCTAGACACGGCCAGCAGGTAATTATTTATTATGTCAATTTTCCCTGACTCTTGAAAGGAAAGAAACAAAGACAACACTTTTTGAAGGTTCCCTGACAGACAAAAAGCTTGCAAATCACTTTCTGAAACACAAGTCATTGCACTGTTGCAGCCAAACTGGACAACAACATGGAGTTTTTCAGGAGCAACGCAGAACTAAGTATGGGTCTGAACTATATTCTATTTTAGCATGTCTTTCAGAAAAATATGCTTATGGTTGGGAGTAAACTCTTCTAGGAATGAAATATATGTTGAATCTCATATGGGAAGAAGCAGCTAAAGGCAACCAAGAGCAACATCACGTTCAAGAGCAGAGGGTCCTCCAGACATACTGGTTAAAGCAGCTCTGCAGCCTTGGACTTCAGATCACAAATGACAAAGCTTAACTCTTTTGTGGCTATTTGGTTTCCCAGATTCATTCAGGTCTCTTGGAGATGTCACATCAGCACAGCTGTAATGCTGGGAAGGAGCCAGGTCAAGATTCTCAAGGATTTCAACAGTGAACTGAGTCTGAGTTGTGGTACAAGGTCCAGGAACAGTTTCAGATTCAAGATAAAATAGCACATGACAGACATAAAAGCTGATAGCCTTGAGACAGCGGTTAAATTCAAAGGGGAAGATATCACAGGACCACAAAATGGACAGTGGAAAGGGTAGCGCCTCGAAGGACATGAGTTCATAATACAAGAAGGTAGAATCAAAGATAACACCCCAAGGAAAAAGTAAAAAACTACTGAATGAGAACCTTTCAAGCCCATTGCTACAAAACACAGCAATCTAAATGTGAATGGGGAACATTTTAAATAAGTATCAGTACTCCTCTTAGAGTACTCCTCTTTAGAGAGGGAAGATGGAGAAAAGCTCTTGGAACAGCTCTGCAGCAGGTCTCATGGGGATGGTCCATGCTGCCCATAACAGTAACATTCAATCCAAATGTCTTTTCAACATGTTGAAGGAAGCATGTTTGTAAGTTAACGCAAAGTTAAGACTGAGTGCTCAAAATTCCTCAAATTGTAATTTCCTTGTATCATAAGCTCTAACAGAATTCTTTTTTTCGCCAGCTAAGAAATGACCACTGTGCTTTCCATTGCATCCTTTCTTCCAAGTGAAACAAATTTTGCAAGCTAATCATCACCAGTTGGCTATCCTTTCAGCATAAGAAAGGAGGATAGCTGGCAAGGAAAAAACAAAAAAAAGAAAAAAAAAAAAAATGAAAAGGGGAAAACCAGTAATAAGCTGTTACTATTGCTGAGCCACTGCTAGGCAGATGTGTGGAAATAATTTGAATTCTTTAAATGCAATTTTATTTTAATTTTGCACTTCAGAACAGTGAAAGGAAAAAAGCTTGCTACCAAACGATACACAATAACATATATTTGACAAAAAATGTGCCATACAATGTATCAAAGAACAATGCAAGTGGCAAAAAAAAAAAAAAAAAAATCCTTTTATTTCCCTACAGGTTGTCAAATCAGCCTGTTAAGTGGGATGGAAGACATTGTGGGAATACTCCAAACAAATACAGCAGCAGCTCTGTGAACAGCAATCACTAACATTACCTGGCACAGTAACGCTTGTCCTGAGCAACAGGCTGAGGTCATCCCTATCTCTTCTTACAAAATCCCATGAAATCTTTGGTTTGTACCCAAATTCTCCCCAGGGCAGATCATAGTTTAACTTCAGCCGCATAAGCAATAATACTTCTTCCAGATACCTAAAAACAAATAAACTGTGTCTTTTAAATACTAGTGATCCATAAAAATACCATCTGTAATTAAAAATCTAACATGGCTTTCAATACTCAGGATAAACTCCTATATGGGAATTATTTCTATGCTATTTTATTATGTAAGAGTTGTCCAACAACTGGGAAAAAAATCTTCCCCTTTGTAAGATGGGCACACTCCAACAGTGTACAGAGAAATGGATGACAGCAGAATTAGTTTTTACTGTGCTATTCTACACTCTGTTCACAAGTCAGAAAGCTGAGGAAGCATAGGTCAGTGTTAGATTAGGACAAAGACAAATCCTGTCTTCTGGAAAAAGGAAAGCAGTTTAACCTCTGTCAGTGGTTATTACACCTTTACAGCTGATTTAACAGATCAGGTGATGTAAGTGCTCTGCATCTGCTTCAGTGCAAACTCACATGTATTAGCCATTTAAGCCAACCCAGATGACTTTCTGATGAATGGTCCAAAGGCTATTTATGCAATCTGTTTGCCAACTTGGTGATAATAAGCAACACTGGGGGTAACTTCTTGTGCTGTTCCAGCTAAATATGGAGCAATGGTCTGCCCTTGCCATCAGGATCTCACAGAAACAAACAGAAGATAAAGGAGAAACAGTGACTGAAGAAAGCCACAATGCTTCACAGGATGAGATCCAAGTAACAGCAGCTTACACCCAAACCTTTGAGATAATACTTTCAAAAAGCATAAAAACAGGAGAGCTAGAGTCCCTTCCAACTCAGCTCTTCAGAAAACCAGGCAAGTGGAGAGCTCTTCATGGACTACGGAAAGGAGCAGCAGCCAGGGGGACTCTCCTGCTCTGAACCATCCCAATGAAGCGTTGCTGGACCACTGCCCCGACCATGTAGAAATCCAATCTGCTTCTATGAAGTGTTCTGGTATTCAGTTCATCATACTTTCTTATCCACTGTTGTACAGTGTCCTGAGAGCTTTAAAGCAAAAAGATGACCAAAGATTTCTAGTGCAACCACTCCAGTTTCCCTCCTCAGTACTTTTCAATAGGGCAAAAAGTTGTGTTGACATTGTGCAATGTTTGCAACGTGAACAAACCTGAATGCTACGTGATAAAACCACCTTTTTCCCCACCTAGGGGGGAGGTGGTGTGTATCAGGTTCCTCTCCCACAAGTGCAGTATTATTGCAGATTAAGCTAAGCAACACTCTCAGAAAGCTTAAGCTGCTCTTCCTTAGTTATATATCCACTGCTCTCATAATTTTTTAAGATTTAATAAAGCTTTATAGCAAATTCACAAAGCAACTCATTTTATCTCACCTGCTTCCCAAAGCATTCAAAATTCTGATTTCAACTCCTATGATAATGGAGTCTCTCACATTTTAAAAAGATGTTAAGAAAGCCAGTGAAATGGAAAACATTACCTTGACTGAAATCTTCTTAATTCTCCACTAGCTATTTGACATACTGCAGCTTAAAGCAGGTTTTTTAAGAAGAATCTTTCTTTTTAATTACTATGATTAATTTGCACCTAAAGAAAAAAACGTCCTGTCTCTAGGATACTATGTCATCTAGCTTGTGAATATTGCAAAGAAAAAGCCCTCCACAAATAATTATCTAGGGGCTTCTCTGATGTTTTTAAACAGCAGTGGAAGGATGGAATAAATAAGGTATGAAAAAGACTATAGTAGACAAAGAAGTATCTGTATCTATTTCTCTCTTCTGAACCTTTTTTCTTCCTAGCTCTGTCAAACCGGACTCAAGAATCCCTTTTCCTAAATTAATGCCCTGAAAAAATACTCTAGTGCTGACCTATACCTAGCTTGCTCCTTCGTATTCTGGCTTCAAACATTTGCTAAGACCATCTCTGCTTTTAAACAAAGTCATGGATCATCTCATACTATTAAGCCCTATGCTCGCATACATATCTTCCACAGAACAGTGTCTGACATGCTGGTTCTGCACAGAAGGCTGAAATATTCCTTAATTCTAGTATCAGTCCTCATAGCACTGTGTCAAAATCACTCCAGCCCACCACCAATCTCTTTGACAACTTTGGAATTTAGGCTGTATCAACTTTGAAAATTGCCTAACATTGCCAACACCAAATAATCTCTGTTAGCTATCAATGTCCACTCACCCACACATAAATATTTTAATTATCTTTTAAACTGAATCAGCACTGAACCAAAGAATTGAGCTATGCAATGGACAGCTTAGACGTCATCTTCAACAACAGCAGCAACATCAGCTATATCCTGGCAAAAACTCCAATCTGACAAGGCCTTTCACAAGCAAAAGCAGCTGCTTTAGTTATATTAGGCTGCTACACAGTACATGGGGCTTTCGTATTTTTCCACCTTGCCTATTTTGACTACTTAAACTGTATTTTCTTTTGAGGCGAGTGCTCATTTATTCCAAACGCAAAAATATCCCAATCTCTCCACATTCATAAAACAAATAGCAGCAGCATCTTGTCATGCGATAACAAGGAGCGATCTTTTAGGAACTGGCTTCCTGGCTGGCCTTTTGATGGTAGAACCTTTCACTCCATCTGTTACACATGCTGAAATCAAAGAACAGTTTTGGAGGCCTCGGTCTATGTTCAGACAAAATTGAAAACTATTGGAACTTAGGTGATCTGAAAAGCAAAATGCAATATCTACATTACACATGAGTAAAAGGACTTGACAAGGAATAATGTTGCTTTATGCTGTTATCTAAACATCTATATGAACAAGGAGTCATCCACAATGAGTTTACAATCTAATTAGAAATTAAATGCAATAAATAACAGGCAACATGCAGCAAGACGAAAAAGTAGGATGAACTATGTTGGCAAGACTACGTCGATAATTCCTTAGATTGTGCATCAAGGATTTTACCTGCAGAAGTGCTGCAGTACCCAATGAGCAGACAAAAACATTGCCAAAACTTGTATTGACTGACTTGATCATCACACACTTTCCTCAAAGCTGCAGTGAAATCACGACAAATTTCAAGAAAGTCATGAGAAACTGTGCCCTTCTACGCCACAAGAGCTGTCCTGTCACATCAGATCTAAAGAAATTTAAGGAATTTTCCCCCTTCTGATTGCAAATCTGTCATATTGTAATTGTTTCTGTTAAGCTTCACACATAAGCTGCTTACTCACCTACTTGGTATCAGAGCACATAGTTTGGTGGTTTAGAAAATAATTCTGCCTTCTTAACAGACCCTGATAATTTTCCTCTCAAGGGCAACAGCTGGAGAACGTTTGCAACATATTCATTAAAATCCCAACACAACAAGATGTGTTCTTTCAGGTCAGACAGGCTGCTCCCGCTTTTCAGTGAATCTACCATGAAATATGCATAAGCCTTCAAAAGGAGAAACCACTGTAGATGATGAAAGGTTCAAAGAAACATAGCAACCATCGACTATGAACTTCAGTCTGGAGTTTGAGGGCTGTAGGAGAACTCCAGTATTAGTTTGTCACTAATGGACTGTCATAAGACTGGATTCTATACTTGATAGACTTAGCCTAAGTTGCCAGGCTTTTCAGTGCAGACTTCCTTGAGGTTACAGACATTGCTCTACTCAACAACACGAGGCCATAAATGGCTGAAGAATTCAACTTTCTTAAAAAGTGGCTGAGGTATTTAATTTGCAGCATCTCACTGACTTAAAAAGATTCGGGGTTTCTGACCACTTTTGAAAATTATATCTAGGCCATGCTGTGAAAAAAACCAGAGCATTCAATTACCTTAAGAAATCTGCAGCTATCCCTTTTGGTATTTTTCCACAGCATGTAGGGAGTCTCCCATCTAAGTATGCATTTTGCCTCCACCCAAATGCACTGAGTCTAGCTGGCTCTAACCTTTCAACTACAACCATTTTGTCTCACTTCTGAAATCTATCTTTTGTTGAAAGTTTTCCAAAATGGCTACGAAGTTAGATAGGTTTCCATTACAATCTGCATAAATGACTGATTGTTATTTTGGTTTGCAGCACAATTTTGGGAGTAGTCTTGGACTGACTGGGGTAGGAGAGGAAAAAAAGTAGAACTGAATGAAGCCTTTTTCCACCTCTACAGTCTATGTTTTCACATGTTTTTATGGAAGCACAAACTCTTATCATGCTGGTATATGTACACTCTGTAGGGAATGCCATGTGTATGGCATTTAATCTTTAATTCTTTAATTCTTAATCTTTAATTCTAAAGTGTGTGATAATCTTTAAATCTTTAATTCTTCAGTTTGATGGGCACAATCCCCTCCCCATCAATTTTCTAATCACAACTCTCTGTCCTCTGGGTGGCATTCAAAAAGACAGTTTATAGAGAAGAATATTGCTCCCAAACACAAACCAACGCTATTCTCTTGCAGGAAAACAGCTGTTACTAAAATATATAAATATATATATATATAAATAAAGAAACATATCCCCCAGTAAAATATTTGTTAACACAGAGCTAAATCTCAGTTTTTGTTGAAATAAATTAACTAGAATTCAGCATGATGTTGTCTATAATAAGTTAATTAGTCTTTTAGGCAGGAAATAATGAGCATGAGAAAGACAAATAGGTCAATCACAAATCTAAGTCAGAAGATGGGACCACCTCAATGCTTCTCTTGCTTAAGACTAGAGATGTTGATCAGAAAGATATACTTACAACTTATTAAATATGAAACACATGTTATAGAAGAACTCTATAATTTACATGGAAAAAAGCCAATTGTAAGTGAGTCCCTTAAGATACACTCTAGCAATGAGTTACAAATTATGAAAAAATGCAACAATTTCCTGAAAAAAGATGCAACAATTCGCAAAAAAACAGAGCTTCATGTACTGTGGAACCAGTCAGGTTAAATTCAGTGAAAAGTGTATTTGGTTTAATGAATTATTTTGTTATTAAACCATGCAAGTTTCAAAGGTGCCACATTTTTCTGTGGTAACAGGCATGAGTTAGGAGCACTTAACGAGGAAATGAAAAGGGTAACTTAAGCTATACCACTTTTTTTCACCCATTAGCACCACTGCAGATGCATTTTGCAACCTCCAAGTAAAGAAAGATGCAGGGGGAGCCATTTGGCTGCCAAGAACCCCAGCCATGCTATTAATGTACATGCTACTTGTGAACATTATTCATCAACCTCACTCAAAGTTCAAGGTTGCTCAACTGTCAGCCATATACTTCCTATCTACATGGTTCACTTGTTCCGTAACCCAAAAGCACTTGCTCACACCATTGCTCCTGAATTTCAACAAGCAGCATTTCTTTTTGAGTCCTGTGCCCAAATAATGCAGCAGTGCATCAGTTAAAGGTGGCACTAGAAGATGACTAGAAGACTTATTATATCTTTCATTGATTCAAGCCTCAATATTCTGCCATTTTGACAGTAAGTTACAGGATACCAAGAAGAAAAATGAGATGCACAATCATTCATCAGCCATGATCCAAAGCTAAGCCACGGTGCTCTTTCTTCTTCTTCCGGACTGCTCGCTCTCACGTGAGAGGGGCCCAAAGGAATGCCCTCTTTATTTTCTCTAGAAAACAGATTCTTCTGGACTGGAGAGATTGGAGAGAAAATTGAGAAACAGCAGTTCTGTAGTATTAGCTCACAAGTACTTCAACTCATAACTCTGAAAATAAACATCTGATACTCCTCCCTCAAAGACTCAAACCACAAACTGTTCATCCAGTTATGAAAGGAACAGAGATTTCAACTGCACCATGTGCATGAATTCAGATTTGAGCGGTGGATTGAGGGCATGACCACTGGTGGGGTTTTTTTCCCTCAATTAAAACACGAATATATGCCAAGAGATCTTTAAGCAACCTAAATAAAAATTCAGCAAACCAATCCAGAGAACATGAGAAAACTTTGCATCAAAATAATTACAGCCTACAGAACATTGCCTTTACATCAGTAGCTGCTGAATCAGTTGGCAACTTTTGAAAAATACTATTCCTATGATGATCAAATACTTATAAATGGAAGGAAAAGTCAAATTTTATAATGGAAGCCCATTATAAAAGCCCTCAGCTTTCATCTGCAGAGTTTGTACATTCTGCATTTTTACAGAGCAAACAGCTACATCTCCAACTTTCAGCTTTGCCTTTTTTTTTTTTTTTTTTTTTTTTTTTAAAAACCCACGATCTGTTTCTCTCTGGACTCTGTATTAAGGGTATCTAAACACGCACCTATGTGTCTCAAACATTAAAGAACTTCATTCATGTCTAGAGGAGTGGGTTTTGTCGCTTTAGCAATTAATGACCTAACTGATACTGTCCTTTGAGGAAAATCACTGGCTAGTAAAAGTTTTAAATCTGTTTTCTATATATCAGATATAGGACAGTTTTTAATAAGGCATGACAGGGAAGTCACTGAATGTGTCTTGAATTTGGTTTATTTAAGGGAAGTGACCTCTCTAGTAACCTCTGATCCACCCTACACAGAAGTCTAGCAGGAATTAATAGCTGATGTCTTATGTATTCAGCAGAGCAAAACGCATATACATGTGTTTGCATGTTCAGTCTACTACTTACAATCTTTCCATCTATTTACTGAACCTTCTTTTCCTGTTTTATTTATTTAGGCTCCAGAGACACATGGCAAATATTTCACAGGGCAACCAGATAAGGCAACTTCACCAAGCTCAGCAATGATGGAAAAAATTGCAAAGCTGCTGCTTCTCCAGTCTACTTTTTTAGTGGCATGCAGCTGAAATGCAGCTGGAACACAGCTGTCAGCTTTTATTTCCCAAATCTGCACTAAAATAACAACTACAGCTTGATCATATGATAATTACCTCTGAATTAGAGCCCTGGGTTTGAGACATTACACACAATTAGAAATTAGCCAAGAGCCCGAGGATGACAATAAACACAAGGCTGAAAAGCTTGGGGTTTTGGACAGATTCCTCTTCAACATTTGTTAGTTCAGTGCATTCTTCCATGAGGTAAACATCTCAGGAACAACATTAATGCTTTGCTCTTCCTCAGTGCTTTCGAAATACTGTCCTCAAAAAAAACTTTGCAAATACCAGAACACTTCAATGTGAACTAGGTATGTACAGGAAAAGTGATAATCTGAAGCTGAAGGGAGCCTTAGGCTTCATTTGGAAAGGCAGTGAAATTCAGTTTCTAGTGGCTAGTTGTTTTACCTTTAGAAACTACAGGTTTCTCAAGTAACTTGTGAACAGAAAGCAGTTAACATCCTCCCCTTTTGCTACCTAATAAATACACTGACTTAATGCAAAACATAGAAAATATGTTGACATGGACAAATATAAAGGTTTACTTTAAAATACTTTTTAAAAAAATGAACAGTTTTGTTAATTTTATGCAATCCTTCTGCTCAGAGATATGCATTTATCAACTAGACTCAGTAGATCAAATTAAGTTTCACATAACCCCAAATTATTTTAGTGAACTGTTTCACAAGAGATTAATTTGGTCAATACATACAAGCTGACTATAGCAAAAGTCTATCTGCCCCTATCTCAAGAGGAAGAAGTGAGATCTGTAACTCATTCTGCGACTTGAACATTTCTTCACATTCTTCATAATCTTTTCCTGTAACCATATCTCAGCCAGCATTACTTGCTACAACTTTACAACCTATAAACATGAATCTAACTCCAGAAATCAGAGACAAGAAAAAAAAAAAAGCCAAAAAAACCCCACTTTTCACTGACCCACTCTGACCATGAAATGCATTAAACATCCCCAACAAGTAATTTTTAAATACTCTATCACAAGCAAGCACAGCAGAAATGAGGTGACAATGACAAATTCTACATATGTTAATATAAACCACCACTTCATAGAAGAAAATAATTTAGACAAAATATTTTGAGATGAAACACATTTCTTGGCAGATGTAAGATCTGAGCAGAATGAACTTCACATTGATATGCAAAGGAGCAAGAAAAGTTTGATGACCTCATAGCAAATGCACTATCACATTACAGAGTACATTTAGCTAATAGCTATTTAATGGCGTAATTTTTTTAAAGAGAATGCCAGTATCCCATTTTACCCAAGACAAAAACGAGCCTCAAAGAAACTGTTTTGCTCATGGTCTCTTAGCCTGTAAACAAAACTGTTGAGGAAGAGTTTAAGCTCAAGGTTCCGAACTATTATAATTTTCGTTTGGAAGTCAGTCATTAATCAAATAACCAATATGCTGAGATACCGCTTTTAAACATCAGAATACTTAAAAGAACACTACACTAATCCTGAGTATTCATCCTTTTAAAATAGGTGGGGTTACAAAGCCAGAAGAGAAGACCTATTTAAGAGTTTGGGGGGAGCCAGGGGTTGTTTACAAAAAGGTTCCTTTTTCACATAAGAAACTCAAATATCGTAGGATTCTGTTAGTTTCAACGACACTGATGTTAATGTTCAATTTAATTATTTGCCATTGTAAAAAAACCTTATTTCAAGATACCTACACTTAATTTCAACAATTTCTCTTTAACATTCATATCCACTGATGTTATTCCACAGTGTCAAAACAGACCTCTTGATTAAGCATCACACTCGTTCCCACCCAACATAACATCCAAATTATTAATGCCAGCCTCCAGCCAGCTCTTTTCCAGCAGCTGTGCTACACTTCGTTGTTATGTAACTCTCAAAATCATTTCAAGTTTTCCCTGTGAGAATGACTGTGAATAACTAATTCTCTCTGGCTTTAGAGATATAGTCAAGATTTAATACAAGCATGTCAAGCATTAGTCTGAAACCGGTCGCCTTTTTCACACCAACCTCCCAAGCGAAAAATAAAAAAGCAAAATGCTAGTTTAAGAAAGAGAGGCAATTTACAGCACCGGTTTGAACTGACAGTGAAGAACAGACAAAGGCCAGAGGAGAAATGTAAGAATACAGGGCAAGAGGAATTTTTTCCAGAATGCAGAAAGTGCCTAGAAGCAATCAGTACAATAAAAACAAAATTATTACACTAACACCTTTTGTATATTTTCCAAGAAATACAAAAGCAAAACCCATTCATAAACATGCACCTGGACTGCAAGGCTCTGACAGAAGAAAAACGGGATTCTGTGTGGGGTTTCTCCATACAGATATGGGACGAAGTTCTTCAGTGAATCCGTTTATAACCTAGAAATCTCATGAACAAGTATCTCTAGCAAAATTCTGAAACCCACTGCAAAAGCAGTGTGAGCAAGCGTATGCTGAAAAACAAATGAGATAATACAAGTCCCTGAAGTAGTTTCCTATGCTTAGACATAAAACAAATCCAAGCTGCAAAACCATACCCCGTTAAAAGGAGCTTGACATAGTGTAAGGGGAAGTTTAATGTGTGCCTGAGTTGATGAAGAATCCAGCAATTCAGATGATCAAACAAATTCAAAGTGCCTGCTAAGCAGAATATAAAAAAATACATTGATATAATTTGTTAATAGCTTAAGAGACTGGAAAATGTCAGAAACTAAGATTATTGACCTAAAGTTCTTCAAGGTGTATGCTTTCGTGCTCATGGGATTCAGCAGTTTAGATTGCAATAGCAAGGTCTGCCAAAATGAGTCTCCCTCACTCCCCAGTTCTGAACACGGGGCAGCAGGAGAGCTGGAAAGGATGGTGCAAGTACACCAAACCAGCTGCATTCCCTTCATCACCCCAAGTCCACGACTAAAATTAGCACTCAGAAGAGGAAATGCAGATCTAAAGTGTGAATGTGACCTCTATTTCTCTCCCAGAGGCCCATTCTTTAGACCCCAATAAACACTATTGTTCCCTGAGGATAATGGGACAAAGGTAGCAAACAGTCATAACATTGCTTTTTGCATAAAGCAACAACTCTAACTCTTAGGAATACATTTTTCTGAACAGAGATGGACTCTCAGTGACAGTTGCGCAGGCTGCTAGCAGAGTCAGGCCAGCAGAGCACTCGAAACTCCCCATGAGGGATGTGTGTGTTCAAAGACCACTGCGCAGAGCCCCTCCATGACTTTACATCAGGCCGGGTATCTTTATAAGCAGGAAGCCAGGAGCTGCCACCTGTGATCTGCCCAGGCTCAGTACTGAGACAAGGGTATTCAGGAACAGGTAAGAATCAAGTGCAGGAAAAATTAAGCCATACTTCTTTCTTCCATGCATGGACTCCAGGTTTTGATTGAAATGTGGTAAATGTTTCTTCCTTGAAGAAGAACACAAGTGAGAGAGAGATATATAAAATACTCTAATAATCTGGTACAAAACAAAACACAATCCTGGGTACAGCCCTACCAAGTTCCTTTCACATGAGTAATCTCAAACTAGTTACAAAAGATGAGATTAGTGGGCCTTAAATAATTTATTTGTTTTGATGTTCTCTCTCTCATTTTGTATATATAAATATAAAAAACAACAACTATTTATTAAGCAGGAAGTTTGAAAGCAAACAGTTTAATGATCCTTAATGATCACCAGAGACAGCAAAATAATGCTGTGGGAACAGCTCTAGTTAACTCTTTCTAAAGGCACACCTCATACTTTTTTCCTAGGCCTGTGGATGTATTCTCATGGTACATGTGTTTTGTCTAACAGCAAGCCTCAGAAACGTGGACTGAGTCTGAACTTCACATCTCTGAAGGATCTTGATACCTCTGGTGGCAGCTCTTCCACGCCTGATGAACATCATGGGGCTCTGCTTCTTATCATCATAAAAATGGCAGTTTCCCACATTTACACAGCTGTTCCATTCATAGGGTAGATCTTGAAATGTTTTTGAACACTACTCTGAAGTTTCCTTAACTTCTGTGTTCTAATTATATGTTTTTCTGCAGGCATCAAAAACCATGGCTAAAAGTCACAGCAGTTTTCTTAACAAACATGCTCAAGAGCTATTGCTTCCCATTGCACAAGGCCGAGGGCCAGACGTGCAGTTCCATTACAAGCACCCTACAGAAACATATAAAAACACTCATAAAAATACATTTGTTTATATGGCAAAGAGATATGAATGAATTAATACTCTGCCCAGAAACTACCACCATATTATTAGAGTTTATTCAACCTGCAAGAATTTTATCGAATCTTAAATCATGTCCCCTTCCTTCTTTCCTCCCCACATGCATCAATGGACTCTTGTGTTTTGGTTCGCAAATATTTAAAGTGGTGTGTCAAGTCCTGCTGCAGAAGCCTGATAGTCATGCCATGCTATGAATAACAGCCTGAAAGCAGGGAAAACAGTTCCTAAATCAAATTACGACTCTTGGGGATAAACACATTTCCAAATGATGTAATTATAACAATATGTCACACTCTGCTGAAGACCTCATATAACATTAAAATAAAGAATGAGTGGGTAGGAAATATAAGCAAAGGATGACATAATATTGTTCCGTGCCAGTTTCTGCCTGTTTTCAATCAGGCCAAACGTCAGAAAGTGACTTGGGAGGGAAAAAAAAAAAAAAAAATCTCACTAACAATCAAGGGAATTTCTGTTTAAGTCGGAGGCCTGTGCACCAAGATCACATTTGACCTTGTAATATAAATAAAGTAACCCTAATGAAGTGTGTACAGAGCCTGGGAAAGACAAGCCCCCCTGCCTACCCCCTCATACTGAGTCCCAAATAAACACACCAATATGACTTAAGACATGCCTGCAGAAAAGTTTATTATTTTATTTTCAGCCCTGTATATATTCCATGCCAGTAAAAACTGCTGCATCACAAGCTCTTAATTTAGTCCCTTTTAGACACAAGAGGACCTTGGATGGTTGATCCTAAACATGCCTACACTGAATAGCTCATAAATGAGCTGACAGAAAACACGTATCTCAAACTCAGTTAAATGCTTTGTATGCACAAGTGAAACGAGTTGTCTCTGGTTCAGACCTGAATCCTTGGTATGGTAGTAAATCGCATTATCAGCCTACAAAGTGAAGTCACTTGATTCTATCAAAACTGAATAAACTCCATTGTGGCTTTGTTATAATCCCCTCATGAGAACTGTGTGCATCATTATTTACCCAACTGTTATGTGGGTGGAAACAGGAGACGTTCACCTCTGGCAAATATGCGTGCAACTTCTCTCAAGTCAATAGAGTTGCACCTGTTTATACCAGCAATGAAGCTTGTCTCTGATGTCAACAGTGATATTATCTAGAGATAAAACAGTTCCTGTTTTGTCTGAAAAATGAAATACTTCAAAATATGCCAGGTCACTTGCAAATCCTGCCCATAAAGGAAAGAGGAAAAGCTTTAGAAGAATTACTTCCATAAAACAAGTAGCTTCTGGGGCCAGAAATCCGGAAGAGATTAACACCCTCCCTGCCCTCCCCTCCTGCTAGGAATCTTCCATAACAGCTCTAGAGCCTGCCAAGCCCTCGTTCTTGCTTGGACAACAACAGCGTCCTTATTAGGAGCCCAAAAAAGCTCAGTGCTAAAGACAACTGCCAGGCAAGAAGTAAGCAGCTTGCTTTACCGGCATCTTTCCAGGTGCTGTGAGTGATCAACGAGATGGAAGGAAAATCACTGCTGACTAGAAAAGGAAGAGGAAAAGGGAGGGAAAGTGATGACAAACCAACCAAGCACATTTCCTCTGCCAGTCCTCCTCACAGAGTCAGCCATTCATGCAGTCCTCTTCCCTCAAACTCCCTTTTTCATCTCTGTCATTCCTAGCCTCACTTAAAACTCTTTTTTTCTTTCGTCGATATGCCTGAAGTTTCTCCCCAATCTGGCCATTCCCACATATTAAAAAACAACAACAACAAATATAAAAAATCCAAACCCAAGAAAACCATAAAACTCACTTCGCCTCCTGCAGTTACCTACTTATCAAGTATTTTCTTTTTTTGTTGTTTTTGTTTTACTATCATCATACTCACTACATATTTATATTTCCTCTACCTTTCACATATCTGAGTAAGGACTTCAAAACACTTAGTACATTTTGGGTACCACAACTATATAATTATCTGTTTTAAAGATGACCACAGTTAGGATCCTGAAGAAGCCATAAAACCAAGTTTCCCCTGGGTGAAATTCCCTCCTTCCAACCAGTTTATCAAAGGAACACAGTTGGCCCAAAGCTCCCACTGTCTACTCTAAAGACTGCTGATCTCCCAGAACTTCCATTCATACAGAAATAGAAGCTGCCCTTTAAATGGGACCTGGCAAGAAATACTGGAACTTCTACACTTCCTAACCTTAAAAATACCAACTAAGAACTGCATGGACTCATTCCGCTGACGTCATTGGCTTGTGTTTCTGGGACTTGTCTCAGTTTTAATGGAACACTTGCCCCAGTTTTAATGAACTGGTTGTCCAATGAGCATATGATGGACCAGGTAGTCTGGAAGCCTTGCCGAGCTCATTCTGATTTGAGACAGGTTGGATGAGAAATCTGTTCTGTAGTGCTGGCAGCAATAAAGGGCACACAGTGAAATCTGCAGTTAACGTTTCCAGAAATACATGATAATTTTTTATTATTTTCTACAATAAATTATGATAGCCACAAGCAGGAACCACTTTCCCTATGTGAGAGACACTGCATCTGTGGAGAAATACAGCCATACCACAACATGCAATTCATGACCACTATGGGAGAAAGGCACACAGCAGAGTTTGTTTAATTAGTTGCTGATATTGGAGCACAGATATTTGGAGATAATCACTGACATTACTGAAAGTTTGCCAAGATTGTGTTCATCCTCCTTCCCTCTACATGAAATACAAATTCACTGAATCCTATGAAATTCAGCATAAACACTGAAACCAGCTCCCCGAAAATTACTGACTGACTGGGAGGAGCCAATTAACTCCATCTGGTCCTTAATCCTCAGGAAATTTGCTACAGTCAAGTGAATGCTGTTACAAAATTAACAATCATTTTAGATTATAAAATTTATATTTGTTTTCTTGCACTTCCTACATTATGTCTAGTTACCATACATGAAAAGTAGTGAAACTTACTCTCAGCTGTATTCAACATCAGCCAAGCACTTGTTTCTTAACAGTCTAAAGTGAACAACACTACCTTTAATTCCATAATATTTTTCATGCCAATGCATCCCAAAGCTCTTTGTTTACAAGAAGCTCTACGCTGTACTTTAGGATATAGAGTTTCATATTGCACCTAATGAAGCTGATGAGGGAATTTGAAGAGCTAAAACCTCTACGAAGTACGAAGATTTTAAACACTGCTGATTGATTTTACATAAATATTCCCAGGTTCTTTATTTACATTTAAATGGTAACTATCTCACACCTACCATAAAAGTAAACAGAAACATGTCTAAAAATTTTGCTAATATGACTTAAACAGGAGGCCTTTAATGTTACCCAATTGCAGTGAATCTTCAAAACCTACAGACTGGTCTGTCTATGTGAATTTCTACTATCTAAATTTAAGTAGTGATCCCCCTGCCGCCCAGTTTTCATTAACACCATTTCCTTTTTTTGTTTTGCTTTAAGTCCCTGGCCCAAAAATTAAATTCAATTAAATGAATGACACAAGCTAACAGTTCTAAGAAACCCAAATTTTAAAAAGCTGTTCAATGTCAAGGTACTTTGTTACTCAAGTCAATTGAAGTTGCTAATTCCTCTGATTTTGTGAGTGAATTAAGCCATATACTATCTACCCCGTATATGTGCAAGTAAATGATAAAGGAACAGTGAGAAGTTTCTGGAAGATAACAACATTTCTTTTGAATTCCATGAAATGCAGTCGATCCAAACTAACTGCTCTTCCTCTCTCTTAATACTCAAAGTGAAATGTTCTATTGCCTCATTCTACATTAATTTAATCCTCCTTTAAAATATATAGGCTTTTGTCTATGCATATGAAATCTACCAACTCAAAACCGATGTTTCCCATTTGTGATTTACATTCCAGAAATCTCCCCTGCAAAGGACAATTCATTTATATTTCACTCCTTCAGATGCTTGTTGAGTAAGCTGTCATACTTGGATTAAATCAGTTCTTCCCATTTGTTTGGCAGCTAGGAATGCAAGAAACCAAAAACTCTTCCAGTTGATTGAGTTCCCTCAATAGGAGAGCTGGCATTTCCTCACACAACTCCATTTAAGTCCAATAACAATATCAGGTTTCCTTCTAACAATAGCTCCAGTGTTATTTGGCATTGCTGTCAAATGTCTCAAGATGAAGACAAACTTGAGAATTCAGGGAGATCTCCCAAGAACGTTTTCTTATTCAGAAAAAAAAAAAAAGCCCAAGAATAATAACAGCACAGTGGGTTTTTGGGGGATTTTTAATCTTGGTATTCCTAAGAAATAAAGGATCCTTACAAACACTCCTACCTTTAGCATTACTACCTTTCTACTACCACACAGTTAAGAAATCAGTCAGTGTTATCAACATTATGATTTCACAGTTGAGGATACTGAAACTAAAAGGATAAATATTTCAGTCAGGTCTGAATAATGACTAAACTACAAGCAAAACACTAAACCTAAGAACCTTAGTTTTCAGATCCTTGCTACTGCATAGACTATGCTAGAAGTTAATCCCAGCTTAATCCCAGAATTTGGTCCGATTTCAGCTACGGGATTGAATACCCTAGAATGTCTAAGCAATGCTCGAACCTTTATTGACCAGCAATATGTACTCATGCACCTGCTGCAGGGGAAATTCTGAACTAAAGCAGCCTGATGGTCAGTAACAGTACACAGTTGTACTAGGTCTGGCTGGGATGGAGTTTGTTTTCTTCATAGCAGCCCATATGGTGCTGTGTTTTAGACTAGTAACCAAAACACTGTTGCTGACACACCAGTGTTTTAGCCATTGCTGAATGCTGCTTAGACACCATCAAGGCCTTCTCTGTTTCTCGCTCTGCCACCCTTGTTAAGTTGGGAGGGGGCATAGCTGGGGCAGCTGACTTGAATCAACCAAAGAGCTATTCCATACCACCTAACATCATGCTCAACTATAAAATGGGGTGGGGGTCTGGTGGGGAGGGCAGGGGGTGAGTTTTTCCAAAGTAGCCATTGCTCAGATACTGGCTGGGCATCTGCCTGCTGGTGGTGACCGCCCTTGTGTCACTTGGGGGGGGTTGGAGGGGGGTATGGGAATATGTTTGTTGTGGTGTCCCCCCCCTTCACTCAAACTGTCTCTATCTTGACCCACACTTTTTTTCTTGCTTTTGCCCTTCCAATTCTTCTTCCCTCTGCAGAGGGAGTGAGCGAGCTGCCAAGATGGGGTCAATCTACCACAATAGTGGAGGAAGCATACAATTAGCCTTCAAAGGTACTTTCTCTCCTGAAAAGAGTACACAAAAGCTACTACTACTGTCATGGATGTCCTGGTGGACAAGTACCTTTATAAGTAATGAAGCAGAACTGCGGTTCTACAAGTCCCACCTTCAACCAGGACAGCGCCATGCACAATCCTAACACACAGGTGGGTCTATGCACTTGCTCTGCAAGGAGCTTCAATCCCAATTCTTTCCCAGCCTCCCACTCGAAAGTCTGACCACAGAGTCCTTCTCTAGGCTTGTCAGTGAGTAACAGAGTCAGTAACGGGGCAATGACCTTATTGGGAGCAAAAATTAGAATACTGAGCGCAGAAGTTGATAGATGACATACAGTGCTGCTAGCACAGGTTACAGCTTGGTAGCTTTACATTGCGCACAAAATGGCAGAAGGAAATAGCGCTGCCCAAAATGATTTGGTAAATGGCACTAACATCTACATGACCTATCCTAAAAAAGAAGGAAAGCTGAAGCAGAGCTTCAGCTCTGAAGTGTGTATGTAATACTGAGGAGGACAGAAGAGTCCTGATGCAGCAAAATTAATCAGCTGTCTTTGACTGGGCAAAATACTATTCTGTCGTTGAACATGTTCTAACACACAGCAAGTACAAGTGAGATTATCTCAAAAATATACATTTCTGCGTCATGCACAGGATTACATTATCAATACGCATTCAAAACACCGAAGCAGTGCAATCTAGAGGCAATGCTGTTATAGAGATGTCCAATATATGGCTTCTGCTAGCAACATTGTAAAGCCTAACTGAATAAAGTTGCAGTGAACTGAGCACTTCTCTTTCTATCAATTCCCTTGGTTAGCTCGAATACGTTTAAGTTTCTGCCAGAGGGAGAATCACTACAAACTGGAGCCTCTTAACGACCAGGGAGAAGAATCCTCAGGGTTCTGTGGGAGAACCTGGGGGAAAAAGTGCTTGCCATGCCTACTTCTCATGAACTTAGTTCTCAATGCAAACCAAAGTATTTCTCCAAAGACAGCTGACAGCAAACATTGCCACAAGCCTCTCAACGTAACAGTCTGCCATCCTACAAGCTAAAGAGCTCAGTGGCCAACTGGGAGGCAAATATTCCAAGCCCTGAAGTAACTGTTATATGTTGTAGACAAAATGGAGAGGTGACACCCCATGAAAATGAACCTGAATTAACAATCCTGTAGATTATTCTTTAATCTATAAGTATTTAGCATCATTAGGATTAACCAGTCAATGAAAGTAATGCCAGTGCCTCCAGAGATGATAGGACAAGGGCTGAATGTTCATATATATGGAGAGACTGAATTAATTTCAGCTCCTCACTCTTCCTTCTCAGCCACAGAAGTAGCTGACAAGAAACAGAAGGCACAGGCTTAAGGAGCAAGGGTGAATTACAACTGGCAAGTTCACCAAAGCAGCAATCACCTGGAAAGATTCTGCTGTACAGAAACGTAGTGGCAATCTGGCTGTGAGACGCTTCACCATCAGGGTGTTACTGCCTCCTGATGCCCAAGGGGAAGCTGAAGGGAGATGAAGTGTATTGTCAGTGAAGTGGAAAGATGACCTCGCAGCATCACAATCAATCACCTTTTGGGTAGAGGCCAGAGATTACTGCAATATCACACACTGAGGAAACAAATAAACAAAATCAAAAAAACCTAGCCCTAGGCAACATAAAGGCAGCTGAAAACCATCCTCCCCATGAATCCTTCTCCTCCTCTGAATTCAGCTCATTCTGACTGTAGTATCTGGTCTTAAGTGGAAAACCGAGATATTGCCTTCTGTTAAATTATGATGAATACTTATGTTTCTGTGGTTCTTCAAAACCACTGAAAGAGGCAAACAAAAGACTGTATTATTCCATTTTACCCCACTGATGTGTACAAAGTTCCTCACAACTGCAAATATTTACATTTGTCTCTTCACAACTAAAAGCTTTCACTCCTTAACCGTTCAACTAGTGCAACTACATAAACTGGAATCTCGACAGAGTACAGCTCACCTTTTGCTCCATCAAACTTTGAAACATTGGATCTACTGTTGAGGTTGGCTATCACAGTAAGAAAAAAGTCTGTTTCTGGATGTTGTTATTCCTTTCCTTTTAAACGCTAAACTAGATGCTTAAATATTACCTCTCTCTCACAATGAGATCTTTTGTCATCTAAAACAAACACATTAGAAAAAAAAAAACAAGGTCTAAAACCTTAGCAGTTGTTCCTCAGTGTTGCTCCATTTCCTTCAAGCAAGTTATAGTGATTTATACTAATATAACAACAGAGGAGCTAGAAAAAAATAAGCATAAACAAAGCTGTTAGAAAACAGATCAAAATCTGTATTTAACTTGTGACGCCCATTTCTAAAGGCAGCCATAGCCAAGATCTAGGAGTGCTTCATAAGATCAATAGCAACAAGCTTAGCTCAAAAATGACTGAATAATATGACAGGCTGCTTATGCCAGAGTTCGTTACTCTTCATATACCTATATGCTTCACAAATGCTGAAGAAGAAAATATGTCCTTTAGCCAAATTACATGCTTTGAGGTTGAGGAACATCAGCCAAAAGTCTTGTTTTTGAGCAAAGATTAGCAGCATAGCTTGTTGTAAAAAAAAAAAAAAAAAAAAAAAAAAAAAAAAAAAAGAAAAACACACTGGCTCAGATACAACTCTCCAGACATGTGACTTCTAATAAAGAATGTTATCCCCGCACTGCTAGACAGCAGATGTTTCAAACAGTTGCCATTTGAACCAGGAAAACAACATTGATGGATGTTTGTTATTTTAAACTCCTACCAGGCACCCCAAGCTACAAAAAAGGAGCAATGTGGTATTTTTCATATTTATGTAATTTGTTAATCTGCCTGTTACTCCAGAAACAGGTAACTTATCAAGATAGTCCAAAGAGAGCAGAAAAAATAAAGCATAAGCAGCAAACTTCCAGCAATTTACTAACACTGTGTAAAGGTGCCCGAGCAGATTTGTTCCATCAAGAGGCTGTTTGAAGCCTTGTTAATTGCTTTATCTGTTAATCTCAAAGTATGAAGTTTTAAGTCTTCAATGCAAGGAAGGACGCCTGGTAAAAACAGGTAGCGGCACTCACAGGAAGGTGCTAGCCTTCAAGCCAGGCCATTACAAATACGGAGGACTAAAACAAAACACACAAAAAGGCTAAAGAGGGATCCCCCTCCTCCCTCCACTTACCCTAGCAGGAGCAACCTTTTCCGAAAAGGTGCTAGTGAGTCATAAGAGATGAGCTGGGAACAGCACGGTGCGTTACATGTTCCAACAGGCATCAAACGTCCAACCAACACTTCCATGTTTTGTACAATATTTTACTTCTTGTCTTCCACTTCCTAACCGATACAAAGACCAAAGCAAAGCAGCACTGAAGCACTGAATAAAACAGAGGTTGGGTGGGAAAGTTCGTAAAAGCCAAATCAAGGAATATTTCAATAACAAGAAAAAAATACCTGCTGCTTCAAAATCTCTATACCAATACCAAAAATGGTACAAAGCAACAAAAACATTTCAATCTGTAGAGTCAAAGGTCACCACTGAGCAGAAATACAAGGAGAAAAGTGACACGAACATGGAGATCTCTCCCATTTTCATATTTTAATTAGGAACAACAAGAAGCCAGTTGCCATTAGTCAAATGGTTCATGATTTTAGTTGCCCCCACGGGTTCTACTGCTGCACGTGCAGAGCAGCCAAGGCTCAGCTCTGAGGAAATTAAAGCATATCAGGAACAAAAAAAAAAATTATGTTAAGACAAAAATTCAAAAGCGCCAGCATGCAAACAGTTTATTGGCATAACTGGCAGAGGCAGATGCAGCAACATGAGAATGCTTTCAAAACACATGAGAAGGAAGAAAAAAAATTGGAAGCTTTGGGTAAGAAAAAAAGTCTTTTTCCAGCTGCAGTACTTTGGATCCAAAGGGGTCTGAGACAATAAAACAAATACCCATTTTCCTTCACCCTGGAAATCCAGAGTTCAAATGAAATGCAAACAGAGTTGAAATGGCACTTTGCACTTCTTTTACAACCTTCTTTCTTTAGAGAGGGTAGCACGCTTATGCTGTTGTTAAGTAGGCAGGTATAATCCCTATTTCACAGCAGAGACATGCTGTGACTTGTCTATATTAAGAACTAAGTCTAGGACAAAGGCAGGAACAGATTTCAGACCTCGTGATTTCTACTCTTAAATTGTCACCACAAGGCTACCTCTACTCACTGTACATACAACTATTACCTGTGGAATCCCCCCAGAATTGTTGTTCTGAGATGATACCTAAATTTACCTCTCATCAAAGATTCAAGGAACTGCGAGAGACTTCACAGGGTGTTTGTTTGTAGGACATGCGTAGGCAGGAAACATGGATAGTCTTACACAAAAGCTTTAGCAAACTACATTCCACAGCTTCTCCAATAAAAAGCAAGGAAGAATCACCCTTAACCGGGTATCAACAGGATAGCCACCGCAGGAAGAGGTAACATGCGCTACTGACATGCATGGTTAACACTACATTACTCATTCTTGGTCCTGTTCTGTGGTACTTCAACAAACCTGTGACTTGTTTGGGCTTTTTAAAGGAAACTTTTGATAGAAGTCATACACAAAGGCTAATTTGATATGCTTATGTTTATAATCACATACATAAACCTGTTAAGTTTAAACACTCAGCCCAAAAGATTATTTATCATGCCTTCTCATTTGTGTAAACGCTTACTGAGAAGCGCATAACTGGAGTACGGAGTCCTCTATACTTGGACATACAAGAAAAGCAGTAATGTGGTAATGCAAAGACAGGGTCACAGCAGCAAGGCTATCCAGTATAATGCAGACATGACGCTCGAACTATAAAGGCAGAGGAATATGTTAAAATCCTGGCTTAAGATAGCCAACAAAGCCATTTTTGCAGCCTTAGAAAGGAAATATGCAACTTCTTCCCTGTCCACAATTAGGTCAGTAAAAGGCAGACTCTCTTGATCCTTTTGTATCCTGCCTTGGAATAAAAATAAAAAAACTAAGCCTGACAGCATGAGCTCAAGTACTTTTCTGGCACACTGCAAAGGCAATCAATAGCACTAAGAACACCTGTTATTCAGATGCACTGAAGAACAGCATGCCTCTGAGGCTTTCTGCATTTTTTACTTCCAGCTCAAGAGCTTTAGGATAAACACAATGTATCCAACAGTATATTTTAAATGATTCTAAGCATATGTATTTTTTTCTGAAAGCATACAGAGTCTGTGCCTGCAGATGATGAAAGAATTCTGGATCACCTAAGGAGTCAGACATTGCGTATTTCTTTGGTACAGTTACAGCACATGCAGCAGAACTTTGCTATTTATCCCAGTCCAGGAAGGACTGCAGCATGAATGACTCTGCAAGGGCCAGTGCCCCAGCACATACATTGGTTTTGTGCTGCAACACGAGATCCACAATACCACTGACTGAAACAACTGAATTAATTTCATAGAATGCTGGAATACTAGCAAATGAGAAATACAAGCTTTGAAAGTAATAGGTTTCTCCTGTTTACCAACAAGGCTTCTTTCAAAAAGTCAAAGTCATTCACCATACCAACAGAAAGTCCTTTGTTTCCAGTTGACAGAGTAATTCATTGTTGGTAAGACTGAATTATTTTTTAGTCATTACTTTTCTCAGGTAGCCCCATCCCTCTGAATATACTGAGTATTTTACAGACTGGCATTTTGAAAACTAGACCAATTCAAAGCAGTCAGATGCTAAGGTGCAATAAGAGGAACTCAGCTGAGCTGACGTAAGATCAACTGCTACCGAAAACAGGTCCCGTACTCCCTCCTCCTCTTAGCATTCCCCTTTCCAGCCACACATTCCCGATGCTTTCCTTGTATCAGCTCTGATATTCATGTGATCCTTCAGTGAGTCAATTCACTGGCAGAAAGCTAATCTATCCAGAACAAGCCTTCTGCAATTTGGTAACCTCAATCAACTTACCGAGGGATCAGATGAACATCAGAACAAGCGAGGGAGGAAAAAGAAGCAGGATTACTCCCCGCAGCAACAAAATGCTAATTTGGCTTGGCTGTCTCTTCAAATCTGATCTTTAATCTCTCATGAACATCAGAGAGCAGAATGTAACTTTCATAATGAGTTATTAAGTTATTAATGTATTTTGTTACCCGAAAGGATTCCATCCTATATCAGAACTCAGCTAAACATTCTTGCAACTGTATTGGTTCTGTCAATGTAAGAAGAATGCTGTATATTCACTATCTGCAATCCTTACGCATGCTAAGCAGTAATTTTTTTCTGCAAGTAGCACCAGTGAAGCTGATAGAACTGTTTTCAGAACGTGGTATCGTTTTATGGAAAGGTAGTAGAATCTGGTCTCGCTATAAAATGTGGATTCAACAACCACCTCTCTCCAATACAACTGCTATTTAATCTTCTCTATGTAAGTCACAGAATCATAGAATCGTATCACATCTCCATATAGAAAATGCGCAAAAGGCAGAGCTGCTTGGTAATCTGTAGCTCTTTTGAGTGCCATTTTCCTTACAGTGTCTGTAACTTAATTATAATGAATTTGTCTTCAGGATAAACTAATTTATCATTGTTCATCGTGGTTCATGTTGCCTCGTCACTCAGTTTGGTTAACAACACATTATTTAAATTAATACCCTGATTTGCTGCATACTTTCATCAACATCACTTTTCCCATGAGAAATTGATTTGCCTTTCTACTTGTACCTTAAGAACAAGAAGTAAGAAGTAATTCTTGCCAAGTAACGTTTATGCTTATGTATGCAAAAGATATAGCTCCTATTAATTAAAAATGTTACCAATGCTGCAGTATGATTTGAGTCTTTCTCATGCTATTATTTAATTTCAGGGAAAGGAAAAAAAAAATTCCAAAAAGGTGTATTGTTATTCAGAGAGAGAACTTGTATGGTTATTCCTTGCATAATGAGATCAGACTATGCCAAAATATTATTCTCACAAACATCAACATTATGAAGTTCTTAGTTTTCTTATATGAAAAATGCCATCTTAAAAATTTTTTTTGTGATCCCTGTGACAGGAAAACATGAATTCTGTCCTTCCACAAGGAGCTAGACTCCCTGATTTCTGAACAGAAGTGTACTCAATTTCCTGAACCTTCCCCCCAAAACTTCAAAGAAACTGGACAAAATTTCACAAGCTGGAAGCCTCCTTCTGAACTCCAAACACCTCCCGTTTCCAGGGGGGCTCAATACAGCATGTTAGCCCTGCTCACTGTACGTGGGTACCGCCAGTGGGTCCCACAAGCACATGCATCAAAGCAAACAACTACGGAGTTGGGCAAAAACTTTTGTTTTAAGCCTTTAAAAGGTTCATTTCAAATATAAGCAAAGTAACACCTACCGCTTTTGAGTGTCACTACACACTCCAGTACACCAGTGAGTTTTGTACGGTCAGTAGCATGCTTTTCACACTGGAAGGTCTGAGGCAAGAGCTACAGGCACCCTAATTCATTCCACATCAAGCACTTGAGCCCTCCTTAGGTCACAAGTTACATGCATACAGTTGCAAAGGGGTTCGTCATTCTTCACTAGAGAAAGGATAAATAGAATGTTATCAATATCATCAATACTCCAAGAATAATAGTTTAGATCTGAGTTCATAAGTGGACATTCAGGGCAACCAAAAGGGGGTAATCTACTGACAAAATACCAGTCCATTCTTTCACCAAGATAAAGAAGTTACCTTACCAACACTGGCAGGAAAAACAAATACTAACATTTCAGGATCAATGTGATCTGCAGTTTAAAAAGAAAAAAAAAAAACCCAAACCAAACAAAAAAATACCAGCAAACAAAAACCAACAAAAAACATTCAAGCACATGCAGTGCCTCAAATAAAGCAATCCTTTGTGTTAGGGGAACATCAAACTCCTGTTTATTTAGCCTAGAGACTGTTCCCAAAGCAGGACTCAATTTAACAAAGTCAAAGCTTCCACCTTCTTACAGGAATATACTGGCATTCCCCACGCTTTCGCCATAGCCTGCCTTTTTAAATAAGCATTACTTCATTCAGCAAAGAAGGAGCTCTGCTCTTCTTCCGTAACAACCCTGTGAAATACTGTACAATGAAGTACGAGCTGCAGCAGAGATCTGAATATTCAAGCACTCAACTTTTCGTGGTCTTGTGCAAATACATCTTACTTAGATGCAACATCGGGAGCTACAGACCGACTGCGTGCTGATGGCAGGAAATTTGGAGCCAGGTCTCCCAGCTTTCATTTTAGCCAGCTTTTGATTTGCTAAGTGATACTAGGCAAGTCACTTCCCATCATTTATTTATAAGTTACATCTAATTATCTAGAAGGCCTAATTAGCTCATCTGGAAAGTGATTTGAAATGCACAGATGAAAGATAGTGTGTATTTCTCAACTCTTGTCATCTGTGCCAATAAAATCCTTATTTCACAACAATTAGATCTAATTGTATTTTTGATAGCTGCTGCCTCATCCCTAGAAATTCCAGTTCTGGAAGTCACAAATAGAAAGACTAACTAGGATGCAATGTTAAAGAAGTGGTATGTGAAACATCTATAGATAAGGTTAATGTTCTAAAGGCCTTTTGCAATCACTCAACATGCAGTGAAACTTTTTCCCCGGTTGGGTTTCCACCCAAATGAAAACTTAAGAGATTTATTTTTAAACTGTCTCCCATCTCTATCACAGTATAAGCATCTTCAGCACTGCTTTAGGTTTGTCTGAAAAAAAAAAATTGGCCTACAAAACTAAATCTAATCTTAAGATTGACTAAAATATTCAAGAAACTTTTAGTAATTATGTCTTATCACTTGACGTAGAAGCCCTACATTCACTTCCTGAATATTTACAAAACATTAGTAGGACCCCTCAGACCAGACAGAAAGCTTGACCTTGGGACAGGGACTGGGTGAGATGGGCTAACATAAAATGGAGACTGAGAGCAGGCAGCCTGAAGCGCTATGGGGGTTACTCCTCCCATGCTGCAAGTCATGAGCCAGCCCAGAGGCGGGATTCCGATATACCACAAACAGGAGGAGAGAGACATACTAAACCCAACTACTCTCTCTGACCAAGTCTAGTGTCCTGTCTCTACAATGGCTGGTACAGGGTGTTTCAGCCAAGAACATAAGAGATTATGCAGGAAACAGCTATGGAGTAATCAATTCAGCATGTGAATCTCTTGCTAAAGAAATTCAAGTTAAGAGCACATGACCTGAAACACATACACCCATCTGTTAAGGTTTCCTACGTTCTAATTCTGACTATTTTCAACCAAATATTTTTTCCTTCTCTGTATGAACTGGGATTTCAAAACAAGCCCAAATTTCAATGTTCATTTTGACTGTAAGCATTCTGTGGCCCTAACCACCTCATCTTGTGCATATGTAGTGTACCCGTTAGCCTGATGGGTTCCCAGCCTTAGTCACATTCTACCATCCTACATACTCCTAGAATAAAGAAAGTTAAATATAAAACTAAGTATAGCCAGTCTACTTGGCATGACTTATTTTGTTAAGGCCAAATTATTTTCAAATACACACATCATTTTAAATAACAAAAAACACACTATTTTAAGTAAGAGAACAGCACAACTTTTAATACAGCACGACCAAGACAAAGTCATATGGTTTACAATTGCCTCTGGATGAAGCCCCATCTCAACACTTCATTCACTCATTCGGACAAAAGAAAAAAGAAAAAAAAAAAATCTTGCTTCGATTTACTCTGTCCCCAGTTGCTGCCGGTAAACAGATCTGCTGTCAGCTTCCTGGAAGATGATCTCCCACAGAATCAGGGAGGTGCTGCTGTTGAACAGGGAGGTGGCTGCTGCTGCTGCAAACACAACTCTCAAAGCAGCAGAGAAATCTGGCTCCATCAGCAAGTGAAGGGGGTGAGGCAAGGGAACCTGTGACTGACTTCATTGCACAAATGACTTCAGACATGGTCAAACCAGCTAACTGTCTTTGTACCTTTCTTCTCTGTACTTGTTCATACTTCTGTTGCTTATGTTTCCCATCATGTTACCTCAGAGAAGAAAAAGGAAATAATCTAATTTTGTTTTGTTGGATACAACCCAAGTGGAAAATACATCATTTTTCCCTCCCCTGCTAGACTCCATGGTCTCTCATTCCTTCATTTCAATTACATCCATGTTTTCTCACCAAGTCACATGGTGGGGAGAACGCTGCTGCTATTCAAATTGTTGGTTCTTTTATAGCTTAATAAAGTCAATTTTGGCTCAGAACACACGTTTGGCAAAATAAATAGTTGTCCTCATTATTGTGGTGTTTGCTTTTGTGTTTTTTTGTGTTTTTTTTTTTTAACAAAACAAAAAACCTAAGAACAGCTTTTATAAAAAAACACTGCGTGCACGCCTGCCCACTACAGCATAGCTCTATGTGTTATATTTCTCATCAGTGACGAGCGATCAGTATTTCTTTCAAACACAGGTATTGGGGAGACAGTACTTTATTCTCAGAATTTCTCAGATGATGTGGCAGGAACCAGTTACAGCCAAAGAAAATTACAATTAAATGTGGGAATCTGCATGAAATTTTCTATACAGAAGGGATACAGAGCGCAAACAGGGGTGTTGAAGTGAATTTGAAAAGTTTGGTGCACCTCTGGGGCCCTACTTGGTATGCCTGCACCCTAGTCCATCAGCTGAATTCTCTTTCTGTCCTGTCATACCACAAGACTCAGCTTCTGTCCCCAGCTCATCACAACCTCCAAATATCAGAGGCACATCCCCAAATTTACTGAAGTGTTGCAAATTCAATAGCTTCTCACTTTTAAACTTACAACAAATAGGAGAAATAAGGAGTTGAAAATACATCTGACATTGAATAGTGACTATACCTGAGTATTTAAAGTTATGTGCATGGATAAATGGTGCGTAACTCATTGGGCAGAGGAGACGAGGAGAAGGGAGAGTCTTCAAAACACTTGGTGCCTCTTAACTGCAGGACCCAGGAACACAGTACATAACACACAATATGTAACTCATGCTTACATCTCACTAGCACAGGTAGGCACTACCAGCACTACTGTCACACTAACACGATGCTCAGCCACCTAAGTAGGCAGAGAAATAATAAGGTCATCAGACCATTCCACGTCCCTTACTGCCACACAACCCTACCAGGAGTAGGTGCACCTTTTATTTCTTCTTCCTCTTTCATGCTGTAGAGTATGCCTGAAGGTTACAAACTAATATAGAAGTACAAAAAAAATCCGGATGCTTTTGTATCTGGTACCTTAATAACACTTACCATCAAAGAAGAGCATTTTCAAGGAAAAACTTCTGTCTTTGCCAACTTATCAGGCATTTGAGATCCTAGCCAAAGAGCAAAAGTAGAACGTGGTGCTTCTGCGTGATGTGCATGATACATGAGTAAAGTTTAACCCTGCAGTATGAGCAATCCAAACATCACAGATGTTTGTTTCTGTATACTGGTCTGAAAGTAAAACCTATTAAAAATTGCTAACATGGTTCCATTGACCAAACTGAGAAAAGCACAAGAAAGTACTACGCAGATAAAATTGTTTTAAATAATTAAACAATATTTCACTGTTTGTAAGTAAAGCAGTAGCAGAGGAAAACTAATGTTTTGTCAAAAATGTATTTTACCTGACATCTCACAAAATAACAGGAGGACAGACTTCTGTGCTTTTAGCTTATAAGTGGCATCATATACACTGCTGTGTCTGAATCCCTATATGCAGTAACAAAAGCAGAAAAATTATTTAAGAAACGTGAATTGGTCGTAAACGGTTCTGCAGTATTTCTCTCATGACTATAGCACCCCTTTTGCTTGGGCCGAACACAAGGGAGCCTGTCATTCTTCACTGCTGCAACACCAAACAAAAATATTCCTCTTTCCTACATTTTTAATTATCAGCTCAACTAGGAATAAACTAGTTGTATTACAATCACCCAACAGATAATGGTTAAATAATTACACAATAAATTTTTGCTTTTTCATAAACTTAACAAAACTTTTCAAAAAAGTTTTTCCTCCCTTTTTCATACCACAATGTAACTATTTTTAAAAAGTATACAACTTTTCTGCAAGTGAAAAAAATGAAAAAATGTCATTAAATGGCTGTTTTCACATTAATATTCAGACAATTAAAAGGTACATCACCTGCAAAGCACTTTGCTGACGTATAATCTGTATTGTAGTAGTTATTTCACTAATTTAACATTAGCTACAGTTAAAAGAGAAACAGTTCACTGTGTTCAAATCAGCTGGCATTGTTGTGACAAGTGACTGGGTAGAAGATGACCTTTACCTTTTTATAAATTATTCTGTAACAGCTTAGTGCCTCTGCCGTGATGTCAAACCGCCCTGTCTGTGGGTATTACTGCCACTGAAAAATTTCCTCCTATCAGGGGGATCTTGTATGACAGAGGCCTCTTGCTTGCTCCTTCACCATCACATTTCTACACTGCAACGCAGAATGGCAAAGCCAGCTGCTAAAATAAACCTACAGAGCAAAAGGAAGCTTGCCCCAACAGCCCTCCCGCGTGGCTCTGAAACCACCAGGCAGCAGCTCAGGGGGACCCAGCAAGCAGAGGAAGGGCTGACAGACGCTTTTGCACAGCCCCAGTAAACCACACTGCCAGTGCTTCTCAGCTGTCTGAAAACATATGTTAAGGCTTCTGGGGCAAGGTGAACACATGGCAGAAATGAAATAGACTGAAGAAGCAGTATTTAAAAAAAGCCAATGCTGTATCAGAACTTAGCCCTACGGTACTACATTGCTCCCAAAGTTTCTTCAGTATTTATGGAACGTTTATATTGTATTTATAGAAGTAATGCACAAGAAGCAGGCTTCTCAAGACATCGTCTAGTCTCCTGCTATCAGAGCTGCAACAAAATAATAGTACTTTCCTCAAGCTGACCAAAGCCCATTTAAAAGTCACTACCGTGGGCAGATTTACAACTACGCTGTTAACTGATGACATAACCAATTCTAATTTCCACGATAAGCATAAGTTACTTTTCAACTTAGCTGGTATTTTTTTGTACCGTCAGAGGAGTTCAGCTTATACTTCACCTCTCCTGCACAGGGAAAACCCCTATGTTCCTATCCCTTCGTGTCTTTAACTTGGTACAGTAAACCAGCAAAGGTCTTTCAGTCTCCTCTCAAAAGAGAGGCTTAGTGTTCCTGACAACAGCTGTAGCTCTTCTGTAAGCCATTTTCTTCTGGATATTTTTTAAACACTGTTTATTTCCCACCAAATTCTACACAAAGTCTCAAGAGTGCCTTATGAGATGGCATTGAGACTTCCCTTTATCTGTGAGATGTACCTCTTCTAAAATCACATTTTCCTTTTACCCATGGATGTCTCAGTCCTCTCCAAGAGGCTAGCCTACACACCACTGTTTTCCCTGTTTCCATATGATGGCCTACCACCACTTTACAAAATAAACTTTTGTTATTAGGACCTAAGTGCATGATCTTGCACTATTTACGACATTGTTCAATGACATTTTCTATTGAGCCAGTCTTTGAGGGCATTCAGCTCCTTTAGCACACTTCACTCCTCCTCTGTCTGAGAATATAAAAGGAGGAACTTTGACACTATTGAATCCTTAAGCCACTCCAAGCTCAACTGGTAGAGAACTGCATTTTTATGATATATCTAAACTTTTCTGCATTTTAGTTTGTAGGAGGTAAGAAGCTGATTATTTTTAAAAAAGAAAATGATCACCTATCTAGCACAATTTCCCACAGAATTATTTATTAATATATATTTCAGAGTGCAAAGCCCAAGACCAGCTTGAAATATGTTTGGCATTTCACATTTCTCAGACTGAAAAAGGCAAGACTCCTAATTGTTATGTCCCTATTCCTACAAGTACTTATTCAGGTATTTAACTTTAAGCACGTGAGCAGTGCAGGAATTAAAACACCTGCAGAAGTGTCTGCTGGATCTAAGCCTAAAGCAGCAAAGTGGGATTTAAGATTCCTGGGGTTTGATTTCTGGGTCTTATTAAGAGCTCCCTTTGCAACATTTTTGTACTGGACTTAGTTACATTTCTCCCATCTGTAAACAAGGAATATAACCAAACTATAACAAAGGGACATTTCAAAGCTTAATTAAATGGTATTAAAGTGCTTTGAAATCTTTAGATGAAAGGTGCTACATAAGAGTGAAATAGTATTACTGCTATTTTCATTTCTTTAGCAGATTTTAATAGTAAATGAAGAAAATTTCACCCTCATGTCCAGTATATGCTAGAGATCTGTCTCAGCAAGAACCACATATAGCTACAGGTTGGGGTCCCCAACCTTGCAGCAGAAGCAAGCAGCTGAAAGAGTAAAGCCAAACACACCACCAGGAGGTTCACCTCCACCTTATTCTTACACACTGACAAGCAGGTGACTCAGGCTACAACTGCTGCCCACACGCAGGAATGAGCATGGGTTGCAAGTACAGCCTTCATATGTGGTCCATTCTTCCTCAAGGAAAAGACAGCAGGATACAAAGTTTCCCACGGATCTAGCCCATGAACTACCAGCTGGAACACATCAATGCATTAAATGCAAGTGTTTGAAGAAAAAATCCCACCCCTCAAAATGCCAAAATAACAAGAAAAAGATGACAAGGAAAAAAAAAAAAAAAAAGTAAGGCACTGTACCCAAAACTAGTAACAGCTTGCATCAAAATCTCTATTTCATCACAATAAACCTATGGCAAAAAACATTACTGATTTTTTTTTTAACCACTGTGAATGAAAACAAGATGCAACAATTTTCTAGACTCATTAACATCAAAAGGACTCTTTTATGGTCTCTTTCTATATTTAATCAATATTCCTACATTAATTGGAAAGGCCCAAGTTATTCCACAGGTTTTTTTTCCTGGAGCATAAAATCAATTCTTCAAACAGAACTCATCATTGTTCTTCCAAAGGTTTTAAAGCCTGAACAGGCTATACTACACTCGGAGTGTTTTGCTTGTTTGTTTGCAATAGGTTAAGAACTTTGAGGGCCTGTTGCATCTTCTCTCATGGTTAGGGGCACCTACAGTTTTTCCTCACCTTCTTAAGATGGTCATCTACTTTTGCCACATTCATAAGATTTTTTTTTTTTTTTTTTTTTTTTAAATCTTCTGTCAAATCTGGCGGAAACTGGCCAGAAGTTCAAAGGCAGTTTTGCGTGCATATTCACGAGCATATGCACACACATGCACGTGATCCTGTGTCTCTGATTACAGGAACATGAGTTCAGACTATGAAGTCTGGGGAATGTAGCTCTTGGAAAACAAAAAGGTATCAAAAATAGTGAAAACCCTTCCACCCATTCCAATGCTTACCTGTATTTTTCACCTTTAGATACCTGATATACAATTCTCACTTCATTTACCATCATCCATAGTTCATAGTTTTGATAAAACAAAAGTACACAGCACCAGTAAGTGGGACAGACCAATCTACTGAATAACCCCTAGGGTCAAGTTTCAGCAAGCTAGTCATGAAATCAAACCCATTTTGCAAACAGAGCTCTATCTACAGGTGTCTCTCTCGTGTGGTTGGGTTCCCTCATTTCTCGTTCTCCTTTTCTCATTAGCTCTCAGTATTGGTAGGAAGAGAACCTGTCCATTCCGATTTTCAAAATCCTGTGCTCACTGCTCAGCAAAGGTATTCAAAATGCTTTGATAACACTTGCAAGCCTAAAGAAATTAAATTCACTGCTCAGACTACATGCATGTTTCAAAGTATTATTGACTGGTTGATCCACGGAAGTATATTTACAGACACTACAGAAAATTAATTCCAGGCTTTTGGTCACAGGAAACATGCCAAGATACTAGTCATCGCCCAAAGTATAAGTCCCCATCAGTTGCAGGGTGTGATTAAACATTTAGAGAACGCTGCCTGCCATTCAGAACAGATCTCCAAGATCAGCCAGTCATTCTTCACATTCATAGATATGAAAGCACTGCTGCACATTGAGAACTTGGCTTTTGTCACAGTTTGGAAGAAAAAAAAAAACCCACACCAAAACAATCAAAATACTAGAGCAGTTAATCCCTGGAAGGCCTTGTGATCACATTCCTTGACATGTTTGATAAATATGGAAATAGTGAAAACGTTCTGACTTGTTAAACTTGCAGTCTATTTGATGCCTTTCTTGGCCCCGACATGCACAGACTGCTGACTTGGCATGCCCAGAGGACCTTTGCTCACCTTTCTCAATAGACCCATGCTGATAAGTCTGAGTTTCCCCAAGAGCAGAACAAAGTCATGCTTATTAAAGTGTTTACTCAATTCATAAAGTAGAGCAGCGCTCTCATGAAAATAAGATGTCAGAGCAAGAGGAAAATCTCCATAGGCACAAGTATACAACCATAAACCATAAAAGAAATTAAAACTGGAATCTGAATGACTCTCATTCTTTAAAAACAGACTAGACTAAAATGTCTTTAGGTTTCATGGAACACCGACCTCTCAAGAATATCACCTACTTATGCAGGCTGATGAAAAAGATTGTGTTAACATCAAGAAGCCAACTGTATAAAATTTAACTTGCTGTTATCATTTTTACCCTACTGTATAATTTACTAGCCATGGGTTCATATGACAATGAATAAAGCATGTAGCCAGATAGCTTAGAATGTTACATATCATTGATTTTGTATAAATAGACATTAATATATTTATCAGTTTTAGAATATTAAGAGTATGCATGAGTTCTACAGTATCTTTTATTTTGCCACACCCGATTTACTTTTTTTATACTCAGCACAATGGATTGCTTCAGTTGCAGGAATAAAAGATAGTAATATAAAAGGTGTGGGAGAAAAAAAAAACCCCAATGCCTACATACTACTGATTACTAATTATTTTGAAAAAAAACCAGCCAACCACAGATTAATGCAAGTTCTGCAAACTAAGCTGTTTTTCACAGGAGGTGTCAAGATGGTTGATTGTGTCAGCCTAGCTTTCAGCTGTCCTATTTTAAAAACAAAACACACTTTTGACACTTACAGATTATGTGCTTTTGAAAGGTATATGGCACATTCACAGCACTTCAAAAGGGAAAATTGTTTCCGTGAGACAAGATAATGTTAGTTAAAGGATTACATTAAAGTCACTTCTCCAGTCAATGTCTGAAAAAATAATCTTTTAACAAACTGAATTTGCACAGCTGTGTGTTTTCTCATTTACAAAATGAGAAAACCCATTCTGCACATCATCCCAGAACCTAGATATCTGTCAATCATTACAGCTGAGATTGTGTGAGTTTATAAAATTATAAATATAAGTTATTATATATTATAAATTATATTTACAATCTGAATCATGTCCTTAGACAAGTGGCAGTGGGGTGTGAAACCAGTTGAACTCTAGCCATCTCCTCAAGACACCCCAAATTTACCCTAACATTCCGCCTTGCTCTCCCAGGAGTACAAATTTCCTTCTTATTCAGCATCTTTAGATTAAAACAAACAAACAAACAAAAAAAACCCACCCCCCCCCAACGTAAGCCTATAACAAATTTTTATCTTAAGTATTAATGCAGTTGTGCCAATTATTAACTACATGATATTGACACACAATTTTGTATTAAATGATAATTTGTATTAGAAAATATTCCCAACAGAAATTAAAGATGATCAAGTACTTCAAATGCTCCACAGTACTTCTGGAAAATATTTGTTTCTAATTATAAATTTTCAGGGATAACCAAAACTACAAAACAACAAACAAGCAAGGCAAAACATTGCCTACAGGATTACTGCAATTGCTGAGGTTTTTTACATATAAAAGCACGAATAAACGAGACTAAATAACACATCGCAGTTTGATAATACTAGATTCACAGGAAACCATTTAAAATACATTTGCAATAGGAGCAAGATGGAAGGACTTCAAACTTCAAGTCTATTCTAGTTAATAATAGCGTGCAATATGGTTACAATCGCTCCTGTGAAAATTAGGAGTAGAAGGGTGCCTTTATTATTTTTAACTTAAATGCTTGGTTTTAATTTTGTGACCTTATATACAACAGCAGAGAGGGGCATAACAAAGCAAAGTTAAAGGAATTTGATTACAGAGAAAAATTGAAACAGGTCAGTTTATTTTCATTACTCAAGTCAAATTAAAAGCAAGATGAAACAGAGGCAGGCATGCAGATGGTTGTATTCTTAAAATTGCGTGGTTTAGCCCACTAAAAGACAATTTTCTTAGCCACACTAGAGAGACCATCCCTACTGTGCAAAAACTCTACTTTTTAAATGTAAAAAGCAGTAGAGAGGAAAGAGAAGAAAAAACAGAAAACAAGATGACAAGACAACAAGATGAGGCAGTAAGTAACACAATCATGGAGATAACCCAATGGGCAAAAACATTTTAAGATACACAATATAATCTATTATTGTTTGCTTAAGCATCACAGAAGCAGCAACTCAAAACTGAAACACCTAAAATGAGAGGTGATTCTTTGTATTTAAAATCCAGGATGCTTTTTGAAATAGACATAACAAATAACTTCAGAAACACAGTCTATAATTGTATTTCTATGACAACCAGTTATATAAAACTGCATCATCCCAATAGACTACTGTTTTCTGGAAAAAATGAGAACTGATGTAATCAAAACCAACACGTCTTATTTGCATGAAAACGTTCAAACAAACCTAACAAAAATATCTACCTACGGATACCTTAAGATCTTCCTTTCCATATGAAAATGTACAGAGAACGAAAAGATAAGAGATGTTCATACTTTCAACTACGAACAAATTCCCACCCTAATTCTATGTCAGGGTGACCATGTCCAAGCTGGTAAGCAGGAGCACAAACCAAAATAAACTTCCCTTGGATTTCGGCCTATTACTCACTCCCATTAGCTTCCTGCAGTTCTGAGCACCAGCAGCGAGCAGCACGCATCAAGTTCTCGCCCCTTCTGAGCACCGTTCCATTGCAGTAACACAATTTTGCACTGTAAACCTATTATGGACACACTCTCTGATGGTGTCTTAGTGGTGACTGACTGTGATCACAACATTACAAGAAGTCAGAACTTCTAAAACTTATTTTTTAGTCTGTCAAGAACGATTGCTTATTTCAAAAGACGGAAGCTACACCTGCTTTCCTTTTTTTACAGCTGTGATTCACATTATTTATGAAAAAAATTACTAAATTTAATTACAAAGTTTAAAATGTGACCCAGGGAAGATTTGCTTTATTCTGTTCTCATTACTTCCTTAGGTATTTTTGCACTTGTTTACACTACACTTTTACCATCCTTATGATATGTCAGACCCAGTGCTAGGATTACATTAAAAGGTCACACAAGGTTTTCAGTTGAACATTGGGGGTTTTTTTGTTTGGTTTTTTGGGGTTTGTTTGTTTGTTTGTTTTGGGGTTTGTTTTGTTTTGTTTTGTTTAAGTAAGAGACAATTCAGTTGCTTGACATTCCTGGAGATGAATTTGTACTTACAAAGGATCTGGTACAACGGAGGCAATTTTAATTAAAGCTACTCAACCTTGCCCTCACCATCTCCACATTGCCCAAGGGAACATCTTTACAGAGTAAAAAAAATAAAAGTGTTCAGACTATATAGTGAAATATATTTTTACTTATTTTCTGAACTCCAGAAGCTATCAATGAAGGTGCCAACTATTGCTGACTGTAACACGCTTGTTCGACAGAACTGTGTGGTATAAACTTGAGAGAGACCCAGATGCTATGAAGCAGCTTGTAACATTAAGAGATCGAACTTTAAAGACAGATTTAGACTTTCTCTTTTGACTTTCACCCAGAGTGGCAAGAACCTGCTGCAGAGAATGAAGAAAAAAGACCACAGCCTGGTCTGGTTTATAGATTATAGAAGAGTTAGCATTGTATTTGCACAATTTTGCATCATTACTGACACAAATTTTAGGACAGCTTAAGTAATCACTGAAACATAGACAGCATCAGAAGGCAAGCCACGGATTACATGTAAACACAGGAAAGCAACTACTAGATTGCAAATATTTTATCAAAGCACTACCTGTCTACAAACAGGGTAAAAAGTAAAAGGAATATGCACATTGTGAGGCTTTTCCAATTACAACAAATAAATCTGCCCATTCAATTTGAAAAAAGTTCAAGCAGCAATTTGAACTTTAAGTAGGTTGCACAGGGACAAGTAAAAGCAAGGTTAACAGAAAATTTGCCCTGCACTTGGTGATAGGTGGTGCATAAGCCCAATGCACGTGCAATGTGTTCCATGTTGCGGGGTAGAAAAGAGAAGAGCAGCTTTGAATTAGCAAAGAAAAACTTGGTTATTGTTATATTCCTAGGAGAAGTATGTTCTAGATATGGAATCAGATTTCAGTGAATCTGATTATACTATTAACTTGAATACTCACAAAAAGATATGTGAACAAATATTCAGCAATGCACATCATATGATTACAAAGGCATTCATATGCCAACCAGCAGGACATAAGTAAATGCAAACACAAACAAAAGCCTCAGAGAAGAGAACAAACATTGCAAAACAGCATAGTTAAGTAAAAAGAAACATGGAGGGGATAAACATGGAGGGAATAAAGAGATAAAGTTTAAAAACCAGGGACATAAAAAAAAACCCCATCAAGACCCATACCCCATGATGTGGCACTTATATAAATATAGAAAACATCCAGAACTCAAGTAAAGATATAGGGCACCATAGCGGACCCAAGTATTTTACATTTATATTACAAAAAGAAGAAGAATACATTATGAATGCAGATATACATATTTCATTTACAAAGGAGAAAGAAGAAACCCTTTTCATACATGCATTGAAAGATGCTACCTGTAAGCCATTAATTCACTGAGTACTAAGTATTTACGAATGGTTTACGTGCAAATACAAAATAAGCATATATCTAAGTGAAAAAGAGAACCAAAAGAAAGTAAAGTAGAAGGCAAATACAGAGCATGGACGGACAAGGATGAGATCAAAAACCTCCAGATAATTGATTTTGAGACTGAGCTATACAGACTGCCCAACAAAGAAAAGCTTTTGCTACAAGGAAAGCGAAAGGTGTAGCCTTCAATTTACACATACTAGAATCCTTGTCACGAGCAGGGAGACACAACTGGGTACCAATTGATTCATTCCTTTTTTTTTCAGATATGATTATGAAAGAGTTGTTTCTTGAGGACAGAGACAAGGTGGCTGCAAGAGGACACATTCCCTACAAGGCCTACCTAAATTAGGCTAGACCATTTGTAAGAATTGGGCAAACCCAAATACTCATGGAAGCTCTGAAGTAGTATAAAATCTCTGCTTTACCTTCTCTCAGAATTCTTTCTATAACTTGAGAGCCAATTCTGCAAGTGAAACACCACCACCACCCCCCCCGAGCAAACCTTCTGAAGGATGAGTAAGAGTATGGAGGACAAAAGTTGAAAGATTTGAAGCCTCTACGGACATCAAGAGTATTAACATTTACCCAGCAAAGGGGGCTAATGTTTTCCATACAGGCTTCAAATGAAGCACTAAAAGCTGTTCAGATACAAAGTTATGAGACTGAGTTACAATCTGAAATGTTTCCTAGAAGAGCTCTTAAGACTGGCTTAAAAAGCGTACACATAAATAAAAAAAAAATATAATAGTGTAAATGAGACTCTAAATACACCAGTATTTTTCCCTTAATTTTCTCTGTAAGTTCAAAGCATGAACAGATCATAAGCACCATCAATAACATCCAGAACACAGACTACAACTCTGTCACCAAGGAACCAAGTAGCTCTATCAAGAAGTACACCTCGTGAAGTCAAAACCCTACAGTTTGGTGGATGACACAGAGTACAACTGTATGACTCACACTCCTAACAAAGGTATTGGTTGGGTTGGAAAGAGTAGCAGTTCAGAAGAAATAATATTATGTTATCTATTACTATCAGGTTATAGCAGCTCCACAAGCACCAGCAGGATTAAGATCAAGATGACAAGTAATAGCGGAAAAGAACTCATGAATGGTATTTGAAATTATTAACTGCCATTAAGACCATAGTTAAAAAAAGAAAAAACTAAAAGCTGTGAACTTTGATAAAGAGTCCATTGCAGAACAAATTGCACATAATTATAAGAAATGGCACCTCACTCATATTCCAGATTCTAGAAGGGAGACACAGTTTAGTAATTAGCTGCAGTATCTTGAGAAGGTATCTGAAAAACATGCTTAAGAACAGAAAGAAGCAGCTAGAAGGGGAGGAAAAAAAAAAAAAAGAAAAAAACAGGCTGACATAAAAGTTGAAGTATTGTTACCAAGTTAATGTTTTTGTAGCTAGCAGAATTTCACACCTTAAATTTGTTAACAAGTCAGTCACAAGTAGAGAGGCCTTCTGTCAGAGGGCTAACACAAGTTTCAACCTTTTCCAGTTTGGAAAGTTAGGCAAGTTGAAATCTTTCAATGCCCTGACTGCCTAAAACAACAATGAGATCACCAAAACAAAAAATCCACACATCACGTCCTAATCACCTAACCCTATTACCTTGAGGATCTTAATAGATAGTAAACATAGTAATTATAATGCAATAACCAAAGTAATTAGAACTCCCTTTGGTGGCCTGGTAACTTCAGAAGCAGCTAAGACAGCCAACATTGAGGCAGAACATGGGTGTACACAGAGGAAAAATACGCAACTTTTGCCTCTGCTGTGATACAGAACATTAAGTTCTTCTTCCTTTAGAGCAAAACATGATCTTCCATTGCTTGACATTTCTTCTCTGGAACAAGACAGGGAGGGGGACAAGAAGTACAACTTGCTAGTGAACACGCAAAAAGCCTTTAAGTACAAGTGATCTGGTGTGTTAAAGCAGAATGGGGAAGAGAGAAAAAGAGGAGTAGATGAATTGCCAAATATTCTGCAAAACAGACTCAGTTAGATCAACAGGATCAAAATGAACTGTTCCAGCAGGTACTTAAGAGCAATGGACAGAAGGCAGCACATCCCAGCACCTGCAATCTCAGGTGGACTTCCCTCCACGTAGATCACACTTCTGTGGTGCAAAGATGCTGAAATAGCTTTAACAATGTAATGCCATCCTATAGGCTCAGAGGGAAAGAAGAACAAGAATACAGCTGGTATATGATTCCACTTCCTGTAACACTACACTGATTGGTTTTATTGGGAAGTCTATTTATACAGCTGATTATGAATTCCTAGTGTACTTTGATTACTACAATAGCAGCTGGACTGCTTCCTTTCTCTTAGCACTTAACTGCGTTCTTGATTAGCGAGTGGTATATAAAAGCTTGTGGAACAAGTACAGGAAGATCAAACGAAAGGAATGATTTCTTCTTAGACCACTACATTACATTTAACCTGCCAACGCAAGACCAGTTAGTCTCTGACCTGCAGCAGCTGGGAGTAGGCAGATTCCAGATGGCCCTAGAAAGGTGCTTTCTTACAGCCCTTGTCTTACTTGTACCAATCTGACATTAAAAAAAAAAAAAAAAAAAATCAGAGCAAGCTGTTCGGGCAGCTCCATGACAGATGACATCTCCAAACACAGGAAATTTCCAGTCATCCAGTATCTATGTGATGTGGTCCCACCACTCAGTGTATGAGGTCTATCAGATTTATACCTACAGGAATACCATCACTATTGAAACTTGAATCTACTTCCACTACACTGAAACGTATACACACAGTCTGCATGCCACTGGCATCTCAAGATAACAAACCATTACAAAATACTTCTCACATCTCCTATCCTGGATCTTCAACTTTTGAAAAGAAGTATTTCAGAAATAAGAGAGGATTCAAGTCATTGTTCTGAGGTTTACTATGCGCGTACACCACAGTATGTACGATTTACTATGCTAACTAGAAGAGCGAGCACAGCCAGAAGTGAGTACACACCTCACTCAAAATATTTTTATTTACAAACTTGGCAGATTGGTGAAGTCCTATGTAAGGCTCAGAATGGTCTGGAATGTTTTCCCCCCATTATACTGCAAAACAATTCATAGAACATTTCCTGACCTAAAAACTTGAGTTCTTCTCCCCAAAATCCTCTTGTCAAACCTGAAGCACAGGAGTTAGGCTGCCACTGCATTTGGCCTTGGCTAATGCAGGTACCAATACACACAGTGAAGGATACATCAGGATGAGTTTAAGATAAATCATAAGATGTGGACAAATTCAGTAATAAATTTAGGTCGACAGCAGCATAGTTTACAACATTTTCATGTCACTTCAAAGAATTCTAATGAGAAAAAGGGTCTACAATATTTTAGTATCACTATCACCTGGGGAAAATAAGTAATTTGTAAAAGCTTTCAATAAACCAACTTGTATTGTAAAAAATATTTTGTCTTAGGAGACATGCACTCCAATTCTCATACATAAGGAAGCAAAATTCTTGCTTTAAGTACACTGCAAGCCTCAGCTTTAAGTTACATTATGTGACTGGTAAGATGCTCTCAAAAAGGATATTTCTTTCATATTGCACAGTTTTTAGCAAAATTAAAAGCTTCTGGGTTCCAAAACAGAACAAAGTAACAAAAACCAAACCCAAACAGAAATCTGTTTTCAGAAGCCTCTCCCATGTTTTTCCCCCCGCAACTGAGGGTTAACAATGGATAATTAAAAATAAAGCTATTGTGGGATGGTTTTAGTTTTATTTTTTAATCTGCACTCTGAGGTTATTAATCACCTGTGACATAACCTATAAAAGGAAAAATTTTTGCAATGGGACATGCAAAGTTCCAGGGGGGCAGCATTATTTCTAGAGGCAAGAACAACTCTGTTCCATCTCTCTCTGGTTCCCAAGGCAGAGTCACAACTTGCGTAGTTTCTAGTCTCCATTTCCGTTCACCTCATGATGTCTTCCTCCGCCTCCTGAATAAAAGAGAATCACAAACTCTGGGGAATTGTGAGCATTTTTAAAATCTTTTAAGGATTCAAGCACAAGAGAATCAAAATGGTCTCAACACCTGGCTTCAAAAGCACCACAGAGCAGAAGAACTGAAAAAAAATACAAGACTACTCAGAAGAGATGTTAAGTAGCATATTAATTTCTTTTGCAGTCCTAAATACAGTTTACCCTATGTGCTACAGAAGGCAGAGACATAGTCGTTTAAGCTGCATTTCGCTATCATTTTCATCTAAATCAAGTTCTTCTGCCCCCAGCATTACAGTGCTTTGTCCATCTTAGATGGTTTAATAGAAGTTGCTAACTCTACCCATAAACCTCATCCTAACAATAACGGCTACTAGAAAATACCACTAGTTTACACTCAATGCAATGGGAGGCTGCTAAATAAAGAAACAGTTCTTCACAAAGTTCACTTTCTGTCCACCTTCACAAAGTCCACTTTCGGTCACAAAGTTCATTATATGCATAGAATTTTCAGAAAGAGGAAAGCTTACTTTAATTCCTTTTTTTGGCACTCAAGCAAGATGCCAGAATTCCCAGATTGCTTTAGGCCACAAGGCTTCCACTTAGGAAAATGCTGTCTTGGTGACAATATGTATTAGGATCCTATATCGGTAATTATTACAGATGGGGATGTCAGCCCCCTTTACTATCTAGCACTTCCCATTATAATTCATTTTCAGTCCCATAGAATGTTATTGAACTTGACCTATTTTGTTTTAATTTTCCAGGATCAGACTTAAAACAAGGCTATAAAAAGACATTTACATGTGTGCAGGATGGCCCTCAACAAGAAATTATTCATTTTCTTTTCTCTTCATTCTGAAGCTTGTAATCCAAGCCCTCACTTACTGCACACTGCTAAAATTCTCTTCTGAACACCAAATTACTCTTTTTTTTAGCAACTGAAACCTACATTAAGTGCTTCACAGCTGCTTTGCCTTCAGAATACCTCTGTCTTGAGAAATGGATTAATCCCATTTACAGATAGGGAATGGAGCCACAGACAGATTAATGTAAAGAGTTTTGGGCGCCTGCTTTGAGCCACTCAGGACTTGATTATTCAGTTTAATATGGCATGCTGTAACATTTAATTTGTTAAAAGAACAGCCTCTAATGAATGTAGTTGTAGAGGTGAGCACTTCACTTTTAATCTGACGAACCAAGCATCCAGAAAATGAGATGCACTATTAAAGATCAGCTGTGAAAAATCTGCTTATAATGATTTAGTCATCCTTAAGTATACTTATATATGTTCATATAACCAAGGGCATATCTGATTCTCCAGGGAAGAATTCATCTGTCTTGATTAGGTCTTATTCACTTCAGAAAATCAGCTTTTGCAACCAATGAGGCAATGATCTTGCAAACAGTCTCCTTCACTGCAAACAGACCCATCCCCTAGACAGATCGAGGCAGAGATATCATCTAAAATACACAACAGTGAGATTAGATTCTCTGATAACACCAAAAGGGAAAAATTAAGGCTGCACAGAAAAATTTAATCTCCAGTTCTCTAATTCTTAACTCTCCATCATACTACCCTCAATAATGTTTTGATAATTTTAAACACAGTTTTATATTTGTTTTTACATGGGTTCTAGTAAGATTATTAAAGATTATCCATTATTCTGATTCATTTGAGCTCACAGTCTAGGTATGAATAGCTGACTTTCAGGTGAAAAGCTCAGTATTCCTTAACCAGCAACCAGAAGACCGCTTCAGGCTGGGAGCTCTTTTCCTAGTGCATCTACGGTGCTCCTTTAAAAATCAGTCAGTCGACAAATATGGCTCAACTATTCTCCACTTTTTAAAAAAAAAAAAAAAAAAAAAAAAAAAAAGCCTTTTTGCTATCTAAAGTTACTGTCTTGGAAAAAAAGAAAAAGTTGTATATACATCTGCTGCAAGATGATAGAAAAAAACACAAGCAGAAAAGGAAATAATGTGTTCCTCATGAAGCACACTTGTTTCTTCTGTAATACTGGAGTGTACTGCTATCTGACACACCAAATAACAGAAATTCCATCTGTAATTCACAATAAAGAATATTTACATAAGAACTACATTTGTTTGACATTTAACTCAAAATTTTATTACCTCAGCTCCAGTATAGCCTTGTTCTTTACACATATGGACGTAATTACTTTAATTAGTACCAAATACTTCACTAGATTCTTGAGAGTATGGAATTTTTTTAAGCTTCTATATATATAATCACACCTTGAGAATTAGAAACTTCAATCAAAAATTTTTGTTTCCATTCATACCACAGTACTTCAGAGATTTTTTCCTGCAGGCTGATTTATGAGTCCAAAGCAGCAAATGCAGCAACCGAATTTAGTCACTTATGAGCACTGCAAACACACTTCAGGCCATTAAAGCAGATTATGAAGCTTCTAACAGAAATTCAAGAAAGTTTTATGTATTTGTCTTCAAACCAAAAAAACAAATAATGACAGATTAGTATGTACACTTATGCACAAGTGAAAGAGTTGGTCTCATTTTAAACTTTACATATTTGACACTGTGACTTCATATTGCACTTGGTCTCACTGCTAACCTGAGGTTCAAATCTTCTGACATTCCCGACTATTTCATCAATGCTGGGTCTGCCACTGACTCACTTAGCAGTCTTTGAGGTAGTCATTTATACTCTCCATGCTTTAGTTACGTATCCATAGAATAATTTCTTTTATATCAAACAGATTTTTAGAGGAACGTTTATTTGCAACATACTTTGAGACTGTAAGATAAAGTATCTTAAGCTTTCAGAACATTTAATGTCTAGCTTGGCAAGGTCAGGACTCATATGGTCTTCCTGTCCAAATGAGTTGCAAGTATTATTATCGCTAAATTTCACTAAACTCTGTAAGGAACAAAAATTAGGCCACAGTGTGCTGTAACTTCCATTACCTTGTGGTGCCTCTCAGCAGATGATATAAACAAACTTTGCTGTGGCCACACGAGGATCTGAAAGCTTGTTTGAAAAGAATGTGGTCTTCAAAGGCTAAGAGGATCTCCAGGTGTCTGCACAGATACTTATGTTTGTTTACTGAGATTCAAGACAACATAAAACAATTGACAAAACATTTAGTATTTAGAACCTCCAGTGTCAACATTTTGCAAGAAATCTTGTATGATTCTTGGCAAGAAACTGTGGAAACTGGTAAGAAAATAGTCAGGATACCTTTGTATGTCAGTGAACTGGAATTTTCACAGAACAGTTTCTCCTGTAAATTTGTCTGCACCTAATTTAATCAAAAAAGTTTGCAGCTGTTAACAGGTTGTGCTTCCATATGCTACCCCATATAAATACATTTCTTAATCCAGACAGAAGCTGGTTCAGAGTCCAATTGTTTTAATTGGACTTGGTACAAAAAAAAGCATAAATAATGAAGTTAACCATCAAAAGAAGTACAATCAAGTGTGGGTTGCAGGAAAGCTGCTTTCCTCTGACTTAACACGATGTAAGCACAAGGGCAGAGGAGGTTGCTCAGCTTTGCTCACATACGCACCATGGACAACAGCTGCAGTTTAGGCTTCCTGATCTCAGGAGAAATATACTTCCCCTCATTTAGGGCCAACTAATTGGGGTCATGGTGGGTGGGGCACATTTAAGATACTTTCAGCAAAACTTGAGGTAATTACTGTAACCTTACTGGAATACACTGCATAGTCATAGTACACAAACTATCTTTATAAAGGATGTTATTTCAGCAAGTTGCTTCAGACTATTTCAGAGGCTTCACTTTCTGTTATTTGCATTTCTCCTTGCCTGCAACCTCCACCCCATCTTTCAAAAAAAGGGAGGGGAACAAACTTGCCTGCAAGAATTCCTTAGCTTTTTAGGAAGGTACTTTTGCTTGAGGCCTGCATCATTTGTCCAGTTAGTTCCACTTGGTCATTTCTGATTATTTAGATACAGGGCAGGTGCATGGGAGTGTACTTTGGGTTATTGTTTGCTTTCTACATTGCATTCATTATTTCACATCAACTAGAACGATGAACAAGCTGGTGCAAAAATACTGAAACATCTAGAATTCACCAGGATCTGGGATTAAAAAAAAAACGGAAGTTTATATGATCTATAGGGAAAAATGCTTTCAAGGCTTTTTCCTTCAAATCCCTGAATAAGCACATACAAAAAGGCATCCTCTGATTGGCAAGAACTTTAACATTTTTAACAGGGACTTTAAAAGGTTTCTGATCAACAGTGGCATCACCAAGCTCTCTGCTGGCACTAACTAACCTCATCTAACTAACTGACCTCATCTGTGACACCATCAGTCCCTGAGGAATACCCAAAGATTGTAAATACAGGATACTCTTAGGAACAAGAAGCTTCATCTTTATGGAAAAAAAATTGTATTAACTATTCTACATTAAAAAAACCAAACAACTAACAATGTCCATTTCAGTACTACACAGAAGCAGAAGGTGGCCTTGGGTCTACTACATTCTTAATCAGTGCCTAGCGGAGTAAAAATGGTAAGCCTCCTACTAACCCCAATGCTGCAATTAAAGAGACAGAAAAGGTAAGGGATAGGGCTGGTGCAAGAGGCAGAACGACACATCTGCGTTATCAGGTCATCTGCTATGACCTCTGAGGTCACACCAGACCAGTGGCAAAACTACAAATGCAGTCCAACCCCCAGCCAAAGGCCTGATCCATTTAATGTGCATACTTGATGATTGAGTATTAGCGATTAAATAAAGTACTACTGTTTGGACAATGAAAGTAACTTTCTTAAAAATTCTGAAGGCAATTATTTACAGTTTTCCCTGTAAAAGTAGATTAGAGGGATATGAAGTACTGAGAGTCCTGCAGCATGTTCTTGTAGACCATTTTTACTGTTTGGCTGTCTTCAATGGCGCACCCTTTTCAAACCTGCTTCTCCGATACTGTCTTTAGCTTCCTCCCCCCACTTCTCCCTAAAGTATATGCACGCAGCTCTCCACCACGCCTCAAACTGAGGTTTCCCAATTCCTAGTAAGCATTTGTAGCTAGATTTTATGTTCCCCCTATTTTACATTCTTCCCAGTTTTCCTGAAGCCACTTGTGCATTCCTTGTACAAGCTGCTCCTGTCTAGGAAGCACTCCTCCTTTGTACTCTATTTCACCAAGAGACAAATCTTTCTTCCAGAAGAACATACTTATGACACACTCCAAAATTAAGAAAATATATTGAGTGACAGAGGGAACAATCGCAGCATCTTAGCAGGGTGCAAGTTCCTTGAAATGTGACTGACAGTTAATCATAACAGTCACTAAGAGCTACATCACCTCAAGACTCTCTCCGAGGAATACACACTTTAAAAATACATGAGGCTGGGATCTTTAGAACAAAGATCTCTCTTTTGTACTTCCAGTTTTGTGAATCTTTAAAAATTTGAAATTTGGTGAAAAACAGATGTGCAACTCTATTGCTGTTAGACAGCTGCAAGGACATTCTGTCTTGTTGCCTTTTCCTTACAAGTCACACTAGCTCTTCAGCATCCCACCAGCCCAGCTTTATACACATCAGAAGAAAAAGTACACATCCCAAGAGGATTTCTGATGAGTTCTTCCCATCATATGTGACAGGCCAGTCTACAGAGCCAGTCTGACTAAGATGATGAGAAAGAAGTGACTCTCTCTGTTTTCTGCTCCAAAGCTGGAGATAGTGTCAAAGGTTTTTAGTGACAGAATTTATGCGACCTCCCAAAGCAGCAAAGGAGACATCCATCACTGACACTGGAACAAGGTAACCAGGTTGAGTAAAATAACAAACATCTGGTACAACTTAAAGGGGAAATCTGGAGCAGTCTTCCGAGGTCCTCTATAGGTTAAAATAGTTTTGACATGCATCCAAAACCCTGAACCTAGAATCACCCTACCTATGATACACCTATTATCAGTATCTCATCTTTTAACCTAATCTTTGATTTAACATAAAAATAGTAATTTCCCCTTCTATTTATTTTGAATAAGCCATAAGGATAAACATGACTCTGAAAACATGGCCGGACCATAGGGTGGCTTGTCTACTGCCAAACTGTAAAACAATCATTACTTCAAACACATTTCCTCTAACTCCAATCACCTGAGTTTTTACTTCAGATCACCTATTAGCAGGTACAAGGCCCATTATACAGAAAGACTAATCTTCTGCAAGCAGGCATAGAATTTGAATGGGCTAGATTCTGCTTCCAAGGCAGGGGGAAATAAAGTGAAAGAGCACAAGAAAAGTAAGAAGCCTAGAAGTATTTGGGGATTTAAATATGCAAGTGCAAAGGAGTATGAAGACAAATGATTCCAAGAAAAAGGAAGCCTTATTTACAAAGTCATCTATGGTAAATAGGAAGCAAGTGCTATGTAACTACTCACCATGGATCATTCCCCTTGAAACTTCTGTGACCAGGAATTAAGATACCTTCTATCACAATTACTGCGCTGTAGCATGTTCACCACTATTTATAATGGATGGTTTTCCTCAGAATGGCGGCCCATGAAATTATACATTCAAACTGGACAGTTTAGCTCTGGAGCTGCTGGAGTTTAAGACCTTCTCGGTCTTGGTATCTTCCCCTTCTATGCACACAATGCTCTTGCATGCACACAGCACTAATGTGACAGTCCATCAATACAGCTTTTTTCCCCCAACATACCACCTGTCTTTCTCCCTAAATTAAAAAAAAAAATAAAAATACAAAAGTCTGCCTTTTAGGAGCAGTTAGTAGTTTTCAGTACTCTATCTCACAAATTTCTCTCCTTCCTTTTTTAAAATGAGGTAATTTCATAGCATATAATTAGCATATTTGTATATTACTCTATTTTATGTTTTCACATTACTTGCATACCCTGAGCAAGTGCTGTTGACCACAACAGTTAAATCTACTGTCTATTGTGTTTATTTTAAAGCAAAAACGAGTTGTTCATCAAACATATTCAGATTTCAAATGTCCTACCACTAATGATTTTGCACATTGGCCATACCTGTTCCTCAGCCATGCTTTATCTTATTTGAGCTTACTGACAATTCTGTACTTTTTGTTTCTGTGAGGACACACATTTTCCTTGTAGCTAAGCCCAAACCTGCAGTCCAAGCTTGGCTGCTATCATCAGAGTCGTAACAATCTAATATTCTCTAGTTCATATTTTGTAGTATGCCTTGTGCCTACCAGGAGAAAAGAAAAAGCGAAAAGCAGTAAAGACATGGTTTTGCCTCTACAATTAGCAAAAACACTAGCCTTTCCTCATCGGGAACTCAGCAATTTACAAACACAACATATCCCACCAACTTAAGATCCCCAGGAGTAGTAGCTTCACGTGGTTTGCCCATGCTTGATTGGTATAGCTCTTAACATGAGGGCCAAAGGCCTGACCAAAGCACAGGGGAAATAAAGCCTCAGTTGGCTTGAACAGTCATGTAGCCCAAGACAAGGAAATCTCAAGTCTTCCTATAACACAACCAAAACTAACCCTCAAGAAGATAAGGACATTTGAATAAGAAACAACAACTGGAGAGTTTAAAAACCAAGGGGGAAAAAGAACAACAGGTTTTATATTGCTAGCGATTGTTAACCAAACAAACCAGAGCAGACTGCAGAAACTCTTGAATTAAAATTTGAATCTCAAATTAAGGAAGTTAAGATGAGCTGGGGAGTGTTAAGAATTGGCTGCCTTTAGGTCACCCATGCAAATCAAATGAGATAAGGAACATGAACACTGTCTAGGTGAGAAAAGTCTCCAAGCTTAAACTGTTGATGGACAGGTTTACTGAGAACCAGACAATCCATATACACAACCAGCTACATAATTCATAATTTAACTTACAAAAGACCCTCAGTGCTGTCATCACCACACTGCATTATCAATGTGCCAGGAAAGGAATTAGTAGTTACAAAGCCTACTTAAAATGCATAAGGTCTTCCTTTAAACACAGACAATGTTTATAGAGTATTTTCATCACCAAGTAAGTCACTTGGACACATTTTTGCAGAAAAGATATCAGCAAAAACTAGAGGAATCAAATTTAAATTGTTCATGCAACATTGGTGGCATCGTTTATCTTTAAGCATTTCTTAAAGACCTGTCAGGAAACTTAAGACAGAATGATCTATCAACTGAACTGGCACAGCTAAAGTTAAAATAGTTTTCACCAGAAAACTACCAATTCCTCTGATCTATCATTTCTCTTCTTCCAACACTTCTCAAGAAATAAAAATTATAGAGGCTTTTCTGCTTAAAAACTACAAGTTACTAGCCAAATGCTCCCTCCCTCCCCCTTATTTCAAAATTATCCTGTTTTACTGGCACACACATAGCAATGTTTGACAGCAGTCGCATCAATACCACCATGAAAATGTGAAGCTTATAATTCTGACATGAGCATCCAGATAAGCATCCTAATCTTCAGGGCTTCTACTCAGACTAGTGAGACTTTCTGGTGCACAAAACTCCTGACAATACATCAATTTCAGTACCATGGAGCTGCTGTTCTATGAGCAACCAAGTCTGAAAACTTTTAAGATAACCTTGCCTATAGAGAGACAGTTGTTCAAAGTTGTTATCAGACTGGTTTCCAGAGAAAATTCACAAATAAGTACCTTCTTTCTTCTCAAGTGTTCCTTTACAGAAAATTTTTGTTTTTCACCCGCTTCCTTACCTTTTGGCTTCTCTCTTTTTATCCTTTCTGTACAAAAACCCACTGACCAGCACTTGCAGTCATTCATTTACATGGAGATAGATAAAACAAAACAAAAGCTGTGTGTGTTTTCCTCATTCTTCCTGATTCTTTGTTCTGGAAAAAGTATAGTTGCTTCATAGTGTTGGGGAAGATGGAAGGCCCTTTTATAGCAGTAGTAGATTTAACAAATGCTTTGCAGAAGTAATTCTCCACTCTGGCCTCGGATATGCTCATTTAACAAAAAGATTCATTTTAAAATCCATTCCTTGGAAGCAGAAACAAGTCTACGTACCTGAGAGAGAGCGCTTAGTTTCCTTTTGGTGTCAGTTTAAGCTAGCTGAGGTATCTTGAGAGTACACTAAAAGGATGCAATGCAATTTGTGCTTGATGATGCATCTACTTCTTCCAATACCCCAGTGCTAAGGGCTTCCAAGCTACCGTTTTAAAATTATGCAAAACGGTGTACGCTCCACAATTTCATTAGAGAAGGGAGGCACTCTACAGAGATCAACTCATTAAATTATAACCACATACATCTGTGTTTTCTGCAGATCAAGGATGAATCTCCCAAAACACCTGCACCTCTCCAAACTCGAGACAAGCAGGCACTCAGCAGAGTGTCACCAGTAAAAGACCTTTCCACAAGAACCTTTGATGGAATGCAGCAGTTACCTCAATCTCTGATGCATTGGTGTCTTTAGCACACAATAAGAACAACAATTGCAGAAACAGATATTTGTCTCCTACTTACACTTTAAAGGACATCACAGATGTGCTGAGTTTATTCAAACCTATGGAGTCAGCAGTTCTGAAACAATGCTATAACTATCAGACACAAAATGGCCACACAACTAGGCGTTGCAACTGAAAAAGGAGATATTAAACAAAACCAAAAAGGACAGGCCTTCATGTTAGTTGCATATTCAACAGTGATGGAGTACAGTTTTTTTTTTTAAAAAGTGAGCAACCACAAACTTGTCAATACAAAGATGTTAACAGCTGAGTCGGTGACAGCTTAGCAGTAAAACCCAGGCCTCTCTGACACCATTCACTTAATTATTTTCTTTATTGTAAATCTTTAGACTTTAAAACAGCTTGAACTTGGGGGAGCCCCTGTTTTCTGTCATTTGGCAAGTCATACTCTGCAGGGCTGTTTCATTTAGAATAAAATGTTAGAGAAGTGATCAACAGTAAATCACTGCACTGTGCACTTAAAAGTCTCAAAGTGAAGAGTTGGAAAGCAGAGACGATTTGTGTAAAAACAGAGGGGAGGAGATGATTTGCTGCTTATGGCGCAGGACTAAGTTAATACATCTGGGTTCCATTCCATACATTAAATGGGAATACCACCATGTGCTTCACAGAAGTGAAAGGAGGGGGTTTTTTATTCATCACCATTTGTAAAACATTTTGAGATCCAAAGATAAAATATTTTAGCAGAACAGAAATTATTATTAGGGTGTTATTTTACTTTGCAAAATATTTTATGGAGCAAAAAAACAGTTTAATAAAAATACAGCAACATACTCCCTTGAAGTGTCTGTGACAACTGGCTAGTATTTTCATAGTTCCATGTTAAAAGTCAGGTTACCAAAAAAACAGGAGTGGATACATAAATATCAGCATCTTGATTTTCTGAGCAGAGAACACACAAACGTCAAGTCATGCACTAACAGTCTCTTAATTCAACAACTGACCTTAAATATTTAGATCTGAAAATGCCAGTCTTAAAGTGCTTACAAATTCAAGACTGACACTCCCAAAGAAATAATGTTCTGCAAAAGCAAAACACATACTTCAGATAGGTGTCCCGCTAGCATACCTCAGACGAAATCTAAAATGCCCAAAGGAAGTCAACTTTGCCTCAGTGAATCAACAAGTTTTCCTCAATGTAAGCTGAGAAACTTCTCTGTGGTGTGAATGCTAACCACAAAGAAACTAGTCTGAAACTTACCCAAAATATTGTAATGACTCAACACTCAAATAGCAAAACACATTCATCTTCCTACCTATCACATCTGTTTTTAAACAGCCTTAAACTTAAATTAAGTCAATCCCTCTCCATTTCACCCTTTTGACTTTGGCAAGAGAGTCCTGTGCTGATAGTCTTCCTCCAAAGTCCCACACAGATAAAAATTAAAGTTTGACAGTACAGTAATACTATTGAAATATCAAACTGCCTCAAACACTACATCTCAGTCTGACTGATCTTAGCTCTCATTATTTGCATATGCTACTACCAGAGAAGTGAGGTGTCCTTCCTAACATCCCAGTAACGTCATTCAGAACTTTAGTATGTGTACTGGGTCTGGCTGTTGCTTGGGTGCTGGCTGGGCAGCAGTCTGCTGATGAGAAGCGGTGAGTGATCGCCTTTGCATCACTTTTTTTTCTCCTCCCTTCACTTATTAAACTGTCTTCATCTTGACCCATGAGTTTTTCTTGGTTTTGCTCTTCCAGTTCTCTCCCCTCTCCCACTGAGGGGAAGGAAGCAAGCAGCTAGCGGGTGCTTAGCTGCTGGGCTGGGTCACCCCACCAGAGAATGGCAGCAGGAAAAGGCCGCAAAAGACATTGTATTGGTACATCAGTGTCTGAGAAATACCACATTTTGCCTTCAACTGGCCTTACAAGACTAAGAAACAAGTCTTCTTGCTGATTTTGAAGACACTGAAAAATTACTCACATACAAAGACAGGCTACTGTCCTCACTGCTTTGCTTCCAAGCTTGACCCAAAGCTGGTTCAGCTAAATGGAAATATCAACAGATTATACACCAGGTCCTCTAGAACCTGAAGTTCACAGAACAGAAGTCCATATGCAGAGAGAACTTTTGGCTTGTATTGCATACTCACATCCCCCCCCCCCAAAAGTATTAGTTTTATGCAGAGCTTAACCTGCTTATATTTTCTAAGCAAATTCTTTACAACACTTTTCCTGCTTTCCCAGAGAACTACCAAAGCAGAATGTAAATTTTGAACAATACAGATGTCAAAAGGGACCCTGCTAATAGGGTTATTTCAATTGTAATTTTTTCCTGATACAGCAGTTTAAAAGCTATTCATTTTTGTAACTGTTCAAGGTAAGTAAAATCCTGTTTCGCACCTGATATTTTTAGTAAAACGATGAAGACCTTATTTTTGCCTGTAAATCATCCTGTTACAAAAGTATTCTTGTAAACCACTGCATTTGCAGTCAGTTGGTTTTGGGAATGTGGCATGGACACTATTCTAATTTGCACACCAGCACGTGAACCCCTTGATCTGCTTTCTGATAGCAGACTGTTACCAGCAAGGTGAGAGGACATGAAATCTAGTTGTCTATTCAGAGTCTGCAGCACTACTTTGAGGAAAAAAAAAAAAAAATCCTTCAACTTCTTAAGTGGACACATCTGCCCCCACAACCACCAAAAAAAATTGTGAAATATTAGTTTCATTGTAATCAATTAATCAAATGTCTTTCGAGTTCGGCATTATATTCTGTGTTTAAGCTATTATAAAGACACAATTAGGTTTTATGCAAAGGAAGTCTAAAACCAATCACAGGCTTATAAACACTGCTCAAAACTAAAGATTTAGCAGAATCCAGGAATGAATACAGATGATCTGCTGATAGTTGTTTTGGACAGGTATGTCTACGTACTTACTCTCTTGGAAGAAAACAGCAGATAAAAATAAATAGAAAAGGAAGTTCCAGAGAGAGTCTGAAACTGCTAGGGAAAGAATTTTTGCGTTACGAACTGACTGACAGTATCTCCAAAATATTAGCAAAGAAACTATTTGTCTGTCTGATTCTGCTGGCACTGAGACAAGAAAAACTTGGTACACCACTCATAAATAAGCAGGTAAACATAAAAAAAAAAAAAAGTGTCTCAGTTTCTCCTCATGAGTGTATCAATCTGCAAGAATCTATGCTTTTGGCTAAAAAAATAATATGTTTTTGTCTGTACATTTAAATTTAAACTAAATTTTCACATTTATTCTAACTCCCTGTTTTACAAGGATTTAATCTACTCTCAGACAAGGTCAGGCAGTGCTACCTATCTGCGACCTAGAAATTGCTTCTCAAATTAATAGAAATATGAGCTTTGCAGATCATTACTCTAGTAAGAATGCAAATAACTTGATAAACAATACTTAAATGCAACAGTATTTGAAATGGATGTTGACAACTAGCCAAAACACATAGCAGCAAGACTTGACGGAGAACAGGAAGTCAAGAGTAATCCCCCTGGAAAAGTACTAACGTTATTGGGTTAAAGAAGGCAAGTTAAAGGATCCGGAGATACAATCTGTTGTGCAAAACTATCATCCTTGAACTCCTGCAGAGATTTCAATGGAACTATGAACAGCCACCAAAAAAAAAAAAAAACAACCCACCACCCCAAAAACCACAGCATCACAATTTTTATTTCCTACATAATTTCTACAGTCTTGTTAATGCTAAATGTTTAGTTATTCTGGATACTGTTTGCAAAGCATCACATTTCACAAGTGTTCTCATTAATAAAGCAGACAGCTTTGAAATAAAAAATAAGCCTATTTTAACACTTTGCTCTTTGTGTATCAGAATTACTTTTACATTGAGATTTTTCTGTAGTCCACGAAACTTAATGACAAATGAATTCAAGATACTGCTTCTATCCAGACTGAAGTAGGTAAACCTAGTAAAGACACTCAAATCCTCACCTCCATCTTAAGAGATGCACCAAATCCATCCATCACTCCTTTCCCCCACTTTTGCAGACTAAAGGCTCTTTCTTTGTTTTCTAGTACATATTAAGACTCTTCTTCTGGCCTAAGCACTAACTTTCCAACATTCACAGGTCACCACTAGTATTTTGCTAATAACCTCCTTTCCCTCTATGATTTACTTCTATCTATTAAGAGTCACTCCAGGATTTCTTCAATTTTAGAAATGACCGATCCAAGCCATCTTCCCTCCTCACTTCATGTGGTTTTTCTTATGGAACACTTGGGGATATAGATAGAAGGCAGGATCCTAAGGAAGATGACGTGGGTGCAATTCAAGAATAGGAACCACAGCACAACGTGATAGACCAAGACCCAGCCTTCTAAGACAGTGCCTCCAACAAGCTTTCAGATCCATTACAGTGGGCCAGCATCCAAGATATGAGATATACACAGATTAACCAGTTTCTTGGGGACGAAATATTTTCCTTCTGAGGCCTTTCCAATTATCTGACAAGCAGCCTCTGCTATTCTTTTGTTACATAAATGGCCAAACATCATATTTATTTAAGAAGCCAAAACATTTCATTTCCTGAGTACAAGATAGCATTTTAAAGACCTCTCATACCTTTTTTCCCTCCTCTTTATTAAAAATACAACTTAAATATCAAACAAGCTACATTTAATTGATGTTAAGGCTCTGAAACAAACTGACAACTGTCCAGGAAATCCCAAGTCCTAAAGAAGAAGTTTCATCCCAAATCACTATTTTTAGGAAAACTTCATTTTTCTTTCCAGTCAGAGGAATTAGGAGATGCCAGTGATTCCTTTTCCAACTTGTTTTGCATCCATTAAAAAAAAAAACAAAACACCACATACAAGAGCATTAAAGCACACAACTCTAAACAGTCCACGAAAAATAAGAAGCGGCCAAAAAGACAGAGGGGAATATCACAGCAAACTGCACGGTATCATTCAAAAGAGCAAGACCAGAGCTCAGCTACAAGGTGGTTTTAACTGAGCCAATTACAGACATTTCAATACATCCTAAATGCTGATTCTGACCACACGGTGCCATTCATCACATTAGGTACTCTCAGCTACATTTACTGTTGATTAAAAAGATCTTCTAGGGACTATTTTAAATGATAAGAAACTCATCATGAAGTCATTCACAAACAGGCAATTTGCTCACAGGAGTGCCGGGATTTGGTTTCGGACTGAGGTATCCAAACGCTCTGCATATGCCTTGTCTGTCTTTATGAGGAGAGAGGGGACATAGGTTTCTGCTCAGCTACCACCCTCTGTACGCAGCTAGGCAGAAGAGAGAGAGATTACACTCAGGACTAGATACACGGCACCACAACTCAAAGAACTCCAGCGACTGAGACGCATGCCATTTTCTCCTCCAAGTTACTGTTTGTGTCACACATGCCCCTGTGAGAAGCTCTAAGGTAGCCACCACTTCATTTGGAATTAGACATAAAAGGTCTCAAAAGAAGAAACTGAAAGCATTTTCTGGAGGCCCCAGAAATTACATAATGTCACCTTGGGAGGATGCAAGGAGTTCTAGACAGCCGTGTTACAGATGTTCAGGATATTGCCAGCGTTTGAACTTTGCATGCGGGCAGGGGAGGGGGGTAGAGGGGGAAGCACCTTAAAAGGGACAGATACACGCAACATAGTAGTAAAACATGGCTACGTCTTAATTCACACTCATGCCATCACAGACTGGTTCAGAAAGCCTTCAGCAAGAGACTACCAGGGCCTCCTCTGCAGTCACTGTACAAGCCAAGATACTGATGTTAATTATTCAGCCATTTACAAGAAAAAGAATAGAATATGTCTTCGGCAAGGACACGTGAAACCCCAGGTGAATGAAGTTTTCCTTAAGACGATATTTTTTCTCAGAAATTCCATTTCTGTATTTGAGATACCTGGAGCTTATCATTAAGGATATATTCTCAAGGTGGAAAATGCCTAAGGGAGGTCTGCTATCAGAGCTGGTATCTTTCCCACCCCCCTTGCCTGAGATGACAATAGTGAAGAAGAGCATACTCACTGATGACTGCAGAAGGCAACACACAGTGACACCAACTCAAGAAGCTAACCATGAGTTACACGGCAATAAGACTCCAAGCAAACATCCTATCTTATGCTAGTATAAATATATTTTAATTGGATTAATTCCTCAAAGCCATAAGGATCAAAGGGGAAAGACAAAGTAGATGTTGCAGAGGACCTCCTTAAAGGGAAGCCTTTCCCCTAAACTGTCTCCTGGCTTTTACTATGAACAACATTTTATTCCATGATTTTGTTGGCACTAAACATCTGAAAGAATGAGCTAACCTTCTTCTTTTGGGAAATCAGGAGATGCATTAAGCAGGGTTCTTTACACATTTCACGGATTAAGGACTTGCAAACATCTTCCTCGGATGTTAAGTTATCCAACGTGGTAGGGGATCCAAGAGTCTCATCATTTCCTGAAACAGCCTTAGCAGTTGTGAGGTAATACTTGAATCCCAGTGAACTTGAAACACTATTTTAGGACAAAGAATATCTTTCAGGCAGGCTGCTAGCATGAAACAGAATAAGCAGGCTGTATTGGACCGAAACAACATATGTCTATATAACCTTTTGCAGGCTGATAACAAGGCTGTGCCCTTAACAGACACAAGGCTTGTTCTATCCACAACCCAAACTGATCACAACATGGCACCAAGTCCAAGCGAACACATGCTCCCAAGTTACCTAAAAGATAAATGCGTCAAAAATGTTTCCCAGCTGCCTGAAAACCCAAAGCACTAGTAGTATCAAACTTTACTTTCTTACAGCTCTATCACGCTGCATTTTTGCCAAATGATCAAACCATTTTTTCCCAAGGAAGTCCAACAAATATATTTAATATATTTAAACATTGTTTTTTATTTAGGCTGAAATAAATGAAACCAGTAGAGTGTTTAACTTCAGACTCAGATGAAAATAACCATACCTTGCTCGAGACAGTGGTTGGGTAAAGGAACACCTACAAAAAGGAGGTTTTTATTAACCTGTTTGTTATTTATTTGTTATTTTTTGTTTTACTCATTATTTTCCCCTCATTAGACCCTCACTGGTCTCTAAAATGTGAAATTCTTTAAGAGCTGCTTCTATATCCTCTAAACAAAGCACATCGCTATCTGACAGATGTCTTTTCTTCTTAGTAACTTCTAGAACAGGAATCTTCTACCTCAATTCTACATTGTAAATACCAAGCATTTTTCTGAAACTGTAGGCAGATGTCAAGTTCTGTATCTTTTTGGTAACCCTTCTGATTTATATTTAAATATAACATAGCAGCCAAGATCTAAATAATTCTTGAAAAGAATCTCTCCTTTCTGAAATACCTGATATCATAACAAGATATGACAACGAGGGCTATCCCGGCTCCAAAACCTAACATATTTATCAACATTTCTACTAACCAGGAAGTCTGAAAAGTTTGGATGCCTTTTGATAAAAATACTGTGTTTTCTGTTAACGAATTTGACGTTGCACTTCAATTAGTACATCTGCTGGTAGAGCATCACCGGAAGAATTTTCAAACCAACATAAATCTCAAGTAAATTCCCAGCACACTTAAACATAACAAATAGCACCATATCTTCAAAACATGATCAGATGACGCTGAGCTGGTCTGACAAAGATGTATGGGTCACTTAAAAACTGACATATATTTTTAAACTCCTGTCTCATTATTTCAAATTTTTTTTTTCCTCTTAGTTTCCATTTCAATGGAAAGTGAATGATTCTTTTTTGGTACACACAGTCTTATGGTTTTGATTTAAAAAAACCTAATATGGATTCTGAATTAGCATAAAATATTTGCATTGACTCATTAGTTGTCCTCCAAGTTTAAAAGGAAACCGAACATGAAGAAAAGTCATTACTTAAAATCGCATCTCATATAAATAATTGTCTGCTGCCATGTTCTGGGATCTTATCCTCTTTTTGCAATGGATACTGTATATAACCCATGCCTCACCAGTGAGGTGAGGTGCGCCTGCCCAAGCTATTCCACAACTCAGCCAGGTGACGGATCAACAACCATGATCTTTATCTTGACTGCACCCCGTTAACAAGGGGTGACCAGGTGACCAAAATGCATCCACCTCAAAAACAGCTCCTGATGGAAAGAGCAACAGAATATATTTTAAATTCTTATTAAATACGGTGATAGTGCAGTTTTTGGAAAGTGACACCTGAGGCGTGTATAGGTCACAAAAGCCAGATGTTTGTCTGTCCAACAGTTCAGGTTTTAAGTACACCAAATAATCCAGGCAAGAAGCACATGGCATCTTTTATTTTTTCCTTCCTTGAAGCCTTTGCTCTTCAGTAAAGATCTTGACCTCCTTATTTTTCTCAGAAGTTAACAGATGATCTAAGAAAATACCATGAAATTTGTGATTTTTATCTTCTAGCAGAATCTCTAAACAACTGAAAGGAGCCTTGTATTCACCAATAAAGTAACCACTTTTAGTAGAGAATATTCAAAAGCACTATTACTTATTACCTAAGGAAAGTGACTAAAGACTACATCAAGACCCAAAAAACTTCAAGTTATTAATACAGCAGAAATAATAACCTAGTCATATATATGTGTGTGTGTGTGTATATATATATATATATATATGCATGTTTTCCAGAAAAAACCTGCTTAGTATCATATGGAGTTCAAGAATATAAAATTACGTAACTTTTAAAAGAAGTTAGTCAAAATTGTGAGCCATGAGAACTCTAAATTGGAATGTTATTTCCCCGTGTTCATTTCCAAAATGACAGTTAATTAAAACAGTTTTTCACTTACACATACTAAGATGTTGAACCACGCAAAGATATGAGGCCCGCTAAACTCCTCGTCTATCTAAAATATAGACCTATCTTCCATATCCTTCTACTTTTGCCAAACCGGCTACAAGCATAACTCTGCAGCACTGTAGGGATCACACCACATGAACTGCTCATTATTTAATACCTGTACTGCTCTGGGACCCTCTGACACTTTCTGCTTTCTAAGCTACAGGCTTAGAGCCAGTCCTGCAAACTTGCTGGAGGGAGCATTTCTGGAATAAATCATTTCATATGGAATTACTCCTCACTGAGACAATAAAATACAGCTCTCAGATTTCCTCTGGGGACTAAGTTCATCCTTATTTGTGATCACGGAGAAAGTGCACATCTGTGAGTTCAATATTACATACACTTCATTTACCTGAAGGCTTTTTAACAAAGGTGGTTTTAAATGCTTCATCTACTGGTCTGTAACATTTTCCTTTTACCAGGTCACAATCATCTACTTACCTATGTATCTGAGTAACTACAAAAAGATGCAGTTCTAGCCTGTATAAGGTTTGATAGCAATGAAAAGGACAATAGTAACTTCTGAACCATTAATTTGATGTACTCAGGGTCAGTGAGGCCAAAAAACAAATGTATTTAAGTTCCTGCACCAGCCGAGACAAATAGAAACACATTTCATTACATTTCTTACCAAAGAAGCTGGAAACCTGCTTTGTTACAGATATTCAGTTACATGTACTTGTTTAATAAAAACAGAGCATTCAATATGCCCGAGATCTACCAAAACAACAAAACACAAAGATTTCCAGAAAACACAAAATTAAGGTAGGCAACTTCTCTGCCAAAACAGAGTGTGTTAAAAAATATCTCCCTCTCAATGGACGTGAGGCTGGTCACTACGGAAAAAATAAGCACCCAAACAAATACGTTTGCACCACAGTCAGAACAGGCTGAATCACAGCACAGCAGCAGATCAAGAAGCAGCTCTTTTTTCAGTATAATACTTGACAAAAGCAAGCATTCTTCTCCCATACACAGTAGTAAGCTGATTATTAATTCATTTCTTATGAGAAGTTTCTTTAAAGTTTAGGAGTTATGCTTTAGAACTGCAGACACACTTTCGTTATATACATATGTACATATATATCATGACTGGTTGCCAATGGCATCATGCCCCTTTACAACTCCATCCACACTACACTCATTCTCCCTCCCCCTCTTCAGCAAGAAGCTTATGCCAGTCTTACAGACAAAGGATAACTGTCCAGAAAGATACTGCTTGCAGTGCTTTATTAAGTGTTTGCTCAACATTCATGCTATGCAATAGAGCTTAAAACAAAACAAACAAACAAAAAAAACAAAACAGCAAAACAAGCACCACCGTCGCATTCCAAAACATGCACAAATGGGCAACACTTTGATTAGAACCATCAGTAAAAATCCAATATGCTTATTTTTAGACATATATGGAAATACAGAATATTGAGCTGGTTAGTTGTTAAGATATTAATAGCAAACTCCAATGCCCCATCTTAATAATGTTTATCCAAATCACACTTTTACTTACATACCCTCTATTTAGCATGCAGATGCTAGAACAGCAATGTAACTATTGCTGAACAGCAACATAACTAATGTCAGTTTCCACGGCACAGCATTCATCTGCATCATGTATTCTGAAATAGATAAGACAACCTGTTGGTTTAAATGGGCCACATATAGTTTAACCCAGAAACTAAAAGAAGGTTATCTTGCATCCATTCCCAGGTATTAACACATTATAGAGTGGTAAAGAAATAGTTCGGGGTGGTGGTGGTGGTGTAGGAACAGCAGTAAAGGCTACAACAGAAGCACGAGGAGGGGGAGAGAAAAAAGAAAGACTAACAGTTTTCTGACAGTGCATAGTGAAAGAACATCAGCCTCTCAGGTCCCCCTAGCACCATCAAAACATGTTACCTGAACTTTAGTTTTCTTTCTGTGAAAACAAATCCAAGAAAAGAAAAGCTAGATGCAAACAAATGATGCTGAAAGCCTCGAGACAAAAGTGAAAAGGTTTATGTAAGAATAAAGCTTGAAAAACAAAATTTAACAATGGTGAGTGAAAGCAAGCCAGTCAGGGTGACCTTGTACTTGCAGCAAACGACTATAAATCTTGCAGTAGCTCCTAACTTCACAGTACTGAATAATAAAGGACAAACACATAATAGTTAAGTAAAACTAAAGGAGCCATTTGGAGCAACAACAAAAATCTGTACAGGAGTAGTCACTCTCTGAAATTTCCATTAAAAGATACTGACTTGGTACAAGATACTGACTTAGAAGCCTCTTTGTCATTGCTAACTTCAAGAAGCCAGATTCTGCCCTCTATACCTTTCAGCAGGCATGTATTTTGCTCCTTTATCATAATTTCTTATACAGAAGTAGTTTATACAAAAGTACTGCTAAGTTGGCGAGCTGCTATTAACATTTGAAAATCAAGTACCTTCTCAAATTATATTATAGTTTCCAACTACGTTAATGCCATTATTCTGAGAAATAAAACTACTGGTATCTTGTGTACAATTTCAGACTCTTTTACAGGAATACACATTTTCAATGTAATAGAAAATAGTCAAGTAATGACTGAGATGATCTTAATGCATAATAAAGAAATAAAGACAGTGTCCTGACAGCAAATAACGTATCAGCGGTAGAAAGACTTTTCTCATTCGATGGGAACTTAGAGCACAGTACTCTAGTAGGAAACAGAAGTCAGTCTTTCACTGCCAGATGGGCCTGATGCTACCTGTTCATGTTACTCTAGCATTACTTGACAATGAAATAGCTTTCTACTTCTGTTTATTCTTCTACAGACTGCAAACAGCCTACAAACTGGAAAACTGTTACTGCTAAAACTTCTTAATTATAACTGGGACCACTGCTGCTGCTAGCCTCATCGATCTAAATACGTTTATGGATGCATTTACTGCACATCATTCATTTTCATCCTGCTAATTTAATCCAAGGCATTCACTAACTTACTTTAGTCCTCATGTCTATTCTTACCGAGCACACATAAATCAAAATCAGAGGGAGATCCTGGTCAACCAACATCTCAAAATCCCCTGAAATATATTTAACATTGTATGCAGTTTTTATCTGTATGAAATGGGATGACAACAGTCTGCTGAGGTAGGAGCCAAATTCATGGTTTGTAAAGATAGCTCAGATTCTGTGATGAAAACTGCAGTAATCAGTTTGCGTATATACAGTATTTTGCATGGAAGAGTCCTGAGAAAAACCTTAGCACCACAGTGAGGCAGAGCGCACTGTACAGATCTGTTTATCCCCAGCTAGAGAAGATTAAGGTACAGTTCCTATTAACACCAATATACCTGTTTCACTAACACACAGCACATCAAGCCAATGGTATCTCCAAATAAAAATCAGACAGATGTGGGAATCCAGGAAACACCTTTGCTTCAATACAGGTACATACAACTATTGGCACATATAGCATATCACATCCTACACAGCACAGTGTACACGCAAAAAATGCCCAAGGGGTAACAGAGCTGCACAGCACCACATAATCATTTTATTGCTTCGAGTCCTAAACAAGCCCAGCAGGTTCTGTGCAGCTGGTAAGTTCTCTATTGTAGCAGAAGGGTGTGCATAAGGTTGCTTTAAAAGCCATTCATGAAGAGTAAATTCTAGCAAACTAAGCATGCAGTAAACTACTCACACCATCCTTCTGGTCCTCCCATCCTACTTCTTCGGTTGCCTGGGCTGCTTTAAGATTTCTGCATAAATAATCTAAAAGGAATTCACGTTTCTAATTCTCCACTAGGCATCTTATTCTAATCTGGAATTTCGGTGGTCCCACTGGGTCCCTGACACAAAAGAACCATCCCAATCTCTTTCATAAACTATGTGCAGTGCAGTCGCAGAAGGATGAAAGGAACAGCCACTCATCATAACCATGCTTCAGTGGAGTTAAAACAAGGAATGGTATCCAAACTGGCAAAACTCAGCACAACCCTGGTCAACCAAAACCCTATCGTAACAGAAGGGTTCTCTAAGATACTGCTGTCCTAGCTGACAGGCTGACTTTTTTTTTTTTTTTTTCTCCAAAAAGGGAAGAGAAACGCTTTGAAACAAGATTCACAGGCATAATTACAACACTTTCGCAGATGGATCAGGAGTAAATAACATTTGGAGCTTACTCGCAATACTGTCAAGACTTGAATTTAGGGTGCTGAGGGGTCAACAAGACATTTGTTGTCTTTATGATCTCAGAACTGATGTGTACCTTGTAACCAGACTACCCACATTAGATTTATGAGTTTAAAAATAGCCTTCCTTTACTTCAGCATTCATAAAATATACCAATGGCAGTTGAATATATGCTTGGTGCAATAAACAAAAGCCTCAAACAGATTCCAATCAAGCAAGTATTTCAATGTAAAGCACCATCACTACAACCTAAGCTTCAGGGTCAAGTTATCAGGTGATGCTATTTTAGCAAAGGAAGAGAAATAATTTTCAACAATCAAATGAGAAGTTAAAGGATCTGGTACCATCTACAGCAAAACCTTAATATCCTTGCTCTTTTGGTTTGCTGCTAAAAGGTGCCAGTTGTACTCAGAGTTGAAGAGAAATTACATTGCCCTGTAACTTCAGGGCAGGTCACAATACTTAAGCCCTCTCCCCCATTCCAAACTCCATTCAACAGTAATTTTATTCCTGAATATCCTACCTTTATATAAACTGAATGCCACACATTTGTCTTGTATGTACTTTTTTCCCCCCATTCCTACAATCTTCAAATTATTTTGTATTTAAAAAAAAAAAGAAACAACAACCTTCTATGTGGGCTATCTCTCAAAGAGAACAATATTTTTAAGAGATTAAACACTGATGCTAAGCATCCAAACACACAATTTCAATATTAGAGAGACTTGATTTTCTTGCGTGATGAGCACTTACAACCTTTTTGTAACTTACATGGCCGATACAAAGTTATGTTAAAAGAAATGTCGCTGAACGGACCACTGTTTCACTCAGTGTTATTCTCCATGAAATCCATCCTGCTATTTGAAATTCTCAAACTCACAACACCCATTAGTCAAACATAGCAAAGTACCACTTAAACATTCAGGAAACCAGTGATGTTTACTTTGAGGTTCACCTTCAGATGAATACAGAATCCATATACCATTTATTCTGGTTATCTTTGTTATGAAACGTTTCAGGGTTTAGCCCACTGGGCATGTTGAAATGATAAATCATCTTCAGCTACACAAAACAACCTCACTCAGATTCAAATGCCTACAGGGAAAACAGCATCTACCCAAAGCAGCACAACTTTCAGTATATTCCTTTAGGTTTTAATCCTTGGACATTTCTGCTTTAATGTCTGTAAATTCCACATCTTTGACAAGTAAATACACACATCCCCTTTGTTTCCCACTCCTTTACCTATCCTTCCCAGTCAGACAGTCTTTATGGCTTGAATACGAAAGGGTCAGGGCACTTGATAAAATACTAAAAGATCTGCTTTGTAGTGGAAAAAGTGGTAGGGGGAGGGGGAAAATATAGTGCCTTTTTGTTATTGTTCTTAAATCTCCCTTCAGTATTTGCATTTCAAAACAAGAAGAGTATATGATACTTCAAAATGAAAACAGCATTTCCAATGTCTTTCATTCCTTCTCCATTTCCTAACTGATATCTAACTAGATTTACACGCAAAACGTTGTCATTCCATTAAATGCTACAGAGAATGACCTGCATCTCTCTGCCTCAGGTTTCAAATACTTAGACTCTCTGGAACCACAGCTTCAATCTGCAGCAGGATGCAGATGAAAGCAAGTAGAGTTTACCATCTGAAGAGCTTTCAGTTGAGACTTTAAAAACCTTAAGTTTCCTCTACTGACTGGACAATCTCATGGCATTTCTAATGAAACCAACAAATGTGGCCAAATCCTTGGTCATATTTTTGTGCACATTATCTGACTGCTGTCTCATCTTAGAGATATGATTGCACTACTGTAACTGTACAGTATGTGTAAAAGCTGACCCATATATTTGTAGCTAAGATGAAATGGGTGGAGAAAATCCACTTATTTTTGCCAATTAACTTCAACAAGTTAATAACATTCATAGCCTAGTGAAGACAAGCACCCACTCAATAGCATCTTTCATTAGTAGAAAAGTTCCTCCTTTAATGACACTTACCAAGGTAGCCATGCTACGCTTGATAAAGCCAGCATGACAGAAATAAGTGTGATCTATTTGACACAGCCAGTATCTCTACTGTTGTAACACAATGCAAATCCATTCAAAGACACTATGCGCTTATTAAAGGGAAAAAACAGGACTCCCTTTCCATAAATATTAAGCTTCTAACAACTCACATAGACAACTAGTTCCCCACCAAAACAACTTCATTAGTGATACATACCACCTTCCAAAGGGAAAGTGTATTGCAGAACCTAAGCTAATAAATTTTGTGGAATAGCACAGGGTTCATTCCAGAGTGGCCAGACCCAGCAAAGGCAAAGGATGGGAAGGTGTGCTAATAGCAAGGGCTATCAGACAGAACCAGGGCTCAGAAAGAGCACAAGGGGAAAGGAGAAAAAAAAAAAAAAAAAAAAAAACAAAAAAAAAACAAAAAACCAAAACACCAACCAACCAAACAAAAAAAAAACCACACCACCACCACACCAAAAAACACAACACACCATGGCTTTACTGCCATGAAAAGAGAACCACTAAGCATTCCTGCTTCCTCACACCAACTCTCCCAAAATTTCTCCTAAAGAGGCTCCCTTTTCCATCCCCTCAATTTTAAAATTATTCATCTTATATGGGTTTAAAGCTCTGTTGAAGGTTTTGCTCCTCTCAATTCTGAACGATCTCCTCCCCCCATCCCCCCAAATCCACCGTTGTGTCCTCCTTTAATCAAACCAGCTTTGCACTTCATTTGCATGTAGCTAAGAAAAGCTATGAAAGCTAAACTAAGTCAGTCACTGGTTCCAAAACAGAATGCTCTAAAAGCTATTGATCTTGTATGAAAAGTAACATATGGGTATTGTTCTCAGCCAGCCAGAAAAGGGAGGCTCTCTGTCTTCAAGAGATTTCAAAAAAAAAAAAAAAAAAAAAAATTTGTTTTGCTAATACAATCTTCAAAATTCCATGTCATGTTATTAAAAAACTCCCATGTCTTTTTTTTAAGCTGTTCTTGCCCATGGAATCCTAGACTGCAGCATATTCATGAAACAAGCTAATAGCTCTCCAAGATTAGACAAAGACAGACAGATTGCTGGGGCAACAGCTTATTCCTTAAATAATTAGTTCACATTTTCTTATTTCCTTCTAATTTATTCCACAACAGATCCAACAGAGAGAACATAGAAATTTATATATGCCAGGCATGAGAGAGATTGATTGCTTTATCCAAACAATCTGAAATTTCCCTGCATTTTGGAAAAATCTCCATTTTTGGTATTTTTGGTGAATCTCCATAATCACTCAGAAGCCAGTTCAGACTTTTGTGTTATATTAAAGTGATTTCTCTTCAAGGGAAAACAAAATAACAATGTAACCATTCCTCATCCTTGCTTTTTCAAAACCTAGAATGAAATCAACTCACTCAGTGTTCCAATATTACGAACTTTTATTTAAAGGTTATTATCAGAAAAATACGATCCTGGATGTCTTTAAAAAAAAAAATCAAGTAATCAAGATAATGATGTGCAATTCACAATGCAGTACTTCATCAACCTCCTCAGATCTAAAACAGCAGCAATTTTTTTCTTGCTTTCTCCATTTCCAGTGTCCTGGAATAATGAATTTTATTCACAGGATCGTGGGGTTTTAGTTTTGCTTTTAATGCTTAGAATATGGAACTGTGCATGTAATAAAGACCTTACAAAAGCCAAGCAGTCAAAATGAATTTTGTGTTTGTATCTTTGTGAAAATAATTGTTTAACCACTCTTATTTCTTCTAGAAATTAAAGCGTTTGGTGAAGCTCCTTTTTAAGTCCCCACATTCTGCTTGCAAGCCTCTTATCTCATTGCTTTCTTCTAGAAAGCTTGTAAGACAGTCAAAACCATACTCAAAGAAACTGTAGGTCCTTCAAGTACTTGAGGTCAAACCTATGGCAGACTGCAAGATCAAAAGAGAAACTGTGAATAGAATCCTTATAGACTACAAAGCTTTGTAGCAATATGCCTAAAAAACTCACATTACTACAGGGATAGATAACTGTAATAATCAAGAGCAGAATCAATGGATTGGTAAGCAACTAGAAAACAACCTTCTGGATGGACACACTATTTTTTAAGTTCCTACTGTGATGGAGTAGACAACAGTACAAAATATTTATTCCTTTATCAGGGCTGAACCTGCTCATGTGACTTTATTATCTTTACTTCTTGATTTCAGGTTAAAATAGAGCCAATACAATCTCGGCGTATTTTATCCCCTTCTCCAGTGCTGTGTTCAAAGATCTCTGGCCTAAGGGGATGCGTTTCTATGCAGTCTTCTGAGAAAGGCTGTCACACCTATATTTCATCTAATCAGCTTTTATTCAAAAGATAAGATATAAGGCAAGGCAGAGTAGAAATTTCTTGCACCATGAAAAACTGGGAGGACTCCCACTCTTATCTTTCTCCTGTCTTAAGCCTTACCCCACTCAGTTCTCAGACACTATCACATATAACCAGCTACTCACTACTCACACTATCATCTGTATTTCAAATTACTAGAGATAATGGGAAAGCCTCAGCCCAATCAGATTTAGGTACTTCCCTCCAAGTTCTCCTACAACCTGCAGGACTGAAATTCTTTAAAAGCAGCAGCAAAGCGTCACTTGCATTACTAGGTACAGATTGTGAGAATCCTTGAGCAAGCAACAGTCTGAAATATTCTATGATAAACCAACAGTCATTTCCATATGCAAGATGTGGAAAGATGCAATTTTACGCTTATCTTGGAGCTTTTCAAATATGATTTTATTTGATTTGGAACCACATTCAAAAATTTTACCTTAGTGCCAACTGTTGGGAGTCACTACCATAAGAATAGCTTCGATGTGAATGACAAATCCCAGCTTAAGCAGTTAAGAGTAGTCATCAGAACTGTTGAAATAAATGCATATATTCTGTTTAGTAGACATCACAAACAACAGTTTAATGGAAAATACAATGTAGCCTAGCATTTGTGAAAAATACAGCAGGGTATGAAACCTAAAAATGCCAAGCCAGTATTCTTGGTAATTATCACCTTTTTCATTGCTGCTCTTCAAAATCTCAAGAAAAATCAGTTTTACCACTGAAAACTCTGTCCTAACTATGACAAGAAAAAATATCTCTCCAAAAAAAAAAAAAAAAAAAAAAACCAACAACCACAAACAACCCCAACCTTAATCAAAGACAAGGAGCATAAAAAGGATATACTGTTTAAGGTGCATACTCATATTCTTTAAATACTGGACACTTGATTCTCCCCACTTGCTTCTCAGGTACATCTTCATTAGGTTTTGTTTGCTTGCTTAGAGGCTATAAAAACATGAGGTTTCATCATTTGAAGGAGAAAAATATACCTGGTATATTTCAACTTAAAATCCTACTATACCATGAAATCACATAAGAATAGAACTGATTAGGCTTTTCATTGTAATTATCAAAGCTGAGATGCATAATATCAGAGAGTAAACACCAATTACGAAAGTTAGATCCCACCGCATTCGAGAAGAATTCCTACACAACCCCTTCCTATTTTGTTAATTCAAAATGCAACAGATGAAACTAGATAACCAAACTACTTTAAAGAAACCCACAAAACTAATTTTAACCTTGTAACGCTGCTATTAAATAGCAACTAGTTAAAATTCACAAAGAGGGCAAAGCACTGGATGAGGTCTCCTTCCATCCACCTACTAGCAATTCTGCTGGCCACAGGGCGGATGCACTGTTGATTCTCGGGGACTGTAACAAAACAGGAAACAAAGGAGGGAACATTTAAAAGCTAGCAGGAATATATACCTTGCAGTAGGAAGAAAAAAAAAAAAAAAAAGAAAAAAAAGGTAGCTGTATCATTGATCAGGCAAATTATCATGGAAACATCAGTAGCACAGTCTCCTTCATTTGAAGGGAAAAAAAAATAAAACCAAACTTACTGGTTGCCAAAAAGACATCACAACTACAGCATGTATCCATAAGCATTTTTGTGCACCGAACTGTATCAGAAGCTACAAACATTTTCTGCTTATTTATAAAATATAAAAGGGCACATGTCCACTCAGAGATAACAAAAGTTTAATAGTAACATAGCTTAGATTAATTCTAAAATATCCAACTCCTAGAAGCAAAGTTCAAATCTTGGTAATGTCAATATAAAGTGTTATTTTTCCAAAGCAGATAGACCAGGTTCCTATACCATTTACCATATTTGCCCAGCAGCTTTTTGGCAGGAGAATTTTTTGGATAGGACTTCAAAAACTAAAGTCTTATTTGTTTTATGTTGATATCAATGTTTTCATGACTTTTCTTCAAGAAATCGTGGTTGGCCTGATGCCCCTGACTTAAATTGCTATTCTCTTTGTGAAGCTGGGAGTTTCCATCAGAGAGGACCTGCACGACAACCATAGACTATAGTTATCAGAACCTGCTAGAAAAACAAAGAATATTCATCATTAATATGATCACAGTAGACTTTAGCGTGCTTCAACATCCAAGTTGCAGATACAGCGTATGCAAAAACACCCTTGTGCTGTATCACAAAAGCAACATGGTGATAAACTGCGACATAGAATATGTTAACATAGGAAAGGGGAACTCAGATGCCAAGGTCGAAATAAAAGAAGGATTTTTCAAATACGAGCTAAAATTAGCTGGTTCATCCAGCAAGGCAGAGAAGTGCAGGAAGCCTATTCCAATTGGCAAGAGCAACAAAGACAGCTCTTCCAATAAATGAGAAGTCACATGGAAGGAGCAGGACTGATTCATAGTGAAGGAGACAATCTACAAAGATGCCCGAGGCAGGTTTCTAAAAGTTACAACAATTCTCAACTACATCCTACAGTGAATGGAAAGTTGAAGATGTTTGAGGATAAAGAAAGTTGACTGGGAGGGGAAAGGGGAGAATGGAGGAAAAGAGAGCATGGGAGAGGTGGAAAGAATTCCAACAGAAAATAGGAAGCAGGAGTGACAGCCAAAACCTTCCCCAACAAAAATACAAAACAGAAAGCATAAACAATATTCTACACCTCCTCTACAGGCTGAGAAGGAGAGGAGTTAAGCAATATACTGTGGCAGGTTGTTGATTCAAATCTTAAAATTTAAATTGAGAGACTAGATCAAAGGAAGACTAATTAAAACAAAAATCAAGTACAGGGTGTGCAATTCCTCTCCTTAATTACTCCCACTGTAAACCCCAGGGCTTCACTAAGTACTTCACTTTCAAATTTCCAGATTAGCTCACTTCTTCCACAGCTGAGCTGTTCCAAAGGCAGCAGCGAAGGGATGGTTGCCTGGAATTAAAATGAAATGCCTGTGAGTTCCAGTACAGTCTTTGTAAGTGGATGTGGGCTTTCTCCAACTGGCAAAGCAAAAAGGTACCTCCTGCTGGGGAGTCTCAATCAAAGAGGAAAAAGCTGGCTTTTTGAAAGGAAAAAACATTCACAAAACTGACTAGCTGCTAAAAGGACTTAATTACTCTCTAACCTGAATGGAGCATCTTGAATTAGGGACAGATGCAGCTACAACATCAGGGGACTTGTCTTAATCATGAGATGAAGACACCATGCTAGTAGGCAGCTATAATTTACACCCTCAAACAAAGTACCCTACACTTTTCTCTTAGTTTTTACATTTCTGTCCAGTACACATCCATATAATCTGTACTGAGAGGTGAAATTCACTGGCAAATACTCAAAGCAAAAACCAAGGGGTAAGCTCCCTGCAAAGTCACACTGGTCAAACTCAGTGGCAGGTAACACCTGTTTAATATGCAGCATTTTTTTCCAAACATAGTAACAATCCCATAAACGTTAGTAAAGTATACATAAATATCTCTACCTATTTTACAAACATTGGTTAAACAAAATGAAAGATACAGTTAGAACTCTGTCCTCTAGTAAATAAACATCCTTTTTTGGCCTTCAAGCATTTTTATGAACTCTAAAACCTGGAATTGGCAGAGTGATAGAACAACCTAGGAAGAAGAGCATAAATGAAGCTAGTTCCTGTGTTAAAGTCTGATAGTATCCTCATTAAAATAAGTATTATAAGAGCATCAGCAGAGAGGCCAAAGAATGAATCATGAACTAAGACTGACTACACCTTCTTAACTCAGCAATAAACATCAGTGCTGAATCATAGTGACAGGATATTATCAGGGAAGTCTCTATTGCTGCTTCAGCTTTCAGGACTGCCAATCCAATACCTAATGCTAGCATTGAAAATATTGAGAATAAAGAAATGACTAAACCGTACTGCCCAAGGGTACAGCACCAACCATAGCATAAGATAACCACTCTGGAATACCCTAAAACATATGTTTACATTTTGATTAGCAAAACTACCGTCATACTCTTAGCCTTGGTTGTCAGACTTAGCCACAGTAAGGAATGCAGTATTCAAACTGTTCTGATAAGACGATATTGTTACAAATCCACTTTGTTAGCAGATTTTTATCCTTCACCTGCTATCAGAGGTTGCATCACAAATGGTTCTATGGAGTAAGCAAGACTAGAAAACATAAATGAAGAAACTATATTAGAGAATATGCTGTAAACAATAGATTACAAACCCAAACACTGGCAACATGTTTAAAGGGAATCTGGCACTATGTATTTATGACTCAGGCTGATCATGTCCTGCCCATCTGTCTTTTTAAAAATTCAAACTCAAGGACTCAGAGGGCCTGCATGTACTGAAAAAGAATTTGTGCATGTTTTACTTTCTTCTAGGACTACTCAACTGAAAGCAAAATCTTTGAAGCTGCTCTTTCAATAAAATGTGGCTATTGCTGTAAACAGCTAACTCCATAACCGAGTTTGGTTTTCATTCCTACATCATAAAATTAATGACTCAAGTGCCATCTACTGTGTCTGCACTCAAGTGCAGTATTTCTACAGACAACTAATGGAAGACAGTGCCAAAAACATCATACAGAAATAACTCATCAATTTTATGCCAAATTTGATACCATACCTTCAAGTATTGTCCTCCATGCAGATTAACACACATGCTATGCTTAGAAAACTAGACAGTCACCTTTGAGGTATGGAATCCAAGTTAATATAATGATCTAAAGCAGATCTTCAGATTTTCAATTAAATTAAAAACAAACCACAACAAAGAATTCATCTGTTTTTTTCTCTCATCTTGATTATGTTCTTATAACATCCTGTTTTCTTTCACAAGATCAAGGAAATCAGATCTAGAAAAAACTTAGAGCAAACACCAGAAAAACAGCATTTGCCAAGAGCCACCAGATAACTGTCACGGAAATAACACTGCATTTTGCTACACAGGAGTTTAGAACAGAAAACACACGGTATCTCAAAAATCCCTGGATTATCAAATCTTGTCTTCTAAGTGCATTGCCTTATTAAGGGAGAGTTCCAACACTTCTCTTGAAGGAAAGCTGTTTATAGAAGAACACCACAAGTAGAATATTACAGGAAAAATACAGCTTGGAGTTATTCACGTTAACACACAGCTTTAACTATCTCATACAATATCTGCTATTTCATGACATACAGAACTTTGCATCAAAATTGCTTCGCTTCAGCAGTCAAAATACTGAAGACAGGTGTCCTTGCAACGCTGCATTAAAAGTTTGGTGGTGGATTCCTTTCAGCTCTCTGTTACATCTTTTTCCGTCACATTCCAGTAAAGAGGGCTCATGGAAACTCACGCCCTTTTTCTCCCCAAGCCCCTCAGCACTCAGAGAAAGATAAGATTTGGGGCTAGAATTACCACCACATGCATTATTAACTGCAGACCATGGGAGCAGTTTTGCTGGGATGTTAGGTGTAAAGGGTAGTTTGCAGGGAGTAGCAAATCAGCTTCTAACACTTGCTTATTCTGCTGTAAATGCAGACCTTTGGGAAGCAAACGAAAAAAGGCCAGGGCCACAGAGCTATAACCTCCCTCTGCAAACACAGCTCCTTCATTTGTAATAGATGAAAGAAACAAACAGAAAAGGCCTCTCCTCTAATGTGAATGTTGCTCCTTCCAAAACGGCTCCCTCTCCAGCTCCGCTGGCACATAAAGAGGAACAATACACAATCCTTAAAAAGTAAAATAGCCACTCTATCCCTATCACCACACTGAACCACAAACACCCAAAGAGTTTAGGTGTCCGACAGAATCCAAGCCCAGAGTGGATGAGAGGCCGTATTCAAGTGCCATCCGTGTTTCGGCATTCCTTTGAATATCAGTTTTTTCAGTTCAAGCTCATACACGGTTATCAAGTAACAGGGAGAATTCATCCAGACTAGTAAAATATAAAAGGTTGCCTCCTACTTATTGGTTCCAAAATAAACACCACAATCAGCGTGTGTGATTAAATTAAACTTCGTTTCCAAACTAAACACTGTGTCATGCACACAATGCAGGGTTTAAAATACCACAAATATTCTAAAGGGGTCACAAGGTACATACAGGCGAACATAAGACCAATTTACCGCAGGAAATTTGGCAGAGAGGTATAAGGGGGTGGGCGGTCATCGAGGCTTGCTATTCTGCAGGAAAACTAGTACAATATGGAGCACACCTGGTTCTCCTTCACCACTGATTGCCACCGTATCTGAAATCGCACACAGCTAGGAGGAGGTTCCTGCACAGATCTCAAAACCCAATTATTCTGATGTACTCCAATATCTGTTTGTAAAAGCACCACACTATGAATACTGAAGTATTCGGTCTGAGCTGACAACAGCCCTTTCCCCTATCAGCTGTGTTTTGGATTTCATGCTCATTGCCAGAGGGTTCACAGCTGGGAATTACGTATCGGTCATGTGAAAAAACTCTTTCTTTATAATACTTCTGTTCTCAGGTCTTATTCTGCAATAGAGGGTAATATTTCAGAACGTTTTCCAACTGCCTCATCTTCAACTGAATTCACCTTACAAAGATAAACTATGATGCAACTGAAAGAGAATTGCCAATGCTATGCCAGTTCCCCTTCACCCACCCCCCAAACTGCACAGCACTTGCCTAAAGCACTTCTCATTCTTCCACTTTCAGGCTCCTGTGTAGTTCCACCAAGGTGTCCTGAGCCTGACACGTAAAAGTTGTTGCAGTTCTAGGTCCAATTTCACAAGATGCTCTGGCAGTATACATCCTCCCTGGCCTGTACAACTTCAGTATTCCAGGGCCAATCTTTTCATGATTCTGCCAACATGGCTCAATTCTGATTTCCAAGCCACTACCTTTCTCTTCTAGTTCTGAACTTCTGAGCATCACAGTCAAACAGTTTCCAACCACGAAGGCTGGAAAGAACAGAGAACGATAGCGTTCACTTTATATTCAGGGAGAAAAGGATATTGTCACCTCAGTATCTGTGCTTCCCATTTCTGCCAAGCAACAGGCCAAAAGCCAACATGAACTTTGTAAAGCAAAGTTCTTTTCCCTTTCAGGTGATGAAAAGGCACCACCTTGTGGATGTTGCTCTGAGAGAAAGGCTTCACCAACTGGCAGAAAAAAATTCCAGTACAGCCAATTCTCAGTTCTGCCAATGGGAGCATCAAAGGTTTGTATAATGAAAAAAATCACCGCTAAATAACAAATATCAGAGCACATTTCAGCTAACAAAGCATTCTGCCTAACTGAAGTGAGTAATTAAGCCTTTGTTACATTTAACCTCAAAGTGAATACTGAAGTTCTTAAACTAAACTAACTATGCAAAAATCTTAACAAGGGAAGGAATTTAACTTGTAACATGCAACAGTAAGCTTCTCCACTATCCCACCTATATCTATTATTTCTCCAGCAAGCACTGATTAGACACTTATTGCAAGGATCTAAATGAATACAACTGATTTGCGCCTAGAAATTCTATCGTTTTTCCATAAGTAATAGCCAAATAGCAGTCACAGTCAAAAGCAAATTTAATCAGGCACCGTGCAAAAAACACAGCCACTACCTTTGAAATAAAACACCCAAAATTGCTATAGGACAGTATGTTGGAAGTTAGAATAAGAATATTGTACTTACTTCAGTTGCTGAGCAAACAATATTTGCGACAAATAGAATCCTTCATCCACAGGCCTTTTCATTAAAGCTTCTTTTTTCTTTGCATGTTAAACTTGGGCCAGGGGAGATACCAGACAACACAGCTAAGAATATAATTGAAACAACTTCTAGTTCAATATCTAGCTACTAGAAAATATATCCTCCTATCAAAAGACTGTAAACACATTCTGAAAAGCGATTGACAAAACAGAAAATTAATGACAATGGGCTGATGGAATACAAAATGAATAATAGAATACACTTCAGAATATCTATATACTTGGTATCAGAAAACATAGAAAGCAGAAAATGCCTGTGATTCCTCTTTTAAGAGCTAGTTGACTCCTTTATATACCATCTCCATATTCCACCAACATTGCCAGAGCGTTTATGCAATTTACACAAGATGAGCAACCAAAAAACCCACAAGAATATAAAATCTGCTTGCAGTTCTTGAAAATATTTCTATAGTTAGTATTTTTATGTAAATGCTAATATTTCAAGGTCTAACATTATGAAGAGAAACTGGACTGCAATGACTTATAGCACAGGGAATTAATTCTGTCTTCAAGTTCTGATGACTCAAAAGTCAGTGCCTATAGTCTCAGTATAATTAGAGATCCTGGATGAAATTATTTGCTTGCAAATCACCTGCCATCACTATATTTCATTATATTAATACAGAAAATAAACCTGAGAAGAATTAGTACATTTAAGTTTAGTCTTAATCCATACAGCTGAAATACATCAGTTGTCCAATTAGAACATCCCCATGTGAGGAATAGACAAACCACAGCACAATGTTCAGTAGCAGCCACTACCAGACATGCTCAAACAACACTGCCTCCTTCTTCTAAACCTTCTCAACTGTTCATTCCCACCACAGTGAAGTCCCCTGCACTGTCCCAGCAAAATGCTTGTGCATCAGCACCATAAACAGAAGGAACCAACTGACAGGACAGGATGAGCCTTCAAGAAGGTCTCAAAAGACCAGAGGAATACTTAGAAAAATAATTTAAAGAAAAAAAGGGGGTGGGGGGCAGATGCAATTCAAGAAAGCACAAGCACAAGCTGCTACCAGGATTACTAAGTTTAAAAATAAAGAACAGTTAGCAACACAGGTGTTCTTTACAAGAGGATGTAGGGACTATAGTGGAATACAAATGAACAAGTCTATACACACACACACACACACATATATATGTATAGTGGAATACAAATGAACAAGTGGTGAAGGGTCTAGAGCACAAGTCTTATGAGGAGCGGCTGAGGGAACTGCGGTTGTTTAGTCTGGAGAAGAGGAGGCTGAGGGGAGACCTTATTGCTCTCTACAATGACCTGAAAGGAGGCTGTAGCAAGGTGGGGGTCGGTCTCTTCTCCCTAGTAACAAGCGATAGGACGAGAGGAAATGGCCTCAAGTTGCACCAGGGGAGGTTTAGATTGGATATTAGGAAAAATTTCTTCACCGAAAGGGTAGTCAGGCACTGGAACAGGCTGCCCAGGGAAGTGGTTGAGTCCCCATCCTTGGAGGTATTGAAAAGACAGGTAGATGTGGTCCTTAGTGACATGGTTTAGTGGTGGACTTGGCAGCACTAGGTTAACGGACTCAATGATCTTAGAGGTCTTTTCCAACCTAGATGATTCTATGATTCTTTAAGTCAAGATGCAAGGATATTACATTTAGGTGAAAAGTTATTCAGAAAAAAAACCCTGAAAGACCACTTTTCAGCTGGATCAGTTCCCCACTCCATTCACTATATGGCTGCACAAATGCTTCTGTGAGAACAGAAAAGGTAACATAAGGTGTATATTTCTGTGTGTATAAATGCATATATATACACACATATATATATAAAAGCCCACAGCATTGTCAAAAAGTTACCAGTGAAATTTCACCTTCAATCACAAATATAAAACATTAGTGAGTTTAAGTCTGATGAGTACAGTCTGAATTTGTCAGCCACCCACATTTTCATCCCAACTGACCAAGACAACATGGTTCTGTTTGTTTCAGAAAACAAAATCCAAGAAATTCAATAGTGACTAAATAGGCACAGTAAATTGACTGTTGTTGTAAAGAATGTGGATAACATCATCTTCTAAAATGAAGAATATACAAAAAGGGGAATGGAAAAAAGACTAGCAAGAAATTAACACAAAAGGGTGTAACTTTAATTTATGCTGCCACTTCCTTCACCATTTCCAAAGAAAACTCACTCCTGATATTGCAATTGGATTTAATATTGTGACTGGTATAACAAGATGTTAGATTTTAAGATGTCTTTAAACTAGATTCTTATCACCTCTTTAGAGGAGATAAGAAAAAGAAACAAACCAATGAAGGAAGAAATAATAATCATCTGCAAAAGAAGACTCCATTTGGAGATTTTTCTTTGCTTCAGTATGTACCTCAGAGAAATAAGAAAACCTTTAGGAGTAAGACAGATGTTCTCAGCTGCTTCATACAACAGATGAAACACCAAGGACACATATCAACCATGGTGATGATGGCAAAAACTCAAGAGAGGTTTGAACAGTGTCAGTTTTCACTTCCAATTGCTTTAAAATTTGGTGCAGGAAGGGGGAGGAGTGTCAGCTTTCTGCTTCCATTTCCAGTACCATCAAAACAAACTATAAGCTTCCCGCTCTACAAAATGTCTTATAAGTATTTCTATTCAACAAAAAATTCTGTTGTCTTCATTATTCTGTTAGAACTTCCACATGCCTACGCTAGGAGAGTGAATCCCCCCAAAAGTTCATTAATGCTAAATGATTAACATCTGTGTACTTTACTAGATCACTCACATGCAAAGGGATGCAAATGACCACAAGCATTCGGTGTCTTGCAGTATATTACAAAACTCCAATTTAAACATAAAAGAAATTTTCAGGTTAAGTGACACTTAGAGAAACTAGGAAAGCTTGATGTCTCTGCTCATCAGTAACTCTAGAGACCCTGAACTAGATGAGGGGAATTTTATAGGCAGAAATATTCTCCTTTACTGGACCAACTGAGAAGCAGGTTTACCCAAGCCCCTCACCAGGTTTCTAGGGAAAAGCTCTGCCTTTTCCTGACTGTATCATTGAGCTAATAAAAACTTTCACACCACTCCCTATCAGTCTTTCTTCATTTTATCCTTACCTCATCAGTTACAACTAGGAAGCAGATTTACTGAAGCTGAGAAAATAGCTGTAGTAATTAAAATATTCTGAGGCTGTAGACTGTGTCACTACATGGATTACTGAAAAACTTTGGCATTGATAAAAAAAAACTTAACACTGTCATTCCATCTATAGTTCCTGACAGAAGCATGTGACAGTAATAGAGTTTGTGTCTATTTTTGGAGTTCAGGAATACAACCTGTAAGACTTATCACTGATACCACAGCATCATGAGCCAGGCATCTTTGCCTAGTACCACAGAAATTTTATTTTACTTGAGTTTTTCTGTTCACATATAGCAAAATTTATGGACGAAATCTAAATCATATTTTGCCTAAAAAACGCCAATGACTATATGATTTCTTAAACAACAGAATCTTAAGTGTCAAGTATTCAACTACTAGAAAGAAGGCAGTTTGCTATGCCAAGAGAGTCAATGTTGTCTGTCCTTCAGATGAACTGGGGTAATGTGACTTATTGTTCTTAATTACCTAGCATTTCTTTGGACATTCTCAATATCTGAGGAACATTACGGCTACAAAAACCCAAACTTACATAAATACTAAAGTTATATTCAACAGAATCAATTATAATGTCTGCGTGACATGCATATGCTTCAGGCCTGGCTACAAATTCTTATGTTTTCTGCTCAAAACTCCAGCCTCTCCAGAAGCCTCTACAACTGTACTAGGGCCAAGTTCACGTTTTTAAGCAGCACCTAGCATTCAGGCTGCATCATTAATTCCACACAAGTTGGTGACATTTACAGAGATCCAGTAGTTTACTGTATCCCAGTAACAGCAAATCAAGTTGTGTAAATGGTATTGCTATACAAGCTCTCATTTCCTGGCTGTTCAGAGATCTCCTGTGTTTAGTATCTCCTTACATTTGGGAGGCCCTATGAAAAGAAGTACCAGTTAGGTCATTGCAACATTTCATGACATATTCACCAGTATGCAAACCTTACCTCTAGTATCCAAAGGACTCAATTGCAGTGACCAAGAAGAAACAGGACAGGCTTCTGCACAAATTGTTTGTCCTTGAGAGGAGAAACACATCACTACTATTGCTAATCAATAATTCCTTCAGAAGGAACTGCAAAGCCAGCTTCAAAAAATATTAAAAATAGCAGTGTTTAAGGGCAAATAGAGCACTTTAAGTAAAAATGAGTACTGAAACAACCAAATAGAAGGCAGATATTCTTTCAAACTAACCCCATTGCGGAACACCCCAACATCAGAAAAAACAACCAAACAAGACATTAAGGCAACTGAAATACAAGCCTAGTAACAGACCAGTCTACTACCACTCTGTAATAATGCCTGGTAATAGCTGGCTCTTGGCATGAAAAAAACTAGTTTAAGGCTTTGGAAATGAATGGAAACATAACTTGTTGGTATGTATTTCAACAGCCTCTGTATTAAACGGGTGAGAGGTTTTACATATTAGTGATCCAGTCAGAGGTAAATGACCGGACTGAATGCAGATGGGACAGTCAAGTATGCAAAATGCAATTTATTCCCTAGCATGGGGTTTTATAAGATGGCAAAGATTTCATTACATCCTATCAGCATAAAGAATGTTATTCTAGGAGACAGAGCCTTATAAATATACACAAATATTATTTTCTCATTTAGAAATTTCATATTTATGTTAACAGATTTTATCTGGCACCAAAAATGAGAGAGAAAGCAGGTACCTATCGTGATTTACAAATTGTGGCCTTTGGAATTTGACAGTATTGGAACTAAAAAAGCACACACACACAGAGGTACTGGACCACACAAATACTTCTAGAAACCTTGCGTCTCCAAGTAACTAGTATGAAACTATTTTGATTTAGCAATAATCTTAACAGTTATTCTCCAGTAACTGTTTAGTATCGTGCACAAAGTAGTTTGGCAGTCTACATACATATTACTTTCTGCATCAATAGCTACCTTTGCTGCAAAAAATATTCATCTTCATTCACGCTTTAATGGAGGGAGTCTAAACAAAAAACCCCACGTCCTACCCATAGATCCATTCATCTCAAAACAGACCTCTCTAGGGGCTCTGTCTTCAGATCAAATTGGCAACCATAATTTGCACAAAATGTTATTAAAAATAGAACTACAAAAATACAGGACTACAACAACCATGTGCAGAACTTCTAATGAGATTAAACAAACCACTGTTACTTGAAACAACTGCTGCAATCAACGTAGTTCGAACAAAAAAAATAACAGGAGAAGTACCACAGGCCAAGTAAGTTAAATCAAGATCATAGACTTTCACCTAGAACTGAACTTAGAGTCTTGGACCATTTCGTAAGTTCTCTGTAAAATTTCCTCTTACTAGTAGACAAAAAACAGGAGCTGAAGATAACTACATTCTGCAGACCTGTAAAGGACCAGCTGCAAAAACTTGGCTAATGGTTTAGCCATAGCATGCTGACAGATGGATATGAAACTATTAATAATGAAGGAATGCAAGCATGTTATGAACTGTACCAGCTATTTTATGGATTGTTATACATTTCATTCTGAATTTTAGCATAGGAAGAAATACTGTGGTTTGAAAATCTACTATTCAGCATAGTTTCTGACCTCAGCTATAATTCATTATGCACGGATATATTACAACTCCAAATACAGCATATTATGATGCATTTTAAAACCAGAACATGCAGACTAAAACCAGGAGACTGACCTAATGATGCACAAAAGCCCTAAGCAATGTAAGGATAGGCTGTATGTAGCCAGGCATTTGCTCGCCTTTAGTCAAAGTACAAAGCATCGTAATAATGGTATGTAACAAAATCCTTCCTAGAGCTGTTAAAAGTTTCAAGGATGTTCCAAGCACCTACCACTCTTTTTCTCTGCTTGTTCTGAGTAATAACCTGGTTAGCATTTTTACTCATACTTACCCTTTTTACTGAAGATGCAGTTTTACATTCAAAATCTGTGCTGTTGCCAGAAACCACACATTCCTGCCCCTCCTTTCTGCCTACATTAGTGCCTGTTCAGCTGCACAACAATTGCCCACTACATTTTTTTTCCTGGGTTGCTTTTCAGCTGGTTTACATCCTTGTTTGGGCTCATCAGCAAGTATGAACCAGTTGCAAACTCTATACTGAAATGAATTACAAGGCACATAGGAAGGAAGAAAGCATGTATTGTCCTCTTGTTGCTGTTTAATCTCTGACATTGGTTGACCACCTCTTGATTTTGGACTACTCAAACTTTCTGTAATGCAGGCTCAATTAACCTGCTACCCATGTGCCACTTGTGATTTGCACAGATAATTTATTCTTCTCACAGCTTGTATGTGGCAGCCTTCTTTCCTAGGGACAGCTTCAGAATGGGCTGCAGGTCAGTGGATTTCCATGCAGTAGCTTCACCATTTTGCTAGTTCCTCTCTTCTGTGGCTCGCTTAAGTCAACTGAAAAAGGAGGCACAGCAGTAAGCATTGCTGCCAACTCCAAAACAGTACCTCTAGCCAATAACAATCTCCCTTACTATTGCCAATCTGCTCCTTGAAAATATGACAAGTAGGAGCAGGCTTCACAAATTATTTCAGCAGCATCTGTCTGCTTCTAGTAGCTCCATTTTAGGGGCATTGCAGAAGCAGAGTAGAGCATATCTGTTCTAATACACAGCATACTAGTTCTGTGCATACGCTCTGTACGCAGGCCTCCTCAGAAACTTCGTGCTCGCTGTCCAGGCATGACTGCGTCCATTACAATGCCAGGAAGGGCCGTGACATGGAGCTCTTCCATGCAACCAGAGGAAGTTATACAAGCCCAATACATGCCAGCCTTGAGTGGCTGCTTGTATATACCCTCCAGGAAACCCTATGACGGTGCATATTCAGAAGATTTTTCGGGTTAAGAATTTTCCCCACAAACAATTATTGATGCAAGCAAACCTTAAATGTTTTATCAGTCTCTCTTCCAAACAAGCTCTTGACTATCTAGCTAGAAAATGATACGGGAAAGGACATACCACTAAAAGGTGACCAGCAGGCTCCTGCACTGTTCCTGAAGAATTGAGAGAATTTGCTAAAGGCATAAGGGAACAATTCTTAAATGTCATTCCAAACCTCTCTGGGCAGACCTGAGGTTTGTTAGAATAAGACATTTTTTAAGGACATCACAGAAGATAACAGAAGGCAAGGGCCTGAATTAAAAAAGTCATCTTAGTATTTCATACCTACCTTACCTTTCACTGCATCTTCTCTCACAACTACTGGAAGGAAAAAAGACTTAATATACCTTTGGTGATGCACAAATTTAAGACTGATAGAGAAACAGACACATAGCCCTACATCAAACTTCCAATTATCCAGTTGTGGCTTGCTAGTATTATTCATAGGCTTTGCAGAGAAATAACTTCATTTGGTATTTCAAAGACTGCCAACATCTGAAGCCAGTTTGCTTAAACTAATGTTCTTGAGAAATAATGTAGCCAGAGCACCGGTATGTGCCTGCAGCCTTAAGCAAGCCCCCCTCTTCCCTAGGGGGGACCTTTATGAAGTTACAAAAAGCATCTAAGCAGTAAGCACTTTTAAAGCAATTTTCCTCTACAAGAACTAAGGGTTTCAGTTGCATGAAAAACTAGTGTTTAGTTCATGTATTAGAGGTGATTTTGCTAACCAGCACATCATGAAAAATATAATACCACAGTCTGCCAAGAATCCAGTCAAGACCTTAGATATCATTGAACAGCAAAGCGCGCTCTGCCCCTGGTCAAAATTATGACGTATGATAAATGCAAAAGTAAAGTATGGAAAATACGGGAATCTAAAGACAAAGAAAGTGATTTGTATTCTAGGGTGGGCAACGCAGCTCATCCAAATTGGAGTATCAAAAATGTTAACAGAGTATTGGGGGGCGGAGAGATACTGTCTCACTGAAATTCAGATGTAGTCTCACCAACAAAAACCAGCACCTCATTCAGTCCTGTCTAATTAAAATTCTGCAGATGACTGCTCAGCCTTACTTAATAAAAACCTCTCAATCTAATTCTGTTTACCTACAATATTACAACAGAAGTACTATATTCTCAAATGAGATACAGCTAGGCATTTTAGTGAGAGGCAACATGACAGTTTGATGAGGTTACCGAAATAATGTAGATTCTCATTGGAATCCATGTTTGGAATGAGTCTCCCTCAGTTTGATTATACTGAACTTCTGCCAAATGAACTAAAATGCTTGCCGTTAAAACGATGGGTTTCCTTCTTTAAACAGAAAATTGGGGTGCATAAATCAAGCTGCAACTTCAATGAACAATGATACAAAACATACATGTTCTCAATAAAGAAGAGGGAGTCGTCTTCTAGAAAAATCAGAATGAAATTGCTCAGGAGACCCTACATTATAGCTCATAGATTCCAATTCCAAGCAAAACAAAGGAGGGAAACCAGAGTAAAACCCACAACTCTTCTAATGCACAAGAGCCTCAGCAGTAGAAGAAAAGGTGCAGACTGAAAAGCCTGTCCTGTAAACCTAGATACACCTACTTTCAAGGCAGTACAGACTCATCAACCATCTAGCTGCAACAGTTTGGTCTGGCTGTCTGTTATTACCATCCAACCATGTTGGAAATTTTGTAGACTGAACAGGGCAGGTTCTCTGGTTAACAGCAGCAAGCAGACTGCATCATGAAGCTTCCAGATCATACTTCATGAAAAAGCAGCCCCAGCAGTGCACCCAGCTCCACGCAAATGCAATATTGTCCTGTAGACACAGAGGGAAGTGATACAATCATCTCTACTACTACCAGTTTCCAAGCAAATAAGATTTTACTTTTGATCTCTGGGCACATTTGTATTGTAACAGACATATGCATTGCCCAATCTTAGTTTCCTCTTATCCCCATCCCTTTACACCTGAGGGAGCTGGTATAATATTATTTAGGAGTAACAATTGCAGAGCAGGTCCTCTTTATTCCCAGGAGCCCTGGGGCTGAGTAACCATAAAGCAAACAAACTCTAGAGAATCTGGAAATCAAACCACTAATTAGTCTATACTGAGCTCATACAGGTAAGATTTTTCCAACAATTTATAATCCGGTCAACTATTCTTTGTATTGCTATCCTGTCTAGAGACTAGAATCGCTTTCAGTTACACATTATGCAAATGCAGAAATATTCCTAGAGAACCTACAGTTTAAATGAAATCAAAGGACAGGAAGGAGGCACAAGAAAACAGGCAAGAAGAATGGAAAACTCAAAACATAAGTATTTCTCTGCAGAGTCACAAGTAGATTATTGGCCTAAAGGTTCAAGCAATTTTTCACACAGTCAAAACAGGACACCTTGCCAAACCCTAAACTCCCAATAAAAGGCATAAAAGCCCTTCAGTACAATTACTGTTTTCTTCTACAGCACATAGAGTAACAACATGACAGGGCAGGAAAAAAAATACTGTATTTTTATTTTAGCAGTAGAACATCTTATATAGGTATGTTACTTAAACTAGAGAAATATAACCTAGATGAATGTATTACAGGGTAGATGCAAAGTTTATTGGAAAATGACACATAGCAGTTACCAATGTTTAAAGGCCTCTTATTGAACAAAATGGTATAGTCTGCTTGAAGTCTGGTTCTATCCAATAGTTACACAAAGAATCTGTAATAGAAAGAATGATCATTTTCCTTGCAAAAACAGGAAAGCAGGGAGGAGACTGCAAGTACACTAGAATATAAGATTAGAATTCAAAATCATCTTGACAAGCCAGGAAAAATAACACATTAGAAGGAAGAGCGACTAGGTAAGTAACAGAGTCAGCAGATGCAGATCCAGGGTTTTAATGAACGGTAAGTAAATGACATCAGGCTGTTGCAAAGAAAGAAAACAGTGTACTATGATGCATAAATAAGAGGATGTCCTGCAAGGTATGAGATGAAATCCTTCTCCATACCCAAACATTGGTAGAGATTCATCTGGAATACCGTCTGGTTTGGGCACCTCACTTTCAAGATGATGTAAATCAGCTGAGGGAAACCCAGAGAAGTGTAATGAGAATGAGGATTAGAAGACACAAGAAACTACCAATTTATTTTGGATAAAGTCTTTCAGAAATTCAAGTCAAAGCAGATATCAGGCAAAGTGTCTGCCCTCCTTTATAGTAAGCATTGTCCATGATTGTATAGCAGATCAAAAACAAATCTGGTAATAAAATATCATTCCTCTCAACTCCCTCTCCTATACATTAATACTGGTGCCTTCCTTCTACATAATTTCATATGTGCAATTGTGCAGAATGATAGCTTTTGGCAAAGTCACTTGCACTGTAAAATGGAAAAAGCACTGGAGAGAATACTTTAAAAGAAAAAGCAAACTGAATTCCAGTATCATATAACTTTAAACTACCTCCTTTTCTATACTTCACCACCACATGAAAACAGGAAACTTTGCTCTACCATTTCTCATTCCTTTTCCTCAGCAGTATTAAACATTTTATGAGCACAGACAGTCCAAAAGGAACACTGTGTTGGGCCGTAAACTGCAGAAATGTATATTCTCCAGACACATATAAAAAAGCACACAGATGGCAGCAGTACTGAAGATAGTTATAATTACATTTTAACCAGTCATTTTAAACTAAAACAAAGTTGTGCCTTCCAAGGATAATTTTTAACAGCCACACGAGAAGACAAAACCATCTAACTTTGCCACTGTAACAACACTTAGCAGTTGGATTAACTCCCTTTTATCAAAACTATTTTTTGCTCAATACTGTGGAGCAGAGGCATAATTGAAACATAAACAATCTGCCAACAAAAAATGGGTTTATGAAGTTTTAGCAAGGCCAAAGAACGAACTCTGCTCAGCAAGTCCCATTTAACCATTTTGTTTTCCTAATTAACAGTAACACAAATTAAAAATCATTCCGCACTTTACAAACAGCAGTGTTCACATATATGTGAAATTCTGACACCTGCTTTTTAAGCAGGCTTTTGTAAGAAAACAAAGGGTAACACTAGAGTATTTAATTAAAAAAACCAAAGCTATAGACTCAGCTCTGGGCACAAAAATACTGCTAAGTATAACATGGGAGGAAACCTTAACATAAAATGTTTTGTTTGTTTCACAAACTGTTACTTAAACTGATGAAGCACACTGAACAAGGTTAGGTATTCCCCTTTGCACCAAAAGAGAATACGTTTGAAACGAAAAATTCTGATACAGCTAGCACGAACACAATTTTCTAACGCTGTTCAATTCACCATTTAAAGAGGACATGAACACCAACCTGAATGTTGGTGCAGTGGGAGTGAAGCATCTTGAAGAGAACAAGAATTGTTCTTTACTAAAAGAAAGTTAATTTTGCAAGTAATTTTCTTGATTTAGGAAACAAATTAACTACTGTTTTCCATGGCTCAAAACAAAGTTAGGGCTATTCAATGTTTCTTTAATTCACACAGAGTAATAAAAGTCAGGAAATTCTGCAATACCTATACGTTATTCTAAATATTCATGCTTCTGTGGATAATGTTCACGATATGATTAGCATAAGACGCTAGCATCTTTTCATTCTACTGAGTTCATAGAAGGACAACCCAATTTCTCCAAGAAGTTGGTGAATGATCTTAATAAACTTCTGCAGGTTCAGAAGCACTATTCTGAGTCTTCTAAGCAAACAGTCACAAATTGTTTTAACTTTCATGCTGTTCCCTAGAGAAATATACAAACTTCATGAAAAAAAGCACCAACACTACTCATATGGCAGTTAAAAATGGAGTGGGGGGGAAAGAGAGAGAAACAAAGCAAGTAGCAGCCCCACATTGAAATGAGAATTACATTATTAGGTAAACCTCAACCTTTTGCAGCAAGCAGATGGCCAGGAGTTCAGTGTGATTATGTAGAAGTATAAAGATCCTTCTATTAGCAGTTGGGAAGGGTATTCAAGTTCACATACATACACAAACACAAAATATGCTTGAAACTTAAGTGACACTACATAAATATCAGCAGCTCAACAGAAAAGGACCCGTACTTTCCACTGAATTCTCACCACTAGAAACTGTTTGAACCACATCTGGCCTAAATATGGGTAGTAAAATTCTGGTAACTCAGTTCCAAAATGTTCACTTCTGATAAGGTTAGCTCCTCATTAAAGAAACACATGTTTCGATGTGGCATAACATATAAGATATTTCTCTTTTTTGAAAACTTCAAAATGGAAACAGTTCTCTACATTTTGGAAGTAGAGAAAAGTTTCTTATTCTAGGTTTAAACAACTTGCAAAGATAATACAATTACTGTTTCTGTAACACTGGTATTAAAAATACTTTTTAATAAAGTAAAAAAAGAAAAAAACAAAGTTTGTATTTCAGCAGCTTACAGTCCAGACATAGACAAATTCACTGGAAGTCTAATGTATCTCCATAGTTTTGGAAAGGTCAGCATAACAGTTTTGTTACAGTTTGTAACAATGGATCAACTATCCATTTTTTCCAAAACTTTCTCATATTTACTACCAATTCAAAGGGAACTGGCATCTAAACAACTTTTCTTCAGAAATCTTCCATTTTGGAATTTGTTTAGCTCTCCACAAACTAATATTTTCAAATATCAGAACAGCAATAGCAAAGGTGCAGAGGAGCTGACAAGCAACCATCTACATGGGAACATAATAAAACAGAACCAAGGATGAGGCCAAATGGAAATACTTGCTTATAAAGAAAGAGAAAATTAACAGTCTGAATATTCTATCTTTGCCAACAGAAGCACTTCAGTCTTGAGACACTTTACTGCAGGAAGCTGAGATGATACAATTAAACACAACCAAAGATAGCAGAAAAGGGACTGCAGATGTCAAGTAATTTGTGCATATACGTTGATTTTGAGAAGAAAAAAAAAAAAAAAAAAACTTACATAACCTAAAAACAAATACATATTTAGCTAAACATTTGGCCTTCCAAAGCAATGAAAATCTTGGGTATAAAGTTTACAGAACAGAAGGCATGTGTGAAGCACTGAAATGAAAAACGTGAGAACTAAGAGTGTGGAACAAAAATTGACTATGACAGCTTTAATTGCTGTCATATTATCAATACTGATAAAGTGAACTTTTAGTTTTTAAATGGAGCATGGGGCATCTAAAGGGGAAAAAAAAATATTACCTGTGGAAGTTATGGGCTTCTTGACTACTGTTAACTTATTTAGCATAGTAAATAAAAGCATTAGAGAATAGTTACATAAGGTTTGTCTTTCATTTGTACTATAAAGTGAGAGAAGAAAGTCTCTCATCCTAAGCTATTTCATATTCTCAGAAAGAACAATTTAAAAAAAAAAAAAAAAGAAGATACTACTATACATTTGCTGGTAATAATAACCACCAACATGCTGATCATAAATAACAAAGGTTCTAAGACACAGATCTAAGAACACAACCCAGACAAAAGTATAAAGGACAGCCAGTGTTGTAATTTGATTAGCCTTAGGGATTTACAAACCAAGTTTCATCTTCAGTCTCAATTTGACATTTAAAAGAATGCTTAGAGCAGTTTGGTTTTGCAACTGCCACATCTAGAGTACTTTTCCATGGAGATGTCTAGCCAGCTTCACACATTTTTCTCAAGTACTAACAACAAGGAGACCAGGTTCTATAAATAACAATTTTTATAAGCTAAACAGTTAAATTTCAGGAACAATTCTAGTCATATTGGGTTTTAGTTTTAGCTCTTCACTGAAATGGAGACATCATTTCTCTCTCAACCAGCATGAACACTAAACTACTTTTACTGAATACCACTTACTAATAATAAATAGTTTCCTATGAATATGGAAGAAGAAAGAAAATCCAAAGTGTATTTTGTTTTCTGTTCTTTTTAGGAAGGCTACGGATGTCAGGAAACTAGACAGGAAACATATAGGACTGATTACTGCTGCTTAAATATGTAATCTGGTAGACAGCATCAACATACATTGTAACAGAAAACATTCAGATCCAAATGCTCTCAAGTACAGCATGCTTTAAAACAGATAAATGTAATGTAAACTTTTCATATAGCTTTACATATTTACTGGATTTCAAAAATAAAGGGCTTTTTGTTTGATTTATAGTCAAACTGTCCTTCTCAGTTTCTAGCAATCACTTTTGATCGGACTGGCTAGTTTCAACCAAACCTGGCAGAAAAAAGTAGGTTTTGGTCATGGCTGTGTGCAGGGAAGGGAAAAAAGGGACCCTGCTACATGGTGCCCCATGGAGGAAAAAGCTTCAGTGACTGTTCAGTCATCAGTACGGCTGCCAGGTGGCCTGTCAATAGACGAGAAGCGATCCAAACCTCGTGCTGCTTCTTGCCCTGGCATCATTTAAAAAGCTTAGTGTGGAACCAGGCTTACTGTTAAGTTAGGTGGAAGAAGGGATCAAAAAAGGAAATCAGGCATCATATATTTCACTTTTCGAGAAACAACTTACATTTTATTAATGTCCATACATAAGAAAAAAAAGCTTTGGTGTTTCTTTGTACTTGAAAAACAAAAAAATTCAAAAACCATTAAGTCAAGCAAAAATTTACAATCACACAACACTTTCACTTGCTTCATTCAGTGGCTAAGATGGTGTCATTCAATTAATACGTTTAATATTTTTTCTCATCTCCAAAGATGGATTAAGGTTTCATTTACTACACATTATTTAAATTTTACACTGAGAATGACAAGTATTACTTTCCAATCAGCATCTATACATTGTTCATGGACACAGCATGAGTGCTTTCTGAACAGCAATGACCCTATCCTCACAGCATCCTCACAACTAACAGCTCTGCTATTCCCATTTTACAAACTGAAAACAGAGGTGCAGAGAGGTTGCTGAACAACAGCCATCAGTTTTTTGAGGTAGTTAAGGTCACCTGTTTTCCAAATACTCCATACTATGTAGAGCTACTTGGGTTCGAAGCAGCTCCCCTTGAGTTCAGGAGAAGCCATGAACGCTAGCCACTTTTGCACATCAAACTCAATAACCTGACACCATGTACACACAATTATAAACAGCTAAAGAGTTTAATGCCCATAGAAAGAACTGCATTAAACTCATTTGAACTCCAGCATAGCATGGTAGTAGAGAGTTTCCCCAAATTTAATCCTATTTGAACCTATTCCCTTTTTAGGAAATGGGAAAAAAAGAGCCCATTTAAAAATACACTGTGACAAGAAGCTATTTACATTTAGTAATGCCTTCCAATGATTAATAAGAACACACCCCTTATTTGAAGTCTGAACTTGCTTAACTCAGCTTCCAACCACAGAACTGTGGTATACCTTTGTCAGCTGAAGAGAAGGCTGCTTTTATCAAATACCTCTTCCTCAAGTAGGTACATATTGACTAATGAAGAAACCTTTAACATTTCCTTAGCTAAGCTAAACAAAGTAAGCACCATACATCTTAATTACTAAGACTGCTCTCCCCTCCTCCCAGTCATTTTCAAGGCTATTCTCTGGAAGCTGATTTTTCACCACCCTCCCTGGACTGTTAACACCAGATGTACTGCTCCAGTAACAGTTATAGCTAAATACATAATACACAACCTCCTTATTTCCGATTGCCTTGCTCAACTACTCAATTTTTTTCACCAGACCTTTTAGCTACAGCCAAAAGGATTGACTTCAAGTTCAACTCCTATCAGTCATCAACTCCAGATCTTTTTCAGAGTCTCAGACTCCGTCCCCCTACTCGTTGCCCAACTCGGTATTTAGTTGCACTGATTCTGCCATGAAATGCGTTACATATTGTTTCACGTATCCAATTCATTAGTGATCTAAATCAGAAGAAAATAGAGAAATAGAGAAAAACAGTATCTTCCCATAAAACTTTTCCCCTTTTTCAAAGGGCTGCGTAATATTTTCCCAAAATATGAGAGTATACATACTTACACACAATTCTTTCCTGGCTTTTTAAAGCACTATAAACATTATTGGGTGCACTAACTAGGACACTATCTTTTATACCTGAACTTTAAAGGCACTTACGCAGGGTTTAATCTTCCCCATCAAAAGTCTTTAGAAATTACACCGCAGAAGGAAATCCACCCCTCTTAAGTCAGACAGTTCCACGCCTCTGATGTGTATATTTCTGGTATGACAGTTGCTGTGACCTCAGGAGAGACCTCATGTCTCTCCTACACTGGAGTGACAAGTAGGTTACCCATACTAGGAAATACTTCAAGAGTTGAGTCTCAATAACATCTTTTAAGTTGATATAATCCTCCGTGGGTCATATAACACACACACATACACACCTATGCAGCCTACACCTTCTAAAGCACTTTTTGATCTGTTCGACCCAGTCCCTGCACTGAGTGTCCATATCTTCCTTTGTATTTTATGGGCAAGTCCACAGACAAGGATTTGCTGAGCTGTTACCTTGCTTTCTGCATTAATTAGCATTATCAGTCACAAAAGGAATTTACGCTGCTCCAGAGCATAAGGCCTTTTGAAATTCTATAAAATTAAGTAGAAGGGACAGGTAGAAAAAGATCTTCACCTAGGCAGAGTACGCACTAGTTAAAGTAAGCATTACATTAGAACGGTATCGTCAGGGTGAACAATATTTAATGGCAGCAAAATAAAATATGAGATTTAAGAAAAAAAAGATAGAAAACAAAGCACTGAAACACAGCTGGAGAATCTTGTGAACCCTTATTTGAAGTCCTAAATAAAATATTTAAAAAACAAAAAACAAAAAATCACCAAGCAGAATAGTTACTGTTCCCCCATTCCCCAACTATTTTCCCACTGGTACCTGCTTGAAGATTCCTGCTAGAAGCTTTTTCTTGTTTTCATCTTCCTGTCATTTTCATTCTTCACAGATTTTATTGTTTATTTGATACTGTAAGGCAAAAACTTAAGACAGAAGGAAGAACTTACTGGTATTGAGAACTCCTCTGCCAAATACTTCAGCATTGATGCTCCTCTAGCCAAAAAGTTACTTCTCTCTGCCAGGTTGCCTTGGAGTTTTGTGTCAAACTCCTTTCTGACAACTGAAGCAACAGAGTCAATTATTATGAGTTTAACTTTCTTAGCAATAATTTCTTCTTCCAAAGACATAATCCTAAAAAAGAAAAAACAGCAACAAAAAAACCAGTCATTGATAGTATTATTTACACAGTAGTCAACCTCACTTTTTCCCCCCCTCACACACCACCTCCACTAACATCAGCCTGTATTGAAGAGATTTGGAAAGGAATCTGAGGCTCCAGCAGGCCACATAACCCAAGGCAGGACCCCTCTAAAAGAGAGGTTTGGAAGAACCTCGTTAGCAAACCCTGAATGGCAGACAGCAAGTTAAGTGGACATTGAAACTGTGCCTTTTTGTTCACAGTAGCAGCGTCCCATTGCCAACACCAAAATCCTTGGGGTCTATATATACAGAAGGTCAAATCTGTTTCTGAATACCTCCAAAGACAGTATGCCAAACTAATCCGTTGGTAATATGCTACTAGCTGTTCTCCGATAAAGCTACACTAGAAGAAGAAATTATTCTTAGAATAATTCTCCCACTAACATAAAATACACAAGATGATGCTAAAAAAAAACTCAATTCATTTTCATTGCAAAACGTGTTCACAAATTAACATAAGGTAACAACATGACAATACAACACTGCCAACAGCAGCAGCATTCAGGCTGACGACTGTGAAACGATTCCTCCTTCCCACTGCTGGAGGGGTCCCAGTCTTCCTGGAAGTAAACTCTGCTTTGGAGGAGCAAACTTCTATTTCATGGGAAATGTAACTCCTATACTATGGTCTCTCCACAATCCAAGACAAGATCAGATCTGTCACATGAACACTCCCCTTTGGAGGCTTACAGGGATCAGATCATATAGAAATTGTCTATCACAAATTAGAAAACATCAAGTGGATTAGTCACACACTATGGAATGAGAAGATCAATGTCAGTCTTTCTGTAGCAATTTTACTTCGTTGGAGACCATTCTGTTATCAACATGAAAAGGCCTCAAATAAATCAATTACTCTTTATAAAGCTTTTATATAAACAAATATTGTTATAGACAATCCAGTCACAATGGTCTTTTTTTTTTTTAAACTCTGGAAAAGAATACCTCTTCAGTACACTGCCACAGGTCAGCTCTCGATACAGGTGAATGCTACGGGTCATGCAGAACAACTTTTCCTCTGAGTCAAAGTAAGTAGGAAATCTGTTTCCTGCTATCTCAATCAACCTATCAAAAAAAAAACCAGAAGGCATAACACTGAAAAAGGAATAATGTGGGGTAATGAGGCATCAAGTATTCACAAAGCAAACAAAGCAAACCTCTGATAAGCAGATACCAAGTAATACTGGAAATCTTGTTCAAAGGAGAAGCATACTTGAGGAGTCAGACTGAAATACTGGAAGTCAGAACAGTTAGGTTCTCTTCCCAGTGACGACAGAATCAGTGGTACACTAGGGAAAGACATAACTTGTCTGTACACAAAGAAACAGCATATCTCCTGCAGAAGGAAACTGCAAAGTTTATAGTTACTGAATGCAAAGTTCTTCGAGTTTTGTACAAGAGGTTCCATTTAATGGCCGAGCATTCTCCTATTTTAATTATGAGATCTAAATATTATTTTCATTTAAACAAATGTACTCTCCAACTCAAACCATCTTCCGCTCCAGCTTTATCTTGCAGTGAAATCATAAAGTGGACCTTGTGTCACCACAGAAATTTAACAAGCTGATAACAAACCCAAGATCCATGGCAAGATCCAGCCAACATGGAAGTAGGACTGCAATGAACAGCGCCCAGTTCAACTGCAAGAACTTATTATACAAGCAGCACATGTATGGAAAGTATGCCTGCCAAAATGAAAATCTTTTCACAGATAACCTCTCCTTAAAAACAAGAACAAGGTCATTTGGATAGAAGGCTTTTTCACTGAAACCATTTCCATTGTGCCAGTTACCTCTTTGTAAAAAGGGCGTATAAAATCTTAAGAAAATATAGTTTTTAGAACATAGAAAAAAAAAAAAAATCAGCATTGTATCACAAAGCGACAGGCTCCAGCTGCCAGGCGGCTACAACAGAACATCTATCCATACAGATAGCAAAGGTACAACTGGCACGACTTGATATAATGAAATGACTAAAACTGTTTAAGTGGCTGCTTCACTGACAGAACTGAATGTGGGATTCCATGATTAAATGTTCTCCATTACCTTATTAGCAAATTCATGACCCTTCAAAACCTTGAATTACAATTGTTAAGCATACCACTGTTTATTATCAGAGTAGACAAAGGAAGCGTATCAGATAACTGGTGATAACACCAAAAGAAGTCAGAGGAAGCTAGATATTTATTATTTGTTGTCAAAATACTTTTATATCCAGAAACTATGCTTTGAAAAAACTTCTCGCACAGATGTAAAACTAAGCAATTTACTGATGAGAGGCCAACATTTGCAGTTAAATAAGATTTTACATATAAAATCATTGAGGACACTAAATGGTACACGTTTTAGAAATGCTGACTGCCTGCAAACTCTTCAGAAGTCAGTCAAAAGTTCAGCCCCTCTGAACACAAGGCAATTTTATCGAGGTCCTTAAATAAATAATCCAAGAATTTAACTTAGAAACTCATAGCTACAATCTGAGCAGTGTAATCTTTTTTTTCCACAATGAAGATTTTATTTTTTAATAACAGAAAATACTTAGTTGTTTGTATTTTAAGCCAACACATCCCACCGCCTGTAGCTTGACAAGAGTGGCATCTAGTGGACAGTACATGTGGGCACAACTTACTGCTTATCTTGATGCTTTTTATTTAGGCCCCTTTCAGTAAAACCCAAAATGTTAAAACTACTTTAGAAAAATTCTTTTAAATAATTTTTATTTGGTTTAAAAATAGAAACACTAAGCCTGAATGTTAATATACCTATCCTGAGCAGGAATTTCATTACAATAGCCTGAATCTCATTCATTAGATACATTACTTATTACACCTAAACTTGTCCTGCAGAACTTCCAGGGACAGAACCTTGTCTTTTCATTTGCACAATTAATGATGTGGACCATTTGGGCAACCGTGACCTGTCATTCAATGGTCTGCATGAAATGAGATTTCAGTACACTTCCTAATGGGCATGCATATCACAAAGAACATCATTACACAGACTGACTTAAAATGACACGCCAAAATCTTGCTGAGATTGCAGTACTATTCAGACCTCCATGCAGGTTCAAAGTTCTTTAAGGTTTAAATCCTGTTTGTCATAATGAGACCAAAAACTGCACAGAACGTGTTCTCTTCAATCAGGGCAGAGGCCCATGGCGGGGGGGGGGGGGGGGGGGGGGAAATCCCTATTTGTTCTCAGCTTTGGTTCACAGAAATTTGTATCCAGTGTTTTTCACAAGCAGTAAGTATGGTTTGCTTTTCTTTCTAGCCAAATTATTTTCAGACTTTCCAAATAAGTCTGGTATGTTTTCAGTTAATAGCTGGCTGGAGTTGAATTGAATTGCTACAAAACTGATAACAATTTTGACTTCCAGACTTACTATGACTATTCGATCTACCTGTCCTAGTGTCCATCGTTCAGCTTTGTCTGAACACGGACACCATCTGCACTGTTACAGCTTTCTCTTACACGAGAGAACAATATATAAATTACAGAAAACAGTGGCGTATCTTAGAAGACCAGCCTCAATTCTGATCACTCTTCTCAGCATTGCTATTAGATTGCACTAAATCGTCATGTTAGAGAATAAGTAATAAGACTATGAAAGTTTGTGGAAGCAAAAAGCTCCCTGCCCTGAAGTAAGACCTGCCAGGCAGAATGACAAAAGACAAGTGCCTTTTAGCAAAAGAAATAAAAATAGCCAGCTTTATGCAGTATCTTTCTAGAAGCAGCATAGCATTAGTCAGTATGACAACTACAACTTCGCAAGTCTCAGCCCTAAAAAGCAGCAGTGATACGCTCTTTCCAGGCTTTCTGTAAAGACTTTTGAGTTTTAAATAAAAATAGTGCCAGCTAAATGTCTCCATTAACCCCTTTAAAATAAGTTGCTACTAAATCAATATTTGCCCTCTTATCTGAAGTGTTTAGAATAGCAACAAAAAAAATCTCTTCTACTTGCCATCTATTAATAATACAGGAATATAGAATCATAAGAAAATCCAGGTTAGAAAGAGAACTCAGGAAATCTCCAGGCCAACATCCTGTTCAAAGTAGTGCCAGCTAGGAAGTCAGAACAAGTTACTTGAGGCTTTATCTAGTCGTATTTTGGAAGCCTCCAAGGATGGAGGCAGCACAACCTCTCTGGGCAACCTCTTCCAATTCTTGACTGTCCTTATGGTGAAAAAGCTTCTCCATACCTCGGTACAGAAATGGGATTTTTAATGTATGCCTGCTGTCTCCCTGCCATGCACCACTGTGCCCTCTTCTTGATGGTCTCCTCATTGGTAGGGGAAGGCTGCTGTTAGATCCCACCAAAGCCTGCTCTCCTCTAGACTGAGCAAGCCCTCAGTCTCTCCACAAGGGGCAAGTGCTCCAGCCCCCAACCATCTTGGTAGTCCCCTGCTGAACTCCCTGCAGTTTGTCATGTCTTTCTCACACTGAGAGCCCAAAACTGGACACAGGACCTAGATGTAGTCTAACAGGTACCAAGTAGAAGGGGATAATCACTTCCCTCACTCTGCTGGTGCTCTTTCTTAGAGGTTGCAACACAGAAAGTATAAGATGTAGTTTGTCTGAGGAAATTGTGTTTAGCTATCATTTCCAACTGAGCAATACTAAATATGATTTAATACATAAATATTCTCACCCTTAGTAATAATGTTATTTTTGCCACATTCCCTTTCTACATTCTACTCTATTTTCAGCAGTTTCATTTTCACGTTCACCTGTTTTCTTTAGCATTTGCTGCTAAGCAACAAGTCTTAACTCACCCATTAAGTCCTAACCTTTTTTACTACCTACATTTCAGGGACCTGAAATAAAAATTAAGTGGTATATAAGAAGGGAGCACCATACTTTGCAGAGCCATTGCTTGAAGCTTTTTTTCTTTGATATATTACACTTCCAGTTTAAAGTAATTCAAATTTTTGTGAAATTAACTTGACAAAAATAGGGTTAGAAACCCCAGCTTCTCATCCATGATAACTTCAAATGAATAAGCAAAGCAAATGCATTTGCTTTGATACTCCATATTCAGGCCATGGGTATAAATACTAAGTAATCTGAAATACATAAATTATTATCTGAAATATATAAATTATTTTATTATTTTAAACCTTTTTCTGCCCATTTTTCTACACAAACAAGAATGAGACTACTGTACTACTTGTCCTCCCCCAGACCCTTAACTTTTGAATTAATTTCAAACAACAGCGACAAAGGAATAGACATCTCAAAAACATCAAATCCTCATGGTTTAGAAAAGTTAGTACCTAAGTCAAGTAAATTAGAGGTACCTTTAATGAAATACTGCAGAATAATTTCAACAGTTAATCAGCCAGTTAACATGGGAAGAGTGGTAACCAACATGTGCATACATTTGTAACTCACAAGTAGATACAGCATATAGTGTCTCCTGTCCATTCAACAGTTAGAAGACATCGTAAGCGCATAGCCGAGCAGTTTCAGTTACATGGACAAAGCAGGAGATATTAGAAGAACCAGAGATGTTATAGAGGTAAGGGAGCATAGCACTGCATGGCCACTATGGATATAGGAGAGATGCGAGATTACTGCAGAAGGAAATCGGAAGCGCAGAAGAAGGGCAGGGGGCCCCACTCAGCAGAGACAGGACAGAAACCTGAAGGAAAATTGGCTATGTCAGTCCTACTGTTCACAGAAAAACCTCCATTTCCTTTGCACTCAAAATGCTGGGCCTTTACATCCTCAAAACCTTCCTGCTAACTCCACAAACTGAACTGCAAAGAAAGATTTCAGGTACAGGACTGTTAAGACCATTTATAAATTAGAGAGCACGCCATCCACCTCGTCATACCACAACTGGAATCTGCAACATCATACAAATGAAGAAGGTGAGCAAACCATTCTGTTAAATTAATTTCATAATCTATGGAATAACTGCATATATCAGATGAATGCTTAATAACTACCATAGGTATTTACTTTATAAACACAAGAAGCTGCAAGGGTGTATTTTAGAATTTTGCGTCTTACCTTTCAGCGCTGAATGCAGACTCTGTGTCAATGTATATAACAGCCCCATCTAGTCCTCCCATGCTTACAGGCAGTGTAGCCAGAACACTCATCATAATACAAAATTGAGTTTTGCCACAACCTGGTGGGCTAGTTATCTGGAAGAAAAAAAGATTAATAACATAAACAAGAGACATCACACTCATTTCACCCTAATTCTACTTTTAACTAAGGCACATCAGCCAGAACTCCTCAAATTCTGCTCTTCCAGTTAACAAAGGAGACAGCCACAAAAAGACAGCATGCAGCCCACAAAGAGCAACTTGCAGTTACTCTTGAATCTGTGCCTTGCAGTCAAACTCATCCACTGAAGAATAAACAGTTCTTCTTCAGAGACAGCATTATGCTTGTACTTTATTTCTTTGACATCCTTTATTACCTCTCATATTTGAGGTCCCCTACTCTCCCCGCTCTTCTTACAAGATCTCCCCTAGACCCACATCTGGTTCTCTTCCATCTCCTTCTCTGTGCTACCTTCTAAAATAATTAGAAGATTCACAGTTGACATTCACATAACATCAGTGGCCTTTAGAGCTGAAAACAAAGTCCAGAGCTAATGAGTTCACAGATGTAAATGGCTGCTTAGGAGCCATCATTACCCTGGTTACAACCAGGTCTCCCTTGGAAATCACAAGGATAATCGTTTATATCCTGTAAAGACTGAATGTTCAATATGAACCACATTATATACCGAAGACAGATTTTATCTGCCCCAGAGACTACACTCTGCTATGCAGCATGTGTTCTGTCATTGGTGTTAACTCCCTATTATCATATTTCAACATGAACACCATTTAATGATCCAGACCAGCTTGCCAATTTTAGGCTTTCACCTGCGCTTACTGAAAGCCTGCTGCGGTTAAGCAGTATTCAAAAAGAGCACACTCAACTTGTGTGAAATGGTTCCAGTATGATTTTGATCCAGGAGAAAAACCACAAGGATCAAAAGAATACAATGTTTGATGAGATCCCCAGTTTCTAAGAGCAAGATTTTTCTACTAGAGATGGCAGTATGCTGTTCTTTATCCACTGCAGATCTTGCAGAGATTGTAAATGAATGCTGGGCTCTGTGTTCAGATAATCATACGTTCATTACTACTACAGTGGGTCTTTAAATATAACATCACATTGCCACTGCTTCTGGGAAGGGAGATGACAACGACATCTTAAATACTAAGAGGGCTGAAAAACAGCAAATACAAAGTTTGAAGTGACTTTAGGCACTAAAAACAGAGAGTGGTGTGTTCATTCTAATGCTAGTAGGGACTACATAATAATGCAAGACAAAAGTAAGCCTCTCCAGGGAAGTTAAACTGCAAAATGAAGCATACCTCTTCAAAACACCTAGTACTGCCAAAACAAAGGCTTAAATACAGAGCCATTTTAAATTAAAAGAAGAAACCTTACAACAGACAGACACTCAAAATTAAACTGATTTTTGAGCTTAAATCCACAATAGTTTGTTTTTAAGTACAAATACCCTTTCACCACAAGATACTACAGTATTACTATGGTTTTGTTTTAAGCAGCAGCAGCATGACTTGAAAATTTACAGGGAAACACTGAGGGACTGCATTAGCTACAGTCACACACCAGCTACTGTTAACAGTTGGTTAAAATCCCTTTAATCACTTTTGTTTTTAAACAAGGCCTGAAAACCAACTCATATCAGTCAATCTACTTGAAGCTTTAATGCAAGAGAAGCATTAGATGATTTTTGTTTAGAAGAACACACTGCATTTAGTGAATTACAGATCAGGAATCAGTCATACTTATGCAATTATCTGTCCTCCATCCAGTGTACTTAAATTACAAAATATCATATCAACAATAGCTGCCACATTTTAATATGAATGCAAAGCGTATATAAAAACTGCAGAGGCAATACATATTCCTTAGACTGTGAGAGCCAAGGAATCTCACCAGCTGTTTCTAGTTAAAAAGAAGACTTGAAATGAATAAGGGGAGGCCATCAATCCAGTTGTTAAATGAAAATGTTTAGACAACTGTGAGAAGACCTCATAAAAACGTTTGTAGTTTCAGCCTTGCCTGGGAGGTGCACTGGAATCAACATTTATTTCAGGGGCTGCTGCAGGAGCTAATTCAGCAGAGATGCTGTAAAAATGTCTGAGGATATAAGCATCATTATCAGAGAAAGACAGGGAATCTTGCAGTACGAGCTAGTACAAGGAAGCAAGCCAATGGAGCAAGAGAGAATTTCTATTCCCGAAGATAACAATACTTCATCTTTTATCAGCATTCCCTTAAAGGTCATTAAAATGGGATTTTAAATCCACAGTGAACAATTTTAAAGAACTACCACATTTTATTGTAGTTACCACTGGTTCAGCAAGTGTTTTGAACAATACAATCTCAGTTTAAAAAAAACTAAAATTTCTCTAATATAATTTAAATCGAATGTCTGCAAAAAGTTTGCTTAGTTTGTTTTACTCTAAATTTGCTCTGAAAAAAATCAAGTCCACCCAGATTGAAATGTGAAATTCAATGTCTGCAAAAAGTTTGCTTAGTTTGTTTTACTCTAAATTTGCTCTGAAAAAAAAAAATCAAGTCCACCCAGATAGAAATGTGAAGACTACTACAGTTTTAATTTACCTCTGCCCAATAAAATATACTTTTATTTTTCAATAAGCTATATGTTATTTTCTCTGGCACATCTGTAGGGTTTGGATGAAGTCACAAGGAGCTAATTCTTCTTCAGCTACCAGGGGATTAAACTCTTCAATATTCACAAAATCATTACTTTAATTTTTCCTCAGAGGAGTTGGCCAAAAGCTCTGACATCTGACCACAAAATTTCAGCTATGATTTAATTTCCAACTTAAAACTTAATAGTGGTTTGGGAAAAAATGGTCCGAGACAGTGTAACGCAAATCAAATCCCTCTGGCACTCAAAAAGCAAGCAGCTTTGGCTGTAGAAGATACCACCACAAGTCTTAACCCTGTGGCTCATGTACTCAAATTCCAAGTTTCCAACCACCCTCACTGCGGGTAAAGTAACAGGAAGACAACGATTTAGCCACACCAGTTAGGAAGTAAATGCTGCACACAACATACTTTTGAAGGTAACTTCTCTCGGACTTAGAATATCTGCCTAATAACAAAACTACCGAAGCGCAATCTGCTGGTCAGCTATGGTACAGTAAGTTGCAAAAGAGCAAATTAAAATTATTAAGTTCCAAAATCACTTGAATTGAAAAAGAGCATGACCTGAAAGTGTTCACAAGCTGCAGTACAGCATCGAAGCAACAGCAGCAGACACTTGATAGCTTTCTACTAAAATTTCATCTAACAGTCGTGCTGAAGAACACTTGCAGTGTTGCCAACCTTTAAAACTACTTCAGATCTCATGGCTCTTGCAAAAATGCTTTTAAAAATCTCCAGAACCAGGCTTTAAATGAGAAACTCGGTTTCTGCAGTTAATTGTTCTCTGTCTTTACATTTGCTGAGAAACCCCTAATATGTGCCCTAATCGCTTTCCACATTTACTACCTAAAATGCAAATAAAAAGCAATACACTTTTTTTCTTTTTAAGACACCTCTGATCTCTTAAGTTAGTCATCTAATTTCTGGAGTCTACCTAGTTCTCTCTACAATATTTCTGATTAAATACTTATTATGCATCAGTATTGCCAATCTGGCATGAGTGCAACCAAGACCAAGCTACTGGTGGAAGGATGTAGTGCTTGCAGTTCTGGCCTCATCCACTAGATGTCTTGTACAGACTTCAACATCTGTCACTTAGTGAGATCACCTCTTGATAACCACATTAGGCAGGTCTCTATTTTTAACCAAAATATATTAGAGTACAAAAAACTTAACATTCAAAAGTTTTTTTTCAGAAGAAAACTTCAAGTGCAACACCCTTCCTGGCACAGTGCTTTTCATTCACCATTAGATAAAAGTTCAGCTTATCTTTGAATATATTCATTTCCCCCAACTACCTTTAAATACATTGATACATACAGAGTATGTAATAGAGTTTAAAATAGAGTTTAGCAACAGTTTCCAGATTTTCTCATATCTAAAGAGAGAGATGTTTTAAGGAAACACTGAGAAAAAAAAGTTTTTAAAATTGAGTATTGTGATAATCAATCAAGCTGAGAAGTATTACAAAACACATAGCTCTGGAAAATTAAGCATTTGCATTTACTTCCTGAAGAGCATTCTTTTTTACCATCTCAGGAAAATGATATTTGACATCCATGTTTTGAGATCAACTGCTTGCAGAACTTCCTTTCAAATAAAAAATTAAAAACACAACAACAAAACAAACAAACAAAAAAACCCAAACACAACCCCCACCCACCCCCCCCAAAAAAAACCAAAACTTAGAAGTCAAAAGTTAGCTAAACTCCAGTAAGACTCCCAGCATGTCAACTGGGAGCATGTCAAGCTTTTCCCAGATCTCCCTCTGGAGCAATGCCAAGAACAAGGCAATAAGCAAGCTTAAAGACTATCAGTGCTCCAGAGCCATTCTACCTGGTCTTCAGGCAAGAACATGTCAGATGATAGACTACACTGATAGCTGAATGATAGCTATGCTTAGGATTAAGAAAAAAGACAAATATTCACAACATTGTTATCAGCAGCCTTATAAATTCACTGCATGTCTCTTCCAACCCAAAAGGATCACATGCACTTATTTTTTTAATTAGGAAAAAAAAAATATTCCAGCATCCTTTAATGCAAACTTTTACACTCTGGCCATCTTTTACTCAAAATTGCCAAGCCACAGTGAGGAGGCCAAAAAAGACTGGATTATCTGGGTTGACCTACAGAAGGGTGACATCCTTGTTTTGGGTAACACTCATGAGCCAGTCACAGGCTCAAGGACAAGTCGGCATATCACAGAAAAGACACATCTCTACTCTACTTCTTTCTCACACCTGTGCAGCAGTGGGTCTACATTTCAACTAAAGAAGCACAATTCAGAAGTTTAAGCAGCATAAGCATGTGAACAGCCATTCTCTGCCTCCACCAAGGAAAAGTTAGCGGACCAGATGGAAATCCTGGAAAGCCAGATCCTAGCTGCAAGCGAGCATAATTTCTCTTCAAACATGGGCTGTGCTATTTCGTCAGTTGACTGCATGAACAATAATCCAAAGGAAAAGGAGTCAAACTTCACCTCGTGCAGCTACTGCTTTGCTACTAAAAATATTTTTAGGAACCAAAAACTCATCTCCTGCTGAAGCCACTATCCTCAACAGCAGCATAGTTACAATCTCAGGATCCTGCACATGCCACTGCTACTTATAAGAACAGCTCTTTCTTCTTCAATGAAACAGCATTTAGCAAGCCTTTTCTCCTAGAATTTAAAGACTTGCAGTATTCATCTTAATCTTAAGTTCTTCCGATCCAATTTTCCTATAATAAATTGGTAACAAAGCTAGGACTAAATATGAAGAAAATATTAATTCTGACAGATCAATATAAGTTCATGGATGCGTTCTTAAACATTTTTATGAAGACCTGAATGGTGTATATTCCTGTACACCGTATATGAAAAGAAATACTCAGAATTGTTAGAAAGTAATATCCCCTCATTACGTAGGAGTTTACTGGAGCAGAAACCGTTATAGTCTAAACTCAGTGTTGCTTAAACACTAATATGTTTTAAGTCACTATCAGATTTCATAAGTGATTTCTATCTGAGATCAAAACCAATCTGGTTTGATTATAGGGTGTGGAAAAAAATGTATTTTCCTCATAGTAAGATTTTCGTAACTTCTCACTTCTACTCCTCCAGACAAAGAAAAGCACTTGGTAAGGATTGTTAAAGTGTTCAAGAAAAAAAACGGTTTCAACTTGTCTGAATTCAGAGCATGAGGCACACCATATCTATTTTTCCACTCATTTCAAGTGCACAGCTGAATTCAGAATTTTAAGAAGGCACGTACAGCCACAATGCATAAAACCAAAGCCCATCTAACTCTGGATTCTGTCTCTACCGAGGGCCTACAAGAGATGACAGGGCACACATATATTGATACTCTCTCCAATATATGTTTCTCCATCTCCATTGTAGCTCAGCAAATTCCTAAGCCAGAGATTGCATCTTTGTATTTTTATAATACTCAGTGACTCCTATGAGCATCTACACAAATCCTGCCTTTCCAGATTATAGAAACTATGGGAGTTATTACCACTTTCTGCAAGGCCATAGAGAAATCCAGGTACTAGAAGATTACGTGCTCCCTTGCTCTTAAAAGAAAATTCTAGGCAAGAAAGTAGCATTGCATCCAAAGTCCAGAGAGTGACAGAGTTACAGGTAGATACATACACAACGCAGTGTTGCAATGCATGCACATATAATACAGGCCTTAATTACAGTCTTTTTTAAAAAGAATGCATTACATATTTATTGCATAAATTTGTTAACATTTATATATAAAAGCTCTGTAAAGTGATTCTCATGTCTATATGCTTCACAGTTTTGTCCGAATTGCTTATGGTACCTTCATAAAAACTAATGACTTGGTAAAGTCAGATCGAGTCAGTATTAAAAGGACAGACTCCTGATTCAGCACCTTGTGTTCTGACCACAAAACCACACTGCAGCTTTCCTACTGGAAAATCCAGACAACAATTCTCCCAAATTTCCTGGAAAATTTTTCACTTTTTTAAAGGAAAATCAGGTCGCCAAATTTTTTAATTCCTTCATTTTCTTACTTACCTGACATGCTGGGGAAAAAAAAAAAACGCAAACACCACCAAAAAAAAAAAAGTGCAGCCTCTATCAATTAAAAAAAAACACTCCTCATCCATAATTTTTGTGTATTTTGTGTTTAAAGCACCTGACACAAGACAGTCCAACCTATCTGTGACTTTTGACTTCTAGGTGTGATGTGCAACTGCAATAAAATATATTAAACAAGTTACCTCTGTGAGGGACCCACAGGGCACTCCACCATGCAAGACTTTATCCAAACTATGCAGAGTGGTGGATAAAAAGGCTGAAGAGGGATTGACAGACTTCCTCAGTTTCATTTCATAAGCCTACAGAAGGAGGGGGAAAAAAGCAAAAGAAAACAAATACACAAATCAGAAAATGTGCTTTTTTTTTTTTTCTTTTTTTAAATGGGAATAGCAATCTTCTCACGTTTGCTTTCATCAGCCTAGAATGACTTAACACTTGGCAATGAGCAAACTATTCCTACTTTCAGCTATAGCCCTCTCTTAGCTCATCACCCTTCCTCACATTTATAGCTCACAGACTAAACTTAGAAGTTTGTTCTATCTTCCTCACCACAATATTAAATAATAAGCCTTTAATCATGATGTGTCAAAGATTTTCTCTGCTCCTATTCAACAAGGCTTGCTTTCAACCTGTAAAACTCCAGCTTACTTTAAATAAGTAAACACTGTATGTATGGTTAGTGACCAATGCAGAACACTCACGTGAAACCTAAATCCAAGAACTCCCTAGCCAACATTCGTTACCAATTTGAAACTACCTGGGTTGAAGAAAAGGTTTGCTAAAAATTCCCAAGTCTTTGAGCAAGCCTGGGCTGATCCTGTAGCCATCATAATTTTCCACTTTTGTGAGGAAGACTAGTCAAGAAGACAGGACAGGTACAGAACTGAAAATAGTTGAATTCCTAGGTCCTCCACTGACTAGAGGAGCTGGCCCAAGATCAGAATTCTAGTTCATAAGTGTTATTTTCATTTGGGGAATCAATTTAAACCAAAGAAGAAATAACAACACGGAAATGCTGATCTGAAAACACCAAAACATGATGTTTCCAAAAGAAACAGGTCTTGCTCGGACCTTGCGGACATCTGCTAAAACTGACACATTCCTCAACCACTGAGCATCCTGAACATCAGAAGTTTCATTTTTTTAAAAGGAACAGTCCAAGATCTAAAGGTTGTCGCTCTAGTTATAGTTAAGAGCTCCCACAGGTTTCAGACTCCTGGCCCAACAACAGAGATTCTCGAAGCTCTGTCACAGCGTACCGCCATAACCTGCCATGAGTGACTGCTCCAGAAAACCTGATTTCTCTGTGCCCGAGAGAAATGTAGTCATCAGATTTATCCCAGTATTAAGATAGTCTGCTGGGAACATGGTGTGCTATGGAAGCACCTCCACAGGAATCATCGATAACTAACTAAATAACCACACCATTGAATCCTACATGTTTTAGTCCATACTTGTTGGGCCAACAAGTGAGCATTTTTTGCTGAAGTTGATCAGAAAAGATTTCCAGCTAGTTCTACCAACAGGCTAAGATAAGATAGCTTGTACCTTCCTTTTTTATGCTATAGTTCTTCCCTATGTTATAACAGGGAGTATATTAGAATAATATTTGAAATTCATTCAGACCTCCTCTGTTTTTCAGTTCTATTGAGGAGAAATATGCAAAAAATAGCTTTCAAGTCAAAGAACAGGCCAATACAAAAACCAATTAATTTTCCCTCACTCAAATGGGATCGGAGTTTATGCTCAGATTCACTTTAAGAGTGAATACATATACTGATGAAGAAGGATTTGCAACATGTTTTAATTAAATAATTTTTTGTTTAACCTCTGGCAGGACTTAAAGCCTGTAGACCATGGAAACAATATTCTAGTCTAGCTTTCCTGCCTAACATGAACTCTAAAATTTTACCCAGCGATTTCTGCATTTAACTGAAAATTAGGGTTGAACCAGAGTGTCTTTCAGGGCAAAAAAATATTCAGTTGTTAAATCCAGAGTCCAAGTGAATGAAAAATTACTACATCCTTAGACAACCTTTTCCAACAGTAACTTATGGTAGTTTCTAAAGATATTCTTATTACTTCCCATTTCAGGGACTTATTTTTTAATTTATCTTCCAGCCACTGGATCTTCTTCAGCTTTTTGTTCAGCTAGACTCTAGAGACCTCTAATATCTTTTTCTACTCAGCATATAATGTGATCAAGTCACCCCTTAACTTCCTTTCTGATGAGCTCAGTAGGCTTCACTCTGTACTTCACACTGCGAGGCAAGTTCTCCAGAAATTAGTTTTACTGTGTATCTTGGCATACTCTCAAGTTTTGCTGCTAGTTCTTCCAATGTTATATCTGGACAGTATTTTCCCCTTATTTATAACTCCTATTATCCAATTTATTTATTTTTTTACTGAAAGATATTGTCAGGCCTTGGTACATCAATCATGATGTTACATCAGTCATTCTGACCTGAAGTCCATTTGAAATCCCATGTTTGCAAAGATTCAATCCACATCCCTTAAAAACAGCTAACATCCTCTGTTTCTGGAAGTACAGCTCTGTATTGTATGCACTTCTATAGCTGATCACCTATCAGCTGGCTCTGTATTAACAGCCCTTGACAACTGCTGTCTGACAAACTTCACTATCTGCCAAGCTTCTCGGCAAAGAAATTTGACTGAATAGTGATGTGTGGGTGACAGGAAAAAACAAATGACAGAACTCTACTTAAAACTTCCATCTGTCTTCAATTTATTGATTATTAATAGTTACTGATGGAAAACTAGTAATTAGCTAGCTTTTAATCCATTCAGTATAAGTCATATTAATCCTGCATATCACTAACTTTAAAGCAGTATGTTTGTGAATTTGAAGTTTCACAGAGTTACTGCTAGAATTACTATGCCAATTACACATAATAAACTTTGACATGGCTTATTTTTTTCAGGATAAAAAGCAGGCTGCATTGACACAGGTCAGAACTGTCCACGTTCTCTCTGTTCTAGACACCACTTTTGACATCTTTTCACCCAAATTCAAAAAAGAAAACAAAAACCAGCCACTGCATTGCAGCTAACATCTGTTTCCTTCTTGCACTCTCCCCAGTTAGGCTACCTGTAGCCTAAACCACACTACAGCTCATTTACACGGATGGAAAAAATCCTCAAGAAGTTATTTTCAGGATCACTTCACTTCTTGGCACCAATTTTATGTCTAAAAGCAATTTATACTGAAATTCTTATTCTTTGCTTGTATTAAACAATGCTTTTTTTTTTTAGTTGCAGGGTTCCAAGCTAGAAGCAATTTTTATATGCTGGATTGCAAGAGAGAATGCCGCATTCCCCTATTGTACTCCAACGGTTCTGCAAGCCTGAACAATCTCTGGAGGCTATAACACCTAATAAAAGTCACTGCATCAAACTAAAGTGCCTCAGAGATCTAAATTTAAAAATACAAGTATTATTTCATTGTGCAATCAAACTGAGACATCACAAACTTCCCAGGTAAAAAGACAAGTGATACTGTTTAGCTTTTTCCCAGATAGTGTATCAAGAACAGAATCAACACAAGCATACTTACTGTCTGCATTTTGGGAGCACAAGCTCGGCTGACTTTACAAAGAAGCTTCTGCACATCATAGTAGCTCTGTCCCGTCACTTTCATTAGCTCCAAGAGGGAAAGACACAGAAAGTCCTGAAAGGTGACAGAACAGTTCAGAGAGCTCAACCTAGAAATCAAGACTAGGGACTAAACATGCAATTTATACACAGCTAGTATACATTCCACAGCTTTACCAACTGTGCCATGTTATACATTGTCATGCTATACCTCTCCTACCTTTCTCCGATACCAGTATATTAAAAGAAATTGTATTCATATTTTAAAGGACACGGAGTCAAAGGACCAAAAATTCAAGAACTGTGTGATGGAACTGCAACAAGATAACACCTTTTCGCCCACACAAGTCTCTGTCTACCTGAAAAACATTCAAAATACATCATGTCTTCTAGATTGCAGTCCCGGGGTAGATCCTGTATTTATGATGCATACTATTGAAACATATAGGGCCCCTTGGATCTCTTTAGGCGAGTATTCCTAAGAACAACTCCAGAACGTACTGCTGAATCAACCCATAACCGGTAGTGTAACATCACAGCACGTTCACACGCTAGATTATGTAGTATACATGTGGTTTTGTGAAGTGTTCACAAATGGATGTCTTACTCCATACAAGTAGTAGCTGCACACCCCTGCTAAAATAAAGCATCTTCAGGTTCTTTAGGAGTGAAGGTAGTAAGTACATACAAGTTTAAATGTTTTAGCTAGGCATCTATCATTTTAAAGCTATATTTTTATAAGGCAGCAGGCCAGATGGAGCCTGAAATGCCTCCTACTTTATAGAAAGTAATGCTCCCTGTAAATTAAACTACAAAAAAAAACAGTACATGCATTAAAACACACCACCACCACCCCAAAAATAAACCCAAAAACCAACCCCCAAAAAACACCCCCACAAACACAAAATAACCCTTTCACCTGACAGGTAGTGATCTGATGGCGACTCAGCCTTTCACACAGCTCCTGAGACAACCTTGCTCTTCTTAGTTTCTTAGCAGCCATGTTCCCCAATCTACAGGACAAACAAAAAAAAATTTTTTTGAAAGACGCTTGGAATATGACTACGTGGACTATTACACTCCTTGCTAAAGAACAGTAAAGTATGCGCATGTGTATGTGTGTGTGCATATACATATATAAAATTTAATGTGCTATAGACTTCCCGTATACGTCTACCTCACATTAAATTATACTACCATCCTGAAAGCAGTTATGTTAAATTATATCTCCTCATATTTGACCACGTATGAGATCATGCCAGTAAGAACAGAAGAGTCAGCAATGTTTATAGGACAGATGTTTCGGGGACTTAAGAAAGCTGGAAATTACTCAGTGGTGAAGTGAACAAGAACTCCTGATGCTATACTGCACTGGAAAGAAATAAGGTTATCTTTGGATGCCTAAACATGAATAGTAGAGTAATCACAGTAAGTATCTAGCCCTAGAACTGCTAGAACACAACATTCCGTTCTGCTGATCCAGGATTCGTGACAGTTGTTGAAAGAACAGGAAGAACCTAGAAAGGAGACACTAGAAAGACTCAAGGGCTGGAAACATACTTTAGCGTGCAAGACTCAAGATAGTCAAACCCATCTCGTAACGTTCTATGTAACAATTTATGAAACAAACACAGTTAACAAAGCGTTCTTTAATTTAACCAACAGTGTAAAAGAAACCAGAGGCCAAAGGTAAGCATATGAAGACAAGAACTACAAAGTATTATTTGTTCCAGAAGTAAACAAAAATACCATTGGACCAAGGCAGCAACAACTGTGGTATATTCAGTCACTTAAGCAAATTTTATTTATTGAGATTCCTGCTTAAAGAGTATCTTATTATTTCAGATAAGCCTTAAGACTATTTTACATAACAGATAAGATTACACTGCCACTACTAATACTTCTCCCCTTAGCCCTCAGCTATTTGCATTTGTCCCTTTGGATTTTTTTGTCATTCCATTCTACTGAACAAAACTCCACAGGATGGTATTCAGCTCAGTACAACCTAAAGCACAGGTGTTTTCCTAACCTATACATATGTTTGAGCACATAGCTGTTTCACACATATTATTTAGGCAATATTCCTAGTATTTATTTAGCCGTAAGCTTAGGCAAAATAAATATGGTTTTAAATAATGCGAAATTGCTGCAACTTTTACAGACGCACAGGCCTCCACATCTTCACAAGATGGAAACTTTATTGCGCCCTCTACAAAACCCTCTTTAGACAGGAGGAAAATCAAAGGTTTGCAGAGTTCAGTGTCCTTCACGTTCCCAGCTGTATAAATAACCATTTATCACACGAACTGCACGCTCCGCCTCGAGCGTTATGGAGGTTCCTGGCTGGGCACACACACCAGGCACCGCTGCAGCTCAACAACCGCCCAGGCACAACCTCTGCTCACCGATTTCGTGGCCGAGGCGGCCGCGGGGGGACGCCCGCCAGAGCGCTGCCCGCGCCCCCTCTGCGGCCCCGGGACGGGCAGGTGGGTAAGGACACCCGGGCGGGGGAAAAACACACCCGTACATCGGCGGGGACTTACAGCAGGTGACACGGGCGCTGCAGGAGAGCCTGACATTGTCACTTCATCTGCAAGGAGAACGTGAACTCACGACCCCAACACCTGAGGCGAGCGGCGGCCGCGCTGAGGCGGCACAGGGCGCCCTCCCGCCGCCCAGCCCAGGTGGCTCCGGCGCCCTCCCGCCCTCAGCCCACCCGGGGCTGGGCCCGAAGCCGGCGCCCTGGCCCGGCCCGCCCTCGCCCCCAGCAGCGCCGCGGGCACCCGAAACCCCGGTCCCGCAGCAAAGCAGCGTCGCTACCCGCGGCGCCAGGGTCTCCCGCCGGGCCGGGCCGGGCCAGACCCGCCCGCCCGAGGCGCAGAGACCCCCGCGCACCTGAGAACTTTTTCAAAGGCTCCCCGCGGCGGGCGCGAGGAGGCGGGGCCGCCGGGCAAGGCCTGCACTCGCGATTGGCTCCGCTCCCACCAATCCCCCGGCAGCCTGTGGCGCGCAGGGCATGCCGGGAGCGGTGGTTCCCGGGGGCGGGCGGGAAGGCGGCGGGCGCGGCCCTGCGGCCCGTGATGGGGGCGGCGGCGGCGGCGCTCGGCCCCCGCGGGCTGCGGCCTAGGGAGGGCCCTGCCGCCGCCTCCGCCCCCCGTGTGCCGCCCCGGGTAGCGCCCTCCCGCACCCGCTGCTTCAGAAGAGAAGCAGCTTTGGGGGGGAAGGAGGGGCCGAGGGGATGCTCGGTGTTTATCCCCACTCATGAAGGGGAGCGCCTGCCCGGAGGCGGGAGCCACTGCGCCAAGCTGTTGAGGTGGAGTACATAAGTGTGCTGCGGGCACATCAGCCTCGATGCAGGCATCCCCGGGGGCTGCGCCTCACGGTGCTTCCATGCTTTGCCCTAGAAATTCCCACCGTCCTCTGCACATAAAGCATCTACAAAACTTGAAAGTCTTCAGCAGGAAAAGTGCTATGCATTTGTTAGCAAATTTGTTAGTAAATTTGTTAGTTTTGAGTTCATTTGTTAGTAAAGAAGATGGGAATGCTGATTCTTCACATTGGGGTCTTGCAAACATCTGGGCTGCTGCCAGCTCTGGGAGAAATGCCTTCTCACTGAAGAAGCTATTACCCCGTAATGGGAATGTAACGGGGAAAATCGGTCATCAAACACGACTGATGTGACTTTACTAATGCCTGTAGGGTGAGTTTTCCAACTCATTCTAGCTTATACTAGAAAGCACTGTAGTTAGTATTGCATATATGTTGTCTGCATAATCTTTACAGTTCTAGAAATTAACATAACTGAAGGAAAAAACGGGCCAATATTACCTGGAACACTTACTGAAGCCCTGTGCATTGGGAACTGCATGGCTGGGGTTTTGTCTGTACTGAAAAAGAAACGCTACAGTGAAGCTGTGAAATACAGAATAGTTCAGCCACTTTTCCAAACTAGCGAACAGGAGAAACATAGCAAGAAGCTGACTGTCATGAAACGCCCAACAACCGTAGTATCAAAAAGGGTCAGTGGAATTAGTGTTTCATTCATACCCTGAAGGGAGCTTACATGCCCAACGAAGTCCAGAGGATTTAAGAAGCTGGACAGGGAGTAAGCAGCCCATACAAAAGCAACTTAGAGCTTTAGTGAATAGCTTGCTGTACAGGGAGAGAAGAGATGAAATGGAGAAAGAGCTCCTCCTAGTGTAGTTGGCCTTTAAAAGTTGACTTGAAAAATGTAAGAAGTCACAATCGAGAAAAGCTGTCTAAAGGAAGTGAAAGGATGTCTGTTGCTGCAGTTTAGTTTCAGTGGAAACAGGAGGGCATGACCATGGTGTAACTATGTTGTGGACTACTATTTCCTGCTTGGCAGAGTAGTAGCAGGAGCCCTACCTTCCCACCAGAGGTGCAGGAAAAAGTAACATTGCCTTGATTACTTTTTTCCCTCCCACAAACGCAGCAGGGCTTCCCCTTCACCTCCAGGCCAACAGGCTTCCTTCCCGTCTTACACAAAAACAGAATACCTGTATTAAATCAGAGACCTGTTTTGGGATGTTGAGTGAGGCAAGCAACTCTTATCATCCAGGTGGTTTAGAAGATTTGTGAGCAAAACCAATACACCTTGGTGCCTCCCCTGCAAGTTCTTTGCATCTTATTTCCCAGTGTAGTCATGACTGTTCCTCTCTTTACTTCTCAGATATGCAGATACACCTTTAAACGTACTGGCAAGTAATCGTGCATCATCTTCTCCATGTAACTCGAGAAAGTTAATATTATATATCCAGAGGATAATCTGAGAAGTGTTCACATACGCCTACTTACCATCAACATTCTCAAGCAGCACCATGGCAGGCAGCTCCCCAGCTTCCATGTGTTTGACGAGGACAGTCCTCACTAGGGAGTCAGGGCACTCTGCAAACAGCTCTGCTCTGTGACCTTGGTCAAGTCCCTTAATGACAGGGTGTCTGTTTTCCTTCTCAGTTTTGGTTTAACCTATTTAGACTGTAAACAGAGTAAGCAGTGCTGGGGCAATAGACTTAGGTGTTGGGCATGACACAGCAGAGCGCTGCTCTAGTCTAATCCTTTAGCTGCCCCTGGAACTCATAATAAGAAGGGATTAATAAAGCTGAGATGATTACTTTACAAGAACTGAGCCTCACCACATTAATTTAAGAAGGTCCTTTAAACTGGTAACACTGGAGCAAGACTTACAGAAAGGCAAGGCATAACAGCAACAACAAACGAAGTCTCATAGAAGCAGAGTGCTCTAACATCAAACACACCAATTACAGTAAAAAAGGGAATGGTGATTAGCTTGCTAAGGGGCAAGCCAAAAGGGACAGAGTCTGATTTGAAGGGCACAGGATGAAATACTTATCAGTTCTTATCCAAATAAATACTCAGCAGTTAAGTAATTCTGCAAGGCTCCAGAATTTAAAAGATAATGGTAAAATTTTTCCTTTCTGGAAAAGAATCCGCAGAAAAGTTTCTTCCTCTAACCCAAGACGGCCTTTTGTGAGCATCTTCAGATAATAGTTTCACATTCTGGAACATTTCAGATCATTCACTTAATTACTAACACAGCATCAGCTCACTGATACTGACTACAGTCCTCAGGCTTATTACTGTTTTCCAAGTATCAATTCTTGCCTTAAAATCAGCAGTGTTCCCCTACCCCCGTGAAAGGAAAGTGTCTCCTCAAAAGAGTTCACTGTATGAGAACACAGCAACAGCTCTGACTCTCAAGGGTAATCCAGATATTCAGAGCAATTCCCCACCTTATGCTTGCTGGTTAGCGTCTAATTAGTCTAATATATTCTTATTCCTTGGGGTTAACTACTCGATGCCTACCACATTCTTTAAAAAAAACCACCCGTGTTCTCCTGAGAGTGGAAAGCGATTATAGAGCAGCCCATGCTTTCCTGGGATTAAGGTCCCAAGAGGTTGCTCAATAACAGTACAGAAAAGAACCTCCAATGAAGTATTCTCTCCGTTGCTGTCTCCCCAAAGGAGATGGAGATTTACTTCCAACCCTTTGAGGTTTCTCCACTTCAAAAAAGGGAATTTAAAGGACCTCACAAGGAGGCCTGCATCCTGGTTAAAAATGTTTTATTTTCCATGCCGTCCATACCAGCACAGCTTTAGCAAAGCTACTTCACTTGAGACTTTCCCAGCTGCATCTGCTCCAGGGATGGGGTAGAGGGAAAGGAAACCATCTTTCTGTTGTTCCTACAAGCTGCTCAGCACAACCTCACTGTTATCATTGGCTATAATAAATAGACAAAGAACAACAGACCTGTGAAAAATTAGCCCATCTTCTCACTCTGAGTCATTCTCCCTCTCCCCTAGTCCTCTGAACGGTCTGTGGACCAGATAAATGCTTCTTCCCAGGCAATTAACCTTTTCCCTCCTGCTCAGGAAGGATTAAAACCAATTATAATGAATCCTCCTTGGGTATTAGCGAGGACCTGTCTGACCACACACATTTACAACCAGGAAAAAGCAGCTTTTCTCTCAGGACAGGCAGAAGGCATTTCTCTGTTTTCTGCCTCTTCACACATGCCACCGTGGATTCAGAATTATCCATCACCCCCAAAACCATTTCAGAAATATTCAGCAGCAATGTAGAGTTTTTGAAAGGGAGCATCTGTACCTCCTACCCTTTTTACAGAAAAGCAGACTAGCCACCTTCACTGCTATTGCAGGCAGAAGGACAGACCCACCTGCACGTTACAGCTTTGAAAAATTCAGCTGCGTTTGCTTTCTGCCCAAATTACCGCAAACAAAATGAGAGACCTCAGGGATTATTCCACTTTTAGCCTGTACTCATCTAAGCAGATTGCCCTCCAAGAGCAGCTTCCTACTTCATTTAGCTTTTTCTGGTTAAAGGGACAGCAGGAGTCATTCAAGTCTTTGGGCTTTTTATATTTCCCTGTTAAGGTTCTGTTAGATGAGAAGGCCACGCACTGGCAGAGCAGCAGCGTGATAACCAATGTGGAGGTGGTCTAACCAGAGCAGATCTTTACCCGTACATGCTAAACCCGATTTACCCTACATAAACCAAACCTGACCTCCTTCTGCCTTTCGCCTGTGCCCTACCAGCACCCCCTTTTTACTGCCTTGTCTTGAGTTTCTGTTTACTGAGGTGCTGGGGTTGACCCAGCAGTGATGTCTGCAATCACCAGGCCTTGCCACTCCCGCCACAAAATTTCCTGCAGCTTTCCCTGGGATGCTGAGGTAGACCAAGAAATGACAAATATCACATCACTAGGCCTTTAGGAGCATTGCACAAAGCAGATAATACCTGATTGAGGTAATCCTTAGGTCCCCACTGCAGCTTTTTTGTTGCTAAAGCATGGAAAATCTGCAACATACCCTATTACTCAGAAACTTGAGCTATAGTTAGACTTTTGTCCTATGGAGCAGATCTGTTTCCCTGTGACCAGCTATGGAAGCAAACTCAGTAGCTCAGTGGTTCCCCTTTGATCAGCCTAGCTCTCTGGGGACGTGCACATCCGGCACGTCACCCGGTGACCCTTCACGGCAGCCAGCCTCTACTGAGAAGCCACAATTAGACTAGAAAAATCCAAGCACCTCGCAGCGACCAGTAGAGGAAGTGCACTGTGTAGCCCTTGCCATCACACACAGTGTCAGACACCACGAAATTAATACTGATGGAGCCTGGTTTTAGCAGTTGCGGTAGGACATCTGTTGCTTTCAGGTACAGCCCTCACTCCATCTGCAGGGTTCTTCAGTGGAGAAAAGAGACACCAGGAGCCGGTGGACTTTACCAAGAGATGAGCTTTTTTGCTTGGACAACACCAGCAGAGAAGGGTAGATCCCAGACACTCATCTCTGTTCAGTTGCCAGAAATGGGGGTGCCCCTGAAAAAAAAGACAGACTCATTCACGTACAATGTCAAAAAAACCCCCGATGTGACTATTTTTGTTCAGCTCACCACCCGAGGAGCATGTTCCAAATCAGTAATGGCAGCGAAAGTGCCTTGGTTTTTGGAAAAGAAGTTTTGACTTTGTGATGTTACAGATTAATCGCGCTGATAACCCAGCAGCTGAACTGAGCCCAATAGCTCTTATTTCAAACAACAAACACAGAAACCAGCAAGCAAACAAAGCCTGGAACATTTCATTCCATTAATCATTTCAGTCTGGGGCCTTTGGCTCTTACATGCTTTTCATTCTACTTCTTTTTAAAGCTATGAATGAGATCCCTATGGCTGGGACTACAAAGGAAACCGCTCCAGATGTCCTCACCATCCTCCCCAGAAGATGTTGCTGAACTGTTTCCAAAGGTGGCTGAATGGCATGGAAGAGAGAAGAAACCACGAAACCTAGGCAGAGAAAGCAGAGGAAGGTCTCCACTGCCACAGTGTTTGTGCCTTACAGTTTTCTCCTTTGCCCTGAAAGAATGAGACATCTTCATGCCCTGCAGTTGAATGTTACTCCCTCTCACACGCCACCTACGAGGAACTCAGCAGTCTCAAACAAGATCAAAACAGAGACCCGGTGTCCAGTGTCTTAGCAGTGTTGGCGAACAGATGCAAGACATCTCTTAGTGGATAATTGTAGAAGAATTTACCCACAGAGGAGAGACGACATCAAATTAGGTCTGTGGTGATTATTTTTTATGTTTAAGCAGGGTGCTTCTTATCCATTTTACTGGGATGAGTGCACAGCAACAATATATTCAAATATTACCCCAGGACTCCACTACCGCAAACTCGATTACTATAGAGAGTATCTGGGTAAGCATGTTTGCCATTCACTGTTTGGGCATGATGCCATAGCTATGATCACATTATCCTCACCCTACATTGACTACCCATGACAAATGGATTTTACAGAGTCATAGCTCTTTTTTAAATCATTACAGCATATTATATTAAATGAACTATGCAGCAAATTAAGCCTATGCTTAATGGAAGTAAAATTGGACATTTGTACAGCAAGAAGCTGAATGCATGACTAGCTGTTTTGGTGAACCAGGGTCTTATTAATTGTCCGATAACTGAACTTTTGTTTCAGTGGTCTTTAGGATATAGGCTTATAAATCTGCAGGAAGCGTCACAGTCCAATCCACTCCATTCCAGTCATTGAAGGCATATTTTCCCAAACCTCAGGAGTTTTCACACCCAAGAGGGAAAGGGCGTGAAATGAGAACGCTCCCAGCCTAGCAAAATAAAGTGCACCATAAGGAAAGGTGCCTCTGAGCTGACAGAAGATGGAGCCATCCTGCATTCATCACTGACTTTCATGATAGCTGTGCTGTCATGCCATCAGTGGGGACGGGCGTATCCTGGGCTGTGTGACTCAACAGCCTTATGGTACCAAAGGTTTAATTCAACTGGCTCTCATTCAGCTTCCACTGGGAACTGCGTGTTTCCATCACCTCTCAGCGGGGACTCACCAACTCACATACAAAGGCCAAATGATTTTTAAAAGCCTCTGATTTGAGCTGGCTTGATTTTAGGGCTTCCAGCTCGAAATACTTTCAGCCCCAGGGGTGCACAGCTGTCATACTTTTAACTGGAGCCATCTGAAGAAAATCACGGTAAAGATATCCCAAACTAGTAAAACTTGAGTCACTCTAAATCTGTGGTCACTTTTCAAATATCTGGGCTTGAATGATAAGATCAGGAATGTAGACAAGTCATCGGGGCTGGGAAATGGGCAGATGAGCATGAGACTTGTTTGTCCTAATTCTCAGTGTTGTGTTTAAAACAAATACTCTTTAAATATATCACCCGACTTCCTTCTTACATTGGTGAGGATCCAGAATAAGGTCAGTGAAATGAGTAAAGTTACACAAAGCAAGACTAAGAACGGAATCAGGGTTTTGGGTATTAAAAATATGGACCATAAACACACAGTTGTGGCTGTTTCTTTCACTGTGCCTTTAATTTGACAGGGAAGAAAAGAAGCTGGGAAGCTGGGAGGATGAATGAATGTCAGATGTGAAGAAAATCTTTGGGCTTTCAATTTCCTATTGTAAACCAGGACTAGAATAGTAAAAAAGCAGCAGAGGTCAGGAATGAGATACAGTGAAAAAAAGCAGCGTGCACACTCTTATTCCAGGGATAATGGTCTCAATCTGCTGTATATGAAAAGATATGCTGGGAGAGGAAGGCCAGAAATAGCAGAAGGTTTTATAGGGCAAGGGAGGGATACTGTTATTTGTACTAGATCTACGTATGGTTCAGCCTGAGGTTTTGTAGCTGTAATTCTGAGAGCCTGGCATCTGCCACCCCAAGCCGCAGTCTCTTACCTAAACCACAGAGCGAGTGCACATGCCCTGCTTTGCCGTCTGGGAGGAGTCGGAAGATGAAGAACAATTCTGGAGCCACCCCAGAAGCCAAGACCTCTGTCTCCATCCCAGAGTGCCCGAGGAGGGCAGATGTTTGGTTTCTGTTGGATTAAGCTTTTGGCTGGAGATTAAGCTTTGTTGTGGGTTAGCTGCTGATCTTAACTGGATAGCTTTCCTACATATCTGCCAAAAATGCCTAGAGTAACACACTGGCTCTTTTCATGCAGTCTGTCAACAACCAAAATCAACACATAACAGCAAAACTACATATTTTGAAAGAAATGGAAAAAATAGGTTGGGATGGGCATGAATTCCCTCAGTCTCTCCTCCCTGCTGCTAACTTCCCCTGCTTACCAGTGCCTCCATTCCTCCTTCTGCCTGTTCAAAATGTGGAGAAAAAAGGAAATTGCTGCCACCACTTCAGCCACAAAATTGTGGATATTGATGGAATCCAAGAAGAGCAAGACATTGTTCATATACACCAAGGCAGGAGGACTGATGACTTGAGTAAAATGAAATTATTATGGCATTGCTTCTGAATAACTGTGCTCCAGGCATACCCCTCGGAAACTCCTTTACTCCCAAGCCTGAAAAAGGTTAGATCTAGATCCAAACGTCATGGCCAAACGTGGTGTTTCAGTCTGGTTTGCTGGCAGGGGGAGCTCAGAGAGTTACCGCAGGCTCCTTGTCCCTCTCGGAGACGTCACAGGGATGTCCTGACCCCCCGGTCCCTCGAGACTGGCTACTGCAGTGCTGCTGATCCTAGCACAAGGGGGTGGGCTAGGTGCCAGGAAAGCACATGCTGACAGGCATCCTGAACCATCCTTTTTTCATTGCTAAATGGGGACTATAGCACATGGCAGCTGTTTGCAGGGTAAAGAGAGAAATCAGGGCTATTTGTGACATCTATTCAAGGGCTCTTTAGTATATACGCAGCCTCTTCTGTGATCACTGCTTTATCTAACCATAGTTTTTACATTCCACTGCACAAACGCTTCCTGACATTTACCATTTCTGGCACCATTAAACTCAATGCCTGAGGGTGGGGGAACGCGGTGGGGCAGTTCGTGTTTGAAGGCCAGCTGCAGTGTGAAGCCAAACTGATGCCCCGTATGGCTCTGCAGGTTTTGGAGGGCACCTGTGAAAACCAGCTCCTTTCTCTTATGCGGATTTCAGCACTTGAGGTAAATCCTAGTTTCCCTGGTTAATGTTTGCTCCCTACTTAGGAAAACACTCATGGAAATGAGAAGCAGCTTTGTCTGAGGTAGGATTTAGTAATAACTGAGGTCCGTGTTCCCCTCGGTTCTCATCCAGTGCTGTTACTTATTTCAGCATCCAGTAAGCATAAAACATTCCCTTTGCAATTTAGTAGCATTTTACACAGAGCCTGCGAGCGATGAGTGACTGCATGAGACACAGAACAATGGAGAAGTTAGTCCGGACCAAGGATGCTTTTCCTTTTTTTCAGGGACTGGTGTGGGAAGGTCCCTGTCTGCGCCGGTGTATGCTTTTGCCTTGCAAGTGGCAAGGCAACTCTCGTGTTGGGACAGTCCAGCTTCACCACCGGCCGGAGCCTGAGAGAGAACCACCCGCCTGCACTGGGCCAGGTTGGTGCTGGAGGGGGCCCCAGTGGCTGCTGAGCACCGTGGCACCGCGGCTGTGTGCCTGCACCCTAGAGTGCCTGTAGCTGTATTTTAATTTTACTGATAGTTACTGGTATCCTCAGGACTGGATTTTAGAGGGGCTGGTGTCAAGGTTTGGATTCCTAAGTCTTGTGGAATCGGAAATTGCCATCCTGGCAGGGCTCGCTCAGTCTTAATCGTTCAATATCCAAAGCAGATGAATTAACAGGACTGGGGTAGGAGGAGGCAACTTCTTTGTAAAACCTCTTTAAATCTTAAATAATCTCTGGCTTGTCAGTGTATATGCTGGGGACCTCGTGGGGGCTTTCATTGCATCTGTGGGCATAATTCTCTCCCTTGCAAGATCTTCTGTGCCGGCCAGCTGACAATTGCCTTGGCCAAGACATCTGCATTTCAAAAACACCATACTGTTACAAAGTGCCCATTTCTGCCTGCCTCTACAGAGGCAGAGAGTTTTCCCCTACACGAATAACCTTTCTGCAGTCCAATGAGTAAGCACTGCTCCTCTGCTCAGGCTCAGCCCCGGTACTCAAGCTGCAAGGTGTTGCAGCACTCGGGGGCTATTTGATCAACTGCTATTATTATAATAAAAGCTATCCCTGACAGAGCCATAGGTAAAATCTCTCTTGGGAGCAGCGTTTCCTGCTGACTCCATATAGAAGGCTTGGCAGAACGCCCTGTGCTTTACAGATACTTTTTGCTGGAAACAGAAAAACCCTCCTGCAGGGCCGTAGAGCCAGCCCCCGAAAGCCCTTGACCCCAAATGTGTAATCTCCCTGGAGACCCAATGTACGTGAAGAAATATAATCTTCTTGAAGCATCTGCTGTCTGCATTGTGTTAAAATATGACTGGGGCGCAACTGTCAAATCTCCAGGTCACTCATTGCAGAATCCTTTAAAGGGCAATAAAAAACCCCAACCCAATCTGAAAGGAGCTCTTGCACACAAAAGGATCTCTCTGTATTGCTTTAGGGAGGGTTATTTTACCGCAGCTGCAGCCTGAGAGGTTTCTGTGGCATCCAACAGACATTTCACCTGCTTTTGTGTCCTGGGAAAGTTAACAGCACACAACAGATGGGAAATGGAGCCGAGTTTCGGGAGGTCACTGTAACAGCATCACATGGAAATCCTTCGCCCGCTGGGACCTGCGCGGTGCGTGAGCTGTGCTGGGGAAGCTGGAACGAGCTCCCCTGCTCGCACAGGGGCCGAAGATCAGACGGAGCATTCGGCGAGGAGGCCGGGGAGGGCTGCCTTCGCAAATGGATCAGTCTGACAGATCAGCTTTCCCAGTGGGGTGAAAGGGAAGGAGAGGTGTCTGTTATCACAGAAGGCACAAAGAAAAGAGATGTCTGATGTTTTTTTAATTTCTTTATACATTTTTTTGAGCCAGTTGGAGGACTTGGTCTCTGCGCTGAAGGCATAGGTGCAGGGAGCAGGAAAAAGTGAGAGCTTAAATGCAGAACTAGCAAGGAAAGAGCATCACTGTGGCTTGTCAGTGATACTCTGATCTGCTGTTGTTTCAGTTTTCTGCATTTTTTTTTCAACACTGCAAACTCACCTCCTTGACATCTGCCCTGCCCTCGCTCTCGGTCTCCCCTTCCCCCACCTCTCCCTTTAATGCCGGTGTCCTCATTTCCCCTTTTGTACATACGACCCTTTCACTATGCGGGGATTAGTATCTCACTCATAAATATGTGAAATAGATACGCAGATGATTTAATTTGCTGGGTTTTGTAGGGCTGGCGAGAGAGACTGGCATGGGGAGAAGGGTATGTTCTAGCAGGTCAGCTGAAGAAAACATCTTGTGTACAGGATGAGTAACTGGAAACAGGCATACGGGACACCAGCACCAGCCCAGCAGGGAGGCCTCAGGGGATGGGGACGAGGTGGTAAGACATAAAGGCCAGGCAAATAAGGAAGAGCAGAAGAGAAGGTCGAAGATGTCTCTGGCTCCCCTGTCTGTTATGTGTCTGCCAGGGAGAGAGGACGAGAGCGGGGAACGTGAGAAGCAAAAGGGGAGCAGAAGTCTGCTCTGGCTACGGGTGGTTTGAGTTGCTGGTAACTCATTCGGGAAGAGATGCCAGAGGAGCTGAGAAAAATACAGGTGTGGAGAGGTGGTGGCAAGCTAGGAGGGAGGCAGAGGTCTGAGACGTGAGGAGGAGATGGCAGTAAAAGCTGTGTGACTGGATGGGGGCACCCAGGCGAGGGGCACAGCTGAGCTGAGCAGGGATTCCCAAGGAGGAGGAGAGACAACAGAGAGGCCATGAGAAGGTGACAACGAAGAGCTGGAGATGACAGTGCTGCAGAGTCCTGGCCAAGGAAAAGTTGTCAAGTGGCAAGGATTAAGTCACCAGATCCAAAGAAGGAAGTTGAGATAAACACCAAAGCCCTAACATGCGGTAAGACCTTGCCAGGAGGCAGTTGGTGAGGCGGAGAGGAAGGACAGGACTGAGGTGATGGAAGATAAAGCAGAGAAATAGGGTTTAATGGACCACGCATGGTGGCAGCCAAGGCCAGGCTTCCGGCTGGCTTTGCGGGCAGCTGTAAGGTCGCAGGCAGCCTTGCTGGGACACGGCAACACCACCTTCACCACCAGCGTCATGCTGGGTGCATGCCTGGCTCTTGCCCAGAGACCGGTGGCCAGGACAACCGTAGCCTATGCTGGGCATTTGGAGATGTTTGTGTTGCTTTCAGCAGTCACCCAGCACAAAGCCCCGCCATAAGCACGGTGCTGGGGGCCATGCTGCCTTTGCTGTGAGCTCAAAGGGCAGCTGTGCTTTGTCGGCACATTTGTCAACCAAAATATAATTATAATTACCATGTTAACTCCAGTCAGGCTCTGCTGAAGGGCCAGATGACTGTCTAATAACATTAAAAATCTGTTTTGCTAGAGCATGCCGGCTAACGTGGACACCCATGTGTCATCTGCAGAGGAGTCCCAGGGAGGAGGCTCCTAGCGTGCCACCAGCCGTGCTCCCCTCCGCTGGCACCGCTGGCATGCTCAGGTCATCGGCAGGGATTTGCCTTCCTGTGTGACACTGGGAGACAAGACTGGATGGAAAGGGGCAACAGAGGTGCCTCATGGACATTTTGGCCAAGCTGTTTTATTAACGGAACAGAGCTGGGATGTTTACTCTTACCCTTAAAGACTTCAAGAGACTTTTTTTTTTAATGCTTACTATGGTGTCACAGCGCTTACAGATCCTGCTAGGGACAGGCTCACATCAATGTTACAACAAAAAGACAAAAGTCCTGGCCTGGAGAATTTGCAACGTGACTGAGATTAGTGATGGCCGATAGGCACCAGTGGCCAGCAGATGGAGCAGCAGCAGAACAGAAGGACGCCCGGGATCAGCATGGCAGCCTGGGCGGGAGGGAGTACTCCTGGTCGATGCCTTAGCTGAGGAAGAGGAGTGGATGGGTTTGACTCAGGTTGGATACACACCGCTCTCATTAGCAGTAAGAGGGTGCAGAGGAGAAGGCAAACCCTAGCGAAGACATCAGAAGGTCCCCCAGGCGATAACTCCCTTTTTTTTTAAAGATGGAGCAGGATAGTGTAGCATGTTTGCCTTCAACATTAATCTGATTTAAAAACCTTATGTAAAACACATTTGAAATATCTGGGCCTAACCCCTCTCTCTTAGCTGAGCACTCATCGATAAGAGGCTTTAACCCACTGCCAGATCGACTGAGGCCTTCCCACGTACCGAAGCACGCAGACACACAGCTTGCAAGGTCAAGAGCTGTCAACTCAGATCTTACCCTGCTTCATGGGTATGCAGAGCTTCATTTTGGATCTTCTCGGGATCTCATATGCTCAAGAAAGTGGCAGTGGGTGGGCCCAGACTGCTGTTGGCAGCTAAGCAGGTGACAGCTCTTCTTTGCCAGTAGAAGTTATGATGCAATCAGTGGTGCAGCGTGGAGGCCAGCAGCTATGTTTATGCATCTAAACACACACACTCACAATGTGTCTATGCATTTATATGAAGGATCAGTTGAAATGATGTATTATTCCACATACACTGAAACTCAAGGAGATTGACTGGAGAAGCTTTTTGCTGAATTTAGCCCTGAAAGCCTATTAGGTACCATTGTGTGGATATTACAGGAAAGGCACTGAACAATAATTGCAAACTTGCCGCTATGCTTGTGCCTGAAGGCAAGTGTGTTAACATGTTGTCTGCCCTGAGCTTCCAAAGCACTGACAACTGCAGCTGTTGTGGGCTTTAATGGAAGCTACAGCTCACCAACAATCAGCCCGTTTGTGCTAAATTGCCACAGGTGGGGTTCAGACAGGAGGCTTAGGGTACCTGTGACTGCACCATGGCCTGGCAGTGGAGGTAAGGCATGGAGAGGGACAGGTTGCCCAAGAAGCTGACGGGGAAACGGGAGCAATAGGAAGAGCTGTGGCATCAGATGAGTGGTGTGACAACAGAAGCAGCAACGTAGATAAGCTCTGCAGTAACGGCAACAACACGAGCTGATGGTCATCTCACGTAGAGCAGTTGGTCACCTCAGTTTAGCCTCTAACATGGCTTGTTGCCCCTAGCAATATTTACCCAAAAGTACTCTACTGATGGAGATAGGATTATGTAGCGAATTATGTAGGAAATTAGTCCTATTTTGTACAAGATGGAACCGTGCTGCCTATCAGCTCTGACAGTCCCTTCATGTGCTGGCTTTGACTTGGGCAGACGGAGTGGTGTGATGATGTACAAAACCATTTCTAGGACAGCTTCAGATGGTGGAAACTGGGCAGCACTTTCCCAGTTCCCCAACTTTCTTGGAACTTTATTAACTCACTCCTCAAATATGGAAACTTAGTGAACAGGTAAAGTGTTAAAACTCCCTTTCCCAGGTCTGAAATGACCTTCTGGGAGCTGTCAGGACACTCCATCAGCTCCTGATCAGTGCTATTTGGGGTTAATCCTGACCTACTTCAAGGCATGAAGTGAGAATTATTAACTAGTTGGTGAAAAGCACTTAGAGATCCTTCAGTGAAAACGAAAAAAGAAAGGCAAATACTGTTATTCTCATCCCCAAAATACTAGGTAAAGAACCATGCTGAAGTAGCAATATAGATAACCACAAAGGAGAGAGAAATTCTGGAAAGTGTCCCGTGTTTGAAAGGCCAGAGATCTATAAGCACTATGCGTATCTCAACTCGTATTTAATAAATATTGTCTCAACTGCACGTTTACTTATTTTTATTAAAGAGCAAATTGCTTGTATTTCCTTCTCTTTCTTCTTCATTATAGCAACAAAGCAGGACAGCATGCCACACAACAGTATAAACAAACAGCATCACCAGATACTTAAGGGTCTTTAGCTCCTAAATTGACTAAAGCATAAATCCAAACTGACGTCAAGCATTTGGGATTACCATTTAAAAATTGCTATTTTCTGAGACACTAACGAAGGCCATTCACATCAGAAAATCCAGTGGCTACAAAAGGAGTGAGCAGCCCAGACTCCAGAGTAAGGAGTCGAGGAAATGGCCTGCTTCTCTCAGAATAAAAAACCTGCCAGTTCGCTTTAGACCTGCGAGAAGTCCCAAACACGGAGAACGTCTAAGAGCTGCTTCCAAGCTGTCCAGCTCTTGAAGATTTGGGAATGCAGATGTCACCTCCAGTCCTCGCTCTGCCACCAGCAGCGCTTGTATCACCCCCTCCACTCATCACAGTCCTTGTATGGTGGGAGCTCGTCCTGGCTGCGCGCCGGAGCTGCACAGCACCCCATGCGCAACGCGGTCTGCAGTTGCATGATGCTAGTGACCTGCTCCAAGGCTGTGACAAGTCACCTTCCACATTTGGTCTCTAGGGTCTCAGTTAAGTAGCTGAAACTTTAAACAAAATGCTTTCAAGTGAGATCATAAGCAGTGCTGAAGCTTATATAGGATCTCAGTCTTTCTCCCTCTTTAGCCTGACAAACATTTGCACTGGAATCCATGGAATTAAAAGTAATTTTATAAGGCAAAATGCATTCCTGAGTAGGCATTTGTACTAATTCAGGTGCTGGAAGTGGCGTGGCCACATGGCAGCACGCTCTGTGGGCCAAGGTATTCTGCTTCTCAGCATGATTAAATAGCAGGATGGAGCACAGCGCTGTATGGCTTTTAGTACCTCTACCGGCTTCATGAGCACTAGCTTGCATATCTCTAGGTGATGTATTTTTCCACAAAGATGTAAGTCGGGTATCACCTAGAGAAAAAGAGGACTAGAGATTTTCAACATCCCTTCTACTTCAGCGTAAGTTCAGGCAATCATATACTTTGGGGCAAGCAGACAACTTTTGCATTTCCACAGGTAGTAAAGATCTCAGTGGGAAAGCGCCGCTTTCTATTTGCAGCAGTGGTGCCTCTGGACACAAACCAACCAGCGCATCCCCAGCCCCTCCCTAGGGCTTCTGTCACGACAGCGCTTTTTCCTTTGGCATCTGTGCTAGCTGCCCAGGGGCCAAAAGCAGAGCAGGTACTGGGGGCACCACCTGCTTCTGTAACTTCCCTCTTGTTCACAAAGCAGTGAACCAAGTGGCCAAGCCCTTGATGGAGGAAACCCTGGCCATCCTAGAAGAAATAAGCCATTCCATGTGGCACAAATTCACTATCATGCCTGTGGATGACTTGCTAGTAATGAGCCTGAAGCCCAGAGCCTTACAGCTCTTAAAATCAAAGTTCCCCTGCCCAAGTGGAGACTGACCTCTGTTAGCTTAAAACCTTGAGTGGCGCCGAGGCCCCCGGGCAGCAGCAGAGCTTGCTCCATTCCCTGGGGCGGGAGGAGGAAGGAAGGGAAGGTCCCTTCCCCAGGGGCTGGCTCAGGACACTCCAAGGGGAGTAAGGGAAGGCAGGTGCAAGCAGAGGCCGTTTGCCAAACAAGGACAACGCTCCTGAGGTCTCACCAGCTCTGGGACCCTACCTGGTCGTTAGGTGCCAAAGCAGCTCGGCGAGGGGACACACAGTGGGAACAGCTTCTGATCTAGCAGGGGCTGCACCAGAAGAAAGATTTCCTTCTACAACAGGGGATGGGTTGCAGAGGGATTTGGTAGCTGCTGATGTGCAGTAAGAAAGGGGGAGAGAGTTGTTTCCTTCTCAGATGGTTCAGCTGCTGTTTGCAGGCAGAAGCACTGAAGTAAAGAACTTGGGTCTGCAATCCTCCCCCTTGAATACAGGGCATATTGCAAGTATTCAGGGCCCAGGATAAACAAAAATAGAAAAACATTTGGTTTCAGTTCACATCTTAGCGGTGGCTCGTGTTTTATTCGTAGTACGGAAAGGGCAGAAGTTCCCGTGAACGAGGAAGTCCCCTTTCTTTCTGTGCAGGTTTCAGAAAACCAGTCAGCAGCAGAGCAATGCTCTCGAACTCAGAAAGACTTCAGTCACCCACTTCCTAATTCTGAAAGCAGTTAGAGCCCTGCAGTCTTTTGTTACCTTTTATAGTCACAGGACTAGTCAAGCAAAACCTTGACTGGGTTATTCTGCTTTAATTACAAAATGCACTCAGACCGAAGGCGCAATAGTACCTGGTACATGTGTACACATTTCTCTCGGTTATAACACCAACGACCAGAAGGCAGTCTGGTCCTGCTGTAAATCAACCGCTTCCCTCTGGCAAGATCTTTGGAGTATGAACAGACATGACGGTAATGCTTGAACTGCCTCTTGTGTGCAGGACACCAGGCTCTGCATTTCATCACGTACACTGAGATCCTTTAGGGCGGACCATACAAGAGATAAGCAAGAGAAGGGAGGCAAAACTGGAACCTCGGGGTAATTGGAGTCCGTATCCCACCACCCACCACCCCCCGGAAAAGAAAAGCAGCGATGGGGCCCTCTCTCCTTGCTGCAGTTAGGACAAGGTAGATAAATCACAAGGTTTTTTTATTGCTGGTGAACTCAAAACAGGCAACTTTAATCTACTGAGGAAGATACACGTACAAACAAATGTTAGGCCTTGTGCGTTTTTTCTTCTTAACGTAAATGTCTCTACGACTTCAGTCCAGCTCCCGAGCTCTTGCTGAGCTGCCACTGAGACCCCGGTAACGTGCTCTGGGCACTTCCATAAGATGTTGTAAGAAGCATCGCATGTATTTAAAAAAAGGGAGATTTTGCAGAAAAGACAAAGCTCTGACTGTAGCCACGTTGCTCAGAAAGGAGAAGTCTGGCTAATCCTGCTGCATTAGGTACATGGTATTATGTATAATTATTTTAATTGATTTAAGAATTTGCCGGGTCCCTTTCTGTTTCTGGTGTGCAAGCTGCAAGTAAAGTGCACTTCTGGGTGTAAATTACCACTCTATGAGGATGCAATAAGCTGGGTGGTACATGTCAGACATCAGTAGAAAGCAGACTACGATAGCTGTTACAATGGCACAGGCAGTAAGGACAATGGAATAAGATACTGGATGCTGCTGGGAAACCCCTCCGTAGTTTGAGCATCTAAATATTACATCAGTGAGCAAAAACAGTGTCATTTAGTGGGGAGCTTCTAAAGTCAAGGCGCATGACTGTGATTGTGCACCAGGTCAGCTCTGTGAACAGCCGCTCCTCCCCCAGTCCCAGCTGCAGCTGGGAGGCACCAAACCATGTTGCTAACTCCTTTTAACCTTTTTAAAGGGTTTTGTAACAGCTAGGGAGAAAGCAGAGATCCTAAGGGCGTTTCTATGAAGCAGAGGGTTTCAGATGATGCAGGGGTGGCGTAGGAGGCAGCAGGACACCACAGTTAAGCTATGCTGTGAGAGGACAACCCAGCTTTAGACACAGCGTTTAATGACCCTGACAGAACCAGAGGCAAAACAGGGAGATCCCAACTCTCACCTGCACCTTGCAGCTCTTGTTCTGGTCCAGTAGAGCTCATCTACATTATCCCACGTACAAATCTCATCTCTTTTTTTTCCCCCACGTACAGTGTCAGGTGACTATTTTGCCTGGGTCTACACACTCGAGACCATCAAGGCTGATAAAATACATACTGTTCCTCTGATTTCATAACACTGGCATCACAGCATGAAAAAAAAAAATCTGTTCAGTGTTTGTTCTCTTTTAATTTAATGAACTATAAAAAGGGAACTCTAAATACCCACCTAAGTATTCTGGGTGCGTCAGGAGACGTTACATACCCCAGGGCAGATTTGATTAACACCCTGCCGCCAGTGTTTTCACGTGTCCATTGCCAGCAACAGATGCCATGTGAGAAGGGGGAGGGAAGGAATAAAATAAATGCACTCTGTGTGATACAAAAAGGATGAACACTGCCTTCATAAGAGCAGAACCAACAAGCAGTTCTCCTCAAGGGGCCAGGAGTGCTTTACCCCTCAGGAACGGATGCCCCAGGGCAAGGAGCAGGTTCACAGCTGAGCACTCCCTACCGGAGACAGGTACCCACCCAGAAATAGCCTGGCCATTTCCAATACAAGAGTGGAATTCCATAACCACACCAACACGTTTGCATTTCAAGCCAAATTGATCCCTGGTGCAGCTCTGTTGACTATGGTGGAAGAACACCGACTATTTATCTGGCCCTACAGGGCAACTACAGCAAACCTCCCCCATAAACCAGTTGGGAGCGAGATACATCTGACATCTGGGAGCTCCATGTCTGTTCCTAACTTCAAAAGCCAAGGCTTCCCAGAACGAATTATGAACCTGTGGCTTCCACTATCAAGCACTTTCCCTGCACTACAACTTTCCCTACACTCCTCAAATGTCCCCAATAGGTGAAATTTCAAGCTGTCCCCAGTGCAGGTAGTTCTACACTGGAGCCACAGCACTCCCTCCTGCTCCGCCTCTCTACTGCTGCTCTGGCACCCCAACTCGAAGCCTCACTCAGGCAGAGCACGAAGAACTGCTCTTCAGAGAGGGATTTTTTGCTCTTGGTTTTTTTTTAATAATGTATTGGGCAGCATGGCATATCTCTTGCTGCCTCCAACTATTGTCATGACAATATGGCTGTGGTTATTTAAAGCAGAATTTGGGAAGAAAAAGCAAATCCTCCTGATACGCTGAGGAGAACACTGGGCAGAACGGAGCCAAGACCTGCCAGTGCTGAAGGAAGGTGAGAGCCAGTGCCAGAGGACCAAATCCTGGATACCACGTTAGCCACATGGAGGTTGTGACCTTCAAATTCAATGGGTTGCAGCCAGACTAAGTCATCAACATCACCAGAAACAGAGGAATCCCTGGGAAGGAAGGCAGAAAACTCCTGTGGCCTGTACAGTCTCTACAAGTTTTGCACAGCTGAGATGGGAGCTGGAATCTGCAGCAGCCCTTCAGGCAAGGTCTGCTTTGAGGGGACAGAGGAGATGGGAAGACTTACGATATTTCTTGCGCCTTTTGCCAAGATTCAGATTGCACAGATTATGGTAAAATTCACTCGGCAAAAAGGCCTTTATTTTAAAAAAAAAAAACAAAAAACAAAAAAGAAAAAAGAAAAAATATTTTCTAGTGAGTATCAGGACTGAGATTTCAAAAAGTACAAGATCTGTATAAATTCAGCAAGATGTCCAGCACCAGATTATTTCATGGTGCAACAAAGAACCTGGGGAGAGGCCAACAGAACCTCGCGAGGGGAACACCATCTACCTCCCCAGCAGACTGCCAGTCTTAGGTTCTTCTCAACAGCAGATGGATTTTCCTTGTTCCTGCAGCATCTCAGGTCCCACGGGAGGTATTGGTTGCAAGCAAGCACCTGAATATTGCCTAATGGAGTAAGCCAATCACTAACTTAGCCGGCGTGTCCATGCCCATCCGCTAATTAGGTTTTTTTCTTTTTATATGCATTTCCACGGTAGCATTTCTTTTTCTTCTTTCTCCACATAAAAGAGTAAGCAAAGGACTGCTTTCATCTGTAATAAGTTAAAATCAGAAATGACCTAACTAACAAGTAACTGATATTGGTCCTTGGAGCCCAAAGAGTAAAATCCATAGAAAATCTATTGGTTCCATTTTTTTCTGGTATATCCCATGCACACCCCCATTAGAAAAATGGGGTTTATGAATCTTATCATACAGCAAGGAGCAGTACCTCAGAGCCAGAGCTGACAGTCCGTGGTAGAGGTTTGGGCTCTCTCAGATTGCTAAGTGCGGTTCTGAGTTACTGCTCAATCAGTCTTCACATGGCCGTTGGCCAAGGCAACGGGGACGGTGGGGGCCCCCGGCTCGGCAGTCTCGTCAAATCGTAAGCGCAGGGTGTTTCTGATCACCAGCTGCTCCATGATGAAAGAAGCACAAAACCATGGGATGGCATACTCCAGGGTGATCAGGCCCATGAAGTCAAAATCAAACTGTGAGTAGTCCCATGGGCAGGCATTGAACTGGCGTAGGATGAGGCCAGTGGTGAACTCCCAGAGGTATGTCCAAAGTGTGTAAATGAAGCAGCGCACTAAAATGTTACACTTGTCTTTGAGATACAGATACATCTTCTCCACAATGAGGATGGAGGTGCCATAGATGAAGAGTGCCCACACACTGGTAACACCTGGGAACTTCCAGTTAAAGTTGACCACAAACTCCCAGGCAGCTGTGAACATCACCTCACAGAAATAGCCGTGAATGGCGTAGAGGTACCATCGGGAGAAAGCGGTCAGAGGTTCTGCCGCAGCCATTCTTCTGCACACACCCCAGCAGGCGCTCTGAAATGAAGAGAGAGAGAGAGAGGGAGAAGAGGGAGTCAAAGAGGATGTCACAAGTCCTTATCCCCCAGATAGCAACACACAAACCCGTAACATCCACAAAGGACAAATTTGAGAAAGAAGTGAATTTTAAATAGTCTCATTTTTACCACAGCAAATTTTAGGTCCCGGGGAAAAGGCGGCACCTTACCGGGCTCTGAGTCTCAGAATGGGCCCGGACAACGTATACCGCTCTGCCTGAGAAGCGGGATGCAGCTGGTACTGCGTTGGCGATAAGGAGGGAGCTGACAGGTACAAGGGCTTTGCCAGGGGTGAGGCTGCCAAAGAACTCACTGGTTGCAAGTCAGTAGAAAAATACAGTCAGCTCACAAAGGAGCGCACATCATCTTTCTGCTCTTTTCAAGAAACAGCACTGTCCCCTACTTTTCTGATACTAATATGGCATAGATTAGATGAACACGGCATTGAAAGCCTGGACCCTTCCAGCTGTCACCTACAGTCTCTATACCCAAAATGTTTACTGTAGTGAAAAACTGAGCTTTGATGGGAGCTACAGAAAAGAAACTGGAGGAGAAAGTTTCAGGAGGTTTTACATTTTCAGACACCACACCTTGCAGCTGAACTGTTATTTCTTCTGTTAAAGAACTCACGCATTGTATGGCTAGGACTTGGAAAATAATTTTCTTATGGTGTCAGACTGCCCGATACCAAGTCAAAAAGCACAAGAGAGCCATTGAAATCCATTCAGATTTGGCTTCAGGACAGCAAAACACAAAGGAGGAGAACAAAAAGGAACAGCTGAGCATAGAGAGACGTGGTTAGTCATGATAAATAGGAAATGAGAACAAACTCTAATTGTCTCTACAGGAAGAAACTTGGTGAAGAGGTTTTGAAAGGGCACAATTTGCTTATCACTGAACTGTTTCAGCACAATTAGTTTGTACACTTTTTGTAGAGATTTACAAGGTCCTAAGCATTGCTCTGCCATGCTACAGTCCCTGGCCCAAGCTGATTTTAAGCATAATTTTACTGAAGCCTTACAGATTTACACCACAGGGTGAATTTGACCTCTTTCATTCTTAGAAACTTACTCTTTCAGGTTGGGTTTCTTTTGACTCTTCGTCAGGCACTATTTAACTTCTTTGCTCTGCGCTTGTCAGTTCTGTGGCACAAGGTGCTAGGAAAGGACCACACTAATGTTACGTGCAGTCATTCCAATGCCATCTGGGAAGAGACTGTTCCTGCCCTGCTCTGTAAGCACGGTGCCCCTCCGAACAAAGTATTAACATGCAGTATGACTGAAATTCTGATAGGAGATGAGAGAAATGTTTATAAGGAAAAAGGAACTATAATAATGAACATAACAAAGATATGCAGAATATTCACAGGGAATATTGAAAGTGGAAAGGACAGAGCTGTATCCATGACCTATTCGCTGCTCTCTTAAATGGACACCCAAACAACCAAAGTCTTGGCAGTTCATACGATGTGGGTGCTTAAACAAAGACCCATTTCCTAATGGCACAATCCATTTTACACAGGACGCTGAACTACCATCAGATGCTACAGATCTGGCTCAAGAGCATATTGTGAGCTTGCGGGTGAAAGACTAATGAGTCGCTAGGAATTCCCTTATGTCTCCTAACAGTTCTGTCCCAAGAGACCTGCAAGACAGCAGTGGAGGTGGCACATGAGAAATATGCAGGGGGTGTATCTCCACACAGTCCACAAGAAGCTGATGTGTAAGGGCACCGCAGACTTTCTCTCTGAGAAGAATGAGAGGTCGTCAATGTAATGTTACTTTGTTAGTTTGCCAGCACAATTGATAAGCATAGGTGTTTGAATCCTCGTATCATTCCTCCATTCTCACGTAATTTCAGGAACAGATCAATAGTCAGAGGTACAGGAGTAAGCGAAAGAAGTAAGAAGGAAATGGACTGTAGGTATCTTTTGTCAGAATGGGGATATATGGCTGCAGCAGGAAGGGAGAAGTTTTTTTTATATCTGAGGAGACAGACAGGAAAAGACTTTAGAAGTCATACCTATTGCTAGGTAAGGCACTGAGGAAATACGGAATGTCATTCTCCAGGGAAGAAAATTACTGTAAAGTTTTTACTAAGCTGCCAAGGGATTGTATGGTTTTCCTCTCTTTTCAATAAGCCTTTCTAAGCTTTTCCACTTGTGGTCCTTAGTCCTTGCACTTCCCTCTACAGCTTTACATGAAATGTATTTAAACTCTTAGCTGGGAGCATCCACAGCATGCAGTACTATCTGTAAGGTTTTCCTTCTAATTTTTAAAATCTCTTAACAAAGTTGGATCAAATGCATAGAAGGTCCTTCCCTCTCAGTCCCTCCCTTCTTATTCCAAGGATCCCCTCACCAATTATTTTGCGTTGCCTTACACCTGCCCACCAAAGCCGAAGACTCACACAAATATACCCAACAAGCCATGCCCTGTTCTATCCCACAATATTTCCTCTGTGCAACGAAGATTTCTCTTTCCTGGTTCTATACCACTTACTTATATAATTATGTATTTGTTCTCTATTTCTTTTTTACATTTTGCAAAATATCTAGTCACTACACTAGAAGTCTGTTAACTGAATCTAGACCAGGTCTGGGACAACGTCTACAATACAAGTTAACCCACTGCAAAGACCACTGTTGACTTCTTTTGAATCCTGAGCCTTTCACCACAACTGCAAGGAGACAAGCATTAATGCGCTGACACTGTCTCAATATTTGCCTGCTACTGTCACGTGCCCAGTCAGCCCTGCCTTGATGGGAACCTCCTTCTTAGGAGATGCTTGAAAGAGTCCTCACAGGCTGCTTGCTGATTAAGAGCATCCCAAGACACGGCAGATGTTGAACTGTGGTAGCCCAAACATAAACTGTTTCCACTGTGCTAGGCACTAAGCAAATCCGTAAATCACAGCTCCTCCTGTAAAATATTTCATTCAAAATAAAACAAAAAGTACACAGTAAGACATAGAAGGGAATGGAGGATACCTAGGGAGACCACAACAAGCTACAGCACATCACTGTGCAGTCCCTAACTTGTGCAATGTAATAGTTACAAGTCACTTGAGCATTTACAAAACAATTAAAATTGCAGCTGTTCCCAAGCATCTTATTTCCCAGCAATACCAAACTGGCTGGTGCCTGGTAGGCAATACAGCGCATGAAGGTCTCAAGGGGGAAACGAAGGAGAAAAGTGTTGTTTTATCGGGAAGCAATTCACGACAAAAGGATCAAGATGAAAAGTAGTTGCAGCACATTAGTGGGAGAAGCATCCAAAGAGAAGGCCAAGACTGGATTCAGTAAGAGATGCAGATTTGTGAAAAGCCTCAAGTAGATAATTGAACTTAGTGATGCAAGACTTCTAATGGAGTTACAGTAATACAGACCAAAAAAGCTCTGAACGTATGATAGCTATTCAGCCTCCTGAGGAAAACAAATGACGTTCATGACTGAGGTAGTTACAGTGGGATGGGCAGTGGCTTCCTGAAACCCAGAAACACAGCTGCCACCTACTCAGTTGTCTCAGCAGAGAGCAAACAAGTCCTGGAGGCTGCACATGGATGGCCGTGCTTGTACCGAGGCTGCTCACACTGTGTTGTTTTGTGGAAAACAGGGAGCTTCTAAATTCAAAGCTATGAAAATACTTTCCATCATGATCAAATTGTATTTCAAGCAGCTAAAGTAGAAATAGTTCCTCTAATACAATGTTATTAGGAAGCCTGAGCTAAGCCAGCACAGATTTCCCTCTTTCTCCACTAGGACCTTCTTTTCCAGCTTGCTGATAGAAGATAAAAGGCAAGTCTATGGAAACCACACATGGGCCTCAGAGGAACACGCAGTCCTTTCCCTGACTGCAATCCCTGTCCAGATAACGCTGCTGGCAACACAGAGGCCAAGAGCCCCTCCACCTGGAGTGAGCAAGCACAGCCCTAACCGTGGGAAGCATGTGAAAGACTGTGTTTCTCTACAGAAATGTGGTTCAGAGGATCAGGGCAGGACTCCGAGTTAGGCCTGCAAGAAAATGATATTGTAACAACACAAAGGTTATACTTTTATATTTTAGAATATCAACTCTGAAATGGATATTAATCATCACGTAGGTTGACATAAGATACAGATAAACCTGATGCACCAAGCCAAGCAAGAAGAAAGGACATAAATCCCAGACTGCCCCGCTTCATGTGCAAGACCCTTCTGCACAGGGGGAGCACTTCCATACTCACATTCAGTTTTGCAGGTGATGCAGCCTGGGCAGGCAAGTGATCGGAAAATGAGTTGATGGGAGACCAAGAAACAATGGCAGATTTGTCACACACAAGCACTGCAGGGGAGACATCAGTGCATGTCGTATTCATGCCCGATTAAGTTCTTGAGCACTGCCTGGTTCATTTTTTTTCAAAGCTCTCCTTTGCGGTGGCTTTCTGCCCGTTTCCCTGCTACCGAGCCAAACTGTGCTTCAAAAAGTCTCTCCCAGATTGTCTCTATTCCTTCTACTCAAGCGGAATTATTTAGACTCACAGCCTCGGGATGGGTATAATGAGACCTCGTCAAGATACTCTGAATTAACTCGGAAGTGCTAATAAAATAAAACCACAAACAAAAAAACTCCATGAGACAATTCCCCGAATTAGTGATGGCCCGAGGCTATAAATTCTGGCAGCTACTTGATTCACCGCAGGTGAACTGGAACTACTGCAGCAAGTTCCTTATTCTTAGTGCCCCGTTGTTTCTGCCAGTTAAAAAACTAGGGCACAGTGTCATTTTACAAATTCGTATTTGCAGTATTCACTAATATTTAGTTTTATAACATGCATGTTCGGATTTCTACAAAATGCGTTAGATACATCTATAACCTTATGTTACATGTCATAATTACTTTTTAATTTGAAAGAGTTAACTGCAGACAGAGGAGGCACATACGTCGTAGGATACTTCAGCCCCTCCAAACGACAGGACTGTGAGCAGCAGACAACTCTGACGTAGAGGGCACCTGCCACTCCCTGACCATAAGCTCTACTGCTTATGATATTCTCTTTCCTCAGACCCTTCTTACCCAGACAGTACTTACGTAAGTAACCGCTCTCCATGACTTTTTGAATTACTTTCATTGGCACATTATTGTCGCTACTGTGTTCTTCCTTAAGACTGGGAAAATCAGACGTGTATCTGCTTTTCTGCTTTAACAAAGAGTAGAGTAGATACAAAGATGTGTCGATGAAAATTTACATACATTTTTGGGCAATACCTTTTCAAATGCAATTCTTCCTCTCTTATTTTGCATTTTCCCTGTAAGTAAATACCAAATGAGCACACCTTTGCAACCACGGACAACGTTCAATGAATGTGCTGCAAATCTGGCTTCAACATTTTAATATAAATCTCACACAAACCATTAGGAGTAAAGATTTACAGAACACTGGTGCTGGATTTGGCCCCAGGACATTAGTTCATCAGTGTTTAAAGATTTATGCAGTAAAGTCTTAGCGGTACTTATGTGCTGAAGTCATAACTCTGAGCAGATATTCATCCTTCAGGTAACTGAGAGCCTCAATTAACTGTGGCTCAGAAAATAGAATTTTGACCGTACTGAAGCGTGGAATAGTTCCAGCAGATCGATTAATCAAGCCCTGCAATGAAGCTAAAAGCATGCCACAGACAGATGTCTCCAAATACAGACATGATGTCCATTCCTTACTCTTAGCGCTTTCAGGATGGATCTGGAGCCCTGGGATTTTGGTCAGTTCTGAATGTATTAATCATCTGTTTTTGCGGCTTCTCTCTCTGGACTCAGCCTCCGTCAGGATGCACGTTGTCTCCCTTCCTCAGTTCTACCCACACCGCCATGTATTGCGAGTAAGAAAGCACAGCCCATTTCCAATCTGCATCTTCCCCTCATTTTCATCTCTAGCTCCTTTACCTTAGAAGGCACATCATTTCCCTGCCACTCCTCATTCCTTTGCCCAGTTCACTCTGTACCTGATGGCAGCCTCTGATCCCTGCCTATCTTTCAAATCTATTCCAAAGAGAATTGGGATACAGTAAAAAAGAATGACGACAAAAGGAGATTAAACTAATCCAATTACCAGACTAAGCCAAAGGGATGGGGAAGTGTAGTTATTACCAGTAATGCCTGTGTGTGGGCTGCCCAGAAAGCATCGTTTCACAAGGGGAAGGAGAAAGGTAGGGTTTTCTTGGGAGGGAGTGTAGAGGGGGGGCTTTTCAGAGAACAGAGAGAAAACATGAAGACATTGTTAGTTTAAAGAATAGTTTTCTGACTAATGTGATCTCATGAATGGCAGTAGAAGTGCAGGAAGTTGAGATTTCCCATGCCCTGCCTCACACGCAGCATTGTGTTACCTGAACACACCTTAGCCCACAGTGACCACTCCAACCTGAGAACAAATCAAGGCAGCAGCTCTTTACTTACAGTGACCAAGAGGGATGCTGCCTATGTTCCTGACAGAAGTTAAGACCCCTCAAGAGTCAAGCAAGCAGCAGACTTGCAAGACGAATCTGTGAAAAATGACTGAGTCCAAACTCGGCATCTAGAAGTATTATCCCCAAATCTCCCCAGCATCTCTTTCAGGTAAGGTCATGTCCTCCTCCAAGCCTGTTGCTAGAAGACTCCTGTGCCTTACCTGCTGCCCTCCCCTGTTTGGAAAAGCTGCTCCAAGTCCCCTGCATTTGCTGATACCTCAGCTCTCAAACAAGTGTCCAGCAAGGGCCCAAGTGCCCCTGAAGTGGCCTCAGCACAAAGCAGAGACTTTGAAGCCAGGACCCTGCTGTTGGAGCAGGCAGAGCTTCCCATTAACACTGCGGAGGAGGGGGCCAGCACAATGGAAGGTCTGTCCCCAAGGAGATGGCACGTCCAGGGGGGCACAACCTGCCCTGAGAATCTGTATCAGGCGTCCTCCAGTTTTGGGTGCTCAATTGCTAGATTCACCATTATCTTAACCTGGGCAGTAAGTCCAGGTTGACTTCATTCTCTGCAGTGAGAGCAGAATTGAGTTTCTAGAACCCATTTTTCAAAAGCTGCCGCAAGTTTGCAGCCCATGACTTCAGGCCTAGGTCTGAGCACTCACAGTTCCCTGATGGGCAACTGCCTGACTTGTGAGCTCCTGCGGGCTGGGCCCCTTCATTTCAAACTCTGCATTCGAGTACAGTGACAAACAAAAGTCATGGCTGTTTTTGAAAGCTTAACATGTTGTATTAGCTGACTGAAGCAAATCTGACATTCAAAGAACATAATACACATCATGGCTTACCAGGAAAAAGCAACCCAAAACAGTGTGATGAATGGAGAGAGAGAGAGAGAATTTATCCTGAGAACATGCTGAGAGTTTACAAGATTTTGCCATAGCCAATATCCTTTCCACTGTCGCTAGAGAGCCGACGGATGTAAAGGAGAGACAATGTTAAGGTCAAGACATTATGTGTCACGCATCTTACATGGTTTCTTAAAGCTGTTTGGAAATTCACACAGTTCTTTTTTGAAAAAGCTTTTTTTTTTTTCTTCTTAGCAAACGCCCCCATCTTCTTTCCAAAGCAAAATGAAAAGCAAATACACCAGTCCACTCTAACACTACAATAATAAATTGATTTGGACAACTCACAGAGGTCAGGATCAGTAACAGTAACAAATGAATACGCTTAGCCCAGCTCTTCTGAAAAATCTCCAGTAAAAAGCCAGAATCAGCATGCAATGGAGGAAAGCCAGGTTTGCCCCCCCCAAAAAAAAGACAAAAAAATCCAAACACATTTCACATTGAAAATGAAGCTTGGCAGAGAAAAATATTATGATCAAGGCAGTGAAGTAAGAGTATCTAAAATCCTAGCCTGCTAATACCCTAACACAATCCAAGTCACTTAAGTCTGTGAAGAACAGCAGTGTGTGTAAAAAGACAAAAAAAAAATTAGAACTGTTAACAGATCCAATGCAGTCTCTCCTGGTTTGCTGCAGGTAAAGCTCAAAGCAGCATTTCAGAAAGTTAGCTGCTTCTTTTACTGAAAATTCATGCTGCATATACACAACTTTAAAGAACTATTTTCCTCTCCTTGTATTACTCTTCACCAGCGCACAAGCCTTTACGAACTCCCAGCATTCAACTGATAGTAGGGAACTGGATAGTGTAAACACCTGCAGCTAGCAACTACAGTCACCCTTCATCTAGGAGGAACAGAACTGCTGCAGACCATATAGAAACCTAGCGCTTTGGTCTAAGCTGAGTTAGCTTTAAACCTTGCAAGCAGAAGGCACTGCATAAAGACAGATGAAACAGGAGGGAGCACATTTTAAACACCTTCAGAAACACAGCCCGAGACTGTCATAAGAAGTTTTCTTCTCTCTTTCCCCTTTTGGAAGTCTCTTGATGGCAATTCTACAGAAAATAATTTTTCCCCCTCAATATATATTTTCCTTCCTAACATTAAACTACTGTGAAAGAACCAAGTCTTCCAAGCACTATCTGCTATTCGCCAGGCTGTGATTCCCCAAGTTTCTTCCTAACATCCCTGAGCAGTCTCCAATTGCTAAATTTTTTTTTTTTTTTTTCACCAAAGGAATCCTTGTGGACCCTCCAAGATGGTGGCTACCTCATCTTCTTAATTTCAAGTTCACACAGGTCCTCAGAGGTAGAAACATCCTGGAAAGGAAGGGTAGAAGAGGATAAATCTCAGAATCCTACTGACCACCTCACCACGTCTGACAAGATCCTCAAGTAGGCAACCATGCCTACAGCTGGGAAAGGCAGCTCCTCTGAGCAGTTTCCCAGAGTTTCTCCCACTAGTGCCCACCAATTAGCGTACCATGGGGATTAATCATGCCATCGCTGGCTTGCAAACTACGTAATCAGCAGCAGAAATATACTGTATGGGCAAATACCTTAGTGGTGAGTTTTGTACTCTATTGTTCAGGTTTATTTCAATTGAGAAAAAACAACAAGCAGCCTGTAAGCGCATCACTCAGGTAAATTTGTCTTCGCAGACCAGTGAAATTTCTCTGTCCTGAATAACAAGACAACAAAAACTTAGGTTTTAGGGCCTAGTTCCTACACAGCTGACACACCCCTCTGCTGTGTTGGGTACTTTGTTGCTATTTGCATCCCTGCAAAAGAAGGCTTACGTTTTTAGTGCTGTTATTTCCTCAAGGTATGAGGAAGCTTAGCATTCGGGTTACCACTACAAACACACCATCTTCATGTTTTATGCACGCCTGCCGTTCTTCTCTTTTGTAAACCCGAAGCATCAGATCCACCATAAACCTGCAATGTTTAGCGGTTTAAGATTCCCCTCATGTCAGACTCATTCAGCTGATTATGTGCTGTGTGTCCCAAGAAGACAGCACCAGAGCCTTCCCACAGGGGAACGTGACTGAAACCTCTGAAAGGTGGCAAGCTGAACACTCACAGGCTCTTTTAAATCCAGCAATAACTCAACATTTGTGCCCCATGCAGAACTGGTATTGGCCAGGCTGTTTCTGCCTGCCATTCAAGGAAGCCTCTTATCTCTTCGGGCATCAATTTCTTAACTCAGCATTGGTCCGTAAGCTTTTACTGCTGTGTCCTACAGCTCCCTCCTTTTCCAATCAGTCACCTTATGAAGGTACAGTCCCAGGGGTGTTTCCCAGTGCTGTTCTTCCACCCAAAACATGTGCTCCCAGCTGCAGCTTCACGCACTCCAGCTCATGAGCCAGGGAGCTGGGTCATAAGGATGCCCCGCACCTCCTCTGACTACAGCCGATATCACCGTGGTTCTTTTCCAGCTCTTTCTGAGCTTCTTACTGCCTCTCTCCCAAATCACAGACCTGGACTGTTCTCTCATGCTCTAATTTGGACTGGACCACAGATATCTGCTTTAACGAAGGCAAATCAACCTGCTATGCCTACATAATTTTTAATTCTATCTACAGATGTAGAGACACATAAAGATACATAGACACATTTATACATTGTCCTTACTGATTTGCTTATTTGCCCTCTCTTCCCCTCTACTTGAAGGGGGATGGATTTTTTTTTTTCCTTTTCCTTAGAATTGCTTCTTCTGACTGTGCTCATTTTGACGCTGAAGTGACCTTTTACAAACACTACTATTGGATTCAGGATTCCTACCTGCAGCACGCCAATCATTTATCGCTGCTCCACAGGGCATGCTCAGTTCCAGCCTTTACACAGCCCCTCTGAAAGCAGATCCATTCAACATTACGTTTATACCCTTCTTCCACATTTCCTTTTGTGACTGCAGAGTGCCCAAATGATGATGCTCTATTAAACTGTTGCCCCAATAAAACCAACAAACAGATTCATTGCTCCAATACAGGAAAGCATTTTCAAAACTTGCCTATATTTATTAGTCAACGTAAGTGTAAGAATTTAGGTTCCTTAAGACAGAAAAGCCTGTATGTATGTGCACAGGGATGCTTCAGATGCTTCTGAATGCCTGGAGTCCAGGAATTCATCTTTCATAGCACAGGGTAGCCCAGATCATGAAATAAAGCAATACCGTTGCTTCAGACTGCTTTGCAGATCTAGAAGTTCATGGCTGTGGTACATGCTGAGACCTTACTCACATTCATCCCTTTTCTCAGATCCAATCTACGCATTCAGCCTTCTGAAAAATTCTAAACCATCTCTTGTGAATAGCAGCTAACAATCATCTGCTTCAGGACTCGTGGAGTTTAACTGCATGATGTTAATGCCACCTACTTGCTAAACACCTGAAAAAGGAATTAAGGATTTTCTTTTCTAAGGTAGAAGCTTAAGAACTGCCAGCTCTAATCCTAAACTCAGCAAGGAGGTAAAAATACTACTCACCTCTTCACTCCTATCAGCTGTCAATCTGCACAGAAGACATTTTCCAGTCTCAGCTGCAGAAAGATGGCACAGTCCCAAAAGGTCAAAGCACAATGATAAAAGGAGACTTGAATTTGAGTCCACACACACAGCTGCTGCAGTAGAAGGCAGAGCAATTTTTTGCTTGGTTCTTAAAATTGCTACCATATTTGTGCTGGCTTCTCTAGGACCCAGTGAGCCAAAGCACAGAAAGAGAGGAAAAGCTGCTAAGAATCGATTTGGGGAAAGCCTTGCAAGAACCTTGGCTTGAGAACAGAAGGTGGATCTAAAACAAGTAGGATGGAAAGACCCTGGAGTATCTGTAGAATAGAAGGAAACAAGGAAGAATGCATAAGTAAAATTATAAGTGTATTAGTAGCTGAAGCCTTGTAGGGGGCAGATGTCAGGGAAGTAAACTCATCACTGTTTCCTAATCATTAACTTCACCTAAGCAGATAAGATCCATAGATTTCCACAGCTACTACAGTGACAAGATAAAATTTGGATACATGTTCTATCCTCCTTCTGGCTACCAACCCCAAGTTAACAGAATCCTCCAAACCAGCCTGGCTGGGAACCTTAATAGGGCTGGAAAATGGCCCGGAAAAGTGATGCTATTTTCCTCTCATTGTTGAGCTGCTGCGCAACCGCTGAGAAGAGGCAGCACTCAGGTATGGACAAGACATCTAAGTCATAAGAGATGAGGAAGGCACATAAAAAGTCTCTCAGTGGCCAAACAGGGCAACAGACAAAAGACTTACGAAAGTTACATCGGAGCAGTTTAGCCATATCATCTTCCTGCACCAACACTTGTAAAAGCAGTGCAGCTGGAACAAAGAATCAGAGTTTTGCTCTGTGGCAAAGTTAACCTGGCAGTAGAGATCCATGCTTGGCTTAGGAGAGACATGCTGTTTGCAAGTCTTGCTTGGAAGCTGAGTTGCTGGAACACAGAAGAATGGGGAGAGGAAGAGGAAGACGGTGGGATGTGGACCAAAAGGCTGCTCTGGGATGAAAAATAATATTGAGAGCACTGAGAGAAAAGTTAAGATTATGATTCTTGACTGCATATGCTGTTAGACAGCTGACAAAACCCCAACAATAAAAGGTGCCAAGATAAGTCAAGACTCTTTCTCTACCAGTGTCTTGTCTCAGATGACTCTACTTAGAAGGCTACATTAGTAACAGCTTCTCTTGATATAAGACACAATTTTAGTTTTACTAAAAGTAAATTCTACTCTGCTCTGCAGGCCGGAGGTCACTATGCTTCTCTAGTTCAGCACTCCCTTCTGTCAAAGCCAAGCAGCTGCTGCACGCAGAAAGAAGAGAAAATGACTGAACACAGTCACAATATCTGCACTGACCTGTTTTGCCCTTACAAAAAAAGGAAGACAACTATTTTAAAAGCTGTCTCCACTAACCGGGCACTGCAGTGGGGCACGGCTATCATTTGACTAGCACCCTGATGGAATGATCACCAGCAGGGACGGGCTTTTGTGTTATCGTCTCCAGCAGTCTCAGCCCTGGGCTAGCAGCACACATCACTGGCTGAAGGTGACAAATGCATCCGTCTGTCCCAAATGGTAACACTATAGATGAAATTGAACATCCTGCCTTTCTAAAGTAGAAGTTTAAGACAACTGAATTCCTTGCATCTTCAGTTGTGTCAGAATACTTCACAGTAAGACCTATATTCCCTTAATATTACTACCAGAAGGAGTGGCCAGGCATCAGTAAATCAAGGCCCCACAGGTCTGTACAAACACACATGGAAAGACAGCCTGTGCCTCAGAGACCATGTCATACCATACCATGTCATCTTTCTTATTCACTGCTGCTGCTGTAGAAGATCTAGAAACCAGAATCCTATTTATTCTGTTTTTCAGGCTTCAAAAAGAAAATGTTCCAAAACACACATAGCTCTTGGTTTTTTCTCATATAGATTTGTTTAATTCACAATGATTGACAAAACATCCTCATAATCCAAACACAGGCACTAACTGGCCCAGATCCTTGGCCATCTCAGAAGAAAGACCAGACACCAGTTGACTCTGGATCCTTTTACTTGCCTCTCGAAGCTGCTCTTTCCAGAACAGATAACTCATAGAATCATAGAATCATCAAGGTTGGAAAAGACCCTTAGGATCATCGAGTCCAACCGTTAACCTAGCACTGCCAAGTTCACCACTAAACCATGTCCTCGAGCACCACGTCTACCCTTCTTTTAAATACCTCCAGGGATGGAGACTCAACCACTTCCCTGGGCAGCCTGTTCCAATGCCTGACTACCCTTTCGGTGAAGAAGTTTTTCCTAACAGCCAACCTGAAGCTCCCCTGGCGCAACTTGAGGCTGTTTCCTCTCGTCCTATTGCTTGCTACTTGGGAGAAGAGACCGACCCCCACCTCGCTACAGCCTCCTTTCAGGTAGTTGTAGAGACCAATAAGGTCTCCCCTCAGCCTCCTTTCCTCCAGGCTAAACCACCCCAGCTCCCTCAGCCGCTCCTCATAAGACTTGTGCTCCAGACCCTTCACCAGCTTCGTTGCCCTTCTTTGGACACGCTCCAGCACCTCGATGTCCTTCTTGTAGTGAGGGGCCCAAAACTGAACACAGTACTCGAGGTGCGGCCTCACCAGTGCCGAGTACAGGGGCGCTATCACCTCCTTGGTCCAGCTGGCCACACTATTCCTGATACAAGCCAGGGTGCTGTTGGCCCTCTTGGCGACCTGAGCACACTGCTGGCTCATGTTCAGGCAGCTGTCAGCCAACGCCCCCAGGTCCTTTTCTGCCAGGCAGCTCTCCATCCACTCCTCCCCAAGCCTGTAGTGTTGCATGGGGAACGCATCATGTTGATGCACAACACACAAAGTTCATGTTCTCACTGTCAGAGCTTCTCTTTCATTTACAAAAGCACAGATGTCCCTCTGGACAGTCCAGACAGTACCTTTCACCAGCTCTGAATTCCCCTTACAAAAGTGTTTGTGATGGTCATACAGGGGCCTCAGGAACATGTGGGGACACAAGTGCAAAGGAGGAGGAGTTGGTGGCCCAGTGGCTCTGTTCAGCTGGGGTTGTGATGTGCACAGTCTTTTCCCCCTTCTGGGCTCCACAAGCAAAATGCTCATGCCAGGGAGAACTAGCTACTGCAGACCCAGACTATGTTTTCAGTAACTTTGATCCTACTACTTTGGTCAGATCAGAGGCAGAAACCTGATACTCAACTTAAAACAGCTTCAAGCCTGGAGATGGCCTGAATATCTGAAACTTATTGCACCCTTCCACAATATCAGTTGACCCAGCAAAACATATTACCTCTCCTTAGAAAACCATATTGCACTTGATCTTTGAAGAGAAGGGAATACTGAGCTGAACATACTTCACCTGGTTCCCAGAAGAGCCTTATTTTTGAAGTCTCATGGCAGCCTAGTGGCCAAATCCTATGAAATGCAGGACACTCTCAGCTGAAACACTGCAAGAGATGCTACCAGGCTATGTGCTACAGAGCCATTTACACGAGATGGGAATGTGTAAGAGGAAGTGGTAATACCACGACTTCCCGTCCATGAAGTTCAGTTCATTCTTAACACCTCCTGTAATTAGTTTCTCCTTCTCTCAAGCACCAAGCCTCCACTAATTTCTGTCAACTTGTCAGAGGAAGCTTATTGCACCTGGTCAGAAGGACTCAGTTTCCCCATGGGGCCTGGCAAGCACAACCAGAAAAGAAAACAACCACAGCTGCACCATCCTCTGCAGCACGGAGGCAAGCCTGCCATCCGAGTCTCATGCAGCAGTAAAGGCCTTTTCATGGAAGAGCAATTCAACTGGCTTCTTTCCATTGAAGTCTAACCTAAGGCTTTACCTGGCTACCACGTAATTGTCCTTTTGTATTTAGACAGAATGGCCTCGGCCAGGGGTGACAAGAGTGCCCTGCCCTATTAACAATTGTCCACGGAGCTCCCAAAAAGGGCAGGGCTTTCCCAGGGTCACGCTATTTTCCGCCAGGGACCTTCTGGCCAGCTCTTCATTTGTGGTGCCCTTAACTCCCAACTTATGTTTTCAGCTTTTATTTTGCCATCTCCTGAAAATAAAAGTTTAAAGATACACTCTAAACAACTGTTTGTTATTTTAGGAGGTACAGTTGTTAGTTAAGCAGCGAGGAGCTGATCCCTCCTTTGTGCAGGCACTGAGCTCTCATTGACTGAGACGCACCTCTGACAGCGACTTGTTCTTTGAGATTCAGCCTCCAGAAATCTGCTTTACACTATTACTGCAACATGATATCATTCTAACAAATTAATTATTTGCATGACACAGTTTTATTAGCTTTTAAATTTCATATAAACATTTCCCACACACACACATGCGCAGAGGCCCAAATTCATTCATGAATTTTAGGCACTTAACAAAGGTACCTTCGTTACAAGCTTTGTCTCCACAGGCTGCCATTTGTAGTTAACTAGAACCTGTGAAGGTAGCTAGAGATGGACACATCCTGGAAACAAAACTGGAGTCTGAGCATTCCTGATGCTACCATTCCTGCATCTTTCCAGTATTTACTCAGAGGTGCTTAAAGCATGTACAACACTGATTTATCCACTTCAGTGAAATACCTGAGGTTACACAGGGTAATTTCAGGTCTTCTCAAATGAGATTTTTTTCTGTATCTTGTTTTCCTTCTGGGCAACAATAGGTACCTCATGCCTCTGGGCAAAGAGCCAGCTGAACAAAGATGCCAGTTCTCATCTGTGCGTTGGGAACTGTCTTGTGATAACACTAGAAAAGAACTCCTCCGTTTTAAATAAAATGGTTTGATACTGCTCACACTGGCCACCAAAAAAAACACTCTCCAAAAACCCCAAACCCTAAATTCTTTTTAAACCATCTTTAAAATCTGCTCAACAAAGCAGGTGACCCAGAGCAAATGGAATGAGAGAGGTACCATATGTTATCTTGTCCCTGCTTATGTAAAACGCTTAAGAGCTGTCATTTACGTGCCTGAATCATGCATGTACTATTGACAGTGCTGGAGGCACACATTCTGGTCAGCTTGTCCATTCCTTTCTAGAGGTACACAGACCTGCAGCATGTAAGGACTTTTACGACAATCACTAGGTATCTTGCAATACACTGTTGGTAGGATGAGTAAGAATTTAAGTTTTTATCTCCCACCATGAGTAAAACAACCTAAATATGCTTCCATTATATAACTAGCCTTGATACATGCAACAACAAATCCGTCACATTACACATATGCTAAACAGCACTATTTCCACTACTTTGCACAACAGTTCATAGCAATGCCAAGGTGTTCAAAATAGATACCTTGACATTTTTCAAGTGTGCTTTTTGCGCATAGGCTTGTATAAACTTAGAACCTATATCTACACTGCAGCTAACCAACTTGCTTCGCTATATCTTAATTGTTTCTCAGAGTTCCCACAGCTGTAAAGATATGCAAAGATAGTTTAAATGCTACATATGCAAAGTTAACTTTTAAATGAATGTGCCTCAGCCAAGGCAGTCGTGCACGTGGGGAGCACAGATACAAGTTGTTCTAGCAGTGCACATCTGTTCCTGAAAAGAACTGGAGGGCGACTTTTGCTATCTCATGCTGAAAACTGTTGTTTTCTTGGGTATTTCTTATGCCTAAGTCACTCTTCAGAGTCACCTGCACTTAGATACTTTGACAGCACAGTACAACGTATAAGTTTTGCACTGCATCCACAACATGGACAGATCTTCCTTCCTTCTCCAACTGGGTCTATGATCATCAGTATATAAATATAGGGAGCATCTTCTGATGCCTGGAAGTGGCCCCCATTCAGCGGCCTTCCCTCACCATCTTCCCTGGTAGAGCTACGATGTGTAAAGAATTCCAAGAGTCTGGCTAAGAGCAGACTCAGGAATTGGACTGGACATCAGAGGATGCTGTCAAAAAGTGAAGCTCTTTTGCAAAGCTGCATGAAGGCTCAGCACTCAAAAAGCAGGGAATGCTGGAGATCCACCCCAACACCTCTCATCCTGGGAGTACTAAAACTAAAACATCATCTAGAATACAGTAGCTCTCTCAGAGCAATTCTAAAAGGCATTGAGATTTCCACAACAAAGGGTGAAAAAAGGAGAGAAGCAAGTAACAGCCAGGACTCAGAGGGAGAAGCAAAAGGACCTTCCTAAGTCAGTGCCAAGGTGGACACACGGATGGGGCTGCTGAGCAGCTGTGCTGCCTCACAAAGCAATATGCAAACTGATGGCAAGTCTTGTAGCAAGCTATGCTGGCCCTAAGAGAGGCACAAGGGGCCAAATAGTGCAGCGCACTAACACAGGACTGACAAAACCTCTGCTTTATTATCAAGTTTGCCATGATCTGCGACATGACCTTGGATGAGTCATTCCACCTTTCTGTGCCTCTGGCTGCCATCTGGCTAATAAGACTAAACTATTCATTGTGAGGGCTGCATCTAACTATAGATTAGTTTGGCAGGTAGCACCATTGGTTACCGATACTGCCAAAAGCCGTCAAGCAAAGCTGGAATACAGAGAGCAACTGCGGCCAGTCACTTGCAGAAGAACCGAATTCACAGGGAGTCAAACAGGCTGCACGCCTAGGCGGCTCTCAGCACCAGTCACGTCCTCAGTCATCTGCGTCGCGTGGACTCCCGAGTTTACCAAACCATTTCTTTCAGGGAGCCTGATGGTGCGTCTCGAAGCCAGATAAAAGCATTTGTATTTAACAGCATATTCAATCAGCTTCTCTGTACAGCACTTAAGAGTGAGTAATTAAAGGAAATATTACTGCAGTAGAGCTTCTCATTAGCAACCTAATTAGCCTTCTGAAAATAATTAACATTCCTTTCTATAAAAGGGAACAGATGACCCATTACATCCATCAGACAAGCAAAACAAATGCCAAAGGTAAGGGAGATTCGTTCAGGGAGACCGAGACAGCAAGAGCAGCATCCAGCAGCAGTACAAGTAAAAAGGAAGAAGACGAGGCAGAAATGCTCGTGACTCATGAAGACTGGACTATGCAAGTGGGTGTGCAGGACTGGTACGTGCCTAACTGTCTGATGTGTGCATCCAGCATTCACACTGAGCATTTTCCTTCCTCTACCTCTATAACCCACTGATATTCCATCAGCTGAGATGCTGAAAAATTCCACACTCCAACTTATTTTGAAAGTCAGATTTAAAGTCTCTCAAATTCAACCATTCACAGTCACAAATAGCTCTCTCCATATGCAAAAATTCCCCGAAGGTCTTATGTTTTGACTATTAAAACACTCACAAAATGCCCATTAAAATAAACCATGATTTCTTGTCACGTGCAGCCCATTTCTGTGGCCTACAGGAACAAGTGAGGTGATGGCTACGAACAGCATGAAGTACACCTCTCCAAGTTTCACAGGGTGGTACTCTGATCAGTTAGCACGCCGTGAAAGAGTTAGGCATACATTTCTTGATCAGTGCATGTTTGAAATCAGTGTGGGTGAGCAGAGAGTCACAGGCATCAGTGTTGTGGGATGTATGTGTATGTACGGATGAGAGAAAGCAAAGGATACAGGTCAACATATCGCTGCCTGGTGCGGCAAGAACTGTGGTATCATGACAGTTTGATGCACTGTTTCAGTGCAGGACAACAGATACAGGAGAAATAAGCCACGATGGAGCTGAGCTTCCCAACATCCACATATTCAGGTAACACAGCAAAAATAACAAATCATGAACATGCAGTTGCATTTTCACCCGTTTCCGTGTTTGAAGTATATTTACATTTCCCTGGCAGGAAAGCTGAATACTCATAGCCTTCAAGTATGATTGCAGTGAGGGCGAAGCTCAGCCGTACAAAAGCTTCCACAGCTACATCACTATGGAAACCACAAATCCATCGCCTGCTCTGTTTGTCTACTTCTTTCACTGATTTAAAAAAAAAAAAAAAAAAAAAAAAAAAAGATTCTTCCAGTTTATTGTCTTCTCACTTCTGTCAAGAGGACAAACACATTTTACCTGCTTCGGGACCAACCCTTTCTTCCTTGAGACCCCTCTTTGTGAAATCTACCCCATCTCTCAACCCAGCTAGGCAGTCTTCCCCCCAGGATGCTTCCACCACTTCTTTCAGTGAGGACTCTTCAAATGCAGTCTGGGATTTTATCTTAGCCTCCACAGCTTCTCTCAACTTCTGGACTAGGACAATTCCAAAGGTGGTTCACTCTAGGGCAAATCCAGCCAGCTGGCATAATAAGAAGCTGAAAACTATTCTGGACACAAGTTATAGTGTCTTGTTTTGACTGAAGTATCATTCGCTTCCTTTCCTCAAAGCTCTCTACGAACATTTGAAGTGCTCTCAAAATGGGGTAGCGCACATTACAAGACAGCTGTAAATGCAAGGGTTAAACTTTTGCTTTAAGAAGCCCATCATTTCTACAGCAGTTGCTAGTTACAGGTAGCTTTTCCTGCACTAAAAATCTGAGTATCTCTCAGCAGAAGCCTAATAGCCAAGAGCAACTCTGGAAGATGCAGAAGGAAAATGGGGAAAAATGCTCAAAAGTCTGCAATATGGCATGCATGCTGCAGCCTGGGTACGTGAAATGGCTGAAGGAAACTTCATACCAACCAGCAGGAGGGAAAAAGAAAAAAAAAAAAGAAAAAAAAAAAAAAAAGTAAAAACCCTCCACATCCAAGTATGTGAATTTTATGCTTAGCCTCTGAACAAACCTTCAGCAACACCGTCTCTCACATTAGGCACCTCTTACCTGAGCTCAGAGCAGTTCATGGAAGAAGCAGAGGAGAATTTAGTCTCTGCAGCTCTGTAAGTCCTCAGTGCCTCTGAACTTCAGCTGCCAATTACACATTACCATTACACAGACAAATGCCCACTAGTAAATGAGTTGAAAAAAACCATGTATTTCACAGGTGTTTCCAAAAAGCCATTTAAATACACTCCTCTCCACTAAAGCACTCTGCATGGAGAGAAAAATCCTGCCTGTGGTCAGGGAACTTTTATCAGATGACACTTTTGGCTTCTGAGCAAGACAGAGCTAGGAACAAACTGAGATAGTACAAGTTCTCTTACAAAAAACAAAGCAATAATACACAAATGACACAGCCCCCCACCCCCCTTTTGAAAAATGGGGCAGAGCAGCCAGCACTTCCACCTTGGTCCTAACTCATTGCCCTCACCTCACAGCCAATTCCAGGCTGGCACTACCAGACGCGTCCCAGTATCGTTGGTGCTACAAGAGTTCCTACCAACAGCCCGTAGGATGATCAAAGGTTACTTCTGTGTCCCCAAGAATGTCACAACAACGCACAAGCCAGTTTCATGGAGGACAAGTCGAGCAGAGTGGTGATCACAGTCTGCAGGGTCGCGTCCCCGTGGCTTTGGAAGCAGATCTGTCTGCATCTCCAGCAGACAGCATCTTGAACAGCCTGAGTGGATGGAACATACAGGAGGCATTGGAGGAATGAATAATTCATAGTCTTGTTCTGCTGCCAGTGGATCTATGTTTTCTTGTGCCCATACGGCGCTCAGTTTTTGTTTTAACAGTAATAGGAGATGTCTGCGCTTCCTTTGATGGTTCTTGAGGGCAGGCGATAAGCAGCATTTGCTCTACTCACAGCAACAGTACCATACACCAGAGTGCTTGCCAGACACAGCTTTCTTCAGAAGTACTCATGGCTGCATCATTGACAGAACGGCTGGACTCATTCCAAGGCTCGGTCCATCACCAGCAGTCTTCCCGGGAAGCTTCTGACACTTGCTTTGTCATAACCTTGCAGTACTGGTCTGGACTTTGCTGCTCAGTATGTGACACTTTTTGATCAACTGAAGCACTGTATTCAGCTACACAATGGGCAGCAAGATCACAGCCAGAGCTTGAGGCAGCAGCTGACCCTGCTTATCCACACCGTTAGCATTGCCACAATTAAGTCTACTGCTTTCCTTCAGCAGCTGACTGGGTCTGCTCCCCAGTCTCAGAGAGGGACAGGGGTCTATCAGAGCAAGAATACCTACAAGAGTGGGACAATGGAATATCCTAGCATAGGATCTCTTGGGCGCTACCACTAAGAGAGGACAGAGACCCCTGAGACAGGATAGGCTGAGGGAGGAAGGTACTACATGAATCTGAATTTTATATATGTAGCACCTACATATTCAAAGTGAGTTCCTAGTTAAAGTACTGTGCATGACCTACCCATGAAACCTTATCCACAATAGGGAAAACAATACTGTAGCCTGAACTGCTGCAAGCTGTATCACAGCATCTGTGTTTAACCTCCTGTTAGGGCACCACACCACATACTGCAGACACACAGAGCGCTCTGAAAATGCTGCAGGGTCTGCAGATTGTCATTCTGGTCCCACAATGTCCAGCCCATCTACCAGGATCAATATAAAGTTTCGCTCCAGGATATAAATCACCCTTCAAATTTGACAGCATTTTACATCCACTCTGTGCAAGCGTAACAGACTGCCATAGATACAGGAGAGTGGCAAGATGAGCCTAAAAAGATTAGTAGAGTAACACACTGGTGAATGAGGTGCAGCGACTGCACTGCTTGTTAGGGCCAGGAATAGATTCCTCATCATCTGACTCACACCTGTGCTTTTACCACCGGGTCCGCTCTTTACCTACTGCTCTGGTTTAGCTCAGAGATACTGCTCCACTGTCCTGATTGTTTTAACTGCCTAAGGCTATCTGAGTGTGAGGTTTTAAAGAGACAACAACACTGGAATAAGTTTGGCAATATAAATTACGAGCAATCAGAATGACGTGACTCAAAGCAGACAAAAATCAAGGGTGATGTGTGCAAACAGTGATCTTTCTTACACTTCCAGAAAGCAACCTGCAGTCTGAACTGATGGAAATAACTTCACATCTTGACCATCCTTTATGCACTCTACGTATCTAAATTTCAAAAGTCGCATCTACAATTCAGTCAGCTCTGTACTCAGAGAACTGCTCTGGTTTTCTGGTCTACAAGTGCACTCCCACCAGTTTTACCCTCCAGCCCTTACCTTTTCCGGGGAGGAATCCTGGAGCTCTCCCGCTTTTTGCTCAGCTCCCGGTTCACAGCATCCGCAGGTCGACCGGGTTGCCTCCAGCAGGTCCGAGCCGTTTCAGACGCCAGCTGTTTTCGGACCAGCTGCGTGTGACCAACAGCTAATACACCAACCAGACAGCCTTCCTAAACCAAAGAAATAAAAGTTTAATCTTAGCGAAGCACAGTGCAAGAGAGGCTTTAAACACTGAAAATGCTACATGTATGGATAGCTTAGCTCTGGTACATTGGGCCCTGGCAGAGCTGACTTCTTCAGAGCCCCAGGCAGGCGCCTGTACCTGCCCCTCGCCCAGGGCGGCTCCCTGGCAGCTGCCTCTCCTCTGCTTAGGCCGAGCCTTTCGACTCTCCACTGTCCTTCTGGATCCCAGCCACAGCAAACACACGGAGCAACTTCACTGGAGCCAGTGACCAAAGGTTCCTCACTGCTACCCTCTCAGCCAAGGTCTCGGTTAACCCTTGAAGGGTCTACCAGAAAGTGCTTTATCTCTGTTTTCCCAGCTGATCCCCTAGTTTTTGAAGTAAGCCTCACTGCTGACTCCTTTTCATCCCCATCATCCCTCTCCTAACGTTGCCTCCCTATCTCCCCCACCTCCTCTCCTCCTCACTTCTCCCATCATCACGTTTTTCTTCTTCTCCCTTCCCCACTCCGGGACAGAGCGTGGCCTTGGTGTAGGCAGGCGCTTGCCACTGCCACCCACCTGCCAGCCCAGCCCGTTCCTGGGGGCACCGGTGCTGCCTCTCCCCCCGGCTCCGGTGAGCCAACTGCCTTCCACCTCTGCGTTGGGCTCGGGCAGCACGGCTGCACGACCCGAGCAAGCGGAGCCCATGAGCTCAGGCTATACTTCTCTTCAAGCACTGACATTTAGGATGCAACGCTCCAGATTTTCACAGAAGTCACGCCTCGAGGTGCCAGCTCCAACACACAAGTATCTAACATCGTACTCGTATCAGCCTCGCAGATCTTGCACTCCGAGGGCTTGTCTATACATAGCATTTTTCTGGATTAATTGCATGTGAAGAAGTTACAGAGCAAGAACATTTATGTGTCAGGCTACGTAACAAATAGGATCTTCACGTTATCCCAATGAATCTCAGAGTTTTTGAGCACCAAAGTCCAACAGGTATTCAAGAGAAACGTTTTCCTTAAAAAAAAAGAAAAAAAAAAAACAAAACAAACCCCAAACCTACGCTGTTTTTATTTAGATAACACTGAACAACAAAAACACCCCAATTAAAAATGCAGATTAAATAACTAATCCTCCCCCAACAAAACCTTCCCACCAAGATTAACGGAGCGATGAATAGCATAAAACCACTAATTAAATCAATGTAACATGGGTATTATAGAGACACATTTAGCACCTTCTGCCTATGCACTGAGGCTTGCATCTACTTTGGAGTCTCTCTTACCATGAGAAATAGCTGCTATTTTAACAGCTAGGTATTTGTACATTAAATTGGGAAAGAACTTGGTTGTTAGCTAGTTCTGGCATAAATTGTTCTAAAGTTGATGTTCCTAAAAATTATTTGCATGTATTCTATTTTTATTATACGCATTTTGTCACAGTTGGATATAAGTTTCTGCTGAACTATTTATCAGACGCATGGAAACAAAATTTTAAAAAGCGTTTCCCTAGAATCACAAGAACACTGAGAACGCTTTTTACATGGTCAGATCTATTTGACTATAATTTGATTTGTAAAAGAGTGAAGAACAAAATCATACAAAATAAGCAACTGCAACACACTCCCAACTCCTTCAATGCAGAAATATGACCATTACAAAAGGCTCCCAGCCAGCCTAACTTTAGGACAACGCACCCACGCTCAATTCAGCCCCTTCCCTGGCACCGGTACTCAGGCCACCCGTGGGGCTTCACCAGGAGCCAGACCAAGGAGCTCCTCAGCCATTTGAATGCTACCCTAATGCCTGTTAGTTCTCAGCTGTATCACCTCTCAGATCTGCCTCACAGGCCACCGCCTAGCAGGAAGAAGCTCCTTTTTCACAAAAATCTTCATTTCTATGAACTCAAAAGTGCTGGAGAAACCATACCTTTAGTTACACAGGTATCTACACTTGAAAGAAAATAATCATTGAAAAAACTCTTCATTAGCAAAGACTACGTCATAACACACACGAGCAGAGGGGTAGAGCTGAAGATAACGGTTTGACCTTAAAGCTCACGTGATTAATACACTGCTTAAGCTGTTCAGAAAGGGGAGGTTTTTTTTCTTTTGTATATAGATGAACTTTCTGTGTTGAAATACTAATGAATAAAAATGTGTAATGTTTGTAGCAGGGAAAAAACAAACAAACAAAAACCAAACAACAGTGGTGTGACCATTCAATTGCATATACAGAAATAGTTAAAATCTAAAATCCACTACTAGGCCAGACTCAGGCTTCCCAAAACAGCACTTGCCCATGCTCTTGACTGTTCCTCTGACACAGACACCAACATTCCTGGTGTCAGCAGGTTGGGGACTGCACATTAGCATAATTTAGCAGTAGTGCTCATCAAACGAGAATACAAAGAACAAGCAAACAAAAAGGAAAGCAAATTCCTGACTGGGAAGTGGTTACTTGTGTGTTCCTTCAACTGTCTGTTTTAGCATTTACACTGCTTTATTATTTCCAAAGTGTTCCAAAAAAGAAAGCTCAGGTCCATCCAACTACTCAGTGATAAACTGTCCTACCAACAGAGAAACCAAGTCACAACACTGCTCTGTGATTTATCTGGGATTCTCCTGGGAAGAAAGTGCCAAATTTGGAAATAGAAAGCGAGCATCTGTCTTCTCAGAAACTCACCCTGCTCTGGCAGGACTTACACAGAGGGTGATGCAGATTTCACTTTCAACTGAAGTCCCAACACACCTTTTGATGAGGGCTTTTGAACCTGCACACAGACCAGCTGGGATCTGAACATCTCTGAACGTAGACAGAGCACAAAACATGGTAGGTTTGGCTGAATTTCCTTCCCAAAAGGACTGAATTACCTCAAAGAGATACCTAGGGCATGCACTGCTACACAGGTCCCACCTCCTGAAAAGGAAATGCCTCTCTTCTGGAACAACAGCAATGACAAAATAACAACTCTGGAAAAACAACTCTGTAAAGCAACAACTTGCAGTTACCTGAGGAAAACAAGTGATTTCCAAGGTTAGGTGCATCCTTTCCCAGACACCTCCAGGTGGGTCCCCTATCTCTACTGAAAACTTCTGGCAAAGCCTTGAGAAGCACATTAGACCTCCACAGGTTCAGATTTCTTTTAAAAGCCACACCGCCACCCAAGAGGCTTGTGCAGATGCTCACGCCCCCACACAACTACTGTATCTGCAAATGCTTCTGTGGCTATTTATTGCCAAAAGCAGAAATGCGTTTAGAATAACTGCTAAGAGTCTTTGTTGTTGTTATCCTGCAATCTGTCTTTAAAAAAAAACAAAAAGAAACGAAACTCGGGTTTTAAACAAACATACAATCAAATTCCCTTGTGCTGCTAGATCTGTCTTATGTTAGACTCTCACTTACTTTTTCCTCCATGTACACTCATCCCTGCTTATGTTCCTTCCATTCTGTTCCTGCTAAGGCAATGAAAATGAACCAGCTGGGTTTACGTTCAGGTTTTCATGCATTACCGTGGCTCTCAACATTTTTGGGCCAACGGGCCACTGTGAGTCTTTTAAGACTCCTCACAGCTTGCCACATATCCCTGCCATCTACCTTTTAATATAAATCTCTCACCCACTTTCTTATTTTTCATGGTCCCAAGGATGAGCTGCAGACTACTTTCCATAAGCTGTTGAACCATCAAAGACCCACAGCCCCACGGGAGGGAATGGTTATTTACTTACATACACTTACATATGCTCCATTATCCTTAAGAGCTCAGCTAACATTTCTTCTGTTGATTTCAGGTTCTGTGAATACTTTTCTCTCAAACTGGGGTCAAATCTGACCTCGCAATATGGCAGGTTAAGCAGGAGGTAAGTTAAAAAGTAGCAACTCTTACAAAACCCCACCTACACTTGCTTTATGAAGAAGTAAGGAACACATGTTACATCATGAAAGCAAACTCACTGGCTTTTTGGTAATTGAAGGCAGGGTACTGTTGCCTAGCAACTTATCTGATTACCATTTTTTCAAGTATCACATGCACACTTAGATACGTTGCATAATAATGTCTCATTTTTATGCTGCCTAACCCAATGGAAAAAAAGGGGGAAAAAGCTACCAAAATTAATGTCTTTAGTCTCTTTTCCGGCAAAAGAGAAAGTACAAAATAGTAGCTCGAGACCAGGTTGAAACATTAGTATTCCTGAATTTTATTCCTGTCTTTTTCTGGCTTGCTGAATGTGCTTATACAAGCATTTTATTTTATCTACTTGTCCGCAAAATGACACTAATAAAGCCAGCCTCACAGAGACACAGTGAAAATTCATTAAGAATAGAGAGATTCTCAGATGAAGGATGCAGTGGAAGTGCTGGTGTTAGCACTTACAGCTTTTTAGTACTCCAAATGTTGCTAAGCTCTGGTCCAAAGCGTAGCAAATTTTAATCATTGTCATGACATTGTCCAGTCCTTGTTTCTCAAATAAGGATCTCAAACCATGAAAATGACATTTCTCCTATCAGAATGTGACACTTTCCTGTCTTCTATGTCCGATATGTAGCTGGGAAAAGAAAAAAGAAAACAAAAAACCCAACCCCACACACCCCCCACACACAAGGTAGTGTAGCCCAACTTGAGACTGGAGCACTAAGTATTACTGCAGCTCTTGGAGCTCGTACCATGAAAATCAGAGGTGAATCAGAACATGTGCATACATGACGTTTTTAGAAATCAACATGCTCCACTTACTGATCTGATCTTCGAAAAACTAATAACACTCTAGCTAATCTATGAAAGAATTAAGCGTTTAGTTGCCTTGATGGTGAGCAGTAATACCTCATAATACAAGCACCAAACTGAGGCATTGTTTCCAAAAGAATATAATTGTCTAACAGGAGGACTTGGATTCTAGAAGTTGACTTTTTGCATATCCACAAGTTATATGCCAATATAATATAATATAATATAATAAACTGCCTACTTTATATATGCACCCGAGTCTTCCATTGCACATGGCAATGGAATGGCTCAGCTACCCAGGGCACTCCTGATACCATGCTAGCCTCTGTCAGCTGAAGTGACTGAAGCCGATGTTTTGGAAACTCAGTATCTCATCTCCATGGTAAAGTATTAACCAGCAAAGGAAAACCGAAAGCAACAATAGCCAAGATCTATACTGCTAAGGAATCAAGACATTACCTTCACAGCGGCTCCTCTCTTCCTGGTAGACATTAGAGCATTTTTATAAACCGTGCCCTACATCCTGCAGCTCTTGTGCAAGTCCACTTCCAATTAAAAGCTTAATTGCAAGATCTGCCTTGGAAAGAACTGCTGGATCAAAATAAACCAAATCACATGGTATCTATCATGCCACTAGGGGAAACTATATACACATCTTGAAAACACCAGAAATCACAAAAAGAAATAACTCTTCCTCTAGAACTTACTGGAAGCATCCTTACCATAAACCTCTGCTGACACAAAATACAAAGAAAATACATGAGGCCAAAGAGTGCCTTGTGGATTAAGCAAGCCCGACTTTGCTAGATTGGTTAGCAGGAGAGGAAACAGCCACATAACACCACTGTCATCAGGCACCCTCTGTCATAAGCAGTGAGAAACCACTCTACCTAGAGCTCCGTATAGACATAGCCCTGGCCGTGATTTCTCAGCGCAGATTAGGCTGGTGGAGCTGAATGAGTCTGACTGTCTTCGTGGGGAAGAAACACAAAACAGGCTCCCCCTCCCCAGAAGGCACTTAGCAGTACACACAGCACTACGCCACAGCTACCCATGCTGAAGAGAGTGCTTCCTCCTTCAGAAATACTTCATCGTCTCCTTCACGCTCCTGGCAGAGTCAAGGAGAAGGGACAGACAGGTGCTTTGCAGAAGTCCTTCATACAGGCTGCCTTCAATACACGGTGCAGCTGAGAGCAAAGATCCAGCAAGGAAGGAGTCAAACAGCAGCTTCACCACTCTATGCTATCAACACTTATCTAATGACTACTAATGCTTAGATCTTATGCAATGACAGCAAGACAGCAGCATTTGTGGCAGGGAAGATTCCCTCAGTCGTCTAATCCAGCTTTGACAAAAGCCTGTGAGAGTAGGGGAGTTCAGAAATAAGATTGTGGCGAACTCTTGTGCACTGACACTAATAAAAATCTGGAACAAAGGAAAGGGTAACGTAAAATGCTTCTCTCTTTTATACAATGATTAGACACCTCTGAACTAGTAACCGATTCTCATTCAGATATGCCTACAAACAAATCTCTAAAGCAGTCTAGCTTTTATTTAGCCTCTAAGGACATGCTAAAGAGCAGCGTGCACCTGCAAATACGTGTGTTTTCCACTTGTTTTAGCTGGACTGTGAGGTGCATAGGCTCTGGCTTGCACTAGACCTTATTGGGTGTATCATTTACAACCAGGAATGTAGCACTCTGACTAACCAGAAAGAGCACGTTGTTCCCAGTTGGCACAGATGTTGGTAATCTGTTCCTACAGAGCCAAAGCCTTTGCCCAGCCTGGCTTTCTTTCAAGACTCTTTCTGGTCGCCTGCACAACCACCTTACCTAGGAGCTCAGAAACCATCTGGATACTCCTGCCTCACGTACCATCACAGAAATGTGAAAAAGCAGACCAGTTTATTTCTGACTTACAAGGCAAACCAGCCCTCTGCTCCCCCACTCAAGTCTGTACTGAGCCTGCAGAGCTAAGAGCAAGCAACACGGTCAGGCGATAAAGTCACCAGAGAATACTAAAATACATACAGGAAGCAGATCTGAGAAGGGGATCACTTATAAGCCCATACCACGTAAGCCACAAGCAAATAATACCTTTCATGTTGGAAAACATTAGCTACCTAGATGATCAATCTTCTTTCAGAAGCAAGTAAAAATACCGTACTTCACCTTTCACAACAGGCAGATTTTATTTTGAAAGAGAACTCCCACTTGTATTGTTCGACTTCATGTCTTTCACTCCAGATCCAACCCAGGAACACCTCTGTTGGACACTGCTTCACTTGCAGCTATACAGGAACACACAGGACAGAAGGGACCACATATACGTTTGCTCAGGTGCTATTTCCCCATCTGCAGGACATGGCTCTGGCATCTGAAAGCTTACCAAGGTATTGCAACTGCCTATGGAGGTGGGCAGCGCTTCCCACAAAAGGAAGGTGAGGAGTGGGAACAGAGGGTTTTCCTGCCTCCTGCTGGCAAACAATTTCTCTAAATAATTGACCCATTTTCTACAGAATAATTAGCCCTAGGGAATGAAGCACTGCTGCCCTTTAATTAGTCATGTTGTTACCTCTCTTGTCTTACCATGTAATAGCAGGCTGCCTGAGACTGAAAAATAAACAAAACAACAACTTAATTTCATTTTCTTAAACATGGCATTTATTAAAGGCAATCCAGAAACAAAGAATCCTAAGGTACAACTGGCAACAATAAAATTTCACGTTACTTCTATGATTTCATCATCCAAACAAGCAGGTCTGTCTCATGCCACTACCCTTTAAGCCTCCTCAATGTATTAGGCTTCATCTTTTTTAGGAGCTTTTTCAGGATATTTTCCCTTCATCTTCCATGAAGAAAAACTTCTTTCCCGCTGTCAAAAAGTTTAAGAACAGAAAGGACTCTTTGCCTAAAATCTAGTCAAACCCCCTGCATATCACAGTTTATTAAAATTTCATGCAGTTTCTTGCAACAGAGCTCAGTAACTTGGATAAGGACAGAAGTCCTTTAGTCTAAGGAGATTAGATTTGCACACCATGAACAAAGAGCACAAGAAATCACGCCACAGCCAGCGTGGCAACTCCAAAACTGGCAAAAGACTGTTCAAACGAGTCTCACACAGATGACTCCCCCTTACTGATCGATCCCATGCTGCAGAGGAAAGAGAAAACCTACAAAGTCTGGCCTCAGACGCTGTGGTAAGTACGATTCTGAGGCTACAAACAAGACTTGCCATCAAAGCATGTGATGACAGCGAAAAGATGGGTTTTCTCCCCCGGGAAGAACGCAGTCTCCTCTCCCCCACTCCCCCTAGACCTCCTGCTTCCTGGCATGCTCAGTCCCTGACTGTGGCTCATTTCTAATGCTTCAGAGGAAGGCAAAAACTAAATTCATCTGGCTAATTACGCCACGAGAGGAAATACCCTTCCTGGACACAATGCAGTGACTGCCGGCAGCCCTGAAGCATGCGAGCTGGGTACAGTCACTGTCTTAAACAAACAGACAGGTATTACAAGCACATTTAGGACACTGCAAAACAGCTCCTCCTCTCCAGAGCTCTTGATGTGTGGGAATAAGTAGATACACAAATTACAAGGCCAAAGGGATCCCTACGTCTTCACTCCTTAGGACTTCTCCAAGATGTTGAATTAAACTATAGATTGTAAAAAGATATCTCAATTTAAAGCTTCCAAACACTGTCGAGTCTACCACCTTACCCAAAAACCTCTTCCTGTCTTACACTCAAAGTCAGGAACCTGCATCTCCCTTCAAGGTTAAATTTGCCTTTCACTGCTCAGTACCACATCATGTTATGGCATCGTCAGCAAAACCGCAGAGTCCCCACTATCAGGTATCATTTCCATATGCACGCAGAGAGCCAGGTTACTCTCAACCCACATGTCAATAAGCTATACACGACTCTTGCTTTAGCCCCCCTTGACCATTCCTGGAAGCTGCTATGGGATCTTGCCACAAGAATGCCAAGGTTTGAACTCTCCCAAGGAAGCAGCTCGTTTTCTGCCTCTACCGTCACCCTGCAGCGGAGTGGGGACAGGAAGCCTGATCAAGGCTGCAGACGTGCTGCCAGGGCCTCAGCAAGGAGATGTGATGCAGCTACAAGCAGCAGTACCTCAACACCTGCTTGCCCCTCCATTTCCCTCCCACCAGACTGTACTACTTCCTTCTTCAGTATGCCTCCAGGCAGAGGATCTCAAAATGTTTCACAGACATTGAATAAGCTGCTTGTAACACTTCTGCTGACCTTTGTTTAGTAAGCTGCTATAGCTACTAGTTAAATCACACGATTTGGAGTTAACTCTTGTCTTATTTCACATCTACCTGTGAAATGCCACCTTTCTGTACCTCGGTTTCCCCTTCTACAAACAAGTTCTTTAGTGGGAGCCTCAACACAGAACTATGAAATTTGCAGACATACGCACAAAGCTCCTCAGGGAGAAAATACCTACTTTCAAATTAAGCGAACAATCTTAATTCATCCACAGCAGCGAGCTGTTGTCACCACACACAGGAAAACGGACATCCCTGCGTGGAAGAGGTCATACCTTCTCACCGGGACTAGGCGCTGGGATTCACCTTCAGGATGTGCCGTGGGCATCAGACCGTCTTACAGACTTCCTACAGGGTTTTCCTCAGCGCTGGCCGAAAGCGGCTACGGGCATTAACAACTCCATGTCAGTAAGTCTTCCTTTTCTGCTTCCTAATAATTTTATGGTCATTTTTCTTTTCAAGACTTCCTATTTACCACCAAGCAGTAGCCAGCCCCACCTCCAACTGATGCCGTACATATATTAACGCATTTGCATTCCTGGAAACCACAGAACAGAGCTCTTGGGGCAACCTGTTCTTCTTGCAAATCCCCAACGCACACAGCTCTGGCAGCCACGGAGCTGTTACCACCTCGCCCGTGAAAAATTCCAGCTCCTGCAGGGACTGCTTTCTCCCTCAGAATTAAGAGAGAAACAGGACAAACCTGTCAAATAAATGATGTCAGAGAACAATACTAAATATTTCATCTGACAAAGTTTTACTGCGTCTGCTATGTAATTAGGAGTCTTAACAAGTTTGTACTTCCCCGGTAGCTTTGGAGCAGCAATGCCAAACGCGCTCTAGGAAGTCCCGCTCCAACTCCAGCTGAGAGGGACAGGCCAGCCTCCCAGCATCCCTGCTCCTCAGCGTCCTAGAGACAATTTTCAAAACCCTAGTGCAAAGGATGGGGGACCGAAGGAATGAGATTTTCCATTTCACCAAAATTCAGCTATTCTGCATATTTTTCCATACCAAAAATGGAACAAGAGCAAACATCTTGAGACTAATTTAAATTTAAAAAAAAAAAAAAAAAAAAGGAAAAACTCTCATTTTCAGGTGATCGTAAGATCCGGGTCCCTGACCTCGGAGCGTTACACAAATGAGTAAATCGCAAGGTTGCAAAAAGTCAGAGAAAGGACCGCAGCCAGCCCCCGCCTCCCGGTTCTGCTCTGCAAACGCTGGGCTGCTTCAGATCTACTCCTTTCCTGGAATAAAGTTTTACTGAAATTAACGCAAAAAGAGGTTTCAAAACACTTCGTTGCTGTCAAAAAGGGGCACTTTTCAGTGAAAAGCAGTTCCAGTTCCAGCAGCTCTTCCACCCCGCTCCCCCAGGGCCCCGAGCACCTCCCGCCTGGGTCGGGGGCTCCCCGGCAAAACCCTCTCGCCGCGGGGGGCGGCGGGGCCCGGGGGCGGCGCGGGCGGCGCCCCGGGGGACGCGGCTCCCTGCGGCCGCGCCGCCCGGCCCCGCTCCCCGGGAGGGGGCGGCACCCGGCGCCGGGCCCTGCCGCTCCGCCGCCCGGCCACCGCCGCCCGCCTTTGTCTGCCTCAGGCCGGCGCCCGCCCGCCTTCCCCGCGCGACGCCCGCCCGGCGGGAAGCGCGGCCGCAGCCCGGCGGCGGCGGCCCGGCCCCCGCGCCGCCAGGAAGCGAAACCAACGGCGCCGGGCGCCAGCACCCGCCCTCCGCCCCGGGCGGCCCCGCGCAGCCCCGCGCATCCCCCGCCGCCGCTCGGCTGCGGAGAGGCCGCCGCGGGCGCCGCGCACCCACCGGCGGGGCGGGCGCGGGGGCGGCGGCTCGGCACCCCCCGCCCTCCCGGCCGCGCCGCGGCTCATCGCCTCACCGGGGTCCATGGGTGCCCGGCGGCCGGCGGCGGCGGGAGGTGAAGTGTGGCAGTGGCACTCGCCCGTAGTATGGATGCGGTTGCAATCTGCACATGCTCGCTTCCGACAGCCGGCCTGCCCCGCCACCTTCCCTTAACTCTTTCCCTACTGCCCCGCACTGCCTCCCCGGCGGCGGACCCCGCCGCCCCCCCCGGCCCCGCGCCCTGCCGCGGGGGTGCAGCCGGTTTGCTCGGGCCGCAGCCCGGGGGGCCCGGCCGGCTGGCTCCCCCCGAGGCCTGCCGGCATCCGCGGCGGGGAGCGAGCCTCAGCCCGGCGGGGGGGAGCCCGCGGCGGGGACGTGCCTCCCCCGGGCACCGGGCACCGCGCCCCGGGCCCCGCCGGCCTGGGGCGGCGTGGGCTCAGGTGTGCGGCGGGAGCGCGCTGCTCAGAAAGCTCCCGAACAGCCTGGGGTGTTTGCTCTGGCTGGGTGCAAGGTGTGGCAGCGCTTCTTGGCTGGTGAGCCCGCGGTACGGGTCCTTCGTATCTACTCTTCTAAAGAAACCCGTAACAAAAACAAATAAAACCCCCAAGCAGCTAAGGGATGTAGCCCCCTCCACCTGTTGTTGGATCTGGACGCTGACAGGACATCCCTGCGGTGCAGGAAATCAAACCCAACTATCAAAGGAAATATTTGCCTGCAGCTTCACTGCTAAAATAGTGAAACATAATCCTGACAAGAAGTGTTTTTCCACCCAGAAGGATCTCTTCAGATTCAGAGAATTGCCCAAGGAAGAGGAGTAAGAAAATAAATTTAAAGCATAGGTAGTAAAATAAATTAAAATCCTTTCTCTTGCTACATTAACTCTTCGGCAGCATGAGAACACAGGAAAAAAAATGCCTTTCGCTAGGATTAGATATCACGAGATTGCAATCCTGAACCAGAGTTCACGGGCAAACAAATGACCCCTCTGTACCCCTGGCTTCCATCTGAAAAATGGAGGGAAGAGCAGCTCTCTGCGGTGAGGGTTAGCTAATGCCTCCGAAGTGCCTTTCAGTCTTCAGACAGAAGTGAGGGAGATTTTTACTCTTGTTCCCTTTTACCAAGAGAAAAATTAAAGTATTGTGGGGTAAAATGGTAACCTCAAGTGACACAAACTCAGAAATGGCAATGGATCCAGAGCCCAGAGACCTGTCTTTAAGCAGCGCCCTGCCTTTCCTAATTAGCTACCAACCTGGGGCTCTTCGCTGGTCTTCCCAGGCCCCTGATGCAGTCCGCATTTTCCTTCTCACAGGCACCAGGTTTCCTGGTCTCCCCTGCCTTCTGTAGTACCAGAAATGATGAGCTAATGTTTTTAGCAGAATAAGGATGTTTGTATGACCTCTGTTTAATGACTCAGCATTTCTGATATCAATAATAAATGGTCCCAATGATGAGGCAACATCGGATCTGTGCAGGCCCCGAGGCAATTACAACGAAGGCTTCTCAAGATGTCTGGCCGCAGCGACTCTCTCAAAGGCAGGTATTCTCCTGAGAGGCTTCTCCTTCAGCCCCAAAACTGCAGGGCCAGCAGATGCTGCAGGCTCGAAAAACGCCGCGGCTTTGCACAGCTCTGCGTAACCCAGGAGTGCCCGGCTTACTGGCTGATGTTCCCGCCAGCGTTCGCCCGGGGAGCTCTGTGTACAAACGGCTGTGGCCGCTCCGAGGATGCCACAATGCAGCAAACCAGCCTGTCGCCGCGTCACCTGATTGCACAATCTCACTTCCAGAGCTGGAGTATCGGAAAGATGGAGCATTTTAAAGGGGAAATGGAGAATAATGCACAGCTAGCCCCTCCTCAGCAACCGAGCTGTGCAAGCTAGGAGAGCACTGCGTGTGCTGGTGACCTCAAGCTGGATGAAAAAAACACAATTGTTTTATATATATTTTAACAGAGCTGAGAAGGAAAATGCTAAGATAGCTAAGGCATCTTTGACGTTCTAAGAAGCACCTTTTAAATACCGTATCCGATTAGGCAGCTACAGAGGAGAGCAGCCTGATGCAGTGCTTATGCATTTATTGTGAAATAGCATCCTTTAGAAAGCACTGAGGACCGTGCTAGAGACATAGTCGAGAGAGAGCGTGAGAGAGATCATTTCACAGTATGAGACAGCATGAACATTTCACAGCATGAGAGGAGAGAATGCCTTACAAGGAGCAGAGGAAAGGTCAAAGAGAAAGGAAGAAGAGAGCTAAGAGATACTCACCTACGAGAAGGAGAAATCAACAGCCAGAGATGGACCGGAAAAAATGAGAAGCACATGTAGGGAATACATAAATCTGTATTCTCCTGTCTAGTCACAGCAAGCAGAGAGAGGAAGGAGGAGGTGAGGAGAAAGGAGAGGGCTCCCAGAATGAGAAGGGAGGAAGGAGGAGGCAGTGAGGCAGGGGTGAGGGGAATGAAGACAAACGCTGTACTGTGCTGAGGGGACAGACAGGAGGGAGAAATGTCAGAGCGAGCACCTGGTGGTGGTGCTGTACACCTGAGAGCTTGTTCGGCTCTCCCCAGCTGCATTAGCTGGTCCAGAAAAAGCAGTTATTTTTCTGTCCAGCCTTGTTTCTTTCAGCCTGAGCTAGTAATAGAAGAGAAAAAAAAACAATGGAATTGAGATTATGATACAGCGAAAGTGGGAATAGGGTGAACCTCGGGGACAAAGGAGAGAGGATTTCTAGAACTACCCTTTTGTCAGGCATTCACCAGGAGGCTTGAGCTCTCCAAGGCCTGGTGCCGGGAGCCAGCACCGTTCTCTGCAGAGCACCCAGGCTTGTATGCAGGAAGCTGGCTCCAAGGTGAGGGGAGTCTGCAGTGACCTCAGTATCCTCTGGCCCCGCTGCTGACACTTGTAAACAGGCACAGGAGGTGCAGCTGATCTTATTAATGATCTCATAATCCCATCGTGTGTGTGTTGCCTTTATCTGGAACAACACAGATCATATATAACACCTGATCTAGTTCCTCTATATGTGTGCCCAAAGCCAGCTCAGATGTCTCTGCACCATCCTGTCTGGTTCTGGAAGGATTTATTCACTTGAGTGCAGCATCACACCTGACTATATGGAAACATCCTGGAAAGTAGCATAATCATATTTGCTTGCTACTATACTCTTGTATCTGGGCACAATAAGGAGTGCAGTGCAGCAATACCCAAGCTGGTTCCTCACTCATCCATTTTGTGTCTGGCAGAACTTGTTCCCTCGCCATAATTTGTGTTTGATTTATGGCACAATTGTTACACTGAAAAAAAGAATGACTTATTTCTTCAGGAACCCTTTAGTGTGGTCATTACACTGGTGTCTTAGTGCATCACAAATATTGCTGCCAGCGTAGTCATTCCCCGTGAGGTAAGATCTCACTCTGCAGACTGGGGTTTGAAGCTCAGACGTGTTACAGTTAAAAGGAATCATAAATTTGAGATGTGTAGCATCTCTTTTTCCCCAGATAATTTACTTTTATATGGCTCCTTGTATTTACATTCCAGTTGTGGATGCTCATCCCTTCTATAAATCCAGCCACAGTCTAGAAAAAGAAGCACATGGAAAATCAGGAACCTCCATTAGTCTTACCAGTTTAGTCCAAGTGACTTGGCTGGCATTGCTTAGGAACTAATGAAGGATGGGATTCAGCTTTCCAGAGCAGGGTTTAACCACCTGGCTCATTAAATCACCCTTACCCTAATTTCCTGCCTCACTCTCTACTTGCTAACGGGTTCTGCAACAAATGAAACGGGAATCTCACCTTATAACACTCCCCGTTCTCTACCCAGCCCTGGTTCAGTCTGACTCCAGCCAGCCAGTGCACTGAAGGAGACACCTACATGAAAAATTTCATCACAATTGTTTAAAACCTCTCAAACTGAAATCACGGTTTTCCCCTCCTTGGGGAGGTTTGGCTTCTTCTCTCCCGTCTGCCTGAGGAGGTCCTGCAACTGGGAATTGGGAATTTCGTCTCCCTGGGTGTATAGAATAGAGACGAGATGCTCTGTGTTTATTTAATAAACCCCTCACACATGTACATCCAAAACACAGGCTTCTCTGTCAGGCAACTGAGGAACAAAGAGCAATCTTGAAGCTTGCAAAGAAATTAAAGAAGGAACTAATTTCTTTTTTTTTCTGAGGGGGTCCCCAGTCACTGTGGTGACAAATGTTCTTCAAATCCCTGAAGTAGGAAGGGCATTTTGAAGAATACCACAAATCACATGGTGTCTCAGATCAGCTCGCATAGGTCTTCGTGCAATAACACGGAAATTGCTTCCTTTGTCTCTTTTTGGTGAGGGTAGAAAAAATACGACCCATGGATTTTCACTGCCTTCACTCATTCAGTGAGTTTATTGAAGAAAACGTGAAGGCAATTTTCCAACATCATTCCTTCAAGCTGGAGGAGACTCCCTGGTCCAATGGCTTCCTCTCTTCTTTCTTTTGCTTGTAGCAGGGGCTTTTTTCCCCCCCATAGGCTCTGTCAAAATACACTTGGGTTCTTTTTATGGCTTCAGACACGAACGCCATATTCATCACTCCTGACAAAGTGCTTGATTCACAAAGGGACTGAGGCAGGAGTTAGGTCCATCCAGGTTCTTAATGTATCTCCGCACAAAATTGAAGCCCTCTAAACATCTGTTCATTTAACTGTGCATGTGCCAGTCTCTGCCAGTAAAGTGCTGTCCTTGGGATCAGCCTCGAAATGTTAAAGGCTGGGCAGCAATCCCCAAGGTACCCAGAGCTGCTGGCCTCTCTCTCTGGGATTGCTGAAATCATTCCCTTACTCAGAGCATATTACTTCCTCTAGATATAAATGGTAATAGTAACGTTTGCATGAGTACTTAGCTTTGTGCTATCTGCTTTCCTTCAAGACATTTTTCTGTAATAGATACCTGCCATACCTTATGCGTTGGTGAGAGCTTGGCTCTGAAATTAAACATGGTGGATAGGAAACTTTCACGCCTAAGAGATGCTACCAAAGTGCCATGCAGCAAAGCATCTCTTACCGTCAGTGTAGCCTGTTTAGGAAAGCCCTGTCCAGGGGTGTTCCTGTTCAAGGTATCCATGGGAGTGAATGTTAGCAAGACATTTTCACAGAGACCGTCGAAGCTTTTGAGTTTCTTCCGCGGTGTTGTTCAGGGATCATCTCTTTGGACTGACAGATAACTTGCTCAGCAGAGCGCTAGTATCCTCCACTACCTCCTGCCACCTTTGCCTTCGTGTGGATTAGATGCCAGATGGGTCCATCAAACTGAGCAGCCCGGGACTTCTTCTAGAACAAGCAGCAGGTAGGATTTACCAGAGGTATGACCGATGTCTGACTAAGTAAGCCTGTATTTGCTTGAATTTTTAATTAAAATAAATAAAAGAATCCCTCATGGTTTCTATTCTGGATTCAGGGGCAGAAGAAAAGCAAATACCATGTATGTAGAAATTACAGATCCTGAAGGATTTGGAGGCAACTCTGTTTTCTGTTATTTTTCCAGGTTTAACAAAATACAAACATTGTTTTGGGGAGGGGCAAGCCACTATACAAACCTGGACATGTGCAGTCCAACTCGATCCAGTTATCTATTTTGTGGAGAAGTGTTGCCCATTAAAACCGCCAGGAGACTGGAGCCCTGGCAACTTGGGTTGTGTTCACAGACATGCTTCAGGCCTCCTCAATGCCCTCAAATTCACCTCTCTGTTTTTCTGTTTCCCCAGCTGTAAAAGAGGGAACACATTTCCTTTGCTAGAAGGCTTTGAGGCACGCCAGTAGGAAGCAGGATAAGCAAAGAGGTGTTAGATTTGAAGGGTTTCTAGAATGCCAAACAGCCCAATGCTAGCACTTCGCTGACACGTCTTGTAGCTCTGATCTAGCTAAGAAACTGAGACAGAGAAGAGAGAAGGCACATGATTTACCTAAAATGCTTTCGAATGTCAGTACCAGAGATGGGATAATTATAATAAATAATTCTATTTCATATAGTGTCTCTGGTACACATTATATTGCAAAATATAATTGAGAGACTAAATATTTCTGGAGCTGTAGTTTTTATTTATACAACACAACATGTATGCAAAGTGATCTGCACAACAGCAAAATGACAAATGTCTCCTCCAAGTCACTTACAATACAATTCTCAAATATTAGTCGAGTAGTGATAATAAATGAGGGAGAGGAGGGGAATGGATGAGGGGAAATGATGGAGAAGACAAGGGTTACAATATAAAAAAAGATAAATGGAGAAGGTTGGGAGCAATTAAATAGTATGAATGAAATTGAAAAAGTGTTCCTCTGAGATTTGAAATGATGTGGAAAGTGGATGAGTCAAAGGAATACATAAAAGCGATTCAGAGCTAAAAATTACGGTTTGACTCTCTGCTTCCATGTATCAAATATTCACAATGAGCTGCTCGAGAACATTCCACAGGCCAAGAGCTTTTTGAATAACAAAAACATCCGAGATGAACAAAAGCTGTTCACAAACAGTGCTGAAGCAGCAAGAGAAGTGGCTAAATCTGTCAGATAAGCTGTCTACTATAAATACAAGTTATCTACCCTGCCCTTCTCCATTCTTCATTCCCTGAATGTCCCCTGAAGTTGCATTAGTGATGAGATTCTTCAGTTTCCTTCTTAAACTGTTATTTTGAAAGGCTGTGCACTATCAGTAGCACCCGTGCTTTGCCCGAGAGCCACGGAGGCCTCTAAAGTGCTTTGGGATTATATAGGATGAAAGTTCTCACAGGCCCAATTCTTAAAAGCATTTAGGCACCCAGATATGCAGGTTGCTACTACAGGGATTCTCAAGATCAAATTAGGAGCAATTCATGCCTATTTGTTTTGGTGATCCAAACATCAAATATCACTTGGCAAAGGAGGTTCCCATATTCAAGCACCGAAATAATGTTAAAAGCATTGCTTCCTATGGCAATGTTGTGGGGTTTTTTTAACTTTTCTGAGTAAGAACCTATTTTTGGCATCTCCACTTTCATTTGTATCTTCCAAAAATACTTCGGCTGGTTTTGTTAGTACAATGTGCACATGAGGCCAGGTTACTTACTTACCATAGGTGCATGTCACAGCCAAAGACAGAAGAATAAAGAAGGGGAAAGGAAGTCACCCAGCAACTTGTATTTCCCATGTATTATGCCAGTCCAACTGGTAAAGTGACCATCTACTGGAATATCTGAAGAGAGAAAATCAATTGTGGACTTTTACAGTCCCCCAGTTTCTTTCATTAGTTATCTTGACAACCTTAATTCATCTTGTTATCATTAAATGGCAGGACTTAAAGGGCAGAACAGTGGGAAAGTTACATGTTTAGCTACCACTTATTGACATAATCATAATAATTAATAAATATATCTCTCTCCTACAGCATAATGGATCTCAGAGATCACTATCGCCTAGAATGACCTCTGAGATATCATAGACCATTAATTTTCATGGATATATTCCAGTGGTTAATGCTATAACTCATGCTTGACAATTTGTAGTTGGCTGTAGGCCAACAAGAAAAATGTCTAGTCTTGATACGAAGACATAAGGAGATGAAGAATTCACCACATTAGCTTGTTCTAGTAGTTAATCATTTTCTGTCTCTCATTCTTCACTTGCATTTGTCTGGCTTTATAATTCCTGCACTCAGTCCTCAGTACGACTTTGTCTGCTCAGAGCCCTTTCCTGCTAGCGTTTTATGCCTCCAACAGCACCAATTCATTAATCAAGCCGTAAATCAAGTCATCTTCTTTTCCGTAAGTCAGACAGGTTGAGCACTGTAAGTGTTCTACAATAAGGCATTTTCTTTAGATCTTGAATAATTACCAAGTTTCTTTTGCACCTTCCCCAGCTTTTCAACAACCTTTGAAAATAAATATCCTGCATATGATTAGTCTCATGAGTACCACAAACGGAAGAAAAGCAACTTGGTACTTCTACTCACTATTCCCATGTTTATGCATTCAAGGATTGATTTCACCCTTTTTGCCACAGTATCTCGCTGGAGTGAAACTGCTCCATACTCTGACGACCCTGATCCCTTTCAGACCGCTGTTTTCCAGGGTAGAGTTTCTGATTACACATCTCCTAATCTCCTCTCTGGTTCCCACATGCATAACTTTGCATTTGGCTGTAGTAAAAGGCTTTTTACTTGAACGTGTCTGATCTGCTAGGTGATCCAGCCTGCTCTATATAAATGCTTTCCCCTCATCATTGCCATTCCACTAGGCTTCCTAATACCTGCATATTTTTTCAGCAGTGAGTTTATACTTACTTCTAGGGCAAAGTTGAATAACAAATGTTGAATAGCGCTGAATCTAAAATTCATTCTAATACTACTTCCGTGGCTTTTGCAAAGCACAGGTGACATGGCTTTATTCTGTTCTGCTTTATGTCCAGCAGTCAAACTTGGCTGGACTGTTTTCCCTGTGCTTCAACCATCCTGTGCCCTATGTTTCTCCCAGTAAATGGGAGTCATCCAGGTACAAAGGTTCAGCACTGCCCCTGATCGGAATGCTATACACAAAGAAGCATTCAGTGAGAAAACAATTCAAGAAATAAAGTCAAGCAGAATTCACATCCCGTACATGTATTCACTCCTGTCCAGTGAGGACTCTCTGTTGGTAACCATGTTATCTCTTCATGGAGCCGCAGAAGGTATGGCTAGAAAGTACTTTAAGAGCATCTCGAGTCATCTATCTGCTCATGGCAGGATGTTAAAATTATTCTTGACATTTTTTTTCCAAGATTATTTTGATGCTGGAAAATACATCCCTAGATTTTCTTATTCTTTGTCAGATTCTCTATCAGTTAATATTTTTTTCCCTGAACTGCTGTTAGCCTTGCTGATGCACATCTATTGGGATTATCAACTTTGCCATTTTTTAATATTGGCATAGAACAGACACTCCTCTAGTATTCTGATATTTCCTCACTTTTACAGGATTTATGAAATATCAATATCAGCAGGCTAGAACTAAGCTCTTAGTATTCCCATGTAAGCTATCCAGACCTGCTGATTTTAAAATATTTACCCCCACTACATACTTTACATTCCTCCTGGTCCCTAACGGAGTGGAAAATTTTTCATCAGCCCATGTGATATCAGTGCATCATCTTTCTTCTTTCCAAATGCAGAACAGAAATATTTATTGAATATTTGTCTTTTCTGCAACATTATCATTTCATCATCTGCATCAAGCAGCAGCATGTACCCTTGTTAAGACTTTTGTTGTTCTTAATATACTCTTAACTCATTTTATTGTCCTAAGGCCTGCCAGCCAATGATTTTCCTCTGTTGTCTTTTTTTTGTCTATTTTTACATTCTATAACTTCTAATTTATATTGATTGCTATATATTTCCCATTTTATCCATTTGCTATGTAGGCTTTTTATTTTCTAACTATGCCTTCGCTTCGTACATTGACCCAGGATGGCATTTTAAACAACATTGTTCTCTAGTATGCTTATGAAAATGAGACTTTTTTAATCCAGTGACTCTTAAACAGCTTCCGGTTATCTTCCATATTTTTCTGTCTGAGCTTCTCTTCCTCAACTTTGCTGTGTTTTCTCCTGTTCTCTTGGATTCAGTGGTCTCTGAGAGACTCTTCTTCCCCAACGGTATCTTATGCTTTGTTATTGTTTGATACATTGAGCCATTATGCATTAAAGCACCTGTGGATCTGAGTTACTAATAATTCCAAAATACTCAATGGTTGTCCTTAAGAGAGAGCATATCCTCCTTACGCTGTCTTCTTCTCATACTCCTTTTCTACTCACTTTCTTGTTGGAGACAAGCTAAACCAAGAGATTTTACTGTATAAATTATTGCAGCAGGTTTCAGAATGCTGATGAAGTTAATTTTCTTCTTAACAATTAATATCTCTGATTTTGTGTTGCTACCTCCACTCTTAGCAGCAGTATATAAAGAGCTGAAGAACTCCTCCTTTCTTTGATCTTTGTGGCATTGGTTCAGTTTGTCCATAAGGCTGAGTTACACAACAGTTCCACTAGAAATAGGGTCCTTTTGCATTGTTCATTGACTATCGTGTGCTCGCATCCCAGAAAGCCAACCATATCCTGGGCTGCATCAAAAGAAGCATGGCCAGCAGGTTGAGGGAGGTGATTCTCCCCCTCTACTCCGCTCTTGTGAGACCCCCACCGGGAGCACTGTGTCCAGCTCTGGGGCCCCCTGCATAAGAAGGACATGGACCTGTTGGAGCAGGTCCAGAGGAGGGCCATGAAGATGATCAGAGGGCTGGAGCACCTCTGCTCTGAGGAAAGGCTGACAGAGCTGGGGTTGTTCAGCCTGGAGAGGAGAAGGCTCCAGGGAGACCTTAGAGCAGCCTTCCAGTACCTGAAGCGGGCCTACAAGAAAGCTGGAGAGAGACTTTTTACAAGGGTGTGTAGTGATAGGACAAGGGGTAATGGCTTTAAACTGAAAGAAGGTAGATTTAGATTAGATACAAGGAAGAAGTTCTTCACTATGAGGGTGGTGAGGCACTGGAACAGGTTGCCCAGAGAAGCTGCGGTTGCCCCATCCCTGGAAGTGTTCAAGGCCAGGTTGGCTGGGGCTTTGAGCAACCTGGTCTAGTGGAAGGTGTCCCTACCCATGGCAGGGGGGTTGGAACTAGATGATCTTTAAGGTCCCTTCCAACCCAAACCATTCTATGATTCTATGATCTTCGCTGATATTTCACTGTTACCTTATTTTTGTTATGTCACTTTCAGAATGCATTACATATGAATATTTTTCCCATTCAAGTGGATAGCCTCAGGCACAGAGAACTTTGTCTGAAGTTCATCACACAGGACCGAAGATAATACCCAGAAGCCTGGACAAGCAGCCACCTAACTTCATCATCTATTTCAGCTGCCATATACATGCAGATGATGAAGAACACATCAAAGTGATACGCAAGGAGATTACTGCACTTTTTAAAAAAGTGGCTTTTTCCTTTCCTTCCTTTCCTTTTGGATCTTGTCATTGTCCTGGTAGCAGTCCTGCAACAAACACATGACCTCAACAAAAGTCACAGGTCAGGTGGGGTAGGAGCCAAATGGTCCCAAATCTTTTTGATGACTAAGAAGAGACACATGAAAAAGACTGTCTCTACAGATATGCTAAATAAATAACGACTTCATCAAATATTCATCTATATCTTATACAGCAAAGCTCCCCATCAATAGGCATCACCCCAGCATAGACTGGATAGGGATAGCCACAATATTATCTAAAGAGTAAGTTTTCATTTTGGAAAGTTATTAAGGAGACTTTGTGAAGAATTTCATGGGATTAAGTAAGTACATAGCCCTGAAGAATGTTTAGTTCATGACTAGAAAGAGTCATGAGGAAAGAAATGAGGCTTTCTGTCATATTGTAATCTATAATTATCAGATATTTTACACTGACTAGAAATGCCAGCTTAACAATATCCAGCCCAGTGAACTTTAAAACCATAATTTGTAGGACTTTCTATTCTAGAAAAGATGAGAAATGATGCTCCAGATAGCAAATAATCCCAGTCATTCTGCGAAACTTCCAGTTACAACTAGTATAACTGATGCTGGTAACGAGAAATCAACCTCAGAAATATAAGCACAGAAAAAGATCAAGTGAGCTGGAACTTGAGCAAAGGTCCTGAGGTACCTTTCAGCTCCCCAACTGTGAAAGTCATCTGCACAATTACTTGTGACTCTTCATCTATGGACTGATCCAGTTCTTAACAGTGCTGCAAACATGGAGGATTGTCCCAATTTCTTAATGTGATCTACTTACACCTATATCCCAGTAACTTCATTCTGTATTAGCTATCCTCTTCCTACAAGAATATTGTGATCCTTTACTTTCCATCTGCTGTAATTCCCTATTTACTCAGTCGTGAGAGGTGGACACTTCTGGATGATCCTAAGGAGATGGAACAAGTTCTCTGCTGCTGACAGATGGAGCCAGATGAGTCGCTCAGGCCTGTTTCTTGACTTCTGGGTAGCTGAAGTCAGGCAAAATAATCCCAGACTGATGGTGAAACTAGGTACTTTCTGTTTCGTAACACCCTGACCAACTACATGAGACAGATCCTAACTGGTCAAATGAGAGTCAGAAAGAAGCCCAAATTAGGCTCTGAAGCATAAGTAAATCTCACTTCTTTCATTTGACCTCTATCAAACCTATGCCATCAAATGCTTTCAGAAGTTTTTTTCATAGTTGTCTTTGCAAATGGGAACTAAATCCCCTCTTTTATATCCTTCCAAAGGAAATATACAAGTTAATAGAAGGGGAATTTGAGAGTAAAAGTTCCAGTACTGAATTCTGAGGCTTCAGAAAAAAAGCCATAGTTGCTTTTTGATTCAAAGCCATTTTAAATTTTGTTGTAACATTAGGCATGCTATTAGGGAGAAATATTCTATCATAGTTTAACACAGCCAAAGATGATATCAGCTTATAAAATCCTTTTGGAGTCAGCTACATTTTCAGTAGGCTTTTTTCTTAAGGGATATCTATACTAATACAAGCAATTAAGGGTTCTTCATTAGCCAGTCTCAGAGGTACAGACTTAACCATCAACTGATGTTCTTCTCAACCCTCTAATAAGACCAGAGGACAAAGAAATAGTACATCTTCTCCAAATAAGCTGTTTCTCTAGCATGATCCCAGACATGAACCACCACTACTAACTATATTGCACTGACTAGAAAACATTTATGCGCTCATAATTCTGTGAATGTTTAGCTGTTGCTTACCTGCAAACATCACTGCGGCACAAATAAAACCCGGATAAACTAGGAATTCACAAGCCCTGCTTCCCTATGTTTTCCCTCACTTCTCCCTTACACTACAAGACGTCCATTACCTTTCTCTCTCTCTCAATTTTTACATTCCCTGTATTCTCAGTGCCATTGCCTCACGATAAGGATGAGGAAAAACTACGAAAGTTCATTACCAGGTGGGCAGATCAGCAGTCAAGTTAACACTTTCTGGCAGAGCAACTTCACTAGACTTGTGCTGATAATCTTTTTTTTAAGGGCATTTTTGGCATAGCAGAACAACGTCTTCTGGATGTCCCAAGAATCTATGTTTACAGAAGTAACCTTAGAAATGTCTAAAACTGATGGGCAAACAACTAGTGAAAAGACACAGGTAGATGAGTCGATGCCCATGCTGCCCCCGCCTGCTGACAGCAGCCCTGTAACCCCAGCTGGCAGTTCCTAGGTGCAGACATTGCTGGGCAGTTCTTGTGTCCCTTTGTTGTGATCCATGAATATTGACACTGTGAGACCCAACTCCTTTCTTTCCAAGAGAGTAAAAAATGGTGCTGTCATGTTCCCTGAGGCTGGCAGATAGTTGTATGAAAATTAGGGCAACTGGATGTGCCCCGAGGAGTTGTGCACAAGCAAATCAGGCGTCCCTGGGGAAAAATCCACCCAGTAGCTCTATATTTCACTGTTTGTGTTGATCTCCTCCCACCTGCTGGATGACGGAGGGAGATAAAATAATCTGCAGAAAGTTCTTCTTACAGGGTCAGAACAGCTCCTCTGCGAATTTTGTCCATTCTGGTATCTGGGTATCCAAAGGTAATAATTTGAAAAAAAGTACAGGTTACCAGGCTGAGTAACAAATACAAACTCTGTCACTGACGGGAGCTAATACAGGTTTCTCTGTGACACTGAAAAATTTCCAACAATCTTGTCTGGAAGCAACCTCCACCAGCTAGCCCTTATTCAGACCCCAGAGCTGGCTCAGCACACGGTCTTTTAGCTCTGTCATCTGAGGCAAACGTAATAGCACTGCAGAGCTGTCTGTCATCCACACAGAGCAGGAGGTCAAGGGGTGCACTGATGTATGCTTCATGGCTGCACCCTGCATGCCATTGAGTTTGAAAGACCAAAACATGCTGAAATTATCTCAACAAATTTCAGTCCCTGCCTCCAGGGCTTTATAGGCACTGGGATCTGAAAAATGAAGCTTTGCTGGATATTACATTTCAGGACCAAGACCAATCCAATTTACAGTGGCTCCGATATCCACTCAAACTTGCAGCCTTAGGTTTATCTCAGCAAAGCTTTTTGAGCAAGGTTTTTTTTCAGGTTGCTTTATACTTACCTACAGTGGTTGGAATGTGTCATATGATAGTGGAGTTTTTCCTTTAAAATAGGCACCAAACCCATTTCAAGAATGAGTTCTTTTGTTTGCTTTAAAAGATATAAAGACTTCTTTTAAAGAATGTGAACATGTCGGTTTCACAACTTCACAATGTACAGAAAATGATTGAATTCTATATAACCACAAAATATTAGAACTCAAAGCAAATAGACCTATTTGGGGTCATCATACAGTCTTCATTATTGTGAATAATGTTGTCTAGGGGAGTAGATTTGTGGGATGGAAATTAGGTCAAAATTTCAAGGATAGTAAGTGAAACAGATTGTAACAAGTTTTCTTGAATGGCTGAAAAGAAAAATAGGTTGGCCTTGTCACTCTATGTATCTTCAGACAGCTGCAGATAAGAAACTTTCCTTGAATCCAGGGACTTTCCTGTAAGGTGAGGAAAATATTTATAGTAGCATAAAAAAAGGACCAAATGCAAAACCACATGTGTGAATGATCATCGTTAGCCATTGGCATTTATGGTGGGCAGAGCGGCATGTGTCATCTTGTTTGTTGTTTATTCTAGGGAGGTACATGGGTCTTGATGCTTTCTGCAAGTGATTCTCCAGGCCTGCATCACAACAACAAAAAAAAAAAAGCCAGCCCTATACATTCAGATGGTCACACTGTTATGCCAATGTTTTTAAGGTTTCTGTGTAAGGTCCCATATTACTCCTTCTTCGACGTTTGTGTGTCTGTCTATATGTTCATGAACAGTTCCTAGCAATGGATCAAATAAGCAGTTCTATAACTGCTGGTGGAAGTTTTATCATCAGAAAGTACACTAATGTTGCTGTGAGACATGAAACTGCGGCTATTTGAGATATAGGGTCAGGTATGCCAAGACCTTACTTCTTTTTGAAGAGTTGTATAGTCTTAAACAGAGCTACTTTTGGTACTGAAAGCCTTGGGAGGTTTTGGAAGTGTTGATGCAAATGCAGAAGATGGCTTATTTGTATGTGTGAGAGTTGCTCTATTTCATACATGCTCACTGACTCCCCGGTGAGTAAATGATACACATTTTTCTCTCCAGCTGAGTGTCAAATTGGAATGAAAATTATACCACCTGACCACTTATACACAAGTTTTATGTCTAGCATGCACCATTTATGTTGAATTTATGACACTGCTGAATTTTCCAGAACTTCTTACAGCAGTTTTGTTTGCTTACACTGGGCTATGTTTGGTTAATAGTCTTTTAATTTCTTGAGTGTGACTTCTACTCATGCAGAGTGGCTCAGGCTTAACGTACAGGACTACTTTACACTTCAAAAAAAAAAAAAAAAATCACATTTCACAGAAAGAGTCTTGAACTGCATTGGGCTTGATATGAAATGTTGCCCTCCTCTGTAGCCCCAGAATAGAAGGAGCTTGGCATTCTGAGAGTGGTACAAAGTGGTATTGTTAAACAGACACTAATTAGGATGGGATTTCATGTTGCTAAGAGCTAAGTCTTTGGTATGCAACAGAGCCAAACAGCAAGGGCAAAGTGTAACTATTTAAGGCTGAAGTTTGCTATTTAAAGGAAAATGTTCATCCGTACCCAAACGTTAGCTGCAGTCGGGAAAGTGTTTCTGTACCAATGACAAGATGACGGGCTGTCACGATTCCACCCAGTCAGTCCAGATCAAATGTGCTCAGGATATAAGCCAAGAGATTATTTTTTCCAACCTGCCAGCATCAAAAGCACCATCTGTGATCGATTTTGTGATAATGGAGTAAACAGCTACTGGAAATTCAGGGCAGTTCCCAGAGATTTTGGTCTCTGGGAGGAATGAATATGAGCTTGCAGCAGTAGCACAGCTGCTGCTACCAGAAACCTGCTGTCTCTTCTGCAGAGGCTGAAAGATATGACCCAGTCACAAACCCATGTGAGTGTAACCTCTTGCAAGCAGGGGGATTTTGCCTGATCCTGTGCAGGAAAATTGGTGGCAGATGTCCTGAATCTTCTCTCCTTTAGGCCAACATGCCCACAATTCACAGAGTATTTTTTATGACAGCAGGCTTGCCTTAAATATAAATCTAGTCAGTCTAAGCCCAGATAATAAACGATGGGCACTGATTTCAGACAAGACTATAGAAATCTGGAATCAGTATTCTGCATTTCCATATGGCTGCAGAGTGCTTTGCAGAGGGAATGTAAAGCTAGCAGTGCAGGCTCAAAAGCTGTCCTAGGCTTAAAAGCAAAGGAACCCTTTCTTGCGCTAATGGTGGCATTAGTTTTGCTCATTAGGAGAATCACATTATAATTTTGATCCAGCAGAAAAATATTTTGTTAAAGTTCTTAATTTATAAAAGGCTTAATATAAGGCTTTTGATTTCTGTGATGTCTTCTGAGAAGCTAAATAATCTTTGGGCAAACATAAATGGCAATGACTGGAATGTTAATTTGTCCTTAAGAGAAAAAAACAAGGCTGAGAGGAGACAAGTGCCTTGTACAGAAACATCAGGCTTGAATTTTGACCTGTTGTAAGGGTGAGAGTAGGTCTAGCTTTAACAAAAATTAGAAAAAAGTCTTAAGGTGCTTAGTGGATTTGCACCAAAGAGAAAACTGGTTCTTTGAACTAACGCCTGAACCGAACATAGCTAAGGCATGCAACCAGTGCCCTAGGAACACCTTTTCCTACTCCCCTGCACAGTCCCATATGTTTGTCTGGTAAAACAAACCAATGCTTATCTGCTTTTTAGGAATAATTGCCCAGGTGCCCCCCGAGTCAGGATGATATGATAGCATGTGCATCCAGTGTCTCAGAGGCTGGCTTGGGGCCGAGTCTTAGCACCCCTCCAACGGAGAGCCCATAACAAGTCTATGGCCGTTCATACTCCCTTTCCCCTCTGACTCCTCAGAGCTGTACCCCCACGATGCTCCCTAGGAACAGCCTGGGTGTAGCTCACATTTGTCTGATCCAAGGTTTCTATTTATTTCAGCTGAAGAAAAATCTCCATTAGCTGTAATTAGCAGAGGGCCTAAACAGTGCAGATGCACAGTTGTGTTTATGTCTGTCATGGGGCAATGACTGACTCTCCCACTGGGAAGTTTGTTTCCCTGGTAAGACAGAATTTGCTAAACTGTAAAGAGACAAATTGAGAGTCGCCCAGTGTTTAGGCCAGTGGCTGAATGCAATGCCAAGGAAGCACAAGGGCTCACCTCGTGTATCCTTCCTTCATAAGCCAGCTCAGGTTTCATGGCTTATGAGGCCGCTTCGCTGGATGCAATTAAGTCTTGTGTGGTGGAACTTTTCTGTTTAAAATGAGGCCTTCATAGAGCTTCGTGCTATGAAATCTTTCCGAAAATATTACCAGATAAATCTTTCATGCTTGTAGGAATTTGGAAACCAATTTAAAAGAGTGCGAGTTAGCGATGTAACATTTTAGAAGAATGACAGAGGGCTTTACAGGTGCGGGTATGCACGGCTGAGCCTGGCAACCGCCCCGCCAGAAGATGTGTCCCTCTCACTCTGCACCCAGTTGTCCCTATGCACAGCCCGATTTCCCATCGGAAAATGTACACGCAGAAAAGTTGAACCAGGCAAAGGCACCGCCCGTTCTCAGGACACCCGGGTTTTGGTGGGTTTCCTCCAGGTGAGGTACCAGAGCCGCGAGTGAAAACACCCCAAGGAGAAACCCGCCCGCCCGCGCGCCCGCCCGCCGCCGGCCACCAGGTGGCGCCAGAGCACAGGGCCGGGGCAGCCGCGCGCCGGTCCTCCGGCGAGCGCCGGGGTCAGGAGGGCGCCGGCGCCTTTCCGCCGTTTTCGGTAGTGCGCTCCTTGCGATAACGTATCGAGCGTTACGCAGTTATACAGGTAATATGCGTATGTGTGCATGGGTAGGTACATTGTTACATATATATGCATACGTATATACATAATATTATCAGTGTGTTTTATAACAACTACAAATGTAAAGGCGCTTCTGACCAGAAGAAAACCCCGAGGCGCAAGGCTGAATCGGACCACCCCGATCCGAACAGCCAGAGCAAGCCCTTGCCGGTGGGACAGCTTTGCCCCTGACGGCCCAGGCAGAGCCGCTGCGCAGCCAGGAAGGCGCGCTGAAGCCTCGCCAGTGCCGAGGGGGCCCGGGGCGCCCGCTCGCCGCCTCGGCGGCTCCCCAGCTGAGCTGCCCACGCTTCTTGTCCCCCTCCTCCCTCTGCTCCAGAAAAAATCCCCGAAGTTTCATTCACCAGCTGTCGCCACCATCGTGACACCAAGCGCAAATCCCCCTCCTTCTCCTGCTCCTCGACAGGGGTTTCCAGAATGGCTGGAGAACTCGCGCTTCCCAGCCGACTGAGCATTTGCAGGCTGAGTTCTGACCTCCTACTGTGTGCAATTAACACTAATTAAGGAAATAATTAAAAATTACCCATGACATCCTTTGCAGAAGGTCCTAACTCAGTTTTGTGCTGGAGCTGTTTTAATTATCTGTCCGTCTAGTGCTGTTCTGTGTCCTGGCGTGGGTTTCTGAGGGCACAAGGAGACACCGTACATCCCTACACCAGGACTGGGGTTACGGGGCTGCCCTAGGGCAGGGGAGGCAATCACGGACAGAGGGAGAGGCCAGGCAGCGACCTCCACTGCAGAAGCTCCTTTGCAGGCTCACAGGGCTCTGGGCAAGGGAGCACAGCAGGAGGAAACGGGTGGGAGTCTCTCGTATGGCAGCAGTCAGCGCAATGAAATCCAAGCGCCGTTGAAATGTACAGCCAAAGTGACAGATTTCTCTTACGAGGATTTTTGCCTGAGGCAGTGCGTAGAGTGAAAGACAAGTTCTAGAACAATCCCTGAGCCTCCCAGGGAGTGCTCATTGATAGGAAATTACAAAATTAAAAAAAAAATATTGAGATGACATTTTCAAAATTGGCACCTTTTTCTGGTCACCCTGCTGCAGGCACCCTGAGACTGGTTTTCAGAGATACCCAACCCTTGAATTTCCCAGCACCTTTGAAAGCGAGCCAAGAACATTTTGCCCAGAGGTGGAGGCACACAAAATTAGGTTTCCTTTTTAAGATGCTTGTTGGCTGTGTTTGAAAGCCATCTTATCCTTTATCAATTTTACCCCTCCCCTCCTCCAGAATTTTCTGGAAATCTTAAACTGCATCACAAAAATGATGCAGATCAGAGAAGCCACCCCGCCACCCGTTCCCTCCATGTCCTTTCATCCTGGCAGCTGTGCTGTTTGGCAACTGTTGCTGCATGCAAGGGGGCGGGTGGGTATCAGGCAGGCAGGCGCCTCCAAACTACATGGGGAAGGGTGTGCTGAAGAACGCCTGCCGCTTTGGTAACGGAGGACAGGGTAAGACCTTCGGGGCAGTGGGTGAAGTCTTGGTGACATGATACTGTGGTGGAAAGACTGTGAATTTGTTCCTTGCACATGGATAGTTTCCCTCTATGACCGAGACGAAAGGTTTGAGATTTTGTCCATGTGCTTTCAGACGTGACAGAAGAGAGGAGAGTGTGCACGTTCTCTCTGTATGTCGTACCTCTGTGGGTGCTTGCATGCTGGGCCACGTGGTGGCACATCCTGGGCTCCTCATCAGTGATTCCTTCTAAGCCCATCCAGTCAAAGTACTATCAGACACTGCTTGCTTAGGGTGCCCGCTGACATCATAGAATCATAGAATCGTTAAGGTTGGAAAAGACTGTTAAGATCATCGAGTCCAACCATTAACCTATCACTGCCAAGTCCACCCTAAACCATGTCCTCGAGCACCACATCTACCCGTCTTTTAAATACCTCCAGGGATGGAGACTCAACCACTGCCCTGGGCAGCCTGTTCCAGTGCCTGACTACCTCGATTTGCCAGTGCTGTCCGTTAAAACCAATTTGCAATATCATTTGAACCTGCCTATGGCAGCTTGTAACATCTACAAGTGGGAGTTACTGCTTTGAGCTGCTACTAGCCCTTTGGGAATGGTACGGCAATGCTCTCCTTGCCGACTTGGCGGGGGGAAGCCCCAGGGCTGACCCCAGGACTCAGTTAACAGTATGAAAGCAGGGTTGTCCTCCCCTCCCCAGCCACAGGCACTATCACATCCTATTATTTGTCTTCCAAAAGAGATCTGTGCTTTTTCTGCTGTTTTTGTGGATCACCATGGAAACTGGCAGGAACAGAGCCATGCCAGGGAGGCTCAGCAACTGCTGCTGTCAGAGTACTTTGGGGATCTCACCCGTGGAGAGACAGAGCCCTCTCCAAGGCTGCTCACCTCCAGGTGACCCCTCCTGGGAGAAGCAGGCAGAGGGATCTCTGGGGGGGCTCTCGACATTTCCACCCCCCATGTGGGAGTGAAATAATTCCTCCCTTTACGCAATGCCTTGACAAGCCTGAAAGATCCCAGAGCAGAGTTCACACACATCTGGGAGTTGTGTGCCTGGCTCTGGTGTGAGACCAGGAAAGGAGCCAAAAACCTCTCCAGCTAACGTAGCCTCCTTCCTGCACTCCCATGGAGGACAGCCCGCCCACTGGCTCCAGCAACGGAGGCTCTGCGAGTGGGAGTCCTACGGCAGGGATCTGTGTTCTTCTCCACACCCCATCCTGACATCTGGCAGCCGTAGGCCTGACTTCAGTGCAAGACTGGGAAGGCAGCCAAAACCCTTCCCACAGACTAGCCCCATCTCTTGCTAGTGTCTTCTCTCCCCCACTCCAGCCAGTACAGGCCACCCTGCTGGCTGCGGAGAAGCAGGGATCCTCCATCAGAGCAGGGTGGTTTGTGCAGCCTCTCCTGCTCTGACGACAGAGCTGCCCCGGGTGCCCATGCCAAAGTTCTCAGATCAGCACCCAAACAGAGGGCAAGCTGGAAACCACTTTACTCTTTACTGAAAGTATTGATTTAACAATTCTGTAAATGGAATTGCCCCCCAGCTCTACCACAGGGGTACAGCAGGGACACGGACAACCCCTTCTCCTGGCCTACACAATCCTCTCCCATCCAACAATGCTTTTCACAGCTCTAGTGGGGATCAGACATGAGTTCACTGCCCATGGTCCCTTGTGGTCTGAGTTTTTTTGCTGAGGAACAGTTTGCAGTGATGGGTGGATGCAGAACTATAAGCAACAATAGCAGTAACAGCGGTCTGTGCTATACCATGGAGCTCCTCTGGCGACCTGCGGCACAGACTATTGCCTCCTCAGTGCTCACTCCTAGTAAACACGTCCCTCAGATGGCTGATATTTAAGAACTGGGCTGCGATGACCAGTCTGTCCATATAGTTGTCACTGCTGCTTCTTGTCAGAGAGTAGCAGGTTTTTATTTCTATTACTTGGCCTGAATTCAAACCAGTAACCTATAATCTGTTCCCTGCTCCCCACATGGTTTGGGTCTCTTTCCCTGGTGCAGCTTTTTGCACAGTGCCTTCCGGAACCAGCTCTGTAAATAGGTATTTGCCTGGCATTTCGCAGGAAACCTGGGGAAGCGAAATGACCATAGGCTGCCGCCTGTTTTGCCTGTGCTACGCTCCTGGAGGCCAGACCTGCTCCTGCCATTCAAGGAGGGGTTGAGGGATACGGAGTCTCCCTTGCAGCAGCAGAACTGCGGCCATCCTCACGTGACTGGGGCTGCAGGAGCAGCAGGTCCAGCTCCCCAGGGCTCTCCCTGGTTCCCTTCAGCACCTTGTCCCAGCTCCACCCCCTCCTCTTTCTATGCCTCCTTTTCCTCCACAGGAGGAGCCAGGCCCTTCATCCTTAGGGCAGCAACGTTCAGATTTGCAAGTGCTGCTGAGCCAGCTCTGTCTGTGTAGTTGCAGCATCTGGGCTTGATACGGTTTTCTTGTGAGGTACATCATGTATGGCATCACTTGCACAGCAGTTACTGCTGTAGCCTGTGGACTCAGAAAAAGATTCAAAGCATGCTGTGGTATGTGGGAACCTCATGGGCTGCATACCTGCCAATGTCAGACACAGAAAGACCACACAAAACAAATGCACTTGCAAGGACTGTTTTCCTCCTCCTCAGCCTGAAGACTCCCACATGCTGTCCTCCTTTCTTCTCCCCTCTGGACCAGGAGTTTAACAGGCACACGCAAGCATGCTGATAACAAGCCCAAATTTACTTTTTAAGCTCCAGTTGTCTAATCTATGATCTAGATAAACCTATGAGAATACAAGCACTAGAAAACATTAATTATTGTGAGAGGTGTTAAATCTGTGTATTTAATAAAAGAGAAGTTTTTTGTCACAGAGTACTTTAATGATAGTTGATGGCTTCTTAATCTAGCAGAAAAAGACCTAATGCAATCTGGTACTTGGAGGCTGAAATTGGAGAAATCCAGAGATGAAACGAGGCGTGAGCTATTAATACTGAGAACAACACTGGCATTATCCCTGGGATGATTCCCTAAGGAAAATGGGAATTCTCCATTGTTGTACTCTGTGCCAGCCAAGACTGCATATACAAAACATATGCTCTCGCTCAAGTCCTGGCTTGAATAGTACACACAAGTGTCTTTATGTCCTGTGTGTGAAGTGTGACGAGATGACCATAACACGATGGAAACCAGCTGACAAAGTACTGGAGGGCAATGGTTTCCTGGCCCTCCCACTGGGTCCTCCCACGAGCAACTGGTTTATGCACTGAGGTGATCCACAGCTGCCAGTCTCCTATTTTCTGCTGCACGAACTTGTCATTGCTGACTAGAAGAGAAGCAAGGCAGGGGTATGCAGGTCTGTGTTGTGTCTGCTGGCACACTGCAAGCCCAGGAGAAACAGAGGAAGGGAACTAGGCACAAAGGCCATTTTCAACATCTTTAAGCCTCTAACATAGGTGGAATTTAGAGAACTACAATATGAAGCCTAAGTTCCCTGTGGAGAGAGACAGGTACCTCAACCAGGTGTTTCAAGGCACTGTCTTGGTTTTGTGCAAGATTTTTCCCACCTAGGATTGAGCCTTCAGGGGGCTCTGGCCCATGGACTTGGTCTGGCTGGTGTCCTTGCCCCTTTGGTAAGTTTTCAGCAGCACTGTGTCTGGAACGTAATGCTTTCTCCCACCTGCAGAACTATGACAACTTTGCCTACTAGAGACAGAGTTTCTTCCGCTCTCATCTTCTGACACCTTGTTCTCGTGTATCTTTTTGTCCTTCTATTTAGTTATCTCAGATATGGTGCTCTTAACAAAGCAGCCTGTGCTGGTGTTCTGATAATGACAGTCTAACAGTGCCAAGCTAGTCCTCTGGGATCTGCCAGAGAGTTTGTTTTGTCAATAAGATATTTGCTGTTTATAGTAAATTTTACTTTTTGCTGAATGATTTGTCTGCAAATTGTAAAGACCTGATAGAGAGAGCTTGAGCAGACATATTAAAGATAACTGCCAAGGGAAATCACTTGGGAACTGTGAGATACTACTGGCTGTTCTTACAACCTTCTCCCTCTGAAGTCAAAACTATTTTTCTATTTGCATTATTTAATAGAAGCCACATTTTTAATTAAAAATTTTTAAATAATAATTTTGTTAAATAATTTAACAGGAGGCACAAGGAGGCACAGCTTTGCAGAGTATCTGTATTAAAGAAATGGCAGCACATAGTTGTGTGAGTGCTGACGTCGTTCTGGGCCTCCAGGGGTTAAAGCAAGGTGCGTGCAGGCAATTCTTGGGGAGGTACTTTGTATAAAGTTCAGTGGCTGAGGAATGTCCTGGCAGTCAAGCTTCATTGCCTGGGAAAAACACAAGACCAGACTGACATTTCAGTTAGTGATACAATCCTGTTGGCTTTGCTGGTGCAAATGAGGGAACTTGACCAGTGCCTTTAAAGGAAGAATAAAAATGCCTCACAAAATCCAGATTAAGAAACATTGTGGTTGCAGGCTGTGGCTGAAAGGAGTCGGGAATAGGATGGGGAGCATGAAGGGAATAGCTCCTTTTCCCATTTTGTCTTTGGCCAGCCTCAGTTCAGGAGGGGATTCTGTAAAGCACGAAGCTATCTTTTGCCCTCTGAAATACCTATAGGGAGCGACAAATCGTGTTGGTTCTGGTTATTTATTACAATTCCTTGATCATTGGGAATAACGATTACTACAGACACACACACAACATACAGATTGTAGGCAACTGGAGTCCCTTCCACCGGGAATTGCTGGAGAAATCTCTTTGGGTGACACTGTCGCAGCAGCCAGCTCCATCTCTGCCTATATTCCTGTCTGTCCCTGCATGGCTGGCTGAATGGGAGAGCTCCTTGCCAGATGCCTGTTTCTTTTCAGTTCTTTGCCTGTCTCCACTTGGCTCTCTGGCCATCTCTGCGTAGTGCTATCCTGCTCTCTGCTTGACCCAGCTCCCTAATACATGCTTTGTCTTTTGGCTGGAGAGGACAGGCATCTTCATTCAGCCAAATTCCCATGAAACTGGAAACGGATGAGAAATCTAAAGAGAAACAATCTTTAGGGAACTGCAAGGTCCACAGAGTCTTCAGAAATCTGACTACTTATTTGGATAATGAGGTATAGATTTCAGAGTCTGCCGTTAGTCACTCCAGTGTCCAAATCTTGATCTTATGTTTTTAGTTATATTTCAATATTTTACTCACTTCATCACATCACATCAGTCTTTTTATTTGTACGTAGTAAGTGATTTGCTACCCATTGTTTCTCTGCTGAGACATCAGTGCAAGCACACAATCAATGTGAGGAAGGACTTTACAACAAAAGTTTAATAAACAGCAGATCTCGGACCAGGCAATATCCGTGAGCCAGATAACCACACTTAAGATCTTGTTTAACCATGCCTCGTGAATAGTGTTGCTTACAGTACTAGGAGATAATTTTGTTCAGTTCTTCTGCCTGCTCCCTCCATAGATTGTTTTAAGCCTGTTTATTTCAGACTGCCCTGTTTTGCGTGGGCAGTCTCAACAAGAGCCAAAGCACAGTTTCAGAGCATTAATGGATCTCTCAGAATCACTCAGTCTTTTCGGTGCAGCCCTTACCCAACATGCCACACTCACTTTCTGGAGGAGATGAGACCACCTTTCATGGCGGCAAAGCCGGCCGTGTCAAAGGCACATGCAAATCGGCCAGAGAGATACCTGTCAGCATGACTGTCGTTATCCCCACTGAGGAGAGCTTCACAGAGAAATTTTTAAAGCATCTTCGACGAAAGTAACGTGCCTGATGATGGAATAAGTAACAAGTAGTTGCTAAACCTGAACCGGGATGAATGACCTTTCGCTTTGAAACACACAGGTCTAAGGCCCAAAGCCCTGGGGACATTCGGTCCTGGGGACCCCCCTTGGCTCCAGTCCCTTTCTCTTCCATGCGCCTGCCCTGCTCTGCTCCATATTGAGAGATACAGCGCGGGCTGTGGCAGCCCGGGGGCGGCAGCGCCTGGCCCGCGGCAGAGGGCAGCGGCAGGAGGTGCGTGCCCACACGGCCGGCCTTCCTCGGCAGCGACGTGGCCAGCTCCGTTTGACTAACACGGGTAATATATATTCATATAAGCCAATACATATTCATATCAGGGAATGCTGCATGTAAAGTAGCTCACTAAGTGGTGGCCCTATCCCTGAATAAAATATTTTGTGTGCTGGCAGCTATCATTAGAAATGCTCGAAGCCCCAGACCTGCTTGTTTGAGCCATTTTGTGTGAGGGGTGGCCCAAGTAGTTGGGCAGGATGGTGTCCTCTGGTCAGGAGAGCCATCATTACACTAATTTGGTTTCCATCTCTATCCTGGCACCAACCCCATGCCCTGGGGCTGCCTACGACCAGTGACGGGAGCTCCAGCTGGAGCCTGGGACGCTCCACCAGCCCCTGAGGGCTGCAGCGGAGGATGAGGGCAGCATGGCGCTGTGGATGCCAGATCCCCGCCTGGCTGCTCCACAGAAAACACCATTGCGCCTCAGGGCTGGGTAGGGTTTGGGAACATCAGCTCTGAAAGCTGGGAGATGACTGCAAGGGGGATCCCAGGCGACGAGGGCCGGACACCAACGCTTGCCCGTTTGGCAAGCCCGAGGAAGAAGCCTGCAGCCGCCAGCAGCTCTGCCCAGGGGGCTGAGGTGCGGCTGTTGCCAAAGGCTCCTGGCAGACCAAGATGGCTGCCGGGCGCAGGGGGAGCAGCAGCGCTCCCGCCCGAGGGGCAGCGGGCAGGCGCTCCGGGCGGCCGCGGGGAGCCCGGCCCGGTCTGCCCCGCCAGCACCGGCCCGTCCCCCGCACTCCCGGCCTCGGTGGAAGCCCCCGAGGGCGCAGGGTGGGCGGGGAGGAGGATGTCTCCGCCAGGGGCAGAGCGCGGCTGCGGCTCTTCGCTCCCGGGCCGCCCCGGCGGCCGGGTCAGGGCGCTGCCCGCCCCACCTGCCCCGCCGCCGCGCCCGAGAAGGGGTTAAAAGCCCGGGGCGGGTGATGTCAGTTCCTGCGCTGCTCGGGAGGGCCGGCTCTGATACTTGAGCCGGGCTCTCCCGCCCGAAGGAAAAGGGAGAGAGAACGGGAAAGTGCTGAATGGGACAGACGCCGTGCCGGGCACCTGCCTGCCGCGCAGCCGCCCGCGGCCAGGGCCGGCCGCCGCGCCGGGTCGGGAGCCTCCGGACGCCGCCGGCTGCGCCTGCCACAGCCCCGCGCCGCCGGGGAGAGACCCCCGCGCCGGCCAAGGTGAGGGCGGGCGGGGAGGCGCTCCGGCCGCCCGGGCCCCCTCCTCGCTGCCGGGGGAGGTGTCTGCCGGCCGGGAGCCCTCGGGTGGCGAGGGGGCGGCCGGGGGCTTTGGCGGGCTGGCCTGGCCTGCGCGGGGGTGGCTGTCGTAGCCTTTCTCCCCCCTCTTTTCTTCCTTCGAGGTGACGGTAAGGGGTCTGACCGGAGCGTTCTGGGGTGATGTTGTGTCATCTCTGTTAGCTGAGGCTTGCTGCTTAAAATGAGTAGGTTGGCCTCCGGGTCCGGGACTCTGGTCCCTGGAGCTGCACGGAGGAGGCGGGGGCAGGAACGGCGACCCGAGGGGAGAAACGCAGCCCCAGAGTACCTGTGTGTCAGTCAGTCCTGCCGTCTCTTCTGTCCGCCTGGTAAGCCTCGGCGTGCGGGGCAAAGCCAGGAGCCCTCTCCCTGCCTTCTGGCACTTCCCCTGGTCAAGCCACCTGCACCGATGTAGAGGGATTTTTTTTTTTTGTTGTTTCCTTTCCCTGGCCGTTGCCAAACCTTGCCCTTCCCACAGCTTGTCGCATGATTTTTTTCCCCCTGCTCTGCACATCCCAGGCCACATTCGTGAATGGGGAATGACCCCGTGGCTGAACGGTTCCTGTGGCCTCGGGGTTAAAAAGCTGGGGGGTGACACTGGTTGTGAAGTGGAAAATGAGGTGACTGGGGGTGGGGAGTTGATTAATGGTATGGGGTTTCCACACTGACTTTTGACCATCGCCCATACTGCTGACCCGCTTGGTGTTGATCCTGTGATGCGGGAGGAAATCTCTCTCCCTTCATGTGTTACGTTTATCACGTTTCTACTGATTCCTTTTGTAGTAAGGCGGTAGCTGAAAGTTGGGCCAGTATTCAGCTCCGGTGTTCAGGCAGGGTCTGGTGCGTTTTACTGGCGGGTGCTAAGAACTGCGCTCCTTCTGTGCTGACCGAATCCCCTGTAACAGCCTGGGTCAACCCACTCCCGAGCTGAGGAGGCTCTCGTATTTGAAATACGGAAACACTGTTTCACTTGTCTGCATTGTTCGCACTGAATGAACAAAGCGGCAAACACTTCGCTTGCGTTTGTATCTGTACCTGAAAGTCTTCATGTTGATTAACTGCTTTTTATTCTCAGAAGGCTTTTCAGGTGGAAATACACAAAGTCTCTGAAGCGTTTTGAATTCTAGTCTGGATCTACCAACATCTGGGACATCAGCTGAATCTGGTCTAAAAACAAAAAAAACCCCATGACATTCTGGTATAAATTTTAGCTCCATCAGAATTACAACTGGATATGGGCACACCAAGTAAATATATTTATTTTGGATATAGCATTTAGTGTCAGAACTGTCTCTGATGTTGACCAAAACTTACAGATATAGTCAAAACTAGAAGTCTCATGTCTGCGTTTAGCAGTTGTTTCAGTCATTTTTACCCCACTAAGTTTGATGGACTGTGTAGCTCCCATTATATTCACTGGAAGTTGTTTGATACTCAACACTGAAAATCAAGCTGCTCTTTAGGAAGCATTTGTATGCATTTAAGAATGAATTTTTGAAAATCTCAGCTTGTTTGAGCAAAGTGTCTGCCTCCTATTTTTGAAGTTCCTACAGTAAGAATACTGCACCTGAAAGTATCTGATTCCCAGCTTCTCCATATGCCAAAGGGAAAAAAGAACCAGTTTTATATAACCGTATGAATATGGTTTATGTAACCATATAAATTCTTCATCTGATATGAAAAGTACCAATATCTGGGGGAGGGGGTAAGTCAAAGAATTTTGTGGATTAAGATGGTTAAGGATTACAGAAAAATGGTGTGTGAAATGGCAGGTCCAGTAGGAAGGATTTAAAGTCAGTCTGTCAAAATAAAGTTGATATTGTAATTCATAAAGTACAGATGAACTGCTTATGTTTAGGTGAACGGGGGAGAAAGAATGATGTATTTAACAGTAAATGAGAATTCAGAATAAATTTCAAGTTGTAAATAAAGTAGTAATTTAGGGGTAAATGTGAGACATTGTGATACAATATCTTTCTCTGAAAAGGTAAGGTTTTTGCTAAAGAGAGGCAAAGCTGTAATTCTAATCTCTGGCCTTCAGAAATCATTTGATATGATGACACATGGGGAAGTTATTAGCTTAAGTGGAGGGTATGGGAATTAATAGAAGAATGATAAGATACACAAAGAAATGACAGAAGAGAATGTGACAACACTGTGCTGAAAGGGGGGGCTGGGAGAAGGTAGGTATTTTACTGGAAGAGTTGACAGACCCAGGGGATTAGTAAGGATGTGGTAAACTCTAATGACACAAAGTAAAATTGCACATTAAAAGTACTAATAAAGTAGGCACAAAACCTGGGAGAGCACTATTTGGAAATGGCAGAGGAGGGAAAGATCTGGATATACTAATCGATCGTAGGGTAACCATGGGCCTGTTAAATTTTGCAATGGACTGTAGTACAGAGATCCTTGATCTTGTGGAGATCTGGCACAGACCTGTGCTTTGTTAATCTGATCCAGTATCATTGTAATGGGTCCCCTGCACTCTCACGTCTGGCATTTGCAAAGGCAAAGCCAGCTGAGGTTCATCTGCTCCAGTTGTGTTGGCATGTCTGTGAATGTCGCCCACCAGTGTAATGTGGTTGTAAAAAAGGCAAATGCAATCAGGTGAGGTATTCTCTAGGAGAGTGGAAAGTACTAAGGCTGCATGTTGCTGTCCAGATGCAGTTGCGGTCACCCACGTCTATGAAGGGGAGTGAGAAAGATAAAACCCAGCTCTTTTATATGATGTTCACTAAAGCTGGAACAGGTGCAGAGGGAGAGTGGTGAGCTTTTCTTACGAGACTAAAACAGCCCCTTATCTCTAGCCTTGCAAAATGAGGTCTTTAAGGAGAAGCTTTTGATATCTATAAATATACCAAGGGGTAAATATGAGGGAGGGAAAAAACCTAGCTAAGCTGAAGGGCAATATTCTACAAGAATGAACAGATACAAGCTGGTTATGATTACAGTTATGCTGGTAATTAGAAGGCGGCTCATTAGAGGGGTGAGGTCCTAGAACAACAGGAATAGTGGGAGCAAAACTGCCTGCACAGTTCTAGGGAAGGGCTGCCTTCATTTATGAAAGGGATTGTACGATGCAGTTGTCTACAGTGAGAAGGAATGAGACTTAATGATTCAGGACATCTATCCCAGTCTTAGATTTCCTATTCAGAATGGGGTATTTTAGTTCAACCAGAAGTTATGGGCTATCTGAGGAAATGACTTTTGCTCTGGCATAAGCTGTGTGGTAAATCAGACTCATTTTACTTTGTGCCATTAGAGTTTATCCCATTAATTCATATCTCTTTTTTTGGACTTAAAGTCTATGAATAAAGACTAAAAATCTCTTTATGCCTATATGAAAGAGAACAGAATTTCATTTGAGAGTTGAAGTATTATGTCCAGAACAGAGTTAGCTGTAAACAAACGTAGGGTGTTGTAGGATCCTTCCATGGCTAGTGCACTCTTTTGGCTTGAGAAGGACTGATAGCACTGCCTCAGAGGGGAACCCTACAATGTTGTGAAGTGTGCCAAAAGTAGCCTGGTTAAACACCTGACAAGGAGCTAGGCTAGAGATTAGACCGATGTGTTGGACTGGGCTGTGGAAAAGGATGACCTCTGTATTTCTGTAAAGCTGTGGGTGTGCTGCATGTAGAATGCTGGTCTTCCTTCCTATCGCAGAGTGTTTTCAGCAATGCAGTACCAAACAGGAGTGTTCCTTTTCCTTGTTTTACTTAAACCTACCTCCTGACCTGGAATAGTATTTCCCAAATCATTGGAAAGGCAGGCAACTCACTGCCTGGAAGACTTTCTATTACTGAACAAAGCAACCTGTATATAAAATAACTTAGAGGTCATGTTTGTAGCTAAAGGGTGTAAGTGTCTTCCTTAACTCTGAACAGCAGGGATACAGCTGGATAGAGTGGCTTGCTGTGTTATGTATACTTACATTATTATGTATACTTAGGGTAACTTGAATCTTGGGTCTCTTCCATGCAAAATATGAGCAAGGTGTCCCGGCAAGCGGGTGCAACCAGAGGGACACCTTAAGCTTTCCCGTGATGCAAAAGCAGATGTAAAGGCAATGAGAATGAGTAACTTCACTGCTCTCTCCCAAGTCGTGGCCTGTTGCTTTGGTCCCAGTTCAGGAAAGTACTGAGTTTGCCTGTGAGCAGGTGAGAAGCCCCTTTAATAAGTAGGACTTTCAGTGTTCTGATGAAGCTGATGAACTAATAACTGTTCTGGCTCTGTAAACATTTGTTATTGTAGGGTTACACAGCTGGCTGCTGGACTGCACACAACCAGCTGGTATTACAAACCTGTTTGTGAGTGCTCACAAACACCTGAATTTGTTTAAGGACACTTGTTGCCTACATTTTACATATCTTTTAAAATGAGCACAAAGTATCTGAAATGTCTAAACAGTTACTGAGTAAGAAAATAAAGCAACTTCAAAACCCACAGCTTTTTCCACTTTGTGGAGTTGTGTGTATCTCGATGTCTACAAGGACTTCGATAGACCTGCATGTTTTGTCTTCAGCCCTAGCTTATTCCTGGCTGGGATCTCTTTATCTATTAATAGAGTGATTGTTTAGATACCGTGGTACAGCTACTATTCCACTCTTCTTGTAGACGAGTGTATCAAGTAGTTACGGATTGGGAACACTTGTTTCATACATCGCATCCTCTTAACACAGTCTGTATGAGATAAGGCACTGGTGCCCCAAGTTAATGATGGGTGTGTGACCTGGGTTACCTTTAAGAGTCACTTTTAGTGACTTGAGAGTTTACAGCCGTACTGGTACAAAAGAGGCAGGAGTTAAAACACTCCTAGGTTATAGGTAGATGCTGAGCAAGGCTGTAATGATGGCAGTAAGACTGTTCGTGGAATATACAGTATGATGCATTAGTAAATTATTTACTCACTCTAAAGGTAAAAGTTTATTTGAATATTTGTCTGTTATCCATTAAAAGTGACCTCTGGCAGAGGGCAATACCAATAACTTGGGATAGTACCACTTCATCTTCTGCTTGCAGAAGAAATGGCCTTCGTTACCAGTCCTGTAAGATGGACCAAGGATCTTAGGGCACAAGGGATGAAAAGCTTGCTGGTCTAAAATACATATTTTTCCTTTCTCTTCTGTAGGATTTTTAGAGCACCTCAGACGACATCCCAAGTGGATGATTAACTTCACAATGGCAGAACTCACAGTGGAGAATGGCAGCTGTATGGACTGGCAAAAGCGATGCCTTGCATTGGAGTCCCAGCTCTTCAAATTCCGCTTGCAGGCAAGCAAGATCCGAGAGCTGTTAGCTGAGAAGGTGAGGCAGTGGTGGCTTCTTCTACTTTGTACTGAGTTATGGCATGAAAGCAAAAAATCCGTGAATGCTGAGCCATCTAATAAAACTATGACTTGCAATGGGGATCTCCTCCCTGATTACAGTATGTCATTGCACTCTGCTTATCACTTGAGACAGAGATGTGCCTGTCAGTGGTGTAAAGTGGCATTAGTGAAAATAAGAATTTGGCCAGCCTTGTGTACCGGAAAATCACCAGGTATTCTGATTCTACTGGAAAACACTGTGCCAGCAAGATTCCGGATATCTAAAGTGACTGAGGCAGCTGCAGAGCAAAGATGGATATTTTGGATAAGAACAGCAGGATCAGGACTTGGCTGGCAATAGAAAAGCTTACAGGAGTGCAAATTATGCTATAATGTTAAAAGGCCGGACAGGTGTACGTTTACTGCCATAGTGTTGGAATAACATTGCATATCCAGTCAAAACATTCTGGGTATACTGAAGAGCAGGACTGAGATACTTTGAGATCTGGAAATTAGAAAGTTGCATGTCATCTATCTGGTTTTAGAGGGATCTCCTACTAATCTCTTTCAACCGCACTAAGTGAACTCATTTGCAATCCTAGGGGAGAGGACTGGCAAAGATTTGAGTGTTTTGCTGGGGTGGGTTTTTTTTGTTTGTTTCTATCATGGTATGGATTTTTGGTGTTTTTTCTTTACCTTAAATTGAGTTATTTTTCAATTTGAATTAAAGCTTTTTTCCACTAACCTCTAATTTGCATAAAATCCAAATTTGTAGGTTGCTGTGGGGTTCCTTCTTTGTTTCCAAATGTGGCTTACATTATCACAGTCCAGTCCAAGATTGCTCAGATATTGAATTACTATTGGAAAGTGAGAACAGTTTCTTTCAGTCACAGTTTGCTAATGAAGTTGAAATTTTTACAACCGACTTCAGTTTACTCCAAATGCTTTTAAGCTGTACCTGATGACAGATATGTTCTAAACTCACTTTTGCTCCATTTTCTATTATGTAACTCTTATGTGTATATTCTTGTTTGTTGGTTTTGGATGCAAAAACATCCAAATGACATCTGCTTCAGAGCGGAGCAATTTTCATCCTTGCTTTCACTGTAATTACGTTTCCACTAATGCCGTATACTGCAGGAGACATTCATTCCACCCTTCATATTTTAAGAAAGTATGCAATTCTAAGCACCCTCTTCATCTTTTCAAGGTAGCTTCTGAGATGGACCTTAGTGATTACTTACCTTGGAAAACATTGAAAGTGGTCGTAAAGTCCATTTAGATAAAGGCGCATTAAAAAAATTGTGTATGGATGTGGCACAGGTCTAGTAAAGACAACCAGTACTCATGTGCAATACTCTACGCTTGCTGCATTATGGAATCTGTGCCCTCGTGCTTTAACTCCTGCTTTGAGAAACTTCCTGACTACCCCCACACAAAACAAAGAAACCCGCCTATCAAACTTTTCTTTTTGGAGAACAGGCTTGCCAGAGATCTTTTGACTATCTCTTTAGAGAGGTTTGTGGGCCATGGCAGAGAATGAAATTGTCATCTGCTTCAGGGGGCTCCTCAAGGAAGGGGCCTGACTGCCATTAATCCAGCCTTTCAGTCAAAGCGATGTTCCCTTTGTTAAGATTAAGGAGCAGCTTGGTTCAGTGATCAGGTTACTCTGTAACTACTTGCACAGTGCTGTTGTAGGCTTACTTGAAGGGTCAAAGATCTAGCAGGTTTGCAGTTCCCTACTCTGAATGTCATGTGGGAAGGGGAGAGCCACAGGGACTGTGGGGCAGCTCCGGCAGGCTCTCCTGGCGCAGGTGGGCGGGAGGCACCAGAGCAGGTGCTCGGCACAGAGCGCTCATGCTGAACACCGCTGTTGGGAACTGTCCTGTGCCTCAGGTTCCCGACCGCTCTGCAACAGCTTGCTCAGAGACCCTCCGTCCCTCCTCCTCAGCCGCCACAGGGCTCCCCAGCAGCCACAGCAACTGGGGCTCCTGTCCACGCTCCATCCTTTTCCCCCTCAGATGGGCAGTGATGCAGAACTGAAGGAGGTGCATGCTTTATGCATAGCGATGACAACTCCAGGGATTTTTATCACATATTTTATAGCAACCGTGATTTTTTTTCCTTAGAGTTCTATCTGTGAGAATTAAGAGATGCAGCTTTATTTGAAAGAGTACTGCATTTTCAAAAACGTTGGGGGGCAGATCTTGAAAAATGTGAAATGGGCATAGTTGTTGTTGCCAACAAGCTGTGTTGCCAGCCTGTGGTGAGCATGGCCCCTGAGATCCTCTGATATGGTTTGCAGCAACAGGAAAATTAATTAAAAAAAAAAAAAAAAAGTGAAGAACAATGTTAACAGGGGATGATGCCAGCTTGTCTCAGGGGTCTGGAAGCTGCTGATTGAAAGGCTTGGAAACCTGATCCCCCACATTTTACATCAGTATTTATAATCAAGTTTGATTTTAAGGCAGGTTTTACTATTTTAACTCACAAAAAAGCCCCAAGCACTCATGCCTGGCATTGGTAGTACAATACATGCTAACAGTTTAAATACTTCAGATTTTTAAAATCCGCTTAGATTGAATAATCTAGATCGCTCTTTAGAACATGAGGAATTTAAAATCCAACAGTTTAACTGCCAGTGCCCTAGTTCACATGGTGTGAACTTCCACGTTGGTAGCCCGGTCTCGGCTATCAAGCAGTGCCGCCCGAGCTGCGCAGAGGCTGGCTGCGGGTTGGTGCAGCAGAGGGACCCCAGCCCCTGGCCTCCAAGACAAAGCTCTGCCGACTTGCTGGACCCCCCCCCAAGGCAAAAGACCCCTGGGTTCTGCCTTGTTGTGGACATCAGCAGGGATCTGGTCTCTTTGGAAACAGGCAGTTGTTTCCATTCTGACTTTCTCGTATACACACAAAGAAAGGGAAACTCCTCTGTTGGTGAGCGACATAGCAGGCCGTTGCCTTGGCAGCAAGATGACCTGGTGAGGAGTGAGCTCTGGAAGAGAACAACAGGAGGAAAATGAGGCTGAGACATGCAGGAACTTCTTTCACTCAGTTTTATTTGGTGTGTTCTGAGCCATCAGGAGAGGGAAAGCCTGCGTGAATAGGAGGATCTCTTGCAGCTTTTAGAAGGCCATCTGGGTAGCCTTTAACCTGCTTCTGTCTTACTTCAATAAACAATTAACATTTGGAAAAAGTCTCTTTGGTCTCATGCAAGCATGGCTATATAACTGGGCCTGTTTCTCTCCATACAAGCTGTCTGGGCCAATGTTTGGGAGAAGAGTTACTTGAATTTGGCTTGGTCACTAAGTATTTTTATGTGACCTGGGTCAAGTTACTCAGTAGCATTTGTCAAATTATAAAGCATTTTGAATGAAAGGACCCATGTAAATACCAAGCATTATTATTAATTCATTGAGGGATTTGAAAGAGCCTTACAAGCATGGATGTATTAAATCTGAATGCACCCCAGTGAGACAGCTGACACCGGGGATGGGTGAAGTAATCATTTTGTGTACATGAGAAACACAGCAGTTATTTAATAGTTCATAGTAGGACAACCCGACAATGTAGTACAGGAAGTTAAAAAAAGTACAAGTTCATTTAAGGCTACGGAGGGAATTAGGGTGACAAAAGTAATTGATTTGACTGGAACTTAGCCAGGTCACCCGGCTTGCACAAGAAGTTTCATAACACTTTAGTGATCAGGAACAGTTCCAACATATATTCTCTGTCCTGATCAGGAACCAGGACTGCTAGCAATGCAAAGCAAACTGTCATGAGGCTGGGACAACAAGGAGTTTGTTCAGTCAGAACAGTGCTGTCTTAAAATAACCTGAGTCTTTCATGGAGATCACTCATCTTGTGGAGGATTGAATTATTATTCTAAGAGCATAGCCTTTGGGAAAAGGCCCAGAGAGTTGTCTAAAGTCTGTGCTGTGAATATAGACCCTTGTCAATTCATCAGAAAGATGGCAGAGGCCATTGACTCTGAAGATACAAACAGTCTTTGTTTCACAAGGTGTATTATGTCTTCAGTTAGCATCTGTCTTTCACCAATATATTTTGCTGTTACCTGTCTGTGGTGATGACTATCCAGAGACTAATAGATAAATGCATGGGTAGATCACTGTTTCTAATGGACACAGACTCATATCATAACCCAGACCACTGCTGTCAGTGTTAGATTGCCTTGAGCTCAGTCTCTACCAAGACTCTCAGAGGCTGGGTCTTCAGTCAGAGGAGCTTTGGCTGTTTGTGCAATCTTCTGTGGCATCTCTCTGTTCCTCTGCCAAAGAAATGTCCTTGATTTGGATATTAAGCTCCATAGACTGTGATGTCCTTGACTGCTCCACTGAAAAAGCAAACCTGAGAGGTATCATGCTAAATGTGGTATTTTCTGATCTTCATGGTATGAATTTGTTATGGCATGGCTTTTTTAGTTACATGACCATTGAGGTGTCTACCTATATGTACCTTTCTGATATGTTTGTCAATAGGTGTCAGTCTGCTCTTATGATCAATGTGTATGTATGAAAAGGACAGTTGTCCTGTTGCCCTCTGAAGGAAGGGAAATGGAAACACAGGAATGCTGACATCTCCATTCTGGGTCCCATTTTCAGGTTTGGTCCTCGTAGTGACCAACCTGAATACTTTGCTCCAGTGCTTTATCAAGAATGACAACACGCATTGGAGAAAAAAGGAGCTCAGTTCCCTTTATAGTTTGTTTTCTGCTTGCAGCATGATTCTTCTAAACTTCTGAGGCTGCTTCTATGCCATTCCTTCATTAGTAAAACACAAGTAAATGCTGGAAACTCTGTGAAGCATTCCTCAAATTTTGCAGCTTAGTGAATGAAACTTAGTGTCACTGACTTCCTATTACTGCGCTTAAATCTGAGACCCATCGAAGCAGGGCAGGTGGTGGAAGACGACCTTGCAAGCACTGAATGAGGTCCTAGGTTGCTATTAAAAAAAAAAAAATGCTAGGCTCTAGTGGTAAGTTGTTAGAGCAACCCCAGGTACATCTGCATTTCACTGAGAATGAAGTGATTTATATGCATTTAGAATAAAATTCTCTTCAGTGTCCTTTGATTTCAATAGCAGCAATGCTCAGATAAAGAATCACAAATTGTCAGTTTGCAAAGCTCTTTAAAATGAAAAGAAGCATAGGAAAATTAAGATCATTGTTAATCTTGTCAGTTATGAGCCTGTGATGCTTTTGCAGCCAAAGCAAAGTATTCATTGGTTATAATGTGGCATTGTAGAGAACCTGCTGTGAGCTTTCCAAGATGTATTCATTGTTATTTACCATTGTGAATGAATCCTAGATGAAATAAAAACAGGAAAGAATGTCGCACTATAGACAGGCTTCTTGCAGGGACAGCCCATGGTGTGTAAATTGTAGAGACAGGGTCAAGACTTCGGGACTATTCTCTTGACCCGTGTAATGAATGATGAAGCTCACTAATGAGAAAACAGTTCCGGTAAATTCAAAGTAGGGCAGAAGACTGGAAAAGGTCAAAGGCTTTTTTTTTCCTGATCAAAGCTGTCCAGTTAACCCAAAAGATGCCAAAGATCTGTAGACCTGCACAAGAAATGGAAGATTCCTGAGTCAAACAGGTGAATTTCCAGGTGATGTTAATTTCTTTTCTTTCTTTCCCCCTCTTCCCTCCTTCTATTCTGGCTCTGCAGATGCAGGAATTGGAACAGAGAGTGATAGAAGCAGAGCAAAGAGCTGAGGATGCAGAGAAACAGGTAAGAGATTCTCTTGTGGTTGCTTTGGTACAAGCCAGGCAGGAACTTACTCTAAATTCCCTCCAGTCTAGCATACAGACTGCACTCTGTAGTGCTGTGCTCTGCTAGGGAAACATTGATTTACAGTGGCGAATGGATTTTCTGGTCTACTTCCCAGTCTTTGAGCCTGAGCTACAAACAGGCGCCTAAATAGCTTCAACCCTAAATGAAAACCAGCACCTTATATCTGCCCCTCAGCTTCACAGCCTTTACTCCCTCATCCGTGATAGGCATGCTTGGTTATGGAAAAGGAAGGTCATGTTGTACCTCAGGACTGAAGTGCAGAGATAGAGCTGCCCGGCAGGTCCGTGGAAAACAAATACTTAAGAGTACTGGTAAGGACTTGTCAACAAGTAGAGAAGGTTCTGCGAAAGAAGTAAGGTTGTGTCTTCAAAACCTATCAGTTGTTTTGGACTTGCTTTTTAGTTATTACTGCTCTGGCTCAGGAGACCATGGAGAAAAGCAGTAAGAGCTGGATTCATTGCATATTACTGTAACCACCTAAAAATTAGGCATATTGTCTAAGCTAGTCCTTCTGTGCTTCTTGAATAATGGAGAAGGAGAGAGAGACTTCAGCTTGTGAACAGGCTGCGTAGAATAATGGACCTTTGGGAAGCAGACTGTTTTACAATCTGCGCTGTAAGGAGTATTATAAAAACAAAAGAGCCAGGAAGGGCCAGATGGTCTGAGCTCCTGTATCACTGCAGACCACTGCTGAAGGGAAGGTTTGAAGTGAACCAGCTCCCTCCAGCTGGACAAGAGCTGCAGGACTGAGCATTGAGTCAGAGATTAAAGCACAGAACTAAGAGCTGTGCAAGATGGCCAAGAATGGCTGTCAAAGAGGACTTCAGTAGTGAAGGACTGAATAGGCAGTGTTATAAGCACTGGGAAACATATTGCCTAGGAATCAAGAACTTGAAGCACCTGGTAAGGTGTTCTGTCTGCAGAACGTACTTTTCCATGCCAGTTTGATATTGGTGTCAAGATTTTTTTCTGACCAGCTTAAATATAGGAAAGATGCTATGTTTAGTCACTATGCTGTTGGCCTCTATGCTAGATCAGCAATTGCCGACCAAGAACAAGAGTTGTTCTTGAGAGTGGTATCAGTAAGTCCACACCCAACCAAGACAGGCAAAGGTAACATTGTCACTGTGACAGCACCAGCAGGAAATATAGTTATTGCCACAGGCCAGTGAAGGAGGTTTCATACTAGCAGACACCTCAATGACAGGAGTAGAGCACCCATGATATGGTAAGATGCAATGACAGCAAGGGAGCAGATGGAGAGCAAGTCAAATGCAGGTCAGAGACTGGGCAAGAAAGGGAGAACTTGGCTGGGAAGGTGTAGGAGAAATGAGGGTTGCCTTCACTCACCTGCCACCAGCAGAAATGAGGGTTGCCTTCACTCACCTGCCACCAGCAGTTCTGCAGCCATGTGTTGGCAGGTCCTAAAGACTAGCAACCCTCAAAGTTGTAGGGTCTGCCTTTCCAGCAGCCTTATCCGCATCCAGAGATAAGTGTTCCTGGAGAAATACTTCATAGCTGCCTGACAGCCTGAAGAAGTGACAGCATAAGGAGTAGGACCATTCCCTTCCACTAACAAGTATATTCACCATGAATGAGAAGCAGCTGACAAATGAGAGGGCTCCACATCAAGTGTAAAATCCCTTGTTATCTTTCTCTCCAGGAGTCCAGGGGGTTGGATTTGTTAATTCAATGGGCTCCCTGTAGCTGCCAGCCTCAATTAAGGAAATCACATGTTTGCAGTCCCCTCTCTGAGCCTCTATTACAGAGTCAGCATTTGAGCATCAGACAGAAAGGAGGGGCCATTTCTTTTTACTATAATCACCCTAAACTCTAATGAAAACACATCCGACTCAGCAGGCTTAGTTTTCTGGCTCCGATGTTGGGCGCCTACCTTTCTGATTCAGTGTGAGGAAGAGGCAGTTTGCTTCTGTGCCTAATGCAGGCAGACAGGAGGACAAAACACAGCTTCTGCAAGTATGAAGTGTAGGCTGCTCAGCAGAGCATGAGTAACTCTCTTGCACAGGCACTGAAGTGCTCAGATCATTGCCCGCATTCTGCCTTCCTGGCTCCAAACTCATGCTGAATTAATGGTATCTGGAGTTGGTTTCTTTGCAGATTTGTTCTTTCTGGGATGTGTTGGAACCAAGTATTTTCCCATCATCAAATGCTGCAGTTAGCAGATTTGAGTTAAGTTGGTGGAAATCCATTCATCTTTAGAAATGAAGTCTTATAATCTATTGTAATAGGATGAGGTAATGATAAAACAGACTGGCATAGTGAGAGACGTAGGTTTTGAAGAAAGCACAGGTTTTAAAAATTTGTTAAAAACCTGAAAGGCTTCAGCAGCAGCTAGATTTTAGTGCATTGAAACTTTGTAGTAAAGGAGCATTACATTAGTGCTTCTCCTGCTGAGATGAACAAGTGTTGGCACTGGCAGGAGCTCAGAGACAGGCAAAGCTTCTGAAATATCTAACATGGTAACTCTGTAGCAGGTCTGGAGAAAACACTTGTCAGAAAGCCAGAAGTTGCCAAAACGTTGTCTAAGCTGGGGATAGGAGGAGGAAGGAACTCCATAGTACATTTCCCTATAGAAATCTTGATGTGAAGCAAATGGCCAGGGTTTTGTGGTGTATACCTTGGTAGTGAATGGGGTAAAAAGCTGACCACAGTATTGCAAAGGAGGAAAATGTGGTGTACCTTGCCCATATGTCTATGTAGACTATAGTGCCTGTATGGTCTCTTTGACCAATCGTGTGCAAATATTTCACAGTCCACGATGTGCTTATCTGTTCATGGTTCAGTTTGCATCTGTTACTGTTTCAGCATTACAAATGAATGGACAATGTTCTTTTCACATATGTGGATATAAAATAAGTGTGACTTGAAGAGTTTTTTTTTTCCTTCCTTTCCCAACTTCAAAAATATGAAACCCACAAATATTCTCAGTTAGGGTCTTACCACTAAACAAACAGCTCCTTCATTTGCATTGTTTTGTTTGGTTTTTTTTATCTCTCTCTGATTGTCATTACAGGTCAGAGTTATGGAAGAGAAGATAAAACTAGCCAACGTGAAGACCAGTGAATCAGACAACACTCTGCACAGGAAATACCAAGAGCTGATGGGCACAGTGCAAGGAAAGGAAGATCTGATCAACAGATTGGAGACACAGCTAGCAAAACAGGTAAAGATGTTTTCTACAGGGAGATCTGTAGCTTTTATGAGTTGTAATGTACATTTCAAAGGTATGGATTATGTCTTCATTACATATTAGCCTCTCAGTTGCCTTCGGATCAGCTGTAAAATGATGCCCTGCTCGGTGCAAGATCCTCTCCTTCCTTTCTCTTTTCAGACAAAAACATCCATTCAGCCTCAGTAGCCCTTGTCCCTTCATTATAGGAGACTGGTCGATGTCCTTAAAGGACTTCCTTATGTGAGTGTTAAGTCAGTGTTGAGATCCTAAATTGTAACACTTGAGTCTGGTCACATTATTTCTCTGGCTTCCTAGCGTACAGGTTGCTCTGCAAAATCATTATGTAGCCCATCTCTGACTCGGCATATGCTGCTTTTTGGGAAGGGACTTTTCCCAGTCTTCAGCAATCCTTTAGCGTAGTTCATCTCTTGTCAGATGTCCTCATTTTAAAAGAGCAGCTGTTTCCCAGTATGGATAGTTCTTAGTCTCTTCCATTCTCAGTTGGTGGAAGGAAGGAGCTACATCTACAGCAGAGCTTGTATTTCAGCTCTAGTAAAGGCCTTGCCCTGTGGTTTTTATAACATGAGGAATGAGGTGTTCTTATATGTTGCTAAGTAAATTATTTTTAAATGGAAATAGCTCATTAGAATTTTACACAAAAGATACTTTGCCATTTGAGTTACATTTTACATTTAATTAATTGTCACCTGTTTCAAGGGCAAAATAGATTGGTAAGCTGTCTGAACTTACTCAGACCAAGTGTAGTGTGGAGGTCAGGCATCAGGTCCTTGTAATACTCTGGATTTCAGGTCACTTCCCCAGGCCAGCTTGTTCAGGCAGAATGTAGATGAAGTTTCTGCATTTTGGAAGAGAAAGAAGGTGTTCAGAAGGAGCTACAATAGTGATTAAGGTCTGGAAACAGCTCTTGCAATCTGAAGAAATTCTGATTTACCAAAAAATGTGAGGTGTGATTTGATTAAAATCAACAAACACAAGTGGGAAAAATGTTCTGTTAGTAGAAATCTTTTTATTCAAGCAACAAGAGCCAAATGAGATTCTAGAAATGAAAGCAGAAGCTTGACAATTTCAGGCAAGAAACACTCTTATCAGGGTCACCAGTTTAGTTTCAGAATGGGATGGGACGGCGGCAGTGCTGGAAGGTCACTAAGGGTCCCTGTAAGGCATCCTATTTGTTTTCACTGGGGTGGGGAGAGCTGTGGAGTTCAGAGTGTTAGTAAGAGAACACTGAGGTCATGTCTGGACCACACAATAGCATGGGACACAAAGAATCCCTAACTGCTTCTGGATCTTAAAGCACAATAACTGCATCTACGGGTGCTGTGCCTGAGTGAATTGGCTCTGCTTAGAGGCAGGGCTTACTAAGCTCTGTGACAATGCTGTCATCATGTCACTATCCAACTTTAGGACCCTAAATAAAATCTTGGCATTCCACTTTACCATGTAGCATAGCAATATCCTGAATCTTTTACCTCTTGGTCCCTGATCTGAGACAAGTCTGGGTCATTAGGGATTCAAAGGCATTACCCACGAGATGGATATCCAGAGACCTATGGTAGATCCATTATATGTGCCAGATCATTTCAGACCAGTAGACACATCTAATATTCTGACTCCAGCAAAGGCTGGTACCTGATAATTAGGAACACACGTAGCCATATTCAGGGAGAAAAACTAAATAAATCCTCCTCTTGAAGCATCAGATTTGATTACTTCTATTTCATTACACTCAACTACAAATGTTACTGCTACCCATAATGTTGCCAAGGTCTGTTTAAAGTCAGCAAACATATTTGAATAAGATCTTTTAAATGTGCTGTTGTGGTGATGAATAGCATGTGGTGATTAAAAGCAATGTGAAGATGTGGGGGATTTCCTGCAGTCTACTGTGTATTTATATGGTATCCATTAAGTGAACTTACACTCTTCAGTTTGAAAAATTTAAAAAGGGGGGGGGGGAGAAGCACTGACATTTTTATTATCATAATTACTGATACTTGTTCACATCAGAAAAAAAAATCTAGCAGAGAAACCACCAACTACTACCAGAATGTATTACCTCTGTCCATTTAATTATAGAAACTAGGGCTGAATGTGCCATACAGAGTATATTCCCCCTCCCTCCCTCCCTCCTGGAACTGATTTCTCCTTGTAGTTGTTTAAATCATTATGTAAATAGGAGACCTTTCAGTGACATTGCTTCTGATGAAGCCACACAGGAGATGAACAGAAGGCTTCAGGTGATTGTATCAGTCCAGCATCTTTCAAAGGAAATTCCCAGAAAAGGAAAAAAAACATAGCTGAGAAAACACAGCTGCAAACATGGTGTTGTAGCAATATTGCCCAAGCAGATCCTTGGGAAAAATGTTCATTGTGCAGATCAACAGTATTCCCATAACACCTTTGTGTGGACTAGAACCTGTTTTAATGGATATGTAAACATACAACCACTTAAACCATCTCAAAACCTCATAGCAGGTCTTAGTGTTTCAAGGTCAAGTTTTGGAGCTTTTTTTATCCTGACTCTGCTATCTTTCTTTTTTTAATTTACTTCCTCAATGAGAATATTGCGTGTGCATGTTAAATACATTGTTGGTGTTAGTTTCCATCTCATGCACCTTTAAAGTCTATCCTCTACACCTGTGGTTGCAGCAGTTGAATCCCTTTTGCTTGGAAGAATTACGCTATTTTATAAATCACTTACAGGCACTGCTTAACTCTTATTAACTTCGGCAAACGATGCGTGTCTGTGTAGGCTGGGGGAACACTACAGATGCTCAACAGCAAACAGCAACATTGCAGAACCATCTAAAACAGGAAAAGTTGCAGACTGTACTCAAAACAAACTGTGGTAGGTTAGCAATCATTACCTGAATTGGATTTTGCTATTCCACAAGAAATTTTTGAAACAACCCTCTGAATTTGACTCCATTTGTAAGACAACTTAGAGCTTGATTTTTCAGAGGCCGGCTAAATGATAATATCCAAATAGCAGACTTAAATCTTATATCTGGAACGGAACCTTCAGTGTTTAAGTCACTCCTGATGCAGTAACTTACTGAGAACGGTTAGTTGTACTCTCTTAACGCATCTAATCTTTTTTTGGCACAGAAACAGTTGAGGACTGAGGAAGCCAAAATTGTTCAAGAGAAAGCTGCCAAGATCAAAGAGTGGGTTACATTTAAGCTGAGAGAGGTGAGTCTTTAGCTTGCTGCCAGGTTTCAGGGCCTACGACTAGGTACACTGAATGCACTGCCAGTGGGCTCCGATGTAGGACAATAGTCTGAGGGCAGTCAGGCTGCCACAGAGGCTTTCTGCTTTCTTTGGCCCTACACGCACTCAGTTGCAGAGCTAGGGTTGTCCCTCTTACTGAGGGCTATTTACCGCTTTGGGCAAACTATACATGACTGTGAAGTCACTAATGCCTGAAAGCAGTCTCTAAAGAAGATTTACTAGTCACAAGTGGCTTTCACCAAGCTTTCCTCTGCCTGTCCCTTTCCTCTCTGGGTGCAGTTTCTGTCTCTTTTTCTGACAAAGCAGCTGTTAAACAAACACAGGTCCTTTGCTCTTCCTTAATTTGCCATCTCTGACTAATGCTGTTTTTCTACTGCCCAGCATTTTCTTACGTCTAACCTCTCCCTCCTATCCATCCTGTGGACTTATGCCTCTATCTGACCTAATTCGCTCTAGAAAAACTGAGAGATAGCAATGGGTCAGCACGCAGTTTTAAAGGTGCAGTAATAGCTTACAACTGGGAGTGGGGCTATCTGGTCTTTCCCTTTTATTCCAAGCTAAAGCCATAGATTTCCCAGTTTATGCCAGAAAGGGAATTTGTTTGAGTTGGAAGAAAGCAGTCTTTGTGGGCACTAATTGTGTTATGATGTGACTTTGTAATCTCATTAGATTGCCTAGATAACTCCCCGAGCTGCTGTGCTTCCTTTTTTCATTCTCCTATATGAGGTAACTTAATGTGCCTCTACATTACTGACTGGTGCAGCACAAAGGAGGAAGCGCAGGGGTTGACTTGGTGTGACCTGCTGCGAATCCAGGACTCACATTGTGTTTTTACTGGCGATGAAGTTCGTGCCAGAGGGTAATTCTAGGTGCATACCATGTACAAGTGGACCACTGCCAACTGAAGGATTTTGCATCTGTGTTGCAAATGGGTTGCTCTAGACAGCACCATGGGTGCAATTTCAACTTTGATTCCATCAAGAGGGAAGCCCTTTTGGGTGCACCACTGCTGCATTTAAGAATGTATGCTGAGGCACTTCAAACAAAGTCATAAGGCGAATTTGCAAATGATCACTCATGCACTAATTGCAAATGTAAATGCACCCTTAATGTTGGTTGTTTTTGTTTTTTTTTTTTCCCTTTGGTCCCCTGGATCCAGGGGATGTCCTTTTACCACATACAGGGTGAGAGGGAAAAACGCATTTCCTGGTTAATAGTTTTTTGATTATCTCTTTCATGACAGTTATTTCTGGAACAGGAGTAAATGATAAACAATAGCAGGAAAGCAAATTAAAAGATCTGTTTGAGAAGTGTGAATAGTATATACAGAGGCTATTTGAGAAAGCACAGAGAAGTGTTTAAGTGGGTTGTCCAGTGGACCTGCTGAGGAGAAGGATTTCAAGGTGACTGGTAGACTCACCCATCTTTTTTTCCTTTTCCTGTTCAGACACTTGAATGTAATAAAGATGAAGACATGTTCTGTATAGTGGAACACATGCACACACAGTTTTGCATTATTTTTCAGTTTTTATTATTGTTGTTTCATAGCTTGAGCTAGAAAATTACCACCTGAAAAACTGTAATCAGAGGCTGACGGAGCAAATTGAAGCCCTTCAGGATACATTGCAAGGTAAATGTGTTCACCTGGCATTGTAGCCTAGTAACCACCACAAGAGTGGAAGTCAGCATTCCTGGGTTGTATTCTTAACTATGTCAGCAATTAGCACTTGTGACAGTAAGCAAGCAGTAGAATTTCTCTGTTCTTCAGTGGGTCCATTTTTGAGATGGGAATAACATTGGTTACCTGCATTAAAAACTCTTAATTGGTCTCCCACCAGTGACTGAATACAGACCCCTTTTTTTCAGAGTCTGCTGTTGCCATTAAAATAAGCCACTGAGGTCCTGAATTTGAAGCACTCATTGAAATACATAGCAAAACTCTCCATTCACTTCAGTGGTGCAGGGTAGAAGTCCCTGAGGTATTTCACTTCACATCCACATGTGAATTACCCTCATCCCCACAGAACCTCTGCTGGCATGTGAGCTGAGTAACCAAGGACTGAATGGGCCAAGGCAGCAGCCATCTGGTCTGCCTTTAGAAGCTGGGTTCCACTGTGCTATCAGGTTGCGTTGGAGAAAGCTGCTTACGGTGCTTGTGCTTTTGCAGTTCTTGTTTGGTGGATAGATGGAGAACTTTGGTCTCCAGGGCTCGAAATCAGCACCTTTCATTGCAACACATTTTGAAGAGGAAATTCTCTCTTAACCATTTTCTTCTTGGTTTTTTGTTTTGTTTTGTTTTTTAAATGAGCTTGGTTTGGTCACAGTAGGATGAGCTAGTTTCCAGAACTTCACTGGGCATGCAGGCAGGGGGCATTTCTTTCCTGCAGATGTCTTTCTGGCATTCCTGTCACTCCATAGCAAGGGAATGGGGCAAAATTCCTTTTAAATCCCACCATATTTCTAGCTAAATGCTTTATGATTGGGTTTTTCTCATCCCCTCTGGCTCTGGCTGTTTACAAAAAGAGAATGGCTGGTAAGCCGCGTTAATAATCCGGTATTAAGTGTTCCCTGGATCCCAACTCTCTGGGCAGTAAACAGCTCTATCCTCTCCTCTTATCCCCCACTAGTCTCGCTGTGCCAGGCTAAATTCAGAGGCCTCTGCAGAGAGACAAATCTCTTCTTGCTTGCCATGCTAATAGTAGCAGCTTCCTCTGCTTCATCTCCTGTCACATCTAGGAAGCTGCAAAAATACCAATAATACTTAAAATGAATGGCCTCTTTTCAGTCTACACTAATGATTTACCTCAGGGACAGGGGAAAATGTGTGCCAGGATTTGTCTGTGCCAGTGTTATGTGTTAGGAATAGCTTTGTTAGCATTCAGTTCCTTGTAACTCCAGTGCCAAAGTCAGGCTCTCATGGTTGTCTTTTTCTCAGCTGTGTTTCCAAGAGCGGGTTTCATCTTCTCCGCAATCAACAGCGGTTTATTCTGCTGTTTGCCTTTCCCTCTGTTACTTTGTGTCTTCGGTTTGTTTCCACTTCCTTGTAAATCCCATTAGTGGTTAAGCAATGCCTGTAGAGTTTGGTGTTCTGGCAGCATTTTCAGCGATAGCTGTGTGGAGTCACGCTCACCCATATTTATACAATTTCCAAAGCATCTTATGACTTGGTTCTTTTCAGTCAGGCAATATATAAATGCCAAAGTCAATCAAAATCGTAAAGTGAAGTAACATCCTCTGACACTCCAAGTTTTATCCACACTTTCTCATACACTAAAGCTGCTATTCAGCAGAACCTGTAGAATTGAGATAGTCTTTAAACCTAGTAATTATGGAAAGGAAGAAAGAAGAATTATAAAGTATAGGCACTAAATAGACAAAGAACAATGGAGGCAATCTAGGATCTATGTTTCATGTCATCTTCTAATATAGCAACTGAAGGGGCAGAGATAAAATAAACAAAGAAAAGGAAGTTTTTACAGCAAAAACATATAAGCAGCTGTTACAAAACTTGTTGACAAAAAGCACTGCTTGGGTCATATAGCACAAAAGGATAGCAAAAAGCTCTAGGGAAAGTCTTGAAAAGAGAGTAACCTCACTGATTGGTGTGATGGTTAAGAAGGTCTCCATACACATGCTGGAAGCCTCATCTAGCCCCTAGGAATGGGAGGAACCATACCAGCTTATTTGATGGCTTAAATCACTGTAGGCCCATTGAAGTCAAGAGCCACGCTAGGCAGTGTTCTGGCCACTTAGGTGGTTTTTGACAAAGTATTGTGTGGATAGGTGCACTTCCTTCTCATGGCTGTTTTAAGAGAAGAGGAGAGACATAATCATGGATAGGTAAGAGTAAAAACTGCTATGTTGAGTTAGACTGAAAGCTTCTGCTGTTAGTGTTTTAGGAAGTTCCCACACCAGAACTTCTATCTAAACTGTTATTTGTACCCCTGATAAATTACTTTTTCTGGCCTGTCTTTTGGACACCGCAGCATTCTGTTTCCTTTTTTGTTTGGGAAAAAAACCTTCCTTTTGTAAATTTCAAACGCATTGCCTGATAATTTCATTAGGCACCCCTTAATTCCACTTTTGTAAGAAACGGCAATTAGTCATTTCCTCTTCATCTTTTCTGTACTATTCCCAATTATAAATACATAGCACTTCTGTTATAGCTGTGCCCAGCCAGCTCCTTTCCATTCTGTATAGTCCTGACCAGGCCAGGGTGCTATTGAAATACAAGTGACATGAACAACTGACACTAGCAAGTAACATTTTAGACAGTGAAGCACTTGAATGCCCTAACCATATGTTCTCCTCCATTGTAGATATGACCAACATTCCTCCCTTTGAACCTCTTTGGAGCTGTAATTCTCTGAAGCCCAGAGCATCACAGGCCTCTTTTGCGGAGAAGATAGACCAGAAATCTGTGCTCCTTGCACCTCATTTCAGACAGGTGTGTCAGACAGGACCTACCAAACGTGTCCTCTCTACAGCAAACATAGTCCTTGCCAATGACACCTTTACTGAGGATGGAGAGGATAAATCTCTGCTTTCCCAGAGCACTCTGAAGCTCATGTCTGACCCATCAAGCTGGAATCTCTCTACAGAGAAAGACATATTCCCAGCTCTAAGTTCTGAACACAGGTTAGAGTGCTCTGATCCCGCATCACTGGACCCTCCAGCTGAGGCCACAAGAATCCTTGAGGCTTTGACTTTCCGGTCGTCTTTGGAAGGAAATCGTAGTGCTGTCAGCACCTTGCAACAAGTGGCTTTGGACGGCACCTGCTTCTCTGATGATCAGAGTGCTGGGTTCCGCTCTCACCAGCTGGACTCCTCTTCCTCAGGAGAAATAATGAACATGCTTGACGGCCATCTCCAAACTGCTGAGCCACCTCTGGTTGTGTCAACATCAGCTGTTACAGCACATTCCTTCTGTCCAGGGAGGGAATGTGGCCTTGGCAGTAGTATGACCTTTCCAAAAATACGAACTCCCAATACACCAAGAGACAGTATCCAACTAGCCAAGAGACATTACAGCCAACCACAGCCAGGCACTAATTCTTTCCATCGTGTAATGAGCTTAGAGGCTAGCATCTTCCAGCCCATAACAGTCTCTCCAGTCTGCCATGGGCAAGTGAAGGAGACAGACATTGATGATGATGGGGTACTGGAGAAGATGGAGACAGAGCGTGGCCTGGTGAGGGAAGAAGCTGGAGTGTGTGAGGAAATCAACCACTTATCTGCAGGGCAAAGAGAAGCTGTGAGTTCTGAGGCTGGCGTACTTGACCCAGGAGGTAAACCTCCCACACCACCGCTGCACAGATTCCCATCGTGGGTAAGAAATGCAAGGACAACAGTCTGAGAAGTGCTGCTTAGCTTTGAGTAGTGCCCAGTAGTTAGGCTACAAGAGCTCTTGGTCTCAAGCAATTGTTTCCTGTGGACATCAGTCACTTTTCTGAACCACCTAGCCTGACAGTTCCAGATCAAGGGGCATGCTGGTTCCACTGACATTTTTTTTGTTCTTTTCTATTTATAAGGAAAAAAAAATCCATGGAAGAAAATAGTACTCAAGAAACATAGGAATAAAAATGAAAGTCAAGAGGTGCTGCATTGTGGTTTATCCTTATTGGTCATCAAAAGTTAATCCTTAGTTCTGTTGTTATGTGTTTAAGATAGAAAAATAAGTCATAAATGCAAGTGAGTGGACCAGACCAGATAGTTTCAGGGTCAGAAAAAGCTGTGAATACTAGAATACGTACATGGATTAGATCTCGGCATTCCTATCTCATGGTATACTTCTGCTATCAGGAAAATTATGTGAAAACCATTGGTAAAGTGAATATACATGTCCTGTTGCTTGCTTCATGTGAGAGAGAAGTCTGTTATTGTCACTTTCAGTGACTTGTTAGTTTGGATGGTTGGATTGTTTGCTAATGTGTCAATCTAACTGATAAACTTGGTGGAAATCAGTGTAGTATCAAAAGAGAGAATTCCGTTATTTTTGATTTGCTTTTTTAAAGGCATAGGCAAACAAGTGGTTTATTGCAGGTGCAAAATCAAGCACTCATTGTTAATCCTCATGGTTTATAATTTTTTTTTTCTATGAAAACTTAACATTATTTGTGATCTTTGGCTGTGTCCTTTATGATACCAGTTTAAACCCCAGTATGATCACAGCAATTTTTCCAAAGGAATCTCTTTTCATTCAGTCCATAATATGGAACTGTGCTGGGGATGAAGCTGGATAGTGTAGTAAAAGAAACTGCAGTTTCCAAGATGTCGGTTTTATTTGCCGCAGAAGTCAGAAAATTGTCATGAACAGCGTGCTCACTTGGAAGAAGGGAAATATGTCTCAGAGGTTGGCTACTACTCCTTTCTCTGATCTAGAGTTCCCATGTAAGGTTCTTCTAGTCGCTTAAGCTAAATTTTTCACAGGTGATCATCAGCTCCACACACACCTTCTGAATGTCTTAACTTGAGTTTGGCAAGTAAATTTGATTAGAGAAGTGCTGAGCACTTCTCTGCGGCAACTGTATTCAGTTGTTTTCATTGCAAACAATGTTATGTGATGCTAAATTCTCATAAAGTCATGTCTTGCACATCTTGAAATGTGTACTCCAAAGATATTGGATATTTCAAAGAACGTATGTCCGAGTTCCTCTTCTGGAAAATAGTGATAGCACCCATCGTGTCCCTCCCAGGGTTTTTGTAAATTTTTTTATTAAAGTTTATGAAGCATTGTAGTATTATAGTCAAGAACACCACAGGAAAAAATCCATTATTTTGTCTTCAGACCAGAGTCAAGTAAGTGTATCCAAGTAGGGCAAATTTAAGTATATCAAACACTAAAGCATGAATAGAATATTAAACAGCAGCTTAATCGGTAAGAAATATCCATTATGTGCCTTGAACAGGAAGTGTCTGGGGAAAAAAATGCACAGACTATTTCATTAGAGACTAAATCACAATGCATATATGTACAGAAAATACTAATTCTGTAATTTCTTCTTTTGGTGTACTTGACTTCGCAGTCTTAGGAACTTTCATGTGTATGTATTATGTGTGTTATCTGATGGTGATTGGTTGTATGCTTTAAGGAGCAGCAAGAGCATTCCTAGCTTTGATTTTTATCCATTTTAGACTGGTTGATGTCAGTCATAACATTGCATTTAGTTACAGGTTTGGGTTCCCCCCTTGGAATTTTTATCAATTGTGGAGCACTTGGAGATCCTTTGAACTGAAAGCTCCGTATGTTGTTATAACTGAGACACAGGCTTATCAAGATCATTCCAGGCATTTCTTTCATTCCCTTAGCAGAGAATGGGAATCCTTTGCAGGTGGTGACTCAATAAATTGTCCTGGTTTAGGGCTGTTCTTGATTCATTTTAATGCATAGTTCATAAAGTGGAGAAAACAGCTTTTTCCAAGCTGTGATATATTAATTTATTGATAATTGCATTTACGTGTTCCAGTCTGTGGGTATCATCTCTGTAGCACTTACAAGCCAGGTCTGTTGTGATTCAGGGAATCGCACACAGAGGCACATTTCCACTAATGGTCATTCACCCAACATCTAGTGGAACAGAGCAATCTTTCTTAGAGGGCCCCTCCTTCCTGCCCAAAGGTGTGATTGTGATGTGATTCTGTGGCACAAGCATTTCTTTTTGCAGGAATCGTGGTTTTGTCTGACTATTGCTGTTCATGGTATTATTGTTCCAGGAGAGTCGAATCTATGCTGTGGCCAAGTCTGGCCTGAGGTTGTCTGAAGTGGCCACGGTGAATGATACTTCCAGCTGCTGTAAGTTCTAGACAAGAACCATCTTTAGAGGGAGTTTAAAGTGACAGAGTGGGACCTGAGCTTCTGGCTGTTCACATTTCTTCATTTCCCTGCCTGTTTTCAAAGTAAATTTGATTTTGCAGATAGCCATGATAAAGAAAGGAAGGGAGGAGGATACATCTGATCTCAGGAATGGTTAATGCTGGGCTGTTTGAGCCCCTACATTGAGTGACATCTTCAGGGACTCCGTTATTTCTTTCATCACTTTCACTGACGCTGTTCTGCCTCTGCGTGTCTGACCTGCTTTTAGTCTTGTGATTCACCACCACCTTCCCCTGTTATGGCTTTTACCTGTTTGGACATGGTGCCCTGGATTGCCATTGTACCATGGGGAGCACAGGGTGGGTAAGATGTCTTACAGGCTATGTGGAGGGAGCATTGCAGCTGTCTCTGGGAGTTGTGTGTAATTAATAACACATCTCCTGGCCTTTCTCAGGCCAAATGGTCCAGGATGGCAGTCCTCCATTATTTGATGTCCCAAGAGGCTACATAGGTTCTTACACGCATACATGTACCTCTCCATTAAAACCTTCTCCTTTTCACCAGTTTGTATTATTCGCTCTCTTGCTCTCTCTCTGAATTTTCCCAGTTTCCAGTTTCTCGCGTTCAACTTCTGGGCCATTTACCTGTCTCATCTACAGAAATGTCACAGTGCCAGTCTACACTACACTGAAGGGGGTAAGGAGTTACCTCACTTTTCCTCTTACAAAAAGCATGGGCCAGGGCTGCCAGTAATTTGAGAGAGAATGGGCTGAAGCTGTGCAGCGAAGGAAAGAAAATTAGAGAATGCCAGGAAGTACTGGACACCAAAAGAATGCAGGAGTAGCAGGTGATAAATGTATTTAGGAATACAGGACATTGCAGCAAGTTTTGGTCCAGGAAGCTGCAATGTGCACTATGAGGTTGCAGAAACCTAGGGGGTGATAGGGGGTGTAGCCTAGAGAATGAAATGGAAGAAGGTTCTTGAGAGCTTACGGGGAAACACGGGGCTTGTGGAACAATAGGAGGGTGTAACCAGAGGAGACCCAAACAGATCAGACTAGAGAGTCCAGTTTGGAAGTTCTCAGACTAGAAAGGAAGGAAATGAGGAGCCCTGGGACAGTAGTGGGCAAGGCAGTGTGAAAATGAAGGGCCTGCATTGATTGCTCTGTCTTCTTATTGAGCAGGGATCGTCCTCTTCCCTCACACACTGACCATACAGGTCTGTTTTCCAGAAAGCCACACAGATCAGCAACGTGCCTTTCTTAGATGAGTCTTCAGGCTCTGATGATGACTGTGGCTCCCATGCCAGCCTCAGGACTTCTACTGCTGGATCCGAGAACAGGAAAGCTAGCGTGCCAGGCAGCCCTCGTGCAGTGAAGAGAGGTAAAGTGGGAGTATTGCTACTGAGCAACATGAACTCTGTCATCATGGGTGAGGCAAGATGTTCTGAACAGCATCATCAGTGACAGGCAAATGCTCAGCCTTCGTGATGCTAATAAGGAGTTCTCGCAGAATGTGTGCAGACATCAACAGCTACTCAATAGAAACCTGTCCTCTTAGATGGGTTTTTACCGCTGGTAGATTTTCATCCAGGTAATTGCTAAGCTAAGACTGTGGGAAGGATTGATCTCCCAAATTCATCACATATCCAGTGCAGCCACCCACATACCTTTTCTGTGACTTCTCTTTGTAAGCAAGCTAGTACTGACACATTAACGAAAATGTCTTTTTATCTCTGTCACTGGCTGATAATTTCTTGACCAGTAAGCAAATGTTTCCTATCTTTGAGAGGTATCAGGTAATTTGGGTCCTGGCTAGGACAATTTTTCTTGACTGCTGGGAAGATTAAACTGGATCCTTGAGTGGAATTTTCATTACAATTGGTAGTCGATAAAATAGAATCCCATTTCATGTAGTCTTAACTTCTGTTGTGATGCATTGGCTGATGTGTCCATGCATTGCCATGGACCAGTGGTGGAAGATTCACAGAAAGCAAAGCCCCGTTGCTGGTGAGGGAGCCTTTTCTTTAGTTTGAATGAGAGAGGCTTGAGGCCTTGTAACGGATGTTTCCAAGCTGAATACTTTAGATAACAAGTCTGTTGATTTTTTTTTTTTTTTTTTTTTTTAGTATTTTTTTACTCTCTGTTTATTCAGCAACAAATTTATGTCACTGTCAGTATCCAAAACTCACTCTCACTACTTGTCTTCCTAGGAAAAAAAAAAGTCTCAGAAGTTTAGTTAGTGGGGTTTGAGTTTCCAAAGTCTGATCTGATTTGTTCTTCTTGAACAAAAAAGCCTTAATGATGAACTCAAAAACTTTTTCAGTGTGCAGCATTCAGCGCATGCTTCTGTCTACCCATGATTCTCATTCTTTCCTTTATTTTGAACAGGTGTATCTATGTCCTCACTGAGCTCCGAGAGTGACTATGCCATCCCTCCTGATGCCTACTCCTTGGATGGTGACTATTCAGAGCCAGAACATAAGCTACAGCGAACATCTTCCTATTCCACTGATGGTGGAATCTGCACTGTAAGTCCTGCTACCTCACAGTTGTGAAGAGATGCAAACAGATACTTGGCCTTGAAAGAGAAAAAGCATAACTACAACATACTGAGTTATCCCCTGCAAAGTGATGCTCTAACAGACTGGGCTGTTGGTCCAGCTAGTTTGTATCAAAAGACACTATCTGATGCTTCAGAAGAAGGTGCAATTTCTGTTACGTGATTAGATAAACGTACAAGCATCAAGGGCTCTGTTCTTTCCTGATGACCTGTACTGGTTTCCTGTAGTTGTATTCTACTTTAATGATGGCCTTACACTTTTGTGACAAAACAAATTTGGAAAATCAGGGAAAGGAAGGAGAAAGGATAGAATATTTTGGCCTACAAAAAGAACTCAAACACAGGCACCATTAAATTCTGTACTCTGGAATGTAAGAGATCAAGCAGACAAGGAACAGGAGTCTAATCATGGCTTAGAGCCAGCCTTCACTTTTATTTGGAAAATTATTGCTATGGTAGGAAGACAAATAAGTTTTCAGTGCATCAGTCAATCAGTGACATGATCTTCAGATGCCTCCTTTACTAAAGCAACACAATGTGGTATTTGCAACTACACAGATAGTCTAGGACTCTCTCCAAGTTGAGCAGAGAGCACTGACCTTGGATGGCTGCTGCTCCCATCTGGCAGAGTAAAGTGGAAAATGGTGGAGATGCAGCAAGTGTCTGAGCTTGACTTCAGCACTCGTTCATTTGTGTGTTGAGAGGTGCAAGATAACCTTCTCTCCCTCTTGCTCTTTGCCCTCCAGGAACCCATGGAGAAATCGGGTTACTTGCTGAAAATGGGCAGCCAGGTGAAGATGTGGAAGAGACGATGGTTTGTTCTAAGAAACAGACAAATCATGTACTACAAGTCTCCAGTGAGTCACTGGGATACATTTACTCCTGTGTGGAGGCATAGTTCTGGAGGCTGTCTGCAGAACTGGTTCCAGGCTGATACCACTGGCAGAGTGGGCAGCCATGGGCAAGCTTCCCCCAAAATGTCCTGCCAAAGAGATTTATGTCTGACCCACAGGTTCAACCGTGGGTCTCTGCATAGGCAGGGAAGCTCCTTCTGGTGGCAGTTCCCAGGAGATTAAAGGTTGTTCACAAGGACAGAAGCTTGACATCTAGTGGTTAACTTCGTACAGATGGTGAAAAGGAGAAGGCATACCATGGCCCAGCTTTGGTCATGTTTAAGATGAAAATAAAGGAAAAATAAATTACAGTACCAGGAGGGCACAGATACATACTCATCAGTCAGTATACAGGGCTCTGAGGAAAACTACAACTTTCAAGGGGAAGAAAGCTTGATTCTTTAATTTTTCATGCTCCCACATGGACATGGAAGTATTAGAAAACTAGGGTAAAATTGAAAATAAGCTTTCATGCAAAATGCTGTCTTAGAATGGTCAATGAAACAATATTGAGAGAGCATGTTTGTACCTTCAAACCTTTCCAAATACTTTTTATAACTCACAACTGTTTCAAATGAAGTTATGTTATTTTAAAAATTCTAGCAGTATGCACTCAAAATTTGTATATATGATAAAATATATTTATTTTAGCCTTCATTATTCCGCTGCACTTAGCTACCTTATGGAGAATTATATTTAGGGATATTTGCCTCCCATACTTTTTTTTTCTGAACACAGCAATTTCCTCCATACCTGCATAATTACACAGTATTTCTGTGTTTATACACATCTTTGCTTACAAGTCAGGAATATTGAGAATATTTATTTTCAACTTTTTTATTTCTTCAGTTGTTTGACAAGACAAAAATGTACTTTAGGGCACAATGCATCTTTATTTCTGATACTAGGTTTATCCATCAGAATTCACAAGCAAATTATACATATATATTATATACATACATATATATATATAAATAGTTTCATAAATATGCAGAATTTAGACTGTTGGTTGAAAGGGACTTCTGAAAGACCCAAGTCCAACGGGCACATTGAAGAGGGACTGTCACCAGCTGTAGATCAAACCACCCATGGCTTTGTCTGGCTGAATCTTGAAAACTTCCCAAGGTGGAAATCCAGCCACTGTCTGGGTACCTGTTTGGTGTTGTATTGCCTTCCCAGTGAGAAAGGGTTTGTGGTGTTTGTTTTGGTTTTTTTTTTTTTTTTTTCCCTAATGTCCAATCTGAACTTTGTAAGACAGTATTTGTCGCCGTTACCCTTGTTATATTGTCTGCCGCTACTGAGGAGACTTTTGTTTCATCATTGCAATGGGATCACACTGTCTCATATTCAACCTGGCAACCTTCAGCTGTCCTTTCCAGCTCATGAATGCAGACTCCAACCTGCACATGCATATTGTCCTGTATTTAAGTACTCTAAGACCCATCTGAGTTTTTTTTCCAAAAGATGTTTGCTTTTCTTTCCTCAGAGTGATGTTATCCGCAGACCACAAGGGCAGATGGAGCTGAATTCCTCATGCCAAATTGTCAGAGGTGAAGGGTCCCAAACATTCCAGGTAATTCTTTTTGGTCCTGCAGATAACCACACACTCGGTGGCTGGGTGAGAGAGCACTTATCTCAGGCTGAATGGTACTGTACGTCTCAATTGATATGAGCTAACTTTATCTGGCCCCTGTGTTTCTTGGCACAAGCCAGGCAGTTAGTTTAATAAATGGGGAAAGAGCTAAATTGTAACCCAAATACAGCTTTTTGAAATGGAAAGAAATTCTCCTTTAGTTTAGTTTAGTTTTGTTTTACACCATAGCACTTCCCTTTTTTGCAGTTAGGACTGAGAGCTTGAAATCTGTGGGGAAAAGTGATTCTTAGAACAATTAAAACCAGGTAGTACCTAGGATATCCTCTTTCTGAAAGACTCCTCTCACAAGATCTCCAGCCTGACTTTACATGTCTGGAGGTTCTGAGGAAACATCTGAAGTGTTGGATTCCTATTAGAATTCGACTTCCGAAGTATTGGAAGTTAGCCCATCACTGGGTTCAGTTTTAAGTCATTACTGTTAAAAGACTTCGTTATAAAGGCAGCATTAAAGTTTCTCTCATACTCTGACTGAAAGGCACATGGCCTGACCTGTGAGCTACCTTCTGCTCTTATGAAGTTGCTAAGGCTTAATACTATTAAAAGCATAGCATCTTTCCTCTCAAAGAGTCATGAGCTATTGAAGGCAGAATGCAATACAAAGTGAAAGCAGCAAAAAACCCCATTTATGTAGCCACCTTTAAAATGAAAAATTACCAGCAGCACTGAGGAACAAGAAAGGATGAGAGAGGAGACAAAGCCACAATATCCAACAGAAACAGCAAGAGAGCTCATGAGACTTTGATTGATCTGAGTTTCAGTTCTTTCACTTGGGCTTTGCGGGTTAGCACCTTTTTTCTTACCCCCCAAAAAAATCCCTCCTGAACCACCAAAAAAAAGTCTGTATGGGATAATGAAACTCAGCAGCTGAAGAAAAGATTTGTAGGTGTGCAGATTTTATACTTACTCACTGCTTTTCCTTCCAGCTCGTGACAGAAAAGAGAACCTACTTCCTGACAGCAGACTCTCCCAACATCCTGGAGGAATGGATTCATGTCCTACAGAGTATCCTGAGAGTGCAAGTGACTAGTCCTGTTGGTGTTCCTCATGGTGATGCTAAACCTACTGTGAAAGGTTGGCTCACCAAGGTAAAATACTATTTCTTACTTTATTCAGTTTAGCTCAGTATTGACAGTGTACCAGCTTCTTGGTTTGCATGGTAAATGTCAGCAAGAAATTAGTATTTTAATACTCCCTAGAAGAGTGGGGAAAGAAAGAAAAGTGGCAGTAGATTTCTGTATTTCAGAGAGAGGAACATTTGTGTAAATGATAACGAATGGGACAAACAAGGCTACTGAGAGATTCTGACTTTGTCAAATAGTAAGTAATAACAAATATCTAGCTTATGTATGCTTTTCTTCAACAGAATTCACAGCATGTCATAGTAAAAAAAACAAAACACAAACAGGAAACGCTGTTAAATGTCACATTTAATTGATCTTAACTTGGTGATATAGGTGAGTTTCGAAGAAATGTCTTGTATGGTTCTAGGTTAGCATTTATTTCTGTCATAACAGACTGTGTGCGCATTAGTACAAAGTATAATGGCTAAAAATTCTTATGCTTTATGCCATTTCCATAGATTAGTTTTGCATACCAAGTTACTATGAATTTTTTAATATAATTCTGGTCAGCATCTAAAGATGGCTAAAGACAACCTGCATCTGAAGCTTGTTCATCTGCAGTAGGAAGCAGCTCCCTAAACTATGTGTTGACAGGTCTTTTCCTGCTGAGATGAAATGATTTGTTTTTTTACTATCTTAAGGTTATTCTTAATATTGTATTTCAGGATACAGAAATGATGGGTTGTTATGAATGAGTAAAATATTTCACAAAATCTTAGAGCCATTTCCATAAGCACCTACGTCCCACCTACTTAGGTGGGATGTACTTATCTACTTTTGGAAGTGGTGCCCTGTATATTTTGAGAGAGCTCATATTAGCATAGACCAAATAATATATGCAAGGTTTTAAGGGAGAGTTGAATTGGAAGTTGAAATCCTAGAAAATCATTCCAGCAACACTGCTGATTTTAAAACCATGTATTTCTTTGTCCTCCTTACAGGTCAAGCATGGTCACTCTAAGCTGGTCTGGTGTGCACTGATTGGAAAAACTTTCTACTACTATCGAAATCGTGAAGATAAGGTAATTCCTTTTCCCCTTTTGTTCCTGAACCCTCCTTTCCCGTTTCTCATTTCTCATGATGTTTTCTTTGCTTTTACTGCTTCTGTGTCTCGTGCTTCAAGCTCTTCCTTGGTTGTACTCCTCCCCTTCTAACAGCATCGCCTCCACAAAGAGAATCAATATTGTCTCTGATTTTTTTTTTAAAGCTAAAATGACAAAAGACTTAAAAGGTGAGTGACTGCTCTTTCTCAGATCACTGTATATCTTGTTTCTCGCTTTCTCCATTTGGTCTTGTGAAGCCTTTAGAGCAGACTTTTATACAGCAGCTAATATATTCTTCATATTGTTATGAAAATAAGTAGCAACAACAATATGGGAAGAGGGAGGTCATTTAATCAGTGTAATGTGCTTCTGTTTCTGGAAGCTTGGCCCAATGGTCTCTTACTTTGTCTTGGTGATGTTGAAACCCAAGTTTTAGAATATCAAGGAATACTGTGATTCATACTTGGGATTGACCTCTGGAGTTAGCACAGCAGATATGCTCTGTTTGTCTGAATTTACCTATTTATGTAATTTTAAAAGTACTTATTTTCCAGTAGCAAGCTGAAAGTCTGACCAGGATCAGAAAAGAGTGGCTCAAGATACTGAGCAACTGACCATCAGAAAACACATCTGGCCTTGCAGAACCTGTGATGTAAACGCAACTGACAAGTGTAATGGGAAGAAAACAGTACCTTATGGGAAAGGCCATCTTTTTATTTGCATATTCTCATTCTGACCTGTAGATGCTCTCCTAAGAAAAATAATAAATGTAGTAAGACAGTTTGTAGGTACTTTAGTTGATGAAAGCGAAGAGATTCTATAGAAATGCAAGATTACATGATTATCGTAGTTAAACACTGAATTATAGTTTACTCCTTACATTTTACAGAACTGCTAACATTTTGACCTGGTTTTTCTTTCCCAATGTTCCCCTCCATAGTGGGAGATTAGCTACACATACCTAACTTACTTCCCCTCCTTATAGTGTCCCTTAGGGCATCTGCCTATGCGTGAGTCCAAAGTGGAAGAAGTAGACCGCTCCTGTGACTCTGATGAAGATTATGAAGCCACTGGTGGAGGACTTCTCTCATCCCACTGTACACTGGTGATTCACCCACAGGACCAGAGTCCCACATACTTACTCATTCGCACCAAACAGGAGAAGGTATAAAAGGCAGTCTTTTTAGAGAGCAGGAGTCTTTTTGGTATCAGCGTACAAATGGGGAACACAGGCTGAACCTGTTTGTAGAAAACAAAGTCTGAATTGACCCATACTGTTCTCATCCTTATGCCTAGAATACCTGGCTGTACCATCTGACCGTAGCGGCTGGTAGCAGTAATGCCACAGTGGGCACATCCTATGAACAACTCATTGGAAAACTGTTGGACGCAGAGGGAGACCCTAGTAAGTAGAAACCACAAACTCTTTTCCATGGTAGCAAAGCATAAGGAAGAGTAATTTCAATTCCCAGTTTTAATCCAGCCAAAGGTGAGGGAAGGGGATTCTCAGTAGAACACCATATGATACTGTGTCCTCCCCTAGTTCCACAGTAACGTCTCCAGAGAGGATACAGGCATTGTAATGAAACTAGACAAGCCCATCATATTGTCACATCATTTATCAAAGCATCTGAAACTTCTGTAACATTATTTCAAATTAAAATAAAGAACTGGAGCTTTAATTTTTCATGTTATTGTTGGTCCTGATTTTGCTTTCCTGGGAATCTTGACCATGCAAATGCATGCTCTCTCCTCTAAATACACTCACACACATTTGCCTTCACATCTATTTCTCTGTCTGCATGTATAAACCCTCACACATACATCCATGCTTGTCTGTTTCTCTTCATCTTTGATACTTGCTCATTCATGTATGTTCATGCACCATGTTCTCAAATCTGTATTAACATATGCATTCATACTTAATACTCTTTTCCTGCACGCTCACATATTCCTAGACCTATATGTGAACCTTGCGTATGGTTGAATATTGATTTGCGCTAACAAAGACCCCCATTGCAGGCAGCTGCTCTGGTGGAGTTTGTCTCTTGTTTGAAGGCACAGCTGAGCAGTTTCTCACCAGAATCCAGCTGATGAGAAGCTCTGACATAGCAGGATTGACGATGACAATAATTCTTTCTGCTGATGGCTAATGCTGCTGGTGACTCCTTGTTCATGGCAGGCTTTGTGGAAATCAGTGAAGTGGCACCAAAGATAAATGTGGCCTCGTGCAGTGCTGCTTCCTCGGGTGCTTTGCCTTTTCAGCAAGGCTCCTTTTCAATGTGGACCCTGTTATCTTTCTTCTGTTTCTGACACTGCATGTTTTTGCCCATCTGCTACCTCAGATTCTCCTCTGTGGAAACATCCTATGTTGTGCTACAGTAAAGACGGGTTGCACACATCCCTCACCACTCTGCCATCAGAGGCTCTACAGACTGAAGCTCTGAAACTTTTTAAGGTATTTAAAGGCACATTGCATGGTTTCCAGTTATTTTGCTCTGTTGTTGGGGCAACAACATTGGTCATGTTATTCATCACATTTACTGTCACCATTGGTTGCTTTAGACAGGCCTGCTGGGTCATTTAATTACAATAGGACAGTCAGATATTAGGTGTCATTCATTCTCAGGAAGTTTAACGTTTCCTTGTAGGGGATCTGGGTTTAGGAACAATGTCGCCCACAGGCTTTACGCTTCAAAGTTAGCCTTATCTTCCTCTCCAACAGTTGGATTGAAGGAAACAGAAACCATTTACTGGCAAACTCAGTTGTGTCAGTAAGACCAATGGTGAAGCCACTGGAGATTTGATTCTTGCACTCTACAAGTGTAAGATCCGCAGTAAGACTGAACAGTCGTAGCAAGGTAAAGCACAGGCATGGAAGGCAGGAAGCACATTTTCCCCTCGATTCTCTTGCTGACTTGTGAGGTCCTCAGGCTGGGGGAGGTTGAGTGAATTTTCTAGTTGCCACAACTAAAGAGGGAGGGATAGGAATTAAGTATTTATTCTCCTCCCTCATTTCAGGGTTATTTAGAAGAATTCATTAATTGTCTGTAACACATCTGGCGAACCTGTCCTGATCAGAGAAGAGTCACTGTATTCATGGCATTGACTAACTTCCACCCTTTTACAGTCCTGTCAGCTGTTTATCAATGTCCCTGTGGAGGCACCCTCTATTGATTACCACGTGTCGCTTGCCCAGACAGCACTGCAGGTCTGCTTGACACATACTGAGCTGCAGAATGAAATTTACTGTCAGCTTGTTAAACAGACCAGCTGCCGACAGCCCCAGAACCACTCAGTCATTCAGGTCAGTTCCTCTTTTGTGACTTCCACTCTGCAAATACTTTCTGTTTAATTCCATGTTTTTAATAATTAGCAGTGGGACTCGTTCTCATAAAATTCTGCAAATGCTAAATGTGTGCTGGAGGAAAGAGAATCTTGGCACTGATGCACAGAAAAAAACATTGAGAATGTAACTACTTGCAAAATAAATTTTAGTTTGAATTTAACCATTTACCAGTTGCAAATGGTCTATTCAGACTATATTCAGAATCAAAATCCATAGCTTGTGTTGGCTAGCTATAATTGCCACATGGTATTAATTTTGTCTTCCATTTTAGTTAATCAACAGCATGCAAATCATGAATATTACTATTAAGCATGAAATCTGATTTTTGCACTATAATTATTGGGTAAATCAAATGAATAAGTTACAGCATGAATGTAGATACTTGATTATAATATTCCCAGCTCAAATGAGAAAATAAAATCTGGTTGAAGAATAATGGGTCTGATTTGAAACAAAATTCCCCAGTGTATTCTTTGTTATGATTTGCAGTTGCAAATAGGAAAAAAGTATTAATTTAAGTTTTAATCATTCACTCAGCTCTGGTTACATTAGTCAATATTTTCAAAAGTGGCCAATCATGTAAAACACCTCTTCTTAGAGTCCAGGTTGAGATATTGAAGAGCAGCCTGTCCTCTCACCAGCGCTTTCCTTTGAAGCGTCTTGAACTACATGTCTAAAAATGACCACTCCCAAAAGCACTGGTCACCATCCAACATTTTGGTTGCAGTATTCTATGAAAGACAACAGGCAAGAAGTACAGAACAAGAATGATGTGCAGTTTTATGTTCACAGTGCTGGCAGCTCCTGGCTTTGTGTGCTCCTCTATTCCTGCCTCAACATCACTTCCTCTGGTACATCAAACAGCACTTGCAGCGACATGCAGACCCCAGGTAAAGACTGCAACAGCACTTTCTTCTGCTAAGCTGATTGCCTTTTGCATTCACTACTGATAAAGACGGAAGCAATTTTGTAACTCACAAACTCACAGTAGAGGGAGGGGACAGAAGGTTCCCAATGGTATCAAGCTGCCCCTCTTCAGTCATTCACGTTAATTTGCCACTTATAGTAAGCTAGTTCACAGAACTGAGTGACATATTAGCAAAAGAACTTTTTGCAGATATAACTGGAGCTACATAGGGATGTTTTTTGCTGATGCAGCTACTTTCTTTTATTGACAGAAAAACAGAACAAAGTAATTATTTAGAATGAATTATTAGAATTTTAGGTGATTATATTCTGCTGTCAGGTTGGCAGGCATACTGACAGAACAAAAGTGAGGCAGAGAAAAACGCAGGGAACCGTTAAAAGTTAGGAAAAACTAACAAACCTGAAATATATACTAGTACTGTTTTCTGTTACCTCTTTAGTGTGTAACACTTTGCTCTGTAAGAAAACAGTGCAAGATCTACTGTAACAGCAATAAGTTGTTCTCCAGTGTTCATGCTGTGCTCTTTGTTTCCATGGTGATCTGGTCTTCAGCATATCTCACTGTGTCCTTGGTGGGGAGGTCACAGCTGGAGATGTCTAGTTGTCTGTTGCAAGAATATATTGTTGCTAAGACATAGGTAAAAGAGTGGTTTCATTTCAACCAAATATTCATATTAAAATATTCAGCCTAAGTCTGCCTTGAAGTTCAAGCTACAGGTCTCCTGGTATTGCAAGGGAAATCTGTGTACCCCTTCAATCAAGGGGTTTTTTTTATTTTCTTATATGCTGCCTCACATTTCTATTTCTTCTCAGAAGCAAAAATACAGATATCAGGTGCTCCTCGATGTTCAGGCTCTCTCTCCATTGGCTAAGGCAACATGTTAGGGATCTTCTGGCTAGTACTAGAAACCATCTCTTCAAACTTGTGCATTACCAGCTCCCAAACTGGCCCATTCAACTCAGTAGTGGAGCTGCTCTACTGTTAGGGACTATTGAATTTCATAAGGATGTGCTGGGCTCTGTGAAACTGATTTAGTGCATCAGTTTCAAGCATTACTATGCTGATGGTCTGCCAGGTTCTTATCCCAGAAGTACCTTTATCAACAAATAAACTTTAAGCAGAAGCAAAGAGGAAATGTATTTATACAATCCAGCTATGAAACAATTATGAGGGCTAGAAACAAACATACAGAAATTATAGCAAATTGTGCTTAGATTCATCTGTAGTTTAGATTACATTTAGAGCAGTTGCTAAATGAGACTTAGCTTAGCTCGTTCTGCCTAACCTTAGGAATACTTATGTCTCTTTAGATGGAGCAGGTATGGCTGTTTCTTGACCAGTTAAATAGATATGCTTTCCCTGTTTCACACAGCAAACAAGACACTAGAATGTTTACACTGCATAATGCCTATGGTCTAGATTTACACTAGATCTTCATTCTAGGTATTGCTTTTCATGAAAAGTGACCTTAGAGTATATATCCAATCTCTAAGAGAGGAAGAAAAGTAGGGCACAGTTCTAGGTTAGAAGACACAGGGCTCAGGAGCATTTGGAAGCCAGACATAACAGCTTCTCGTTGAAGCAAGATTCTTCATTTGAAAACTGTTCAAACGCATTACTGGGGAGGTGAGCAATATATTGCTACAGTGAAAAGCCAGAGCTCCTGACTTCCATGTTGCTTGCAGGGATTTAACTGGAGATTTAATCGTGTACTGAGCTCCTGAAGGCATCTTGAATGGAATTAGTTTCCCCTGCAAAGTGATAGTGCAGTTATAAATCCATATAAATCCTTCCGTTTCGGAACTTATTCAATATACACATTCTTAACATTTTTGCAAAAGGTGTAATTGACTGTTCCTGCCTGGCTTTAGAGATGCTTATATCCTTTTGGTGCTATTCAGTGGAGCACTCTCTTCAGTAGACAGTAAACTGATGATATTAATAACTGCCCCTATACTATAATGAACTACCAACAAATCTGAGCCTGCTTTGAATCTCTCGAGTCTCTTGTTTGGCAGATAGGGTTAATACATGGAAACTTATAATTTGTATAACCATGTAAATTGATAAACACAACTTATATAATCCTGCAAGTGAGACTAATGCATTACAACTTATCATTAATACTTATCAGGACTTGACATGATAGTAACTAAATTCCGCTGTCATGACAGTGAGTTTGAGGGTGAACTGGTCTTGGTTTAATGGATACTATGATGGCAACAGGGTACAGAAGAGGATGTTCCTATACTACTTCAGTCCATCTAGGAGCAGGGGATACTCTTGCACTTCCCAGGGAGTCCATTGTCTACCTTAATTTTACAGATCCTTGGAGCTCAGGTTTGTGTTGTAGCTTTTCACTTGAGCTGTTAGTCTGTTGAGATGAACTAGTATATCTGCACAGAGATGTATCTTTGCTTGAGCAAAAGCCTGAGGGAGGAATTCTGTAGTCGTGGCACTGGAAATGGAAGAGGACATGGCTTATCTCCACCTCTTTGCCTAGGAGTGAAATAGGCAAGTATGCCATCTACTGCCAGAGATCAGTAGACCGCACTGTGCAGACTGGCGAGCGCGAAGCCAAGCCCTCCCGGATGGAGATTGTGTCCATCCTGCTGAGAAATCCCTACCACCACTCACTCCCCTTCAGCATCCCAGTGCACTTCATGAATGGAACCTACCAGGTGAGCCACCGCAGCTGCCTTTCTTCCGGGCACTAGAGGACTGCACCATAACCTGCCTTTTTCATGTGGGTGGGTGGCACCATGGTGTTTATATGTATCAGATATTGGGAGATAGACACTATTTCTCCTCCTTGCCATTTTAGCCATTTTTCCTGAGAAAATGAAAGGAATCCAGCCCCAGCTCTGCAGGTCTTAGGAAGAAAAGGTAGCTGGAGAAAACAGAGAGATGTCTTAAGTGTCTCAGTACTAGAAAGAATGTAATGTGAAGGGAGACAATACGCAAGTGCAGTTACTGGAGCTGGCCGTCAATCATGAGACACCAATCTGTAGGAAACCAGGCTTCATTAGTTGTGATACCCATCAGTATCATGTTTCTTGAAAGTTATCCTCAATTAGCTCCTCTTCAATTGCAGGTTGTAGGTTTTGATGGTTCCTCAACAGTTGATGAAGTCATCCAGCGACTGAACCAGGAGACAGGAATGAGGAAGCCATCCCACATGGGATTTTCTCTGTTCACAGATGATCCTTCTGGCAGGAATTTGGAACACTGTCTGCAGGGCAACATGAAGGTATTTTTTTTCCCTCTGTTACATTCAGCATACATCTTTGAAGAGCTGCTAAATGGCTAATAATTTTTTCTTAATGCAGCAAGATCAAATATACTTGGATATTGTCTATCTAAATTAGTATTCATAGATGAGATATTAATTCCTACACTTGGGTCACAACAACCCCATGCAACGCTACAGGCTTGGGGAAGAGTGGCTGGAGAGCTGCCTGGCAGAAAAGGACCTGGGGGTGTTGATCGACAGCCAGCTGAATATGAGCCAGCAGTGTGCTCAGGTGGCCAAGAAGGCCAACAGCATCCTGGCTTGTATCAGAAATAGTGTGGCTAGCAGGACTAGGGAAGTCATCGTCCCCCTGTATTTGGCACTGGTGAGGCTGCACCTCGAGTACTGTGTTCAGTTTTGGGCCCCTCACTACAAGAAGGACATTGAGGTGCTGGAGCGTGTCCAGAGGAGGGCAACAAAGCTGGTGAAGGGTCTAGAGCACAAGTCCTATGAGGAGTGGCTGAGGGAGCTGGGGTTGTTTAGCCTGGAGAAAAGGAGTCTGAGGAGAGACCTTATTGTTCTCTACAACTACCTGAAAGGAGGATGTAGCAAGGTGGGGGTTGGTCTCTTCTCCCTAGTAACAAGCGATAGGACGAGAGGAAATGGCCTCAAGCTGCGCCAGGGGAGCTTCAGATTGGCTGTTAGGAAAAACTTCTTCACCGAAAGGGTAGTCAGGCATTGGAACAGGCTGCCCAGGGAAGTGGTTGAGTCTCCATCCCTGGAGGTATTGAAAAGAAGGGTAGACCTGGTGCTTGAGGACATGGTTTAGTGGTGGACTTGGCAGTGCTAGGTTAACGGTTGGACCTGATGATCTTAAAGGTCTTTTCCAACCTAAATGATTCTATGATTCTATAATTAGCTCAATCTAATCCAAGATACTAGTTAAGACAAAGCACATTCTGTTTTAATAGGTGATAAATTGGTCAATTTTTAAAAAGGTCTTTAACTCAGATTTTAGCACATATTAAAGTTTAATTTGTCTTGACTACAAAATTAAAACATGACTGAGCTAGCTAGCATGATCAGATATCACAACTAACATCAAATGTGACACTCCTAATTGAGACAAATTTATGTTAGGCTGTGAATCTCTTGGCATGTCTGTATAAATCTCATCTATTGGATTATGAAACATCTCATTGCTATCTCCAGATAACTCAGGCTTTCATTATTGATGAGCATACTGAGGGGAGAAAGCTCTACTGAGTATGCCTTCACTTTAAAAAAGAGAGGAGTGCCTCAGATCAAGGGAAAAGGAAAAGCAGATAAAGTTTTAACATCTGCATCTTTCATAGGGACGTTTTTACCCATGCTACAGCTGGATGACTGCCTTAAGTGAGCAGGCTAGCAGCCATGAATGAGACATATCAGATTTTGGTACAAATCTGGGAGAATAATTTGTCGTACAGCATTGATGGAGGAATAGTGGTAGTGGGCCACTTTGAAGAGCCCTGATACCTGTAAGGAACATAAACATTCAGTTTTACACAGCATAAAATTTCACATTGGGCAACAGAGGGAGAAGATGCCAATAACTTTAAATTAGATGGTTTGAAGAGGAAACTACCACAGACAGTGCCAAATTATATACTTCACTTTCATGGCCTGATATAGATCAGATAATCTGGAGTTTTGCTGGTAATTGAACCACCATTTGGAGAGATATTAGAGTAAACGAAGGAGCTTGAGGCAATCAAAGGCATCACTTTTACTGGTTATTAACTGGTTATTATTTACTTGCCAAGGCAACCTCAGTAACACCTTAAGAGAGGATTAGGATATCTGATTATGTATTTCATGTTGCTTCTTATGTTCACATTCCTTTTATTGTGATGCTATCAAAAGAGAAGTAGGGGCCTTTATTAGACCACTTGTAAAAGGACTGGAATAACCAAGAGAAGCTGAATGGAACCAAAGAGATTATCTGTGCTGTTACTAAAATTATGTCTGAGCTACAAAGTTGGAATCTAGGACCAAATGTTCCCAAAGTTTGGACATTCACATCCAAGGGTTTGGTTTAGCCAAGCATATAGACAGCTGCTATTCAGAGGATATGTTAGTGCTTTAGTTTGGCTCAGGAGGGCACTTTTGAAGCAAACCTACCAATCATTCCTATTAACCATGCTTGGATTCACGTTAAGGAGCAACCCTAGAGAGCATGAAAAGGACTCTTTTTACATGAAACATGAACTGGAAGATGTGATCCAACATAGTTGTGGGCTTTCAGGCCATTTGATCAGACTAAAGCTAGTCCAAGGGAAAACCCTTTGAAACTCATGTAGTGTGGGCATAGAGTCTTAGGAACAGGTGTTTCACTGCACAGACCTGCTCCTCCTGGGCTTTGCTACCTGCTAACGTAGACATAGCCACAGAGTTGCTGCCAGACCAGAGTTCACTTACAGATGTCCCCCTGCAGATTAGAGCTGGAGTTTTCAGTTGAAACACTTTAATTTTTACATACTGTGTAATAGAAAAAGGAATTGTTTTGCCACTTTTGGCTGTGTTTATGCTGATACAGTCTATTTATCTTCTGTGTTCCATGATAATTTTTTCACTTACTTTCCCCTCAAGCCTTGACTATACGTTTCACCTCAGTTTGTCTGTCCTCTTTCCATGATATTTTTTAAAGATCTGTGATGTCATTTCTAAATGGGAACAAGCCTTGAAAGAATTGCATCCTGGGAAATATGAAGGTGGCACAAGAATTGTGAAGTTGACCTATAAGAACAGGTACTGTGCTTCGTTGGTTGGCCTCACTACTGCTGTTAATTAAACGTTTCTAGACTGGATATATCTCTGTAGATGGCCAGTAATTTATAGTGCTGTTAGTGCCAAAACTATTTTAGCTAAGATGCGTTCAAATCCTACATGAGATGTGATGACTTTTGTGTGTAGTACATGTGTAAAAGTGGGTATATGGCCTAGAGGTAAAACCCAAAACACTTCGCAATAGCAGAATGGACTTAAAATGGGTTAAGAACTAGCTGTAGCGCAATAAGACATCCTTGGCACAATTTCATTTGCCTAAATCCTAAAACACAATTAAATAATACGTGTTAGGTGAGAGGAAGAGAGACCTGGGGGAAAAATCACCAGTGAAAACGAATATGCTGAAACTTCAATTAAGTGAAGAATCATAAAGATGAAAAAGATACAAGAACAATGTTCTAAATGGCAAGAACTGTCAAGGAGACATGTAGTAGCAGTGCCCAGACTATATAAAGAAAGAAATGTTGAAAGATGACAAGAGATAGTAGAGAATGAAAGTATGAGACAAAGATCTAAACCAAAAATCGTAACAAGTTCATCATTTATAATACAGACAGGAATTCTGAATTACAGTGAATGAAGAACTGTGTATGAGAACAAGGAATGGCTTTCTGCATATGAATTCTGTTTAGAGCAAAACAAAGGCCACCCCAAAACCAAAAGGAGATAAAGTTCTGTATCAAACGTATGAAGGTTTTGTTGACTGTAATGGTGGAAACAAATTTCTGTGAACTTTGGTAGTTGGTGTAACAGAGGTAGAAGCAGGAATTACTGCTTTTGACCCAGGAGGCAGTATTTGTTTCAAGAGTGAAACTTTGCAGTATTATTTTGTTGGACTGGAATGTGCTTAGACTGGACAGCAAGGATGCTTTGATAAGGTCTTTCCAAGGTTGGGCTGTTCTAACACCAAGGACTCTGATAAGACCTGTGTAAGGTCACTATGGTCCTAACGGTGGTGTTAATCTTAGATTGACATAAAAATAAACAAACTGGTCCACTGGAATGAATATCTTGTGTGGTATTGTGGAATATATAGTCATAGATGCAGCTGTAAATTAATATTTTAATTAGACGGTGTGGGCTGTAAATAGGCATGCATGAGGAATGGTTCTGGGAAGCATTCCCCAAGCTGCTGTCTTCAACCCCCATTAGTCATCTTGCTATACCAGGTCAAAGAAATTGCAAGTCTGAAGGGAATAAAAAATAGTAGGAAGCTTTGATTTACAAGAATGCTTCGTCAATTTTTGAAATAAAGCCTGCTAATTGGGTCTCTTATTTCCTGCTGAAGCAAACTGAAGACTTTTTTAGCAACAATATCAGTGTAAGTGGTCAAGACAAAGCTGGCAAAAATAAGAAGTCTACAAGGCTGTCATACAGAAGTTTATACATGTAGAGCAGAGGGAGTTCTGTATTCTGTGATAAGCAGAGAAGGCCTTATCTTAAATATTGCCTGTCTGTGCTTGATGGGGACGGATGGATGCTGATTTACCTGTGTTTAATAAGGTTTCACTGTCTTGATGTGGTTGGTGCTCAGAATTCAAGTGGCTTCCAAAGCTAGAAAGCATGTGTTGAGCCTCCTTGCCTTAATCTTGTTCATAAGGGAAGCACCTCAGCTTCCAAATCTCTGTCCAGTACTCCCACAATACACAAAGTTCACTTTGGAGAAGGAGAAAAAAAAAACCCACTTTTATTTTTACTCACCCTGATTAAAGTTCCCACCTCTACTTTCAGTTCACAATATCTTTTTACCTTCACAATCTTCTCTGCTTTTTAGGCTATATTTTCGGAGCCAGGCCAAAGGTGAGACAGATCGGGAGCGGTTGCTACTGGCCTTCCAAGTCAGCAATGAAATAGCCAATGGAAGGTTTCCTGTTAATAAGGAATTAGCTCTGGAAATGGTGGCTCTGATGGCTCAGGTGAGTATGGCTATGGGCAGAAATCCTCCCTATTGTCCTCCAGGCACTTCAGCTGTACAATGAATGTCTTTGACTAAGCAGCTATCTTTTACATCAACAGTGGTTTTTCTTATGAAACTTACAGTCTGAGACATACCATGCCAAACACATTATACCAGCATACTTATGTTGCTAGAACACCTTTTGCTGTAGGGAAATTTGCTATAGGAGTGCCTCTCCTTTTCTTCTGAAGAAAAATATTGGAAGAAACAGTGAGGGTGGACTATGCCCAGAACTGCTCCAGGTAGTGCCTTAGTAGAGATATGGAAATAGTATCACTACTAGAATTCCACTTAATAGTAAAAACTTTCCCTGTTACACTGCCAATAGCATCTTACTCAGGAAGAGCATCTTGTAGGATCCTCCATTAGACCTCCAGGCTTGCATTTAGCATTTTACCACATAAAACACGCAGTATGGGTTGTAAGCATGGTAAGCCAGATACTAGTTTCTTACTGAGCTGAAACTGATTGTTGCATTTGTTAAAGCAATGTAAACTGAGATGAAGAAGCTGGGAACATTGTCCAAAGTATTTACAAATAGGCTGTTGTTTTAATTGGCCACTTGAAAATAAACCCCAAAAGCTTGGCAGTTATACAGAAATGTCTCCCTACAACAAGTAGCTGGCTGAGATCTTGTTTCACTTTCTTAGATCAGTAAAGAATTCCTTAGGCAGTCATGTCCTCAGCAGTTGCTCTGTTGTACACATTTACTATGGTAAATGCTGTAGACGAAATTCCCCAGCCTAATGGTGTCTTTTTGCATGACTAATAAACACAGTAGTTACCTGTATGGGAATTCATGGAATGTTCTACTGCACTAAAAACGCCATAGTTCTGTTGCACTATAAACTATAACATTGTCTTAGGTGGAATATGGGGATTTGGATCGACCAGGATCGTCAAGTCCTGGGGGAACATCACAATCGAAAATGCAGCATCTTCTCCACCAGGTCCTAGATAAATTCTACCCCAAACGCTACAAGCAAAACATTACTCCTGAACAGCTCAGGTAAATTGTTTGCTCTTCTATACTTTGCACTGAAAATAAATTTTACTTGCAAAATTCTGTCTTTATATTTAAGAAGTTTCAAAGAGCCCTGTCAAGATTATTTGATGTAGAAACTTAAACAAAGCACAAGTGTCAGGAAAAAGTTCCTTTAAAAGAAAACAGCAGTTAACTAATATAAAAAGAGCCAAATTACCAACTAATTTTCCCCTAGACAAGAACTTTAAGCCTTTCACTTCCAAATTAGGCATCTCAGTTCCAACAAACTCTAACCTAAGCCTAAGATGAATTGTGTTTCTGAATTTTTGTTTTACCCTTCCCCTGAGTGTCAGTTGAATCCAGATGCCTAACATTTGCAATGAGCCATAAAGCCAGCACATATGGGCTGCTTCAGGCCATGCAGTAATTCTGATAGGACATATTTTGGCAGGGCTTTTTGATGTTCTGACTTGGAAATTCTCATACACAATGCAGAGATCTCAAGTACAAAATTCAGGTGCTGTCATGGATCTCAGCTCTGTTTTAATGAGAGAGAATGATAATCTTCCAGATCCATAGCTACTTAGGGATGCAGTGGTGGAACCAACACAGTGACCTCCTTTTGGAAGCAAATTCCATCTGCATGTAGCAAGACAGCTGCCAAACCATCCCTAGTGAGCCAAATCAAGAGAGAGTTAATATATAGAGCATACTACAGACAAGTTAAGATGAAGGTGAAAGTATAATTGAATGTGAAGACAAGTGGGGCAGGAAGTCAGGTAAAAACGCCAAGAGGCCTGTGTGGATGAACAAGGAGCTCCTGGACAAACTCAAAAATGAAGCCTACAGAGGGTGGAAGCAAGGACAGGTAGCCCGGGAGGAATACAGAGAAATTGTCCGAGCAGCCAGGGATCAGGTTAGGAAAGCTAAAGCCCTGATAAAAGTAAATCTGGCCAGGGATGTAAAGGGCAACAAGAAAAGCTTCTATAGGTACGCTGGTGATAAAAGGAAGACAAGGGAAAATGTGGGTCCTCTCCAGAAGGAAATGGGAGACCTGGTTACCCGGGATATGGAGAAGGCTGAAGTACTCAATGACTTTTTTGCCTCAGTCTTCACTGGCAAATGCTCAAGCCACACCACCCAAGTCGCAGAAGGCAAAGGCAGGGACTGGGAGAATGAAGAACCACCCACTGTAGGAGAAGATCAGGTTTGAGAACATCTAAGGAACCTGAAGGTGCACAAATCCATGGGACCTGATGAGATGGATCTGTGGGCCCTGAGCGAACTGGCAGATGAGGTTGCTAAGCCACTATCCATCATATTTGAGAAGTCATGGCAGTCTGGTGAAGTTCCCGCTGACTGGAAATGGGGAAACATAACCCCCATTTCTAAAAAGGGAAAAAAGGAAGATCTGGGGAACTACAGGCCAGTCAGCCTCACCTCTGTGCCCAGCAAGACCATGGAGCAGATTCTCCTGGAAACTGTGCTGAGGCACATGGAAAACAAGGAGGTGATTGGTGGCAGCCAACACGGCTTCACTAAGGGCAAATCGCGCCTGACAAATTTGGTGGCCTTCTACGATGGGGTTACAGCATTGGTGGATAAGGGAAGAGCAACAGCTGTCATCTACCTGGAGTTGTGCAAAGCGTTTGACACTGTCCCGCATGACATCCTTGTCTCTAAATTGGAGAGACATGGATTTGTCAGCTGGACCACTCAGTAGAAAAGGAATTGGCTGGATGGTCGCACTCAAAGAGTTGCAGTCAACAGCTCGATGTCCAAGTGCAGATCAGTGACGAGTGGCGTTCCTCAGGGGTTGGTATTGGGACTGTCACTATTTAACATCTTTGTCAGCAACACGGACAGTGGAACGAGTGCACCCTCAGCAAGTTTGCCGACGACACCAAGCTGTGTGGTGCGGCTGACACGCTGGAGTGAAGGGATGCCATCCAGAGGGACCTTGACAGGCTTGAGAGGTGGCCCCGTGTGAACCCCATGAAATTCAACAAGGCCAAGTGCAAGGTCCTGCACATGGGTCAGGGCAATCCCAAGCACAAATACAGGCTGGGCAGAGAATGGATTGAGAGCAGCCCTGAGGAGAAGGACTTGGGGGTGTTGGTTCATGAGAAGCTCAACATGACCCAGCAATGTGCACTTGCAGCCCAGAAAGCCAACTGCATCCCAAGCTGCATCAAAAGAAGCGTGACCAGCAGGTTGAGAGAGGTAGATTCTCCCCCTCTACTCCGCTCTTGTGAGGCTCCACCTGGAGTACTGCGTCCAGCTCTGAGCCCCCAACATAAGAAGGACATGGACCTGTTGGAGCAGGTCCAGAGGAGGGCCACGACGATGATCAGAGGGCTGGAGCACCTCTCCTATGAAGACAGGCTGAGAGAGTTGGGGTTCTTCACCCTGGAGAGGAGAAGACTCCAGGGAGACCTTAGAGCAGCCTTCCAGTACCTGAAGCGGGCCTACAAGAAAGATGAAGATGGACTTTTTGCAAGGGTGTCTAGTGACAGGACAAGGGGTAATGGCTTTAAACTGAAAGAAGGTAGATTTAGATTAGATACAAGGAAGAAGTTCTTCACTATGAGGGTGGTGAGGCACTGGAACAGGTTGCCCAGAGAAGTGGTTGCCCCATCCCTGGAAGTGTTCAAGGCCAGGTTGGCTGGGGCTTTGAGCAACCTGGTCTAGTGGAAGGTGTCCCTACCCATGGCAGGGGGGTTGGAACTAGATGATCTTTAAGGTCCCTTCCAACCCAAACCATTCTGTGACTCTATGATTTTACTGTAACAGCTGCCTGAGTGTTTGTAGTTACAGTTGTTTAATATATACACCAGTGAGCAACCCATATGTTACTGGGATTCCTGGGCATTACAGTATAACTAGTAGAAAAATAATTGTGGAAGTAGAGAAAATGCTAAAATAAACTCAGGTCGTACAACCCTCATAACTGACAGTGCTAACAGCCCTGTCCGTAGTGCTGTGTAGAACAGCCCTTTTGGAATGAGACGTACATCTATTAACTGTTATAATTTTACTCACCTTTCCTTGGAAGACATTAGTAAATAATGCTGTCTTGTGTCTTGGATTCTGAAAGGCAACTGGCTGACAGGCTGGCGACGAAGTGGATGGTGCTGCAGGGATGCTCTCCACCAGAATGCGTTCGAATTTATTTGACAGTGGCCCGGAAATGGCCTCTCTTTGGAACTAAAATATTTGCTGCTAAGGTAACTGGAGCACGTTTTTTTTCTGTTCCTGAGCATGAACTATCTAAGCATACATATACCTATGATCTCTGGTAACACAGGTTGAAAGTGCTTCTACTTCAGGAAGGGGAAAAACCGAACAACGCTCTGTTCTGAATGAACAGCTCTGGTACCACATAGGTTTAGAAAGAAGGAAGAGAAACGTGTTCTAAACACTAGGGGTTGCTAGCATTCAGTAAATAAATACTGAAGGTTCCCTGGCTGCATCAGCTGATCATAATACAGGGTACTAACTCTCCTTACAAACCTTGCCAAAGCTTTCGCAGGCAGGAATTGCCCTGGTCATCAAGGCTGCAATGATAGTTTAAAAAATACTGTTTACATACCACTGAGTGGGGTGGAAGGGAAGAGTCCCCCATAAACCACGCCTGGCAGCTGATGCTAGCTAAAAGGAGAATGGGTATTTCAGTCATGTTCTCTGCTTGACACAGAGCTGGCTGCTTTCCTTGCCACACAAGAGAAGCAAGCGCTGCTAATGTCCTGTTGCAGAAATAGAAAAACTAAAGCACATATTGGGTCAGCTGCCAGCCCACAGGCATCAGCAGGAGAGCAAAGAACAGCTGGAGGGAGTGCTTCTCCCAGTAGCTTGTGCCATCCCTCAGCGCATCCCAGGCTAGAGCTCTGTACCTGTTACCCATGCCCGAACTAATGTCTTAGCATATAGTAGCTGTTTGAGAAATCTTGTTTTGGCGTTCACCATCTTTCCCAACCCAACAGAAACCTCCTCTATTGAAAGTTTGAGATAGGTCTTGTTCATAGTTACATGACTCTTGCTTTGAAGTCAAAGCTGCTCTAGTGTCGTGGTTTAGCCCCAGTTGGCAACCAAGCACCAGACAGCTGCTCGCTCACCCTCCCCTCCCCCGGTGGGTTGGGGTGAGAATCTGAAGAGCAAAGTAAGAAAACTCGTGAGTTGAGATAAGAACAGTTTAATAATTGAAATAATAATAATTTTAAAATTGTAATGAAAAGGAAAACAACGAGAGAGAGAAAGAGAGAAAAAAAAACAGGAAAAACAAGCGATGCAACCGCTTATCACCTGCCAGCTGATGCCCATCCCATCCCCGAGCAGCGATCACTGCCCCCCGGCTGACACCCCCCAGTTTATAGACTGAGCATGACGTCACATGGTATGGCATAGCCCTTTGGCCAGTCTGGGTCAGCTGTCCTGGCTGTGCCCCCTCCCAGCTTCATGTGCACCCGGCAGAGCATGGGAAGCTGAAAAAGTCCTTGACGAGTGTAAGCACTACTTAGCAACAACTAAAACATCAGTGTGTTATCAACATGATTCTCATCCTAAATCCAAAACACAGGACTGTACCCGCTACTAGGAAGAAAATTAACTCTATCCCAGCTGAAACCAGGACATATAGTTATGGAATAAAGCCTAAGGATGAAAGGGACCTCTTGAGTAAATATACAAGAAGTTTTCAAAGAGACAATTATTTCCCCTGTCAGCAATAAAAGCAGAAGAGGTTCCTGGTATTTGAGGTTACCGACAGAGAAGAATCAGAATATAGAATAGTTCCACACAGAGTTTAAATAATGTTGATATTTCTGATGATTAACATATTTTATAACTTTTCAGTAGTTAAACAGCAAAGCCTATGGCATTAGCCATGTAATAGCAGATTCCCAGGAAAGATTCATGTCATTAGCCATAACAACACATAACTCATCTTTAACAGATAATTGATGCACATTTGTCAAAATCAGTAAGAAAGAAAATTGCACTGATGTGATGGTACTGGGTGCACTGGTATTGTAGAAACCAACAGGCTTCTCTGCCTGCCTGACTGATGGGAGTAGTATAAGAACCAGAGCAGAACTGCCGTTTTGTTGCTCTGTCTTAGAATTTCCTTCAGTTTTAACTACACTGATGGAATTTAATTAATCTCAAAGCCTTCATTATCATTGCATCTCTTGTGCCACTAGTCCCAAAATTCTATGTAAATCTGAAAATGTTATTCCAGATTTTGAGAGAAGTCCTCTTAAAAATCAAACCAGGTCAGACCAGTAAGCCTATAGGATTCTCTCTCATCTTCACTTTATCCTTAAAACCCAAGATTTATGTCAGAAACATCTTTGTGTGGTGGTCAAGAAATACCTAAATTAATACTTTTCTTTTTCTCTAGCCTATTTTGCCTTCCTCATTGGAAGACTGTCCAGTCTGGATAGCTGTGAATGAAGATGGTATCAGCATACTGGATTATAGCACTATGGTATGGTGAGGAGCACTGTTTAAGAAAAATAACTTACCTCCCACAGAAAGACATTCCCCTGAGTCCACTTAAAGTCACTAAAAGTTTGTCTTTAACTTCAAATGGATCCAGAAGTTAATTTGTAGAAGTCAGAGATGAGGGAAGTCAGTGCTATGTTTGAATGCTACATAAACAAAGGAAAATTACAGCAACAGTGTAAGGTAAGGTTTCATGAACCAGCTAACTGCCTCTTTGATGGGCAGCAAACACGCTCATTCATCTTGCAAAATCCCACTGGTATGTGCTTTACTACCACCGTCTGGGATATAACAAAGTTTGGACTATTGCTCTGAAGCAGTGAGGCATTGAGCAAGCTAGGAGAAAACTAGAAATGCAATTCTCATTTGAGATTTCTCTGCCAGCTGTTACCTATAGAGCCAATTACCCATACTGCCTATTACTGCTGGAGATCTGGTGTTCTTGCAGTAAGCAGCAAATATATTAGTTTAAGGTGGCCGTTTTTTCTTTTACAGAACTATGACTCTTTCAAACTCTCTGTTGTCTGCAGCACTTGAAGATCTCTTATTCATACTCCTCTGTGCTGACCTTTGGAGGCTGTCGAGATGACTTCATGATTGTAGTCAGTCAAATGAAAGAACGGAGTTCTGGAAAAAAATGCACTGAAAAACTCCTTTTCACAATGGCAATTCCAAAGGTAATTACAAAACGAACAGTGAGTTTCTTTTCAGCTGGCAGCATCACAGCTGGGCATTTTGTACAAGCCCTGGGGACTGGTACTTGTGGCTGCTGCACTAGCTATATACATTCAATAAATCCCTTGTAAGCTGGAACCTTTAATCAAGAGACTTATTTTACCTAGCTCTTAAAGACAGACCTTCGTTTCAAAACCAAACAATTCCAAGTGAGAAAGACATTTGCAAAAGTTATGCAGGCAATAGATTCTAAAAATCAAAGGGCACACTTACCTCTAATTGACTTACAGTTAATCATTTTCTTTTTTCCCTAGATTGTTGAAGCAACACTTCTTATTGCCAGCTATATTAACTACCGTTCAACACCTTCACTCCTATCTTCTACACAGCCCTCCCGAAGCAAAACACCTGCTAACAAGCTCTGGGAGACTGAAAGTCGGTGCTTTTTTCCTTCGGTACCCCGAAGCACTAAGGGGCCCACCCTGCTCTGAGGGCTCATTCCAAATGACTTTGGGGATTTGGGGTTTTGTTTGGTTTGTTTTTTTTTTTTTTTTTTTGCACTGCTCTGTACTGAATTGCAGACTGCTATGATTTGGCTGGTTACACACCTTACTTTAATGCGGGCTCCGATTCTTTTTCCATAATAATAGACAAAGTTCCTTAGTGTGGGTAGAGGCAGTGTCCTTTCTCTTAAAAAAAAAAATATTGATTTTGGGGACTGTGCAGGAGTTTCCTTTCCATGCCACACTCCATCCAAAATACCATGCCTCAGGTCATTTGCCTGCACAGTGCTCCAGTCACATTGCATCTGCTCTCTTTCCTTCCATCCATTCTTCTTCCGTCTCCTCATCCTACTGCTTTGCTTACAAGCACATACGTTTTCTTTGATCCCTCCTGTTTTCAGCTTTGCACCTGCCTTTAGATCACTGCAAACCCTGTGTCTGGAATCTCAGTCCAGCTCTTAAAACTTCTAGTGACCTCTTTTCCTCATCATTGCCCCTTGCAGTTACTATCATTATTTCCAATAACCTTCTCTTTGCATCAATCCCTAACTTGCTCACTTTTTACCTGAATGAGACTGCAACCTCTGCAAGGCAGATTTGAGTGGTATATAGGCTTGAATCTGACTGCAGTGGGCTGAGCACACAGTCCTATTAAAAGTAAAAACAGGTGGTAATGGATACTGTGGCATGTGGCAAGAAACCTGTACAAGGAGGCATCCTGCTGAATACTGCCTGTATTAGGAGCTGCATATCACTGCATCACAAACTAGATATACACTGAAAAGGCTGTTACCAGAGTGTAAGGATTAACTTGACATAGTCTGATCAGGTAGTTCAGACATAACTTCAGCTCTGTGCTCTGGTTCTGAATAGCCATCATATTAGAGTTTTTACCAGTGTTTAAATTCAATGTTGCCACTCCCAGAACAACTATTAAGACAGTCTTTTTGCAGAGACTATAACAGTTTTTATGCAACTGCTTAACACAACCAAGAGGACAATTTAATTTTCCCTAGAGCTGTAACGACTGCTCCCTGCAACTGATGCTAAAATTGAAAGACAGAAGCTTTCCAAGTCCGTGCTCCAGAGGTGAAAGAAAGAAGATGCGGTTGAGAAGGAAGAGGAACTAAACTGACACGAATAATTCCAATGCAAGTCAAGGGTAATTTCAGACCTGCAATAGGGACTATAGAATAAGAATTCAGTGGTACTCAAGAATATTTTCAACTTTAAATAAAGGTGTCTAGACACCTAGCGTCTTTGTGTTGAGGACTCAGAACAACGGGGGCTGGAATGGTGTCAGATGATGCCCCAGCTCCTACAGGACTGATGCATTTCGGGAGTCAACGCTGTTCTACGCAATGGATAAACGTTAGATCTCTGCTGCAGGGCTGAATGTGTGATGTGCTCCACCGTCAGACAAGCACTTTCAAAGACTCTTTCTGTTAATCACTGTTGTAGATGTTTCGGGATGTGTTTGAAACAGCACATAATCTCAGACAAAGGAAGACAAGGCAAGCAAATTTTGTACTTTTTCTGTCTTTCAGCAACTGGAACAGATCTTCCCAAACCCCCAAACCAGCTCTGCCATTCTGACTTGACAGAAGCTGCTCCGTTCAAACTCCTGCTTCCTTCATGCTATCACAGCAAGGAGGAGGTAGTCAGCAAATGTGCACTCAAGTATTGTTCTTCTGACTCTCCTAAAGAATCGGGGTTTTTAAAATCTGTTTCAAAGGGACTTTGCTATGATTGAGAAGGTTAATGGATTTTAAACAAATACATGAAAAATAGCAATTCTTCTTGAAAAATCTAAACCTACCAGGCATGAGTTCAGGTATTTGGATAAGCATTCTAAAAAAGCTAACAAAGAATAACTGCACTTTTGAAAGTACCATGTGCAACTTTATCATAATTATGCATTCATGGGCAACTTTCCCGAATTAAAACAGTGTGAATCCAACCATTAGAAAGAATTCAGGAATAGCAAACCAAAGCTATTTGCAAATGAACAAACCAACCATACCAGTGTTTTTACTCCTTAGTATGTGCCACCAACCTTGAAACATCCCACTAACGCACACAGTGGAGCTGATACTTCAAGAAGTTTTTGTTTCACGCTTATGGTGGGTGCAAAGCCACAAATTAAAAGAGAAGAGCATGGGGCAGACAAAAATCGTTCTAAGCAATCCCTTATCAGCATCTTTGTAACATAAAAAAAAAAAACCCAAAACCAACAAACCCAAACCACCCCATGGTGGGTTGTGGAAACAATGTGGCAGATGTAAGACAGGAAAAGATTGTATGAACAGAGACCTGATTTGCACATACTGCGATGTACCCACGTTAGCAATTTAAGGACCATCCCTTGAAGTTACGGAAAAGGGTAGAAGCTTTCTGAGCCAAAAACAACTTTGAGAAGGTATTTAGTCTTTCTTTTTTCCCTTTAGATACTTTTAAGTGACTATAAATCCTGATAGAGTGGTCAGTAGTATGTATTTCCCCTCTCTCTCTCACAAACACACAGAGTGATCTTAGTATCGCTACATCAGTTTGAATACAGAGAGCATTATTCCTCCTCACTCACCTGTGCCTAACCATTCCTCCTGTATCTGAAGGTCTGTTTGGCAGCCCGCTTCTTGTATCCCACCAGTAACAAAGCTGCTTCAGAATTAGGTAAGCTGTCATCGGTCCTGGGGATGCTCAAGGCATAAAAGTCTCCACAGTTCAGAGGCTGTACTTGCCTTACAGGGCTAACACTCATCTCCTTAGAGACTTGTACCGGGGTAACGGGAAGCAGAGATGTTGAATAAGCAAGAGCTGTCCTGAAGCTCATTATTTTCTGCCATAACTGCACTTTAAATTGGGAAGCATGGCATATAGAACTTTTTTTCCTTCCTTATTTCTTAAAAATATTCACCAATACTCAAGTATTTCAGGGACCACCCCACTCTGATGGATGCACATATACCTCCTATTTATAGCTTACCTGACTTCACCCAACCAACCCACCCTGTGTAGATACCCATTTTGTATGACTCTTTGGTAGAGAAAACAATTTTTATTTTAATCAGTGCTTTTGGCAATGACTGTTGCTGCAGCATAGAATGAGATGACAAAAGCCTTTGTTTTCCTAACTAACTGCTGTGTGTATGTAAAAGGCTGTCTGGGAGATACTGTGAGATTTCTGTTTGTTCTTAATAAAATGCAGTTATTGTGAACTAAACTGTATTATTCTCAGAATGAAAAAAACCTATTTTAAAAGTCACAATAGTCTTGATATGGACAAAGATTGTGTTTCGTATCCAGGCACATACCTAGTGCAAACCTGCCCTACTCTGATTCCTTATTTCTCTCTGCTGATCTTCTCAGCTTTAGTGGATGACTGGAGCGCACTCCCATGGGCACAGGATGTTCACTCCTTCAAAAGATGGCTAAAACAATCTTCCAGACTTCCTCCTGTGACACAGCTACTTGGTCTTGCATTTCTTCAGTGCACGTTCTTCATGGGATTTTTACAGCATAGTCAATGTTCTCAGCATGCTCTGAAGCCCAAGACTCTGTCCACTCTGCTGAGACATAATTTATTTTCTGACACGTTCTCCCCATGGCTCAGCGAGTCTTCCTGCTGCTATAGTGCTCCTCAAGGGCCTTGACCATTTCTCCTCCCCATGAAGAAACACAACCTGGCCGAACCACACCCCGAGCCTTACGCAACTCAAGCATACCATGTGGTTCTTAGTCAAAGGACCTCCACTGTAGTCACTTACACAGTCACGCTCCCAGGGCCTGCTGCCCTTGTTAACAGCCAATTTCTGCCCCTGCCCCAATGCCCGCCCTTCCCAGTGCTGCCTGGACTTGCAACAGTTTGCATCAGGGTGCAGCTTCACGAACTGCAGAGAGACCTACCAACTTACATTAGGGCAGCACTGGAATTAAAAATCTGGCCAACCCCAACATTTAAAGTATTCATGATAAACAAAACCATAAAAAATGAAGTAACCTAGACAATGTTACTCCAAAGCCAGTGGCACATCCCCAAGCTGCTGCCTTTCAGTTGGACAACCAGAATACTTCCTGTGACATGAGCTAACCTGTCTCTTTCAAACTTCATGGCACCGTGAAAAAAAATATAAATCACCTTATCTCTACCATATTGCATGATGGTATGTTGCCGCGTTTTAATTACAGTTCATGTAGACAAGCATAGTACAGCTTTGTATGCAAATTAAGCATGACCCCTAGGCTCCTGCCAGCTTGCTTGTTTAGCTCTTGTTTTGACATTTCAATTGTCTCAGTTACATTACTAAGGACTCACAGAAATAAAAGAGAGAAAAATACCAGCTAAAGTTAGCTCATCGACAAAGAAGAATTTCCCAACCTTAAGTTACTCCTGAGAGCACAGACCAATAAAACTTTATTCACATAGTCATTACCATCATTTTCAACAACACATTCTCCTCACATTCTCAGAGCCATCGATGCGGCCCTTTTAATGCCGCATCTTTTCCATGTCCTGTGTCACCATGCCCCTGCCCCATTCAGCAATAGGTCCACATTTTCCCTGTCCTCCTTTTGCTATTTACATAATTATAGAAGCCCTTCTTGTTGCCTTTGACATCCCTCAACAGATTCAACTTCAGGTGGGCTTTGGCTTTCCTAACTGCATCTCAGAGAGCATTGCTGTATTCCCCCCGGGTTACCCGTCCCTGCTTCCGCCTTCCGTATACTTCCTTTTTGTGTTCGACTTTTGCCAGGAGCAACTTGTTCATCCATGAAGGCTTCCTGGCATTTTTGCTTGACTTGCTGCTCATTGGGATGGACTGTTCTTGAGCTTAGAGGAAGTGATCCTTGACTATCAATCAGCTTTCCTGGACCCCTCTTCCCTCTAGGGCACCATCCCATGGGACTCTTTCAAGCAGATCCCTGAAGAGGTCAAAGTCTGCTCTCCTGTGTTTATTTCATTAAACATAATTGAATGCAACGGTGTATTTTAATTTTCTGTTATTTTCTTTCTGAAATTCTCCTGTGGATCCGGAAATTACCATCCCAGCCAACACGTCAGCTTTGGTATTTAGAGTGGTACATGCTTTTTTCAAACAAAGGGTTAAATAGAAACAAAAAAATGTATATTTTTGGCAGCCTGGCCAAGGTTACATTATAAGTTTATCATAATTTTCAGATCCACAAAACAGTAAACATTTGATGCATGTTCTTGCCTCCCTTTGCCCTATTTCCCCATAATTCTTTTCTGAAGAGGCAAGGAAAAACCTTTTCTGTCTGAGTCGAAAAAGTTCTGCTCACCGGTCTTCATAGCAGAAGATTTCAAGGTTCACTTCTGTGCTTGAGCTGACATTTTCTGTAACAACTCTGTGAGTCTGTGCGGGCCTTTAGCCCTAACATCACTGTACTGCTGCACCACTTTCTACTCATCGAATTCAAAAAAGCCGTGGGGCAGTTTTGCTTGCTTTTCCATGGGTCTCCGAGTCCTGCTGCAAGTTTGCTGCCTTGATTTTTTTTTTTACTATTTTATTCCACTTGATTGTGGAGCTGTCTTCCTCTGCTCCAGGATTTCTTGACAACTTTTGTACACTTCTATCAAGCAGTCCAGACGTGGCTTGGAGCTCTAGAATTTAAGTCAAACAACAGAGAATCAGGCTCTGAACTGGCTGTAAAAGAGCTGGAAAACTCTAACTTCCCACTAGTGAGACTGTCAGGCAGAGAAAGGAATGTGGAGACAGCCGACACAAAGCTGACTATCAATCAGAAGCATGCGTGCGTAAGGAATGCTATAGCAAGATACCTGTAGCTGATTAGTTTTCTCACATTAAGTCAATGGAGAATAGATTTCCCTTTTACATGTTCGTTGAGAAATAATCCATCAAACTCCAGGAGGTGTTTGATGTAAGCTAGTGATACAGGAACGCAAAACCATTCCATAAGCCATACCTGCTCTGTGATGAAAAACTCCAGTCCCTAAAGCTGTGAGGTCAAAACATGCAGCATCATTCTGCAGTTAGCCTGAATCTCTCACCAAATCAGAAATCCTCCTCTTTCTCAGCTCACTGTTCACAGTGACAGCATGGAAGAACATCCACGCTTCCCAACCCATTAACCCATCTATCAGGCCATACTCCCTCTCAAGACCTACCAAACAGCCGATTTCCACACTAATCCACCACCCTAGAAGACCTCCACCCTGAAAAATCTACCTTCAGGACAGGGAATTTGGACACCTGGCCCTTGGCCTCTGCTTGTACTGTCAACAACAGGACAACGGAAGGTTAACTGAAAAAATCAATTCATTTCACACAAACAGCGAATGGTGGTCAAAGTATAATGATTTTCCATCACTTCTAACCTGGACCAGATTAAAACCAGCAAGGAGGTGAAAGTTTCCCAGTCCCACAGTCCCTACGGTCCCATGACTTTTGAGCTCCCAAAACAGCATTACTGTGTAAAGTCCATCAAAAACGCCTTTCCTTCTCAGTGTTGCCTAAGAGAACAATAGGTCAGTTCAGCACAGAAGTGCTCCTGGGCTCAGTGACACGGTAAATTGTATTTTTGAAGGCTAACATAACAGAGGAACCCAATGAAGGAGATGCAACAAAGTTACTAATTACTGCTCCTTCAAAACTAAGTAACATACTAACTTGCACGTTAAAGTGAGAATTACTGACAGGTAATGAATTGCAAACTGACACAGCTCTTTCTGTACCTCCTTTGCTGGTGGAGTCAACTCTACCAATACTAAGATATTTCCATGAAAATAAAACTGTTCAGAGTTGAGCTAGGGAAAAAAAGAGAAACTACACAAATTCCAGGCAGCTTCTTTGAAGCTGGAAAGGAGCTTGTATAACTAAAACCAGGTTCCTGATCGCAGCTCTCTGGAATTTATTAGTTGTTGATTTCCAGCAAATCCATTTTTTTCCCTTGACTATGTGTGAAATACTTCATTTATATTATTGTTACTAAATGTCTTTACAATTGTGGGACTGAGTTAGCAGCAAGTATCAATGGAATAGTCTATTTATACCCATAAGTATTTAGCTGAAGACCAACTGTATCCAGTCATAAACTGGACGTGGACGACAAAATGATAGTCACCAGCAGCAGGTGAATTAAGAAGGACAGAGAGGGCTATAAACCTCAGCAGTCTAAGATGTGAGGTACCTCTGTACTGCTTACCACCACTCAAGGATCAGGGCATTGTTGTGTTAGGCATGCACACGCAAAAAGAAAATCCATCCCAAAAATGGGATTATAAACAGTCAGAACAAGTTAGCAAGAGAAGAGAAAGGGGAAACAGGGTAATGGTAAAGCAAACAAGTTATTATACATTAAGCAAATGGCTCACAGCTTGTACTGTGATCTTTGTCAACGGGTGAGACAGGGAAAGTCATTCTAATGCCAAGGAGGTTTTTATGAGCACTTTTGACACACAGAGGCGAGAGAAAAATCAGCTGCAGCACAGTGCCATAGTTATGATGGTAACACTGAGCATAAGACTACACAGAAAGTTGTATGAGTCCTCAGTACCCTACGTAAGCCAAAGACTTCTACTTCATGCAGGCTCCTGGTTGGGGTCAGATTTACACAGTTCCTTGTTCTTTTAATGGAGGGCAAATGAAAAAGTACATCCCTGGTACATAGTTCTATGAGGCTCGTAATACCACCCATTCCACAGCACTGTAAGACCTACCCTGAAGGCCCAGTCAGGGAAAGGCAACTGTAATCAGCTACCCCTAGTGCGATAAAGGTATGCTTAGACAACTGGTGCACACACAGAGACGAAAGATCTGGATTTCTCCACCATTCAGTCAAACTCACCTGAAAGAGTGGCACAACCTCAGATACTCCCTGAGGATCTCCAGGGTCCTGGAGAAGGATGCACAGGTAGTAGATAACTTTTTGCTACAAGACAAACAGACAAAATCATCAGAGTTTGAAAATGCTATCAAAGTGCCTGGAGTTACCACAGAAAGAGGATCTGTTTCAAACTCACTGGGCTGAAGGCCAGTCACTCCAGGCCACAGTCAAGTCTACAGATTTCTATCTATAGCTTTCCTCCCTTCACACAATAAAAAATAATTTTACCTGTGTTTTTTTTCTATTAAATTTTTAACCTGAAGAGAACACACACATGCTGGAAGGGTAAGGTCTGCTTTTCTACAGCAGCTTTGCAGAAAACTCCAGCAATAGGAAAAATCGTCTCTCGTGTTGCCTATCTTCTTATCTCCGTCTTGACTACTTATGGAGTTTGGCATCAGGATTTGTAAGAACGGTACAACACAAAGAGCTAAAATCACTAGCTCAGTGTCAGTGGCATTATCTAAGGGGTGGATTTGGATTTTTGAGGTTGTTTGGCTTGAATTCTCCTTTAAAGGTGAGAGAACAGGTAAGAGAATAAAGAGAAATCAGAAACAAAGCTCCTGATGTCAGTAAAGCTACGGATGGTGCTGTGTTTAATTGCTCTGGTAAATCATGCTCATGAAAATACACTGGATGTGAGTGTGCCCACAGATACACAAGAAGAAAGACTGTGTATGATTACCATATGGATGGCTTCATTGATAACCACATCCTTCACTTGACCCATCTCAATGAAGGTTGTGCTCTCCTTCCCTGAAGCGTAGGATGAAGTCACCTGAATGCCGAGTGAGCCGATGACCAATAGTGATTCCTGGTCAATTTTCACGAAGTGCAGGTATATGATCAGGCCAATCAGCGTGATGAAGATAGCAGCAGAAAGCACCATACTATTCTGTAACACAAGCCAAGCAAAGACAGAGCTCTGGTCTTACAATTAACTGAACACGGCTATAGAGAAAGTAACATTGCACAGTAAATTATAATATTAAAGCTACAGTTACAAGGCAATTTTACTTAGGTGGAGTCCTTTTATTCACCTGGCTGGCTGATATATGTGTAAGGAGATTTAAATCAGTCTTCACAGTATGGTCTGAAAGAATTGGGAGCTGAAACTGAAAACTGCAAGAAAATTCTATTCCCTTGTAAATTTAGTGCAGAAATCTCAGCCAAACCCAGCTAGTTACATCAATGACAGCGTATTATACAAACGTCTATGGAGACAATGTCACCGACACGGAAGTGCTGTGAAATGTTTAGTAAAAGTGAGGGTGGAGTCTCGGAGGGGAAGAAAAATCTTTCAGGAAAAACCACTGGGCTAGTGGTTTTCTTCTTACGAACTGCAAGCCTAAACTTGTTCAAACCTCACCTCTTCCTGCCTTAAATACCAATCTAAAGAACATTGGTTTTCTCTTGTGCTTTGTCAGAGGACAAATGCCTTTTGCATGCTGCAATCTTGGGACTGCTGTTACATAAAAAATATAACTGATGAAACTATAGTCAACAGTAAGTCATCTGAGGACCTGGTAATAAATCCTAAAGGTCCGCAAATACAACCTATTTCTGGTTCATGTTTTAGACAGCTCCGGGCTGCATACCCATAAATCAGCGTTGTAAGTGACACTTCCTGAAGGACCAGAACAGCATGGCCCTACTACTCAAGCTGGGCCTGTACCACCACGTGAGGTAAAGAAGCCATGGCCACATTAGAACAGAAAGGATACAGGACTTCTCCAAAAGTTTGTCAACATGGAAAAAAAACAGTCATGAATTACAGACACCAAAATCCATACAGAGAGAGATTTTCAGCTCTGGTTTCCTGGCAGAGAGGAAGGATTGCTGTCACTTGTGCGCAAGCTGCACGAGCATGTGCAAAACCAAGCAGGAGGACAGTGGGTGGTAACCACTGGCTGGGGTCTATGCTTTTGTAACAAATAAAACCTGAATACAGCTTCCCTTCCAGCTAGAGGAATGTGAACCATCTTTTTGTATCGGAAACTTGCCAACTGACTCACGTTGCAATCTCTTCATTCCGTGGGGAAGATTATTGAGAAAATTGAAGTGCAACAGTCTTAGTGTTGGTCACAGTGACCGGCTTCTTCGGTCAAGCTACTGACTTCAGTCTGGAGATAACTGCTCTGGGTCTACAAGTTGGTCCTTCCCTGCAAGTACGGGTCACAGATCAGATACCTAAACTAAAACTTTTGGATTTATCAGTAGCTTTTGGAATCTGTACTGCCAAAGTCTTACTGCCTCAGCTGTGGAACATGAGCAAGTAGATGACATTCACGGTGCAGTGGTCTCTGAGTCACTCAGGAAAATCCCTGTGGGGATTAACAATCGCTCACCTTCTTCAATATATCATAGAATCACAGAATGGTTTGGGTTAGAAGGGACCGTAAAGATCATCTTCTTTATTCCAGATTCCCGCAACTCATCTCTCCAAGTAAACACCTGTTATTTGGACTCACAAGAACGCGCTAGGCATCACTCAACACCCATACGTACGTCTACCCTCTCTGGCAAGAGGCAACCAACGGAGGCATCTGAGAAGCCACCAAGAGCAGCCGGGCCGCAGCCTGTGGGCCCTCAGACACTGGCTAGCACAGGTCTCTCTTTCTCCACATGCTCTTCACCCTCTACCACCTCGGCGTTCCCAGAGCGTGGAGGAGGCCCAGGATACGCCGAGGCCGCCTTTCCACCGGCTGTGGCCACCTTCCTTGGCCGGCGCTGCCCACGTCCTGGGAGGAGCCTGGCAAAGGCTGCGCGGCTCCCTGCAGGCCGGCGGGCTTTGGGGACACACGCTGCCACCGAGCCTCCTGGGTGCCAACCACAGCCCCCGAACGCCCCCCGGTATTTCAGCGGGACACAGCCGGCTCAGGGCCGGGCCCCCGCCTCACCCCTCGGCGTCCGAGCGGCGGAGAGGGCTGCGGGGCGGCGGGGAGGGGGTGGCCGGTACCTCGCTGAGCACGAAGAGGCCGTAGGCCGCCAGCCAGACGGCGGAGGTGAGGGCGCTGAGCGAGCGGAGCTGCAGGCGGGGGCCGCGCACCGCCAGCTCCCGGCAGGAGGCGCTGTGCTGGCGGCGCCGCAGCGCGATGGGCGCTCCCGAGGCCGAGCGGTACCGCCGCTCCTCCATGCCGCCCCACCGGAACCACCGACACGCAGCCTAGAGCGGCCCGCCTCGATGGTACGGCCCAACCACACACTTCCGGCGCTTCGCTCGCCGCGGGAAGGGGTGGGCGCTGCGGCCCGGTGTCTCGCCCCGCCCCCCCCCGCCCGCGCTCGCGGGGCGCTCGGGCGCCTCGTGCGACCGGCGCGCGCGCGCGGGGTGCGAAGCCGTCGCCGCGGCCGCTTCTGCTGGGCCTCCCGCTCCCCCGGGGCCCGCAGCCCGCCCCGGGGCCCGCAGCCCGCCCCGCGGCGGAGCGGGGTCGGCAGTGCGGGCGGCGGCCCGGCCCGGCCCGGCGCCCCCCGAGCGCGGAGCGGAGCCGCGGAGGGCCCGCGGGGTCAGCGCGGCCGTGCGGGGGGAGCCTGAGCTGAGGTGAGCGCGGGGAGGCTGTGCCAGGCCGGCTCTGCCCGTGCGGTGAGGGTCCGGCCGGGAGCAGGGCCTGCCCCAGGACAACCGCTGGCCCGTCCGCCTTGGTTAAACCGCGCCCCGCGTCCGTCCTTAATCCTCATCGGCATCGGGAGCTTCTGCGGTTTGCACGTGGGGATAATTCACTGCTTGCTTCCTCTCGGTTTTTGGTAACGGTTTTAAACGACACGGGTTTTAGTGGTGGTGTGTATGTCCCTGGCCGTGACAGAGATGGGTTTTCTTCCCCATTTGCCTTTACCAGTTGCTCCTACATAAATATATCTTTTTGTCTCTACCACCCTTTACTACAAGCGCTTTTGGTTTTCTTCAGTAATTTTTTTTCCAAAGTTTAAAGCAGTGTTTTCTGGTTCCTTGCCATGTAAGTACCTAATAAATGGGAGACTCGCCTTTGTGTACAGAGTCTTAAGGAGTCTTTGTATTGTGTTCTCTTCCATACTTTTCAGTTACCACTTTGTGTGACGTGCCTGGCAGTGACATAAAGCTACGGCTCTGTAACTTCAAACCATCGTCCTAACTCCTTTGCCCTTTTTCTCTGTTCCCCCTCTCCCACAGTCCTGGGGCGTGTCCGGTGGCTGTAACTGCAGGCACCATCTTTCTGTGAGCAATTTACTTGATTTGTGGTATCTTCAGAGCTCTTGGGTGGGTGCTACATGTATAAACTTGCTAACTTGTTCTGCTCAGGGCAGCAAGGGACATTGAGTCACTGCCAAGATCTATGCTCGGCCTAGAGGAGCAGGTGACGGTTGGCATGAGTGGGAGGCTCGTGCAGAGCGTCCAGGGTCTCGCCGTGACACAGGAGCCGAGGTGAGGGACAGGCTGCAGCTCTGAAGAGAAAAGGTGGGCTGGCCTGGAGAGAGAAGAGTAACGGCAGCCAGTGAACGCGGAAACAGGAGAAAATGCTGAAGAGAGGGTGAAAGAAGTTTATCGACAGAGTGAAAGTGCAAAAAACAATAAATTGAAACCAGTTACAGGTTTTTTAAGAAGGGAAGAAATGTTTGAAATGACAGGTGAGAAGGACTGAAGTAAATAAACAAGAGCTCTGGTACGACAGCCCAGAAGATGGGGACAGGGAGAAGGGGAAAGAGAAGTCAGAGCAGGGGGCAGAGGAAGAAAAAGCAGTGTGAAGGTCAGTGACAGGAGGGAAAAGAAGCGTCAGCTCCTGGAGGAGCGGTGATGGTAATTCACATGAACAAAAAGACATGGGAAGTTACTGAGATACAGGGGCGAGGTGAGGACTTGGAAATCTTAAGAGGAAACAGCAAAAGCGTGTGTGCGTTTTTTTGCGTGTCACTGGCAAGTCCCAGTTTGACCGTGTTTGCGCCCCATCATCTCTCTCCTCGTGAACGCTGCCAGCCTTTCAGACGCGTACGTGAGGTTGCACCTTTGACAGTAGGAGTCACATTGCCTTGTCACAGAAGGGGAAGATGGGGGCATTTACTAGTTTTTAAATCATTTCTTAATCTGTAATCCTTCAAATGTGCCGTGAATAGGAACAGCGAGAGCTTTCAGAACTCGTGAATCCTCTCGGGCCAAGAAACCCCGATATCAGATATTTGAGGCTGGGTGCTGGAGAGGTGCCTTTCTTAATGCTTTCTCAAGGTTACCAGATGAAGAGCGTCAGCCCAGTTTTGCTTCAGCAAAGCCAGGGCGTAGCGTTCCTGCGAGGCGGCTGTGGGGGGCTCAGCCTGGCCAGCCGGGGGCTCGGTGTGAGACCTCTCCCCGCGGGCGGCGCGCGCTGCCCCCCTGCCCCCAGCCCGGGCCCGGCCCATGCTTCGTGCCTGCCCTCCCGGCGTGGAGGAGGCCGTGAAGGCACCGTGAAGGGCGCCCGCCGCCCCGGGGGGGCTGGCAGCTCTGCCTGCCACCGGCAGCGAGGGGAGGCGGCGGTTGGGAGTGGAAAAACCCCGGCGCGGAGGAGGAGGAGGACGGGGCGCGGCGTGGGCCCGCGGGAGGTGGGCGGCCGGGCGGGGGGAGAGGGCGGGCAGCCCCGGGGGTGCGGGCCGTTGGCCGCTGCGGAGGAGCCGTTGGCCGCCCCGCTCAGCCGGGGGCTCCCCCTTCCCCCCCCCCCCCGGGCCGTCGCGCGCCGGGCCGCGTGCGCCGCGGGGGGCGGGACACACCTCCGGGCGCGCGCGCTGCCGTTGGCCGGGCGGCGCGGGCGTGTGGGGGGCGGGAGGCGGGGAGCCGGGCCCTGGCCGCGGCGCGCGCGGGGCTGGAGCCCGTTAAAAGGAGCGGGGCGGCGGCGGCGGGCATCCCTCGGCGGCTCCATCATGGCCCTGCGCAGCGGCTTCGCCCGGCTCCTCCGCAAGCAGGCGGACGCGGGGCTCCAGCTGCCCAGGCAGGCGCACTCCGTGGCGCTGGTGGGAGCGCCGCTCTCCAGGGGGCAGGTGGGCATCGCGGCCGAGGCGGGGGGGGAAGAGGCGCCCTCCGCCGCGCCGCGGGGGCAGGCGGGTGCCGCAGCCGCTCGGCTCCCCTCCCCTCCCCTCGGCGGGGCTCGCGTACCTGGCTGCAGGCAGGGCTGACTAACGCATCCCCTTCTCTTTGTCTCGCAGAAACGGCGGGGAGTGGATCACGGCCCCGCCACCCTCCGCGCCGCGGGGCTGGTGGAGCGGCTGGCCGGGCTCGGTGAGGCGCGGCGCGGCGTCGGGGGCTTCGCCGCCGGGGCGGGGAGGGTGGAGGGGCTGGGGGGCCGCCCTCATCTTCCCCCTCCCCTGGCAGGGCATCCCTTTCACGGCTCGTTTCGGCGAACCGTGACTCAGCCGCTTGCTGCGAACCGGGGGGCGGGGTGGTGGTGGGGTGGAAAGGGTTCCTGCCGGTGAATCCCGAAACCCGAAATGCCCCTGAGCCCCCGGCGCCCGGGGCAAGGCGGCGCCTGCCGCGTTTCTGCGGTACCGGCAAAGGGTGGCTTGTCGCGCACCAGCTTGTGCCTGCCGTTCAGCCGCTCCCGCCCGCGAAGCACCCGCCGGAGCCGCCCCGCGGGCCGCGAGGGGCTCCCGGAACAAAGAGAGCCGGGGCTCCCGGCCCACCGGCCGCGCTGCTCTCCGGCTTCCCAGAAACAGCTGCCTGTAGCCCTGCATCCTCGGTGTTGGCACACCGAGCGCTGTATTGGCGTGTGACGTGTGGTGACTTCCGAAAACCTAGAGAAACGTGAGGCCATTTAAAACGTTATGTGCACGCAGTGTATCCAGTCAAGTAATACCCTTGGCCGTGTTCCTCAATTTCTCACATCAGGTGTCTGCTTTTTCCATATTCATTACCAGCCACTTACCTTGTTCCTAAAATGCTCGCATGCTTTCAAGTGATGAAACTCAGAACTTTCTGGAGAAATCCTCAGATTTGTTTATGAGGTCTTGTCTGAAGTTTTGCTTTGAAAGCACTTGCAAATAGCACTGCGTGAATGGAAAGTTTCTGGTCTTTTCACTGTTACCACTACTGTTATTTTAAGCATATCCTTGCGCTTATTTGTGTTTCAGCTCCTCACATCTATTGCTTTTACAAGCTGAGAACTGCAGAAAACTGTATCACAGTTATTAGAAACAAGACATGAGGGACAGAAACTTGTAAAGCAGAATTCTGTCTCGGGGAATCTTTAGTCTAAAAAGTGTTATGGAAAACCATACGATGGGGATGGATTGCAGGAGTGGACTACAGAAAGAACTATGTTATCTGCTCTATGTGTGATTAGTGTTAGTGGAATTTAGATGCATGCAGAGGAAAGATAATTGCCTAATAACCCTCTAGCAGCTTTATTCTGAATTATAAGAACTCTTTAAAACAGAAGCTATTGTTCTGTTTAGCCCTGTAGGCTTTTCGTGCGTATCTTATGATTCACAAGCTGAAAAGTCCCAGTTTGCAATCAAATGAGTAGACGTTCTTTTCTTGTCTTGTTTTGTGCAAAATTGAGATGTATGCCACCCTTGGCAATATTTGAACTCTATGAACATGGAAGACTGTCTAAAAGAGGCCTTATACTGTAATAAAAGCAGGTCTGGATGTTACTGTGCTTAGAGTTTATTTTAAACTAACAAGTTATCAGATTTGAAAGGAGGATATGTTATTCTAGGCAAGACTGTAGGCAGCAGGTTTTTTTTATATCGATGACAGAATTCTGTACTGGAAGGATTGGGGTTCTCTTTCAAGTAGATCTAATACTTCCATTTTGTAAGAATTCTTTTTTGGGGAGGGGGAAAAAAAAAAAAAACCACAATAGAAAAAACTCATTTGCATGACATAAGCTCACTTCAAGAGGAACTTGGAGAAGGTAGAAAGAAAGGAGGATACAAGCTCTTTCTGAATTCCAGTAACAAAGAGTTGTGAGGATAGAAATGAAGCAAGCAAAACTTAAAAAATAAGCAGAAGGTAAAAAATACTTTCACTGTTTAGTTGCTTATGGATTCCTTACTCATTAATCAATAATGCACATATAGAGATATTTTCTTGCTGTTCCCTTACAATTTTTAAAGGCTCTGGGATTTCTTCCTCCTACAGTTTCACTTTCCTATTCCTGACATATTCTTCCACTGGGGTAGGGTTTTTTTTTCAGTCGGTGTTCTCTTTATTGCTTCTTAAATCTCTGCAGCTCTCTTATGAACAGGTTCGGATGGCACATGGATTGTAACAGGCTCTGCTGTGAGGGCCCATCCTGAAACAATGACAGTCACCAGCATACACAGAGAAGTTGTTTATCTTGCAAAGACAATCTGCTTGAGGGTAGGGTGGTGGAAGCTACCGTGTAGCCTTTTGTACTGTGCACATCTGTTGTTTGTGGAAATTTAACAAATGATTGTTTTTGTCTATGGCTGTCTATTTTTCTTCCCTCAGCTGGCAGCATAGCTTTGCCTGTAATGTGATAATAGCGCCATTGCTTGGACTCCACTTGGACTCCTGTGGTACACTGAACTGGCAGTAAAACTTTAGCTGCTTTCTAACACTGAATTTTCTTCTCATACATTGAAGAAGGCAATAGAGCAACAGTATTATTCTCATTATTAACTTGGGTATTCTATTTATCTATTAAAAGAATTAATAGTTTTCCTGGGACCTTGTTGCTTGTTTTCCAGGAGCAGGTAAATAATACTGCAGCAGACCAGGTTTCTCCTTTAAAAAGAAATAACATTTATCTAAGATATAGGGCGTCTGCTCTCCCATATGCATTGGCTGCTTCTGAAGCATTTGTGTCCATAGGGTCTGTGTGTGAGCGGGAGTGTTTGTTGTTGTTTCATGCCCCCATTTCCCACTGGTATGTGAGGGAATGCTATAAACGTGACTCTCCTTGTGATGACAAGCTTGGAACCAGGCATGAGGCCAGCTGTGGAATGATGCTTCCCAGTAGAAGAGTGGGGGTGGCTTCCAGGCAGTCTAAGGGAGTATAGATGGGGGGGAAAGACACAGCATTCCTGTAATGAAAACTCCCTGTTAACAGTAACTCTCAAATAAAATTGCCCTCACTTGTTTTAAGTGAAAGAGATTTCTGGTGATCAGATTCTTCTGTTTGCCTGAAATTGTAAAGTTTGATATTTTTTTTTTTTTTTTTTTTTTCATTTTCCATTCATATATTCAAATTCAATTTGACCTGCATAAAATGAAGATGCTCTGAAGTCTCCTCTAACATGTAGTGTTCAGGTAGTAGATGCATGCATTGCATTTGTTTGTTTTAGTCTTATGTGTACATACTTTGCTACTTTGAATAGCAAACAAACACATGGCTTTTCATATGTTTGGATGCCTGCTGTAATGACTTCCGTTGGTAGTGTTTGAGCCACAGCAGATCTGGTGAGTGAGAACACTAGACCTTTGTTTCCTCCTTTTTGCACTCTCTTGCTTTCACTGGCTGGTATCTTGGGAGGGAATTTTATTGTTCCTTTCACCCTATCCTGATTTCTGTTCTTCTGTAGTCCTATTGCAGCGTCCTGAGCTGCTACTCCATTTTCTATTTTTTTTTTTGGGGGGGGGGGGGGGGGAGGGAATCCCTCCCTTGAAAGAGACTGTGACTGTACCTACGTGGTATGATAAATTCTTGGCTGCTTAAAATGATGACTGCCTATGAACAGCATGTTTATGCTTAGGCTGAAATAGAAGGAGGGAGCTCAGAGGCAGATGGTATTGTTAGTCTGTACCAGACTGTCAGAGGTGAATCTGAGCCACTAACTTGACTTTTATCCCCTTGTTAGAAGCAGAGAGAGCACTGTTATGTGTTGGTAGTAGCTCGAGGTGTACGCAAGAGGAGAGTTAATGTAGCAGGCATCCAGCTCCCAAGCCAAAAACAGTGGGTGTGCAAGTCTGCAGTAGGGATAATTTAAAATATAACTGACTAAGCCTGTGGAGCTTTTTATTCACCTTGGTGGTGTTTGTCTTTTGGTTTTTGCTTCTTCCCCTAAGGGAAACTAAAATATTAACACCTTAAAGAACTCTTCCATCTTGCCAAAGAAGTAAAAGTGCTGTTTGAAAATAGAGATCCATAACTCCCTGGCATGGGGGAGGTGAGGGTAGAAAGCTTGCAGGACTGCGTATTGTTCTGGCAGTGAAGACAAGTGGGCGCAATATGCAAAGGCTCTTGGATTTTCGGTGGGAAGGAGTGGGGAAGATATAGCTTAGGTCAAGTGCATCTGTCACCTATAGAAGATGCAAAGTATGAAGTTCTTTAAAGTGAGAATTTCTTGGATCTCTCCTGTCTGCTGCAGATTAAGCAGAGAATCCAATTAAATCCAGAGTGTTGCTTAGTCCTCTTACTTTAAGGAGAGAAGGACCATTCTCAGATTGTATAGCTGTTGTGTCAATTACTGTAGCCCTTGAGGTGACTTAGAGCACCTCTGCTGTTGCTAACATGGGAACAACTTCAGTATAAAATTTCTTCCCAAGTATTCATTCTTGTATGTTGACTGTTGTTGATTCCTACCCCGCCTTCTTTATTTAGAACTGGATGTGGCTGGGTTGCTGAGTTTAGTCAGACTTGGGTTTGGATTACTCTAGAATGGATTAACAAAGTTTGGATCTGAGTTCCTGGATTGATGAGGTAGTGGACTGCAGAGACATGTGGCCTACAGACAGAAGGAGAGCTAGACTTGCCAAAGAGAATGACCATCATATTACTAGTCTTTTGTTTGACCAGAACAAAGCTCTTCAGTAATAGGATTCAGGAGGTCAGTGTAGTGACTCGGAAAGGAGTAACCTCCTCTAAAAGAGGAATGGAGCTGCTCCATGTGGTACGCATCCAGGAGATACGCTCCTGCTTTGCCTAAAACCATTGAACTCCTATTGAAATCTGCCAAAAATAGCAATTCAACTTTGCTGTCTCACCAATATTGCTCACATGGTTAGTTTCAGTCTTAAAAATAAATCATGAAGCAGCTTCTTTTACATATATCTCCTTTTTTTCCAGTCTAAATCTTCTTGGGTGAAGAGTTTAAGAGGAAGATAAATAGTCTTTCAGTTATGCACCAGGGTATGCATAATGAAGTACTGGTGTTGGGGTTCAGTAGATGTGGACTGGCAAGAGTTAGAGCTGCAGTGCTGGGAAAATAATTTTCATCAGCCCATCCAGTAAATTTGTGTTCGAAGAGTTGCCTGTATCCCTGAAGACTTTGATAAACTGTACCATTCTCCTTCCCCTATATTTGAATTAAGATCAGACACATAGACTATAGTTTGACAAAGATCCATTTGTGTTAGAAACAAGATCTGTCAGGAATTCAGTATTCTTGGGTGTATCTATCTGGCTTATATATCTATATATCTAGTTTAGCTTTGCACTAGGTCTTATCTCAATTGTTTCCCTTCAAAGGTCAGTATTTTAAACTCTTTAAGACTTTCTGGTTTAGTAGAGCCAGTCAAATATCTCTCATCTGTAGAATTCCAATAAAGTTTACATTTATTGTATAGATAACATCAAGATCTGTCTTTTTTTTTAGCCTCTTTCCTCACATTTTCTGCTGTTGACAAAGTTGAAATGGGAGACAGACAAAATTTTCAGTAACTGCTGGCATTTTAAGCAGCATGTTGTTTAGTTAAATCTCTGCATTGTTGAGATGAGAAATGCTACTGTTCATGGGTTCTTTCTGGTCACATACTCTGTCAGTATTGTCAAAGCTAAGTCTATTAATTTTCTAGGAACATTCTCAGGAAAAAATCAGTTAGGTTATAGAATACAGATGTTAGTCTAACAGCTAAGTCTTCTGCCCTACAAAGCAGAAATGGGAATGTCCTTTTTTTTTTTTTTTTTTTTTTACCCAGGCACACCCTCCCCCCCTCTTTTCCCCTGAAACAGAACATGTAAATGGCAGTCCTCTTCTTTTTCCTTTCTTTCCCTCAGACACAAGCATGCACAAACACCTTTGTTTAATAAAATCAGTAAAACATGCTTATGTAGTACTGCAGCTTATTTCTGGAGCTAGAATAAATGACCTCTTTTTATTTACACAGAAATAGATGGAGATCTTGTTTACCTCTCAAATGTTGATTAGCCATGAGTGGTTAGCTTCAAAGACCAGTGGTTTCACAAAAATCAAAGCACAGTCAAATGGACTGGTCGTAACTGGCATTTGCAGTGAGTCTTTGAAATTATGCCAGTTGTCAGAATGCATCAAGGACAGGTGCTGCTCCACGCCATGAGGGAAGGCAGCCAGGAGCTGACTCTGATAACCAGGCAGGGAGAAGGAGCCCTGCTGAGGCTTTGGAGGAGAGCTGTTTTGGGGAGGCCTCCACTGAGGCTATTTCTGGGTTGCTACTTCACAGCAGACCTCATCGGCTAGCTCGCCTTGAGCGCGGGAAGCTAAGCTCCTAGAAGTGGGGGAGCGTGCTCTGACAGCAGTTATGGTTTACCCTTTTGAATGTTGTACCCTTTGATATTTGCATGATTACAACTAGCCTTAGAAGTTACTAGAAAAATGCCACCAGTGAAAGTACACGGAGTTGGAGCATTCATTGCAGTAGGTCAGTTCTGATTCTCTTCCCTTCCCTGCATTTGTGGAGGATACTATCTGCTTGGTTTTGCTTTGGAATGAAAAGCTTTGTGTCGGTCACTGGTTTGATGCTTGTTTTTTCCTCTCCCATTTGGCTGGTGCATGTGCTGGGTTGCGCATTATCCATCAAGTTGGCTTTAAAAGAAACTTTGTTAATTTGGAGTAAAGTTCACTAGGTGCTTTAATTGTAATTGTTCCTCATACCGGTTTAGTTTAAATACATCTAAAAAATTAAGCTATGCAGATCAGGAAACCTGAATTTATTTTTTCTTTTTTTTTCTACTCCCCCTGCAATCTTTCAAGAAAAGCAGATGAGATTCAAGGACCAAATAACAGAGCTCCTGGGGGTTTTGTATTTCTTTGGTTTTATGGCAATGCCCTTCATCCTTGATATTTTTTATATTATAAAATGAGTTTTAATAAATGATTTAGCTGAATTTCTGCACCTGTAAAATTATCTCTGGATTGGAATAAGTTCAGATCACATGCCGTTTTGTTTTGTGGGTTTTTTGTTTGTTTGGTTTGGTTTTTTTTACCATGAATGGTGTTGAAGAAGAGGAGTTACTGGGGAGGGCCACAAAGGGAGATGACAGAAGGAAAAGTTAGGTAATGAGTTGGGTTGTGATCTGCTTTATGGTGCACAGAATCTGTTATTACTTTCTCATTTGAAACTTTATTCCTGTCTCTCATTGTGGACTCGCAAGACCAAGATACCTATGGCAGGTATGTGCTTATGTGAATATACTAGAGAGAATTATTTTTGGATGGAAGGTGGAAATTTCCATTGTAAAACCACCTGGTGAAAAGCAGGGAGTGAGGCACTACAGTAAAAAAAAAAAAAAAAAAAAAATCGGATCTTTCATTTTAATATGAAGAAGTGAGCTGGTCTGATGTTAAGTTTCTTGCAGCTGCTAAGAGGTAGGGGGAGAGGACTTCAGTAATCTCTGATATATTCTGCTCTCCCTTCCTCTCAAGTGTTGCCTGTTGGGCTTAACTATTACAATAACTGCTTACTTCTGTATCTAAAGCACAAGGTGTTTGTTGTTGAGGAGAGCTGTTTTGGTGTTACGACTGCCTATGGCTGTAAGTGCCTGCTTGTGTTCTTGCTATAGGGAACTGTTTCTGGGTTAAGCTTATTTGAAGGGAACTAGAACTTGTGTACGGTTTGTCAGCAGAGTGGCAGACCGCAATAGCTGCACCCTTGTCTCCTCTCTGATGCAAGCCACAGTGCAAATGTTTCCTAACACCTGACAGTGACGTTTTTGGAGGCCTCTTCAGGTCAAGCGCACTGGATTTCATAAGAGAGTAAAGTTATAAACGATTGTCAAAGGGAAATGAGGTGGCTGCTTGATTTGGTGTCGGAAAAAATGGTTCTTGGCTCATTTTATGCAAAGGACACCTTGAGACTACAGACTTGGGGTAGCAGTTGGACTTGGTTTTGCTTGTTGCTCTGGTATGAGCTGAAGCCTTTTAAATAGGTACAGATAGAAATTCTGTGTTAAACCAACCAGACCTTTCAGAATGCCAAAAGGCAGGGTGGAAATAACCGAGACATGGACTTCCCGCTTAGGAAGTGAAATTTTAGAGCTGGCAGAAACCTATTGAGCCATCAAATATCTATATCTAATAGGAGATTTCTTCCAGCAGATATATATTCCGTTCAAAGAGAATTGGACATGGTGTAAGAGCTTCGAAGCAAAAAGGTTATGATTAAACTAGGAGGCTGAAGTCTCAGTCTCTTGTAGTGGGAGCTTTGCTAGCCTAATTTCATATTTGTGTAAACCAAAAGTATGCCCTTTGTTTATCTGGTTGTTTTTACACGCACACCCCCTGGATAATTCTGGAGGGCTAAAACTGTCTTAAAAGGGGCTTTAGAATGCACTGGTCATAATGAATAGAGTCATTTGTTTTCTGTTGTGCAACGCTTTGATGGTGTCTCTGAGAAAGGATTACAAAGTCCGTAGCATAAGCCAATGAGCTTGTAGTGACAGGGAGGATGGTAACAGCTTGTAGTTCTTTGTTTTGTTCACAGGAAGAAAAATATTAAGTTTGTCTATCATCATCAACATTGTTAATGATACTCATTGCTTCCTGAAAAGCCTTTCTGTGTCTGTGGTGATTCACTAAACAGGCTGTAATGGGAGAAAACAGTTTGCAGGAGGGATGCTTTCATGTGAGTGGTTTTATGTAACACACAGTGTGAAACAAGAGGTAGTAACAGTGGGATTTCCAGATTCCTTTGAAAATAGTTCAGCAGGGTTTAGAAACCCAGAAGAGGAAATATTTAATTTTCCCATTAATTTAGGATTTTTTTTTTTACCTCTAGTTCACAAATACCCAGTGTAAGCCACATTCCAAATGCTTTTGTTCCAATTCCTGTTTGCTGCCTAGAAGAGTTGTAACAACTGTGTTACAGTAGCATGCCATTGGGCAATGTCAGCAGACAGCCTGGATTTTGAGCTGCATCTCCTTCTATCAGATTGCTGTTTCTGACTCTGGTGCAGCATTCTAGTAGAGGAGGATGGGGAGGCTTTCCCTGCTGCTGCCCAGATGTTTCCTGGTTAAATGCCCCCAGATGTATAAGCCACCTACTTTTACAGAAGAAAATTTTCTCTAAATCTGCGCAGGGAAATTCCTTGCTATAGTAACGGCTGCCTACTGTGGGTGCTGAACAAATGGACTGTATTTTAAGGTGATGGGAGGTGAACATCACCATTGTCATCTGGCTTGCTAAAAGGCATTTTATGTCCAAGTTACAAGCATCATTGGGTTGAGCCTGAGTGCTACATTGATATTTTATTTGAAAAGACATGCAGGAAACTTTACCTACACCTGGTAAAGGAAATCAGCGTTTTTCATAATTAGGAGCCAAACTTGTACTTAGGTAGAAATACAAATTAAGAACACATTTAAGAAAGTAAAGTTCTGGTTCTGGCTGTGCAGGCTGAAGAAATGACTGCCCTCCACCCCCTGGTCTGCTGGTTGAATGCCTATGCGACCTTTCTCTAACCTGGTGTGGTCAAAAGTTGACCTAGGGAAGATCTACTGGACAAACTACGTCAAGCTAATTTACTCATTTTTGGCTGAAATGTGTCCCCGAGCAGCCCTGTTTGTGAAACTCTGTCAGAGGGGGGCATTGAACCACTGAGGATTGCACTCCTCAGCTGTAGAAGAGATGTGTGCTGCCTTTATACACTAATCATTCATACTAACAGTAGGACTGTTGTGCATATATGCATCTTATTTATGTAATTATACTGTGTGCTCATATTCAGACTGACACCTCCATCTCCCTGATATCTCTTTCAAGCTCTTGTAACAGAAATAGATGAATCAAGCCTGTTTTTGTGTTTTCCTCATTTCAAAAAGTGATCTCCTCTTGAGCCAGTGTGCTGATGAAGCTGATCTGTATGGACTTGGTTGTTATATTCTGTTTGATTCATTAGTCAATTATCAACAGCGCAGAAAACTTATATTTTTTCATTTGAATGTAATTTCTGTTAGAGCTTGAAAGTGGAACAAAAGGCTTCTTTTGATTGATTGTATTTAATTTCGTATTATTTAGTTAGTAGCAAAATGTCTGTGGTGCCTAGTTTGTAAGTACTGTAGGGTACTGTTTCATTTAAAAAGAACTTCAATCCTGGCTAGACCTGATCTGCTGCACTGATAAATGGTGTGGATGCTGTGCTTCCTAACGAGTGTAAGGAAGCTGGCTTTCCTATCTGCCCACATCTTTTTCCAGTTTTCAGAGCTTGGATCTACTGTCTTTTAAAAGGCCCATATATATTCTTCATGTTAACTTTCTGTGCTGATTTAAAAAGCCGTTTGTTTATAGCTATTAGTATCTTAAAATAGAGCATGCCCCAACTACCAAAGAAACTAAGTGCATATTGTTTGGTGTGGTGTGTTATATAAAAAATCTTTCACTAACAGTGAAATAATAGCAAGATCCACCAGATCGCACTGCACCACAGCATGTCTATCCATTTAGCAATTTCTATGTTGGACAAAATAGTGTAGCTGAGAAAGATTAAGTTTTTTAATTTCTTTAAATCAAAACTATGTGCAAGCGGGCAGATGAAGTGGAAAACAATTCAGGTCTTTAAGTATTAGACTAATATCTGAGACACTCTAAATAGAAGCTAAGAAAATACATCAATAATTACTTTAATAATTTGACAAATTCTTTTTCTTTGCTGTTCAGTAAGCATTAAGACAAATGTATGTCTTGAGTTCATCTCTAATATCTGGTCAATCCCAATAAATATAAGTACACACATGTGCATACACACACTTCTAATCACTTCAGGATACACGGTTTGTCTATGTATTGTGATTTTTTATTTAATTTTTTTTAATTTTGTGTGTGTGTATTGTCTATTCACTAAGCCTTCTTTTTGCCCTGAGGTCATTTAATCATAGCTTTCAAAACTCTAGGCACAATTAAAAAAAAATAGTAGGAAGAAAAGATATTATTAATGATGTTTGAGGATTGGATTAGTGTGTACTTATGAGATTAACTGTGTCTTAATCAGATAGCTGTTGGATAGTTGGCTGAAAACATTCATATCGCCCTGGGAAACGGGAGCTATCCTCTGCAAGCACATAAAAGCAGTGGGCCTAAATAAGAGAGGAGAGCACAAAGCTGAGAAAAGAAGTTCCTGCAAGGTTTATGAACTCTATCTGAACAACAGTAAACTTTTGAAGATGGTAACAAAACCTGAAGGTATCTATGGTCTTTAACAGAAATTAGGCTTTTTTATAAAAATAACTAGAGAGAGGTATCTTAATGCAGGAGATATGAGAGTACCATTTGTCCAAAAGGTGGACAAGATCCCAGAATTCTCGACCCCAGAAGTGTGTGTGTGTGTGTGTGTGTCCATCCATCTCTACCATACCCACACTGTAAGCTGTATGAACCTGATGCGATCATAAGAAATGAATGGCTTTTTTATAGAGAAGCTGAACCAAATCTTTTTGCCTTACAAGTGGGGACTGGGAGGAGAGCAGGATAAAGAAGAAAGAAATTCTTGAACACAAGGGCTACTTCAAACACACTTCCTAGAATCTGCCATATTTGGCCTGCTTTGAGCATAACCTGAAGAATCTTAACCGATTCCTTAAAGTGCTATGAAAGATGGCATGGTTGGTTCTTTTACACTGATCTCAAGATGGAGCTTCATGATATAATTTCCTTTCATTCTTTTTGTCCTTTAATGGGTAAAAATACTGTGATGTGCTTGTATGTCCTGTAAGAGAGAACAAAACATAAGCGGCAGTCCTTTCTTCCATTACATTGTGTAATGTGCTGTCCTGCAATGTGTAAGTCACTGAACACAGCTCCCAACTGCAGATTTACTTCCCACAGATGTCAGAGGTGTTAGATCAAAGGTATTATTAACTTGTACAGCATCTCCAAAAGCTCTTGATACCTATTGAATGATGCAATGTCTTGAAGTCTTACTTCCAAAACTTGTCTCCCAGGCATGCTCATGTACTTTCATCAAACTTTGAAATGTGTAGCAGTATGCAATGCATGAGAAGTAGCCTTGCAGGAAGACACAAATAAAAAAAATAGTTTTTTGACATTCATTGAGCATCTCTCAGAACTCACAACTCTCTTCTGATTTTGCACAGCAGCAGAATGAAATAGGGTAAAAAAAATGTAGTGGTCACACGGAAGGTCAGATAGATAGCACATTCAAATCTGAACAAAATGGGCTCAAAATTCCACAGTCTTAGTCCTCCTGGCTAATTAGGTATTGCCTAAGGGAAGAAAAAAAAAAGGCTGTTGTATGCCTGTGTTGCCTTTTGAACACCAGGGAGTGGTATGTCATGGTCTAGCTTACTGCTTTAAGTCTCTGCAGATAACGTGCTTTCTCACAGAGCTGCTGAGACTACATTTATTTAATCCTTTGTCAAGTAGCTGTGCTCAGCTGACGTGTCCTCTCCTAGCAAATACCCTGACATATGTCCATCTATGTCCCTGCTATAAAAAGAATGCTTGCCTATTTCCCAGCCACCTAATGCTCACAAGTGACTCAACCTTTCCTTCACTCTTTTCATCAGTCAAAACTCCTTTTGAAATTATAATAAAGTCATGTTTTTCTCAATGCTACTTTTATGTTCTTTCCACCAAGCAAATTGACGTACCCTGTTTTCCTAGACATGAGACTAATGGCTTAATGGAAATTAAGCAGGAAGCCCAGAGCCCCAACTGGGCTGTTTCTTCATGTTGATTTGCTTGCCTTAATTTTTCAAAGATGTGCCCTGTTAGGCATAGGATGGCTAAAGGCAGAATGTCAAGCTCTAGCCTGGGTACTTTGAACTGCAAACAGACTAGTGATTCTGAGGAACAAATGGGACAGGCATGACTGGTATTCAGGGTGGTCTTGGCTTATTAAGCCACTATTGGTGTAGCTGTAAATACTTTGGGCCCTTTACAGTCCTCATCAGTGCCTGCAGCGACAGGCCTTTCTGAAACTGAGAGGCTCTGGCCTCTGAAATACTGTTAGAAATTTTGGTATTTAAATGACTGTTAGGAAAGCACGTGGTATGGGACAGTGCAGTTTCAAAGGATGAGCTCTGTAATATGTATGAAAGAGAATTAAACTTTAAATGCAGCCAGTTAATGAATATGCTCCCAGTTGGGTGGAGGAGGGGAAACAACACTCAAAAATGTTCCCTTGTTTCCTAATCTGTGAAGTGACTCATTTTCAGGGTCGGTAGACAGAAATACATTTTAGGAAAGGCTGAGTCTTAGACCCAGAACGTTGTCAGGCTTCAACAGCCGATTAAGTTTTAACTGGCGATGATAGGATCTGAAAGAGGGTTGGGATCAAAGCCCCAGAATTAAGATGCTTTGTAGAACATCTTGCGTTGAGAAAATGGACAGCTTCTCTTACAAAGCAGTAGTGCATCCTCCATGGAGTTGCCTGGAAGTACTGTAAGAAAATTTCCTTTGTTGGTAACTTGGCACTTTTGTGCCTGGATTCTTGTGGGATTAGAAAATAGAAAATAACTGTTAGGACGCAGGTATAGTTAGTGAAATGTGTAGTCCTAGGCATCTTTGAGCAACTGAGCTCATTTAAGGCTGTATACAATCTGTCTAATTGGGAAGGAAGGCAGCAATACAAGCTGTACTTTTTCATGTTAAAATTGCCAAGACATAATTTTAAAGAAACAAACTGTTTTTCTAGGTGACTTTCTATGATTGTCCTATCATCTCATCGCTGAATTAAAGCGACGATACTATCTTAAGCTTTCTAATCTGTAAAGTTGTGACATGGTTGTTTGCAAGGGCATGCAGGTAGTCAAATGAATTCGTTCCCTTCCCATTGTTCCTTTCATACTTGCCCAACTGATTTTCTGAGGGGACCATATTTGAACGTTTCTCTGGGCACTTATTTAAGTAAGTAACTCACTTTCTTCTTTTGCTGCTCTCTTTCCAGGATGCCAAGTGTATGACTTCGGAGATTTGAATTTCACTCAAGTTCCCAACGATGAGCTGTACAACAACCTGATTTTATATCCCCGCTCAGTGGGTTTAGCCAGCCAGGTATTGGCTGATGCTGTAAGCAGAGCAGTAGCTGCTGGACACAGCTGTGTGACTATAGGAGGTGATCACAGGTGAGCTGAACTAAAACAATTAGTGGTGCATGCTGCAGGTTGACACTCGGAGTATAAGAATTTAATTAAAAAATAAGGGGACAGTGGGAACAACTTGGGGCCATTTCCTGGCAATACCATAGGGTATCAGCATTTTGATTTTATTGCTGGGGCTTTTAGGGTGAAGCATGGAAGACAGCTACAAAAACCTGACCTTCTAAGACAGTACTGCTTAGTTCCAGACTGTTCTGGGATCTGCAGACATAGAAGTGAGGTTTTCCTGTTTGGGAAAATTTGCGTGATCAGGTCCCTTTAGGAACTGTTGTAGTTTCTTTATTGCTGAATGTTTAGTGATGTGTCTCTTTTTTGCCCCTCAACTCACAGGATGTCAACTTTTACGGTGGGTTTGTAGTGCCTGCATACAGACCATTTTGTAATAGATCTTATAGCATGTGAATCTGTTTCTTCTCTTTTTCACTAACCTTTGGTCTGAGGATTGGTTGAAGAAGGCAAGGCATGTTAAGAATGAATTGGGGGACGAGGTGTCATGACGGGAATAAAAAATGGGCGAACAGCAGAATTGATGAGTGAGTGCACTAGATTTTCTAGGAGATCATTTGGAGCAGAACAGGTGAAGCTTAAGAGTGTGGGAAGGGTGACAGTGGAGAGAGAAAAGAGCTTGCTCTTATCTGTCAGTACTAGTGTAGTCCTGTAGAGTTCCTTGGAGTCTTCTAGAATAATGATAGTGGCATACCGTGCAGTTTATATGGGATGCACCCTTTACTGTCACAGATGTCTGATGTGTTCAAACATGACAACATTGCTGCCTGAAGTTGCAGAGACTTCCCATTGTCCCTGTAGTTGTTCTGAAGGACAAATGGTGACTAAAGACTTTGCTACTGTATTTCCAGCTTGGCACTTGGTTCTGTCAGTGGCCACGCACGGCAGTGCCCACACCTTGGTGTGATCTGGGTGGATGCGCATGCTGATATCAACACCCCTCTTACAACTCAGTCTGGAAACCTCCATGGACAACCTCTCTCATTTCTCTTGAGAGAGCTCAAAGATAAAGTAAGTATCTTGCTTGTACAGTTAGCCTACATTGACATCCTCGGAGCATTTTGCTTTTTCTGGTGTGAGGTGCTTTCTTATCTGCTGCAAATGCACACCTTTTTTTATCTGAGAACAAGCAAAAATATGTATTATTTGTGTGTGTACTCATATACATATATATATATCCCCCTATACACAAATGCGCACACACACACACATGTAAATATACATACACACACATTTAGGAACAAGAATGAGAAAAAGCTTTTCTTTGTGTTAGCGCCCTCGTGGGTTGTACAGAAAGCAAGAGTTCACGCAAACTCTATGTAGCAGCTGGCCATGGTGCCATTCCTGCATAACAGGTGGAGCTGGTGCTGAGGCTGTGCAATGGCATCAGTTCTACCAACTGAGCGAAAGAGGGAACCTCCCCCCAGCTGAGCCTGTGAGAGCTGTGCTGAGCTCACCTCCAGTGACAGCTGGTTCCTGCATACCTTGTACACTTCTGCTTAATTTGGCTCTTCCATGTTTTGACAACCTTGGGGCCTGACAGGGGCTGTTCCTGCATGATCTCTCCTAACTGGCTGCTCTGGTGTTGGCTCCACTTGCAAATATTACAAATCAGAACATCTGTACCTGCTTACAGGGTGCTTTTAAAGAGATAGCCTTTGTCTTGGAAAGAGGTCAAATTATCAAAAACAGCTGTTTAGCAGGGCACGTGGAATGTGCACGGCCAGTTTTTGCTACTGTCAAGATGCTAAGCAGTAGGTTGACCTAACCCGACCCTAGTCTTTTTGGCTTGGCTGCAGGCTGTATCTCCCTATCCAGGTACCTGTAGCATCTCCTGGAGACACTACAGTGACGGCCTGTGCATTGCAGGCATTTGCAGTAGGAACTTAGGCATGACAATCTGCTTCTGCTGAAGCTCAGGCTGGAAAGCGGGAGCAGGATCAGCAACTGCAGGTTGAGAATAGATGCTGGAGCTGCAGAAAACCTGACTCTCAATTTTATTCTGGCACTTTGCACTGCTAGTCATTTCTCTTAGTTTTTTTTTTTTTTTTTTTTTTCTCTCTGACAAATTTTGAGGGTGCTGTGTTGATGGAAGTATGCCTCTTCCAAGTAAGATCAAGCATGTTTAATGTCTTTATGGCTACTGAAGCTACTCTTGCATTAGTACCTGTTTGGCATAGCAAGATTGCTATCATCTGGTAAAGCTCTTCTGCTTTTCTCCTGCAAATTCTTTTGAATGAATTCCATCCACAAGTCAACAGAGTCATCTGGTGCTTTTACATACTTTCCTTGTTCTAATAATTCTAGTATGGTCTCTACAAACATGCTAGAATTCCCAGAGTAATGCAAAATTAATGGGGCTTCTAGTGTCTTGCCCATAAGTTAAAGGGGGTGATTTTTTTTTTTTTTCCTTCATTTTGGCAACTGCAGCCACTTCTGCAGGAAAGATAGGAAGAGCAAAAGAAAATTTTGTGAATTTTGGAGGTCACCTAAGGTGAACAGTTTATGTCTTGGTGAGAACAGAACAAAGCCAAGTTCTTTGATAGCTGAGGAAGGAGGAGAAAGGCAGAATAAAGTATGCTGCTTTCCTCTTTTTTCATTTGACAAAAGTATTTAATTGGCTTCCTACATATACATTGTTGATTTCTGGTCTGCTAGGCTCCGGTTCTTGAGCAGCACAGAAAAGCACTTTTTTTTTTTTTTTTTTTTTTTTTTTGAGCTACTAAAAGCATACTGTGGGCTTTCTGGGGTCAGTGGGGGAGCAGGCCTCTTGCCAGCAGCAGTAGTGAAGAAAGAGTAAGATTAGGCTACACTTAGAGGTGAGTTAGTCAGGTATGGTGCTGGTTGGTTATGAGATCTCATTACAAGCTCACCTCAATTCTAGCTGTCAGGAAGCCCACGCAGAAACATTTGACCCAAGTCCCTCAACCTGTATTTGCAGCTATGCAGAGAGGCCTGTACTCATTTAGAGGGTTTTTTTACCATATTGTATTCCTGTTTAGAGGCAGGAAAAACAACATCTGTCCTGCTGGTACAAGGTGGCTTCTACAACAGTATAAATTTTTAAACAGCTGTTGAGCAGTAGTAGAATGTGCCTCCAACAATAGCTTGTCTGGCTACGTATCTGACTCAGTGGAGGGAACCTTTATGTGTGAACAGATGCATGTGGGTTGCTCTCTCACTCTCATCCAGTAGAGCAGTCATGTTGACCATGGGACAAAAAAATTTACTGTTTGTCTTTCTTGACTGCTTTGCAAGGATTCTTTTTGAATCCTAAAACTGAAGGCTACTCTTGTCCTACACTCTGCTGAACATAACTTCTTTCTCAAAGCGATAGACAAACTAAGCGGTTGCACTTTGCTTCTCACGGAGGTTTCCGTCTTGTCAAAGGGTACATATACATAGCATAGCAGTGTGAGAGAATGAGAGATTTTGCAGTGAGCCCTGTATCTCCTTCCTTGCTTTCACTCATGCTCTGAAGGCGTTTTTGAGTAACCTCTCCCCACCGTGACACACCTGTGTGTATGCTTCTCTGGGTGGACTTCCATCAGTCCACCAAACTGTCTCTCTGGGTCACAAGATTTGGTCATCAACCGAATAGTCTCAGGAAGGCTAGCTGGCACTCGGCTCCCTGTCTAGATTGTTTTGTAGAACCACAGTGAAACAAGAGCTCCTTTGAGGACATAACAAGAGAGCAAAATAGCCTGCATGATTACATTTTATCTTCCCGATTCATTGCCCATCTCCACTAACTGGTACTGCTCTTCCAGCATCTCCAGGCTCCTTGTTCTTCATTCCCTGTCGAGAGGACCTGAGACAGAGGTAGTAGCGTAACATAGGTTTCTCTTGGTGGCACAATCTGTTTAGACTGTTTTTGACCCCGTCCCAGCAATGCAGTTTAGCTGCTGTAACCTTCTGTGGGATTGCATGAAAAGTGAGTCAGGAGCACTGTCTCTTTGCTTGGTTAGTTTTTGAGACACATCAAGTCCTAGCCATCAATCACTGTATGACCCTACAAACAGCTGTCCTGGGGAACTGATGTGACAGCAACTGCTTAAATGAGCACAACTGCCCAGAACTCCCCAGGGCTGTTTCAAGTCCCTCAGTTTAGGTGTTATCTCACCTGTTTTCAGAATTCCTTCTGTATCCAGGGCTAATGAGCCTGGTCAATGCTCTACTGAATTAAATGTCCCCATGTAGCAGACAACATGAAGTAGAAAAGTGAGGCATCTGGCTATGAAATAAAATAAAGCATTTGGCCAGGTTGCTGTAGAACAAGCCCTGGTGTTGCCTGCACAGTCCATTCACAGGCTGTCAGCTGCCACTTGTGTGCCCAGGTAGCTTCACAGGAGCACTGCCTGGTACTCCTCAAGGCAAGGCGGCCCTTTAGGGTTTTTAAAAAACTTTTAAAATTAATTCAGCTGTTTTAAGGGAAAATATTTATGAACATAATCCCTTGACTGGCATTCCTCAAAGTGAGCATTAGTGTCAGGGCTCCTGGAACCATTCAAACTAAACTCATAAACCACTATTAATAACTTACCATGAAAATGCCTGCACCTTTTTCTGATCCCTGTTTGGCTTTACTATCAGCAACTCCTCTTCTATTGCAACAAAGTAAAAAACCAGAGCCTACCAAAGGAAGTTAAGGCGTTCCATTTTCTTTATTTAAAGAGGAAGAGGTATAGTTAAAACTGGCAGTATTAAATCTACTAAGTCATTGACACTAGAGAGTATCTGACAGTATTATCAATACTATGCTCAGCTTATGGTACGGTGAGGGGTTTTGCAGATACAGCTTCATTGCTGAGACCTGAATTATTTTTCCTAGTGGTCTCCATATCATTTATCCCTCTTCTGAATTCATGACTGCAGAAAAGTTTCATTGCCCCAGAATAACAAATAATTTTATTAGATGTACTTATTTAATCCAAACATAATTAAATATAGCTATGGGTGTGTTAGCCTTTAGAAACAAATCCAAATGTTGCAACTAGAATATAATTAGTAATTGAGAAGTGTAAGAGGGAAGCAAAGCCTTCTTGTTGCTTGACAGCTGTGTTGGCTATAGCCATTTTCAGAGCTGGGAGAGGAAGAAAAGAAATTTGAGTTAATTTAAAGCACTCCTAAAATTAGTAGATATTACTAACTGAAGGATTTTTGTAATTTCATACCATGACTACTTAATTACCAAGGTGAAAAATTATGACCTCGTCATCTTTCATCTGCTGTCCTAGACCTGCTCTCTTCAGTTCTACATTAAGAAACAGTACGATGTAGCCCTGTGTGGAGGCCCAACTTTGTCATGCTCTTTTTTTTTTTACTTCCCACTTTGAATTTGTCCATTTTTAATGTCGTTTTTGCAACAAAGTTTCCATGAGTTTTTGGTGATTCTCCTAAAAAGATGCAGGTGCCTTGGCTTTTATTCTTCCACTTAAGTATGATGTACTGGGTAAGTTACATAGCATTCCCACTAAATGCACTGTATAAATGATCTGCATCTGGGTAGCTAGTTTCTTATCGTTCCCCCTTACGTTCATTGATGCTAATTACCTATTGCTTCTGGATTTCGGCTTTTTATTCCACCTCTTCAAACTGGAAAACATAGAAGAGGTAAAAACTTCATCCATTAACATTCAGCTCGGGTAAAATGGTATGACAAAGGCAAGGACTGATCAAATCAGGAAGCCAGACTCTCAAGTGATGAAGTTTCTCTGTTTAGACAGAGAAAGGATGCTATAAATAAAGTTTTGAGGGAAGCATTAAATACAGTTTTGTTATGTATGTCATTAAACTAACCTAATACCAAACCTTTGCTTGCAGGTACCACAACTTCCTGGCTTTTCCTGGCTAAAGCCCTGCCTTTCAGCATCTGATATTGTGTACGTTGGTTTGAGGGATGTGGATCCTGCTGAATAGTGAGTTGATCAAGATGAAAGGATTTCTGTAAAGGCTGAAATCATGAGCTTCTTTCCACATCTGGCTGTTTGCAAGGCTTGCTAGATTTAAGCTTAGGCCAGTAACGATTTTTTTTCTTTATTTTAACAGCTATATTTTGAAGAACTATGACATCCAGTATTTTTCCATGAGGGATATTGATCGCCTTGGAATTCAGAAAGTTATGGAAAGAACACTTGAACAACTGATGAGCAGGTAACAAACTATTATCTGATTTAAACTACTCCTGTCATCCACTTGTTGAATATTTATTTTCCTGAAAGTTATTTAAGTGAAGGTCATTCTTGATGTAAGGTGGCCTAACAGAACTGTGACAGTGTCCAGTAAATCGTAAAGTCTTAGCACTGACTTTAGTCCTCAGCTTCCACATCTTGAACTGGAACCATTTCACAGTGTTTAGCAAAAAGCTACGAGGTTACATTAGTCACTACAACTGTGGCTCTGTTCTACATGATTTGTTCTGTTTCTTGAGGAATTCTGCATTTTGCTGCAGTTTGACAAAATGTTTGAATCAACTCGGAGTCTAGGCTATACATTACACTTCTAAAAATAAATGTATAACTGATGGTAAGTTGAATTCAGCTGTTAGTACATGAGGTAGAAGCATTTGATGGCTTCCTCCTTAGACTGTGCTCACATATGCTGTCCTGATGACAACTGCCACTTTCAGTTCAGCTAGTGAAGTTCGCTGTAACCGCTCCCTTAGTTGAGTTCAACGCTGAAGTCTTTGCTAACCTTGTTCAAGTTTGCTGAAGCAGATCAGGGAGCAAATCATGCTAGTCTAGGGACAGGATCAGAGTTAAAAGGCTAACTTCTCACCACAGGGCAGAACACAGTCCTGTAAGCAGAACAAGGTCCCTGTATCTGTGCTGCATGCTGCTATATCTAAAGGTGTGCTCACCCTTCCTAGCTGGAGCTGTGCCAAGTAAAGTAGTTGCTAATCCAGATGCTTCTCCCTACTGAGCACCTGCAGCAAGCTGGAAGTACACAGGCTACCACTTAAATAGCTCATCTGAGTGACGAGCAGCGTCCAATTTATTAAGCTGTCATGGGTTGCCAGACTTCATGTAGTAAGGAAGAAATGGTTTAGGTTTGAGATTATCCTTCACTTTTTCATCACCTAGGCTTACATGGCAGAGTTTGGAGGCAGCCTTCAACTATTGACCTGAAAAATGCAGAATGCCCCATTCATCTTGATGAGCTGTCTATGAAATCCTCAAGCTTGGTGCTTCCTCCATCCTAGATGCCATGCAAATCAATGTTTCAGCCTTTCAGCCTGGCTTTCTGTACAAAAGGAGAAAAAGCTGGATTGCATCATACATTTCTCTACATTTTTCCATCTAAGGAGACAAACACCAGATAAGATGGTCAGAACTGAAGTACTTATCTTCAGCCAAATCACACCTGAGCAGATGCTCAGTGAACCTAGAAAGACAAAATTCTGTTTTCCCACTGTGTACTGGGGAAAGTTCTGAGCTAAGAGATGTTTCAGAGTCCAAAGATATTAAAAAAAATCCTTTCCAAATGTATATAAGACATGGAATAGGACTTAGGACCTTTAGCATCATGGAGCATGATGCTACTTTGCTGATCGGCCTAGACAGTAAGTAATAAATGTAGAAAGCGTTCAAGGTTCTGAGATTGCTTTTCTCATTTTATTCCGTCTCAGGAGACAGAGACCAATTCACCTGAGTTTCGACATTGATGCTTTTGATCCCTCGCTGGCTCCAGCGACTGGGACTCCTGTTCTAGGTGGATTAACTTACAGAGAAGGCATGTACATCGCAGAGGAAATACACAACACAGGTAGGAGCTGACCCGCAGTACCGGACTGAGCAAGGACAGGACAAACTACATAGAGCTCATATTGGTTGTGTATCTGTCTCCCACGTAACTAGATAATAAGATAAATGTAGTCAAACCCGAGGTGCCTACAAAGTCAGTTCAACTGTCAGTAAGGGAAGGAGAAGTCCTATGACTGGGCAATACCCCAGGTGTTGGAAGCAGCTTAACCATCAACAACTTACCAAAAGTAAATAAAATACATAATATTTTAACAACGAATGCCAAAAATTACTTGGTCATCTTGTATAATACTGTCCCCTATTCCTAAACGCATGAGGTCAGATGTAAAAATGGGTGCAAACAATTTTAAACAGTTTGAAGTTCTGTTCTAGGATTCAAGGCTAGCAAATCAAGCTTTCACCAGGTATACTGCAGTTGACTCAATATATGAGGAATTTCCTCCTTATGCCGTGGAGTTTTTATTTAATTTATTTAAACAATGAGTTATTTGCCGTAAAAGTTGGTATGGGAGGAAGAAGGAAAAAAAACCAAAAAACCAACCAACCCCCCCAAAAAACCCCAACCAGACAACAGATTCAATAGTCAGGAATAGGATAGCAAAAAATACTAGGTGAGACTATTTTATATCCCTTAATTTTCGGACTGGGAGAAAACAAAATGGAAAAACATTCCTCTCCTAAGTGTTACATGGAACATCAAACTTGTTTTTGCTGAATGCTAAAAGCATGGATGAGTGAGGTTGTGATGATGTAAGAAAGAACCAAATTAAAAACACAAACTCGCACCCAAGAATGATAACCTCATGCCCCCCTGGAGAGCCAATTTTACTTGTCTAGGGGTAGAGTCGGTCACAAGCTCAAATATCAGACTTGCTGCAACGAATGAAAGGCTGCAAAAGAAACCCTGTTAGAGATTCTACCCTTTTTCATAGTAACAAACAAAGCTGTAAATAATTTTCACAGGAATGCTTTCAGCTGTAGACATGGTTGAAGTCAATCCACTGCTTGGAGCTTCTCAAGAGGAAGTGAACGCAACTGCTAGTCTTGCAGTCGACGTGATAGCAACGTGCTTTGGGCAGACAAGGGAAGGAGCACACACCGCTTTTGATGAACTCCCAACACCCAGTTCTCCAGATGAATCTGACAGTGAAGAGCAAGTGAGGATTTAAGAACCCAAAGTGTTGGGTACATTGGACATTATAGAGCTCTGCTGAGGCACTTGAGTGGAGAGATGGTCAACACTTGGCAAATACTGTTAACTTCTCAATTTTTAAATAAACTAGCTTTTCCACTGATCCGTGGCTACTTTATTACATACCAAGATTTACTCATTTAGTTAAGTATATACAAATGGAGACAATAAAATATTTATTACCTTCTTTTTAATCTTACCAGTAGTTCAAGTCTGTCTCTGCATTTTTCTTTTACTCCCCTTCTCTGTCTCTCTAGTGTCAGTACAGTTTCAGTTGAACACGCTGTCTCACGAGACAGTTCAATCCTCAGATGTTCAAAGGGAACAGGCGTCCCCACCCGGTCCCTCAGCAGTGGAAAAGCTCATCTCACTCAGGGAGATTCATCTGCTGCGGAAGAACTTGTAGTAGACCACACCTCCGAGGATGGCTAGTTCCAGGATGATGATAATTGACAGCAACAACTTATTAGTGGTTACTCTAGAGTTAAAAAATAATAATAAAAAAAAAATCCAAGATAGCTTTATTTTTTTTTTCCCCTTGACTATGAAAGCAGATTCTAGATAACTTGATCACCATCATACCTTCACTAAGCCTACTCCCGGTTTCAGCTAGACCACAAAGTGCTATTCGAGTGGCTCGTAACAAGCAGGAAGGGACAAACTCGGTAGTTTCCTACTCATGTTTTTCCCGGAAATTCTGCTTAAGTCATACTTCAACAGTAGCAGTTCTGTTCCTCTTCCCCCGCCCCACGTAAGGCAGATCATTCTGCTCTGTATGTGCCTCCTCATTCGATACACAAAGAGGAAAACATCAGTGACACTCCTGTGCTAGAACCCACCTTCGGGTGCTTTTACCTGGAACTATGTAGTTGAAGTAGAACTATAACATCTCAACACAATAATGTGCTTTTACTGTTGAAAGTTGCACAGTTATCGTAGCTCCCTTCAGCAACAGGTATAATAAAGGAAAGGTTGTTAGGCCAGAAGTACCTACTGGAAATATGCTCCATGAACTGGTTTATAAGGACAATTAAACCGTATAGTTAGGGAACTATAAATACACTTCAGCAGCCGAAGCTTTAGTCGTCAAAATAGTATACGGTCAGGCTCAGAGTTTCTCCTGTGACGGTCTAGCTACTCTTGGGCATTACTGTGGGCTAAACAGCTCTGTCTGTGTCATCAGACATCTAAACCACTTCATGCTGCCGTGACTGACGGCACAGCTCTTTCCAACCCGAGTAACGAGGAGCTGCAGCTGAAGTTACCATTAGCTGTCACTGTAACTTGCTTATGGCCAAACCCCTCCCCTCGCCACAATTTATCATACAGGAGGGTTAAAGACCCCGTATTATCCTAAATGAGCAGCACAAATTCAGTAGTGTTCAACTACCTGTACTCCATTAAGTTATTAGCAGAGAGGGGAAAACAAATTAGCATCTGCACATGGGCACACAATCTGTTTACACATTCCCTAAAACCTCCCCGCAGTTCCAGCTGACGCTCTATTCTTTGGTTTTTGCCTGAAATCGGCAGGCAACGACGCTACCTGCCGAGTGCTGCTCGAAGTCAGCCGCCACGCTACTCACCTCCGGGACATAGAACGTAGAATCTTGCGACTCTTGCTCAAGTTTTCACTTGTATTCACCAACTAAGAAGAAACAGAAGTTATTTGCCAGTTGAACAAGTACACAGCAACTCTGTAAAGATGCACCTGGAAGGAGCTGGTGTTGAAAAGTTGCGATTAATACCGGGAGGAAGGCTAACCGTGTATTCTCAAAATGCAGAGACAACACTGTTCTCTGCGCACAGCACAAGCTGGAAGCATTGTCTCCTTTCTAAGGAGGAAATACGACTTTCATGTATACTTTCCCTTAGATACGTACAAAGATAATGCAATTTAGCTTCACTTTCTGCCCCTTTCGCTGATCTACAATATCAGAAAGTTGGTATTAGCTCCTTTCATTACGTTTTATTTCATTATTTTAGTTGTTGACACCAGAAGAAAATGCCACTGACGTGTTCTCCCCAGTGCATTTCTGGAACTGTTTGAAATGCTGTTCCATTTCTAGCAAGGAAAGAACCACCTTGCACTGACAGGTCTAAGTGACCCAGTGGATATGAGCTCTGTTAATAGGTGATCCATTTCAGCTTTGTAATGCTCAAATGAACTGCCAAGTATTTCTCAGTCAATATTAAGGATTAAATAAGTAATTAAGTGAGGTTACGGACAACTAAAAAAGCTGTTGTCTCACAAACAGGGTCAGGATTCACGATGTATGGCCGCTGGACGTCTCCAGCTAAGATTTCGCTATTCCGCTTCCAAAGCTTCAAGGGAAGTGAAAGCTAAGCCAGGCCGCTCGCCGTCGCAGCACACAGGCACTGGCCCGCGCAGCTCCCCTGCAGTTTAACCTATTGCCCTCAACTGCAGAACTGGCCCTGTAGGTACGTTACCTTGCACTGAGATGGACCGGACCAAGCTGGGAAGAAAACTACCACGTCCATCCAAAGCATACTAGATTTCCAATCTTTGCTATGAAAGACCAAGCAAGAAGAAAGTCTGCTTCTGGTTGGAACGCGTGTTTAATACAATTCAGCAATATAATGCCCAAAAGGCTCGCAATAAAAGTCACAGCTTCGTGAACAACTGTGGATAGACTGACATGCTTGAAGGACTATAATATTTTTAACTAGAAAAAGAACAGACAAAAACTATACCTACAAATTTTAAGATCACATTTCCTTTCCTGCTCTCCAACCCAAATCTGGGAGCAGGGCAAATGAAACCCTGACTGAAACTGAAAAACTACTTAAATGAAAAAGCCACAGGCTTTGTTGCAATGAGCAGAGGTAACTCCCAAGAAAAGGGGTATGCTTTCTGTTCTGGCTGAGCGTGCTTACTTGCCAAACTCAGCGTCCCCCTGCAAGTCGCTCACCTAAACGCCTGACACTCGGGATCCCTTGTGCACACAGAAAATCCCATCAGTTTGTTACTTCAAAAATCAAATTCTCAGTTTCACACGTGTGTACACAAAACAAATGAACTACTTCGTAAAGCTTCCACAGTAGAAGCAGAGCTTCTTGACCCAAGGATGAGGAACAGGCCTCTTGTCTGACACCACCTTCTCCCTCCTTAGCTAACTTATGAATACTGGAAGGTTAGTAATTAAGCTTCTATTAAATTTCATTTCATTAGAAGAACTTGCTAACTGCGTCCCCAGTGCAAACCTTCACTAGTAATCTAGTGGTGGGCAACTCCATAGCATTATTTAAAATCTCTAATTTTTTCAGGAATGCTGGGTTTCTTTAGCTGTGGTTTATAGGTCTAATATCCAATCTTGCACAGACACAGGAGCAGACGTTTCGCCATCATGCTTTGGGCCCTTCTAGAGTAATTTTCTCCCTTTTATGAGCACAGCTTAGAAATGTGGCAGCCTGGATTTGGTCTGTAGAAACATCAATTGGATTACCACGTCTAGGGAGGTCTCTGAGATTAATTACTGGCATACAGTTCCCACTAAGCTAACATCACGTTGTTTCAATACAGTGCCCGCAGTTTCCCTGCTTACTCTGCTCTTGGTGCGTTCCAGTTGCTCCCGCTGCTCCCCGAGTTCTTCGATTATATCGGTGCCAATCTGATCCGTTTCAGCAGCAATTCGGTGCGAGCGCTCAATGCTCTGACTGGCTCGGTTCAGGCTGTCTGTTCCCTGCAGAAGCAGCACCCTCTGTGACTGCAGATTAGTCTGAAAAATAACACATGCTTAACTATTAAGCAAAAAGAGAGAGTTATTAGGCTTCTGACACATTAAAAAGTTAGGACGTGACTCCATAGGCCATCCATTTGTATCAGCTGCACATGCTTCTTATGTTAACTGATGTAGCCCAGTTCATTTTGAAAGAGTTCTTGTTCACGTTGTAAGACTATGGCCAAATCTGCTGAAACATTGAAAAAGGAGGGCACACAACCAAAGAGTTAAAACAGTTACAAAAAACTGTCTTTGCAACAATCTGCTTTTCCATCAAAGAACATTTGCATGGAAATAACATCTTTGCTTTCCAGATGCTAACTTTTCCTTCCATCCGTATCTAAATTCAGTCTTATTTGTGACTTCACAGCTGGTTGCCAGGGAGATCATTACGAGTTTACACGGTCAAAATGATTAGGAACAAACAGCACTAACAGATGGACTGCTAAGTAACGAAGATCCTCTTTTCATGCCAGTAGCCTCATCTAGAGGATAAGAAATGTTTGCTGACCTTGGGGTCAAAAGGTAGCTCAAAATAAAGTATTTTCTTAAGCTTCAGAAAGTCTAATCTCCCACCCTGCTCTCAGGTTGTAGAGGAACCAATCAAGAGGAATCAAATGCAAAAATTTACCAAGCTACTGCAGAACGAGATACGAAGTAAAGAGCCTCCCTCAAACCTTCCTTATCTAAGGCAGGCGAACAAAAAGCCCACCTCCGTGAACTGTACAGATGACAGCACTGTGAAGATAATAAGCAGATTCAGTCTCACTAGCTCAAATATATCTGAGCATATCTGGTAAACAAAGAAACTGCTGTATTGCTGGCACTGTAGCAGCACATCCATAGTGAACAAAGTGATAGGGGATGAATTCTTCTAGTTGCTTGAAATTATTTACGCTGAGATTGCTTAAAAGAGAACTCCATCAAAGAACCTATACAGCGCATGATTCACACACTTTGCTAGTTTTGGAGACTAGAACTAGATCAAGTAACCTTTCTTCTCAGTCCGTAGCATCACTTTTGTGTTTTCACCACTGTAGGGGAATGATTAAATAAAGCATTTCAGTACAGAACGTTGCATAAGTTACTAACCACGTGGTATTCAAGGACTTCCATTTTGATGATACTCATATCTTTGGTTTAGAACAGAAAAGCTCTCCTTTGAGTTCCAGCTGTTCTTTCTCCCTCCCTGAGATATTCATGTTACATGCAGAGAGATAGGCAGGGAGTGATACAATCACAGAAGCTAAGTGGATTGAAGTATAAACACTGTAAACAATATATCTGGAATTTTTTTTTTAAGCAATCACAGCAATGTTAAATAGAATTTATATCCAATTCTTACACTCTGTTCATTTTCTGTGGAGAAGATTCCATATTTCATATCGCCTTGACTTCCAGGGCCCAATCCCAAATCTGTGCTTCTCATCTCTCTCTGGAACATGGAGAGGTCTCTTCTGTACGCCCGGATTTTGCTCATCATTTGGTTGCGGAAAGGCAGAGGAGCATACTTCAGTTCTTCCTCCATTTCCCGCAGCTTTAATGAAAGAAAGTGTGTTTATTTTTTAAAGCGCCAAGTCTATTCCTATGAGCAGCTATACCCAGAGCTCACCACCGGATGAAGGGATTCACATATTTTTATGTTATTGGGGGGGATTAACTCCAAAACCTATACCCCCCATCTAGTACTGAGTATACCATGCTGCCTAATGCTGTCCAGCCCACATGGATTTTCAGATACACAATGCCTCAAGGAAAAAAAAAAAAAAAAAAAAAGGAGAAAAAAACCTAATCGCCAAGCTTAAATGCTTGATATTTTCTGAAACGTCACTCCATAACGTCAATACGTGCAGTTCTCACTTTCATATTATTTAAGCATTTATCGGATGGGTGTCAGCTTCTCATCATATCTATGCAACAGAGATCTACTGCATAGGTAGCACGCCACTAAATTCATACTCTGAGCATCCGGGCCTGGCAACTGGAGTTAGGATTTGTAAACCCTGGGATTGTGGATGTGTGAATTTTCACATCAACTTTTGGCGACAGTTGTTACAAATTCGCAATGCTTAAAGCTGTCCACCAACGTGAGCTCTCTCACGATATGAACTCTACATCTCATACATCACCTACACAGATACATGTCAACAAAACGCAGTAACTGAGAGGAATAAAGCATCTCTCCCAAAAGAATGTTCTGCTGTGACTCAAAAACATCCTAACAAATAGCACATTAAGAAGAAAAGAAAGCTTAATCCCTAATATCTTGCTTAAAAAGACAAGTCACATGGGTTTTTTGTGCAGGTCCACATTACCTGCTCTCCAGGAAGCCTATACAATAGAGGTTTCAAATATTCAAGATCCCCAATATTTAACCATCAGACTATTATAGAACGATCAGCTGGGTTAAGACCAACATGAAAAAAGATGGGGGGGGGAGAAAAAAAAGGAAAAAAAAAGATTTTCTACATGCCCTCCCTACAATCTCTAGCAATTGTAATTGCACCTCTGTCACCCTCCTTTGTTCAACAAAGGGAAGGCGATATCCAAACCGAGCACTCAGAAGAAAAAATACGCAGGTAAGAATATTTGTCTGTATCTATACATGTATAGAGATACATACAACAGTCTTGACAAACACAGACACATCGATCAGATCAATGAATCAAATGTTAAAGAAAATACAACATTTGCTTGCCAGCATAGGAACCATAAGGAGAGTAAAATTTGGAAGTACTGTCCTTTTTAAGGCATCAGTGTTTCAACTGGTCCGAAAGGCCAGAAGTCTAGACTTATGTTTACCGTTTCATTTGCTTCACGCTGCTTCTCATCAAATTCTCGAACTAGTTTTTTCTTCTCCTCTGTGGAAGAAAAAGTAGTATGTCAGACAAACTATGGAGCAATGACAACAGAACTCAATCCATCACAGACAAGGAAGCTGCCACAGATGGCTGATTACAGAGACACCAAGTCAAAATCCGCCTCAAACAGGAACAGCCTGTTCTTACGACAACTTATCAGGCGAGGGTGGGGGGAGAGAGCAGAAACCACCCTTCCAAATGCTGGCCACTACCTCTGGTAGACAAAAGAAGTCATTTTTCAAACCTGAAATATTTTTCTGACCTATTATCCTCCAATCTCCACTGACCGAATCGCGTGTTGAAAAACATTTAACATGAAAGGATAATAAAGAGGACATGTTGGTAACAGCTCATAAATATTTCTTATTTTTTGCACACATTTGGCAAGATTACTGAAGGCTGAAACTGTAATTTGGATTTGAACAGAACATCAAGTCAAACTACATTTCCAAGCGAGCCCTGAAGTTCCTGGCAGATAGGGCACTCTGCGTTCTCGTGGTCATTAAGTAACCAGGTAAAGGGGATAAGCATGCTAGAGAACTTGGAGATTAAAGATGCCATCAAGATATCACCTCGGGTTCACAGATTGATGCCAAAATGCTTCCCTCTTCTGGAATGACATCACTTGTTTCATCAGCCAAAACCAGACATTTTACTTGTTTGCGACAGACATTCGCTAAGGTCCTTGTACCTAGGGCTCTGGAGGGCAAAGAATGAGCTTCACCACTGTTACTCTATTTTTAAACAAAACCTTAAGACATGTATTTTGCATGTGTTAAAAAACTATCATAAATCTCCACGATCAATGAAAGTAGAATTCTGAAACTTCTGTTATCTGAATGGAGCAAAAATATATGGTTTATAAGCTTTTGCAAAAGCACTGAAGACAACCACCAGAGGACTCTTGCAGAATACTGATGAATGAAAAAAAATTCTATCAGAAGTCTGATAAGTATGAACTAGCCTAATTAATCTCTCAGGAGAGAATAAGTCAGTCTTAAATAAAATTTGGGGTAGCAAAAAATGCAGACAGTCGTCTTGGTAAAACTTCTCTAATTTGATTTAACTTAAAAGACAAAATTAAAGATAACATTATGAAAACATCAGTGCAGTAAAAAAACGATGTGATGATACCTTTTTGTAAATACGGCCATCTGCGAAAGAAGCAGTTTTTAAACCACCGAGCTCTCAACAGAGACTAGGAAAAAAATGTGAAGCGATGAAAACATTTTTACATAGCTCCTCTCATATACACGACATGCCTAAGCTGTAGCCTTGCCCTTTCAGTTCAAATTCATATTAAGCCCCAGAATTTGGCCTGTAGAGAACTTAAAGACAGAATTCGAAACCATCATCTAACAAGAAGCTATCCTTTCAAGAATTATTACAGACTAAGCTACATTGTGACTGTTAACATATTACACACTAGCTGGTATCAAGAAACGCAGTTTCACATCCCAGTTAATTCAGAAGGAAACGCTGACTTCTGAGGCTCCTCAATACACTCTCCTCAACTTCCTCCACGATTTGCCACCACGTACGTTTCTGCTGATGCCATTATTTGTGTAGCTGGGTTGCAAGTGAAATCATGGACCTGAACTGCAGGAAAACAGCTTTCAGAAGTCATTTGGTTTCATACAGGTCATTTCACTAATCCAGTATAACTAGTGCCCTCTTAAAACAACTGCTGCCTCAAACTAATTGAAACCTGGTCCAGCACCGAAAAAAAAAAGCAATATTTTACCTTCTTTGTGTCCCCCAAGCGGATTAAGACACCGCTGCACTTCTAAACGAGCAGCCAAAGAAATGCTAGTTTCCAGAAGTCAAGTAGCAATGGTTCTAGACTTTTTTGCCTGTATGCCAACAAGAAAACAGGCGATGTGGCCTGAAAGCATTATACTGGATCTGGCCTAACAGAAATGCCAGAATACACTGAGCAGTTTAATTCACATCACTCTGAAGTCAATCTGCGACTCAAAGTACATTGAGAGAACTTTTTTAATGAAGTAAAGGTAAAAAGTACCTAAGCCACAGTAACATTACCTACCTGGTCATCAACATTTAACTCATTCATTTCCAATCAGTTAGATTCACTTGGACAGGACCGCTAACTGAATTAATTTAGAGGAAAGTATCTATATTTGAAACTGATCCAGGCTGCTTAAAATGCCTTCTTATGAATTCGGAAGGAAAAAATTTGTTTCTAGAGCTAGGAATTCGTTGTCTTGTTTATACAGAGTGAAACAGCATTTCCAAACCTCTGCCCCTCAAAGACGTCGCAAGGACTATAGATTCTGTCTTCCCTTGAGCTTGGGAGTGTGCCAATCATCTTAAAAGAGTATGCAAGGTATCTTTTTATTGCCTCCTAAAGTTTTCAGGACCAGATAACTCGAAAAATAAAGATACACCCTCCTCCCCGTATGTACAAGAAGCAAAGCACATTAGGAGAGTGGAACGCCTCCACCAGATAGACAAATCCCTGACTTACCTTAAACTCTCTTAGAAATATTTCCAAAAAATATTACCAGGATTTTTGCAGCAACAAATTTAAAGAAAAGTCATATTAAAAATTCATAGCATGTCTGAAAAATCAGTTTGCAATTATCTGTAACCTGTTGGGGGAAAAAAAAAAATCTACAAGCATTGCAAAAATTGCTGCCTGTAAATACCCCATTTAAGCCCATTGCTCAGAATTCACTGCTGAGGACTACCCCAGTTCCACGGAGACCTGGCAAAGCTTTACTTCACCAAGAAACCGACCACTCTCCTTTCTACAAGGAAATAAGGATTTCCTCCAAGTAAGGGTATTTCTTCTTTTATGCTTTTTATTCTTGTTGACCGCTAGTGAAATTAAGTCCACCTTAAAAAAAATTAAGTCCAGCTTTGAAAGCTGTCATTTGCAGGTCTGAACATCTTTCTTGCACCAAACTTTCCAGAAATGCTGATGACGAGGACTGTGACCCTGAATTTAAGTCATTATTAAACGGAAAGCCAGGCAAGAAGTGGAACACTAAGCTTTTCATAGCCTGCGCTATCTAGCACAGACTGGTATATTCCGAACAAACCATTTTTATGATTTTACACCTAAACACATGAAACTGGTCAATCCTGGGAGAACGCCAAGGCTATCGCAGAACGTGGCTGGTGATAGCCCCTACTCATCCTTGTGGTACAAAACCCAAGCCGAGCTACCGCAGCTCGTGACAACCGGGTATCATGTTTCTCACGTGAAGGAGGTATTTCATCAAAGAGATTCGGTGACGTTGGTCAAGTTCTCCTTGTCAGATCACTTCCCTTTCCGGTTCCCAGAACACTGCCGAGTATTAAGAACTGAATTAAAAGTACAACGCCAAGTCCTACAGAGAAGTGTTCTGGCAGGGTGTTTTAACTACTGGTATGGTATAAAAAATACCTGTAAAATCACATTTTGCTTCTCATATAACTTTGTGTAGCTTGATAGTTTTTTCTAGTCTGTGGGTAGGTAGTGCACAAACCAGACTTTTAAAAAGAGTCATTTAAAGTGCAAATCTTCTCCAGTAAGTCTGCAAATGGTTGTGGACAGTTGTGATAATGAAAACTGCTTTAATTCTGCTGCTGAGATTTTAAACAAGAGTCCAACAATGACCAAAAAAAAAAAAAAGAAAAGGAAAAAAACCCAAAGCACTGCAGTTTAGGCAGTTCACCGTAGAACAGCATGAAATAACGTCCGAATAACACCTCCTCCTCAGGGACGGGACTGAAGCCGAAAGCCCAGCACAGCGGTGCTTGGCTACCGAGCTGAAATTTGGCAGGCAAGAGGAGCTGCTCCAGAGAGGCGAAGCGACACGCCGGCCCCAGTGCTCCTCGGGTGGGGGGGGCTTTGCACGACCAGGCCCCATACTCAAGAGCAAAGCCAGCAGAGCCGCAACTGAAAGCAAGGCGCGGCGGAGCCAGACCTGGCAACGCCGCCCGCCCCCTCCGAGGCGGCGCCGGCCGACGGCGATGCCCCGAGCTCCCGCCGCCGCCTTGGCAAACGCCTGCCCCCCGCCCCCCCCGGCTTTCTGAAACAGCCTCTGCCCTCCCGGCGGTAACAACGCTGCTCCTCTGGGGAGGAGCAGCCCCGACTCCCCGCAACGGCCCTGCAGCGAGCCCGGCCGCCCGCGGGGCCGCCCCAGCCGGAGGGGAAAGCAGCTCCCCCGGCAGGCAGGAGGGAGGGAAAGCGCCGCCGGGCCCCTCCCCAGCGACGGGGAGAGCCGCTCCCGGTGAAGCCCAGCCCGCTGCCCCCGCACCGTCCCGCCGCCGCCCCGCCCTGCCCCAAGCGGCCCCCCCCCCGCCGCCGCCGCCGCCGCCGCCGCCTCACCGGCCGCGCTGCCCCGCAGCCGCTCGGGGACGCCCCGCAGGTCTCCGTGCAGCCCCCGGAAGATCTCGTGCAGCCGCTCCAGGTGCTCCGAGGAGCCGGAGCCGCGGCCCGCCATGGCAGGCCGACCCCTCCTGCCGCGCTCGGCGACGGCCGCCGCCTCCCCCCGCCCGCCCGGCTACGCCGCCCCCTCGCCAGGCCCTTCCGCCATCGGCGGCGGCGCGGCCCCCCCCCGCGCAGCCGGGCGCCCGCCGCGGCGCCCGACCGCAAAACCGCCCCGCCCCGGCGGCGGCGCGGGCGGCCCGCCGCGACCTGCTCCCCGCGGGAGGGGGCCGCCGCGCGCGTCGCGACAGGGCTGTCGGCGACGCCACCCGCCGGTCGCCGGCGGCGAGGCGCATCAGGCGCTGGCGGGGGCTGCCGCGGGAGGGTGGCGGCGGGGCCGGCGGCGCGCAGCGCCTGCTGGGAGCTGTAGTCTCTCCGGGGAGGCGGCCGCGCTCGGCCGCCACCGCAGCCGGCGCACGGCGTCGCTTCGTTTCGTACCGCCGCGCAACGCTTCGAGGGGGCGCGGGTGCGAGGAGGCAGCGCCGCTCGGAGCCCTGGGCCTTTTATTTTTCAGACTCTCCGGTGAAGGCGAGAGCGAGCACCGCTGAACCCACCGCCGCCTTTCTGCCAGCCCTTGATGCCTGCTTACGCACACGTGTACATCATTTCATACGTTTTGCTAGGGTTAACATCGTAACCTCGGGCATGAGGTGATGAAAACGTATTTTGAATGTCCGCCCAGACAGCCGCTGCGCTTCCTCCTCAGGCGTTTCTCGGCTCATTACCCGGAAAGCGCAATCGAACCGGCCGTTCCAGGCTGTTCTGCCAGGCCCGCGCCAGAGCCCTGCGCTGCCTGGGGCAAAAGGGCAGCAGGCTGCTGGCGTAGAGCCGGCCCGCTCCCTACCGCCGGCGGCTCTTCCCAGCGGGGGCACACCCGCGGCGGGGCGCAGGGCCCGCCGGGTGCCCGGTGCGAGAGGCCTCGGGAGCCGCCGGCGCGACCGGCTTCGGCCGCCGGCGGGGCCGGGGCGAGGGGGGGGGGACAGGGCGCGCCCGCGGCGCACGGGCGGGGCGGGGGCGGGGCCGGGGCGGCGGGGGGCGGGGCCGGGGCGGCGGCGGCGGCGCGCCGGCAGTGCGCAGGCAGCGGGCGGCGGCGATGCTCAGCTGCTGGGGAGCCGCGCTGGGGGCCGTCGTCCTCGTCCCCGTCCTCTTCCTCGTGGCAGCGCCCTACATCAGGTGCGTCTTACCGGCCGCGGCCCTGGCCTCGCGCGCCTGTGCCAGTAGCGGCGGCGGCGGCCGCCCGCGCACGGCGGCGCGGCGGGCGGAGCTGGCGGGCGCCGCGCCGCGCCTCGCCTCAGGGCGGCCGGGTCTGCCCGCCTGCTTGTGTGTGCGTGTGTGTGTTTGGCGGGAGCACGACCGAGCCGGGTTCCTTTCCTCCGAGCCGGGTGCCCGGGGGGGAAGCTGCCCCCCGAGCTCCTCCCGTGAGCGCTGCCGCCCTCTCTTGCAGGAGGTATGTCGCTGGCGGACAGTGTAAGTCGACAGCTAAGCTGGAGGGGAAGGTGGTGATAATCACGGGAGCCAACACAGGCATCGGGAAGGAGACCGCCAGAGACCTGGCGCGACGAGGCAAGTGGCCGGCCCTCACCAGCAGGCATCCCCGTGCGGCTGATGTGCGTGTGCCTGCGCATCAGTAGTCCCTTTTCTGGACCCAAGGGAGGAGTATTTTACGCTCACGTTTAAGTGAGTTGGATTCCAGAGTTATTTCAGGCGAGCCCAAGCGTTGCTTCTCCAGAGGCTGTAACCGCTTAGGTGCGAGTCCCCAGTTCCTCAGCTGGCTTCGTTGCTTGGACGCCAGCAGTGAAAACGTGTGACGTGAAAACGCTCTGCACTGCAGCTGTTTTGAGAGGACTGGGCAAGTTCCTGGTATCGCCGGGTTCTGCTTGCGTGAAGCTGGGAAATGCCGTAGGTCCGCTGCTGTGTGCTTTAGTTACTCACGTTTCAGGCTACTTTGGTTTAAATGCTTTTTGGGTGGCTGTTAAGGAGATGAAACTACCTGTTTGCAATCCATTTAGAAATTACTCTGGCTGGAATCCAAGTATCTTCATGTGCTCCTGGCTTGACGTTCCCATTATAGGGGCAGATATAACCCTGTGGTACACGCTCCTGACCTGGGAGAACCTGGACAGAGGCACTTCAGAAGTGCATTGTCCCGGTCTGAAAACAGCTTCGGGCTGGATCGGAGCTAACAACTTAGTAGGAAAGGCTTTGTCCCTCCCAGCTGCTCCCCTGACTGATGCCAATTCCCCAAAGAAACAATAGGTTGTTTGTAAGCACTGTGCGTAGGCAGCCTGCTTGCCATAGCCTTGATCATCCAGTGATCTCAGCTTCTGTTCGTGCTTCCCCCCCGCCCCTTGCAGGTGCGAGGGTGATTGTCGCTTGCAGAGACATAGCAAAGGGAGAAGCTGCAGCCAGTGAAATCCGAGCTGACACAGGGAACCAGCAAGTCATTGTGAAGAAAGTGGACTTGGCTGATACAAAGTCCATCCGGGAGTTTGCTGAGAAATTTCTAGCAGGTACAGTCTCTAGATCCTTCTTTTCAGTGAGAATATTTTACCAAGCACTGCTGTCTGCTCTTCTAGCAAATGCCAAATCCCTGACCTGCATACCTCTCTACCATGTTGGGTACTGCGGTTCACAGCAGGGCCTTGTCAGAGGCCATAAGCTAGTTTGTGGTAGGAGACTTATTTTATTGAGGTGATGTGGCTGCAACTCACGCGTGGGTTTTTTTGGCCAACTTGTGCCACCTTCTTGTCTGTCTTTGGTCTCTGTTTCCCTGTTTAAGAATGTCTGTTGTTTCCTGCAGAGGAGAAGGAACTCCATATTCTCATTAATAACGCTGGGATAATGTTATGCCCTTACTCCAAGACTGCTGATGGCTTTGAGATGCACCTGGGAGTCAATCATCTTGGTAAGGCTAGTGGAGTCATGTTTGCATTCAATATCTGTGGCAAAATGGCAGAGGAAAACCCTGCTTTCAGATTTTCTCCTCCTCATCCTTCCTTCTTGGGGACGGATGGAAGGCCAGAGTTAGAGTTCTGGAAATGCAATGCAATGTATTTTCTTATCATGGACCCAGTTTAAGTACCTGTTACCGGGGACATTTGAAATGTATGACAGCTCCAGCTTTTTGAAGCTGAGGGGCAGAACTTAATGGCCCCAAAAAAGTTCAGCTGTTGATTCAGGGGGGTCTTCTTTTCCCTGGACTTGAAATGAGGGCAGCAGTGAGATATAATGTGTAAGTAATATGTTGTAAGTACTTCGAAATTCCAGCAGGGGAACCCTTCAGAGAAGGATGACGTTTCCTCTCACCCCTAGGTCATTTTCTCTTGACCTTCCTATTGCTGGACCGCCTGAAGCAGTCTGCCCCAGCCCGCATAGTGAATGTGTCCTCACTGGCTCATCACGGAGGCCGAATCCGCTTCCATGATCTCCATGGTGAGAAGAGCTACAATCGTGGCCTCGCCTACTGTCACAGCAAATTGGCTAACGTGCTCTTCACCCGGGAGCTGGCAAGGCGGCTGCAAGGCAAGTCCCAGAGGAGAGCGGAGTGTTTTTCTGCTTGGCTTTTGAGCACTATGGATGAGGAGAGTGGGTTGAAGAAAGGTCTGGAAATCGGCTATGCAGAAATGAAATAGTTTGAGGCAACGGTCACTGATAGCTCTTTGCAGGAAGAAAATATCTCCTGTCTGTGGAACCAGGAGACTTAACACGCTAATTGTCTTTACAACCACAGGGCGGAGGAGTTTAGTAGCTTGGCACAGTTGAATGTTGGTGCTTGTCAAAAACTAGCTGCATCCACGCAGACAATTGTGGTGTGTGGGTGGAAGCTGAAAAAACAGGAGGAGCTGAACTACAATTGCAGTCTCCAGTAGAAAAGCTAATGCATACTCAGCTGTCTTAAATGTTGATGGCCTGTAGAACGGAAGCATAGGACTAGGCAGTACCTCTTAACTCACAACATCTGTCACAGCCATGTGACTACGTACTACATACTTAAGTAGTATTTATTTTACTAAAACAGAAGCAGTGTCTTCTCTAGGAAAATAGTAAATCAAAAGAAGCTGGTGTTCTTGAAAGGCTGATGGAAACTGCTGCTGTTTTAGCACCCGGGCCCTCTAGCACATTGTTTTGCAGAAGGCATGTAGTGACTGCAGTGTTTGGAAGGGAGCAGGGATGCTCCAGCAAGCAGTAACTGCAGAGGACTTCCCTTATTCTCCCTGTATCCATGCCCGGACTCCTCCTTTACATTGTAGAATATCTGCAGGTAGAATTGAGGAGTATATTACCCTCTTTTTTTTTTTTTTAAAGGCAGTTCGATGCATGCAGATTTGTCCCAGACTACTTTCTTTTGCTATAGGCACTAAAGTCACAGCAAATGCTCTCCATCCTGGTTGTGTCCATTCTGAGCTGGTCCAGCACTCATTTGTAATGACGTGGCTGTGGAATACATTCTCATTCCTCTTGAAGACACCTCGGGAAGGAGCTCAGACCAGTGTCTACTGTGCAGTAGCAGAGGAGCTAGACTCCGTGACAGGACAGTATTTCAGGTGGGTGCAAGCTGATGGAGTGATACATTGTGGACGGCAACCTTATTGGCTGGGGAAAAGGAGACTTACTGTCATTCTTCATTAAGAAGGGACTGGGTAAGAGGCTGGCTGATAAGATTGAGGGTGACAAATACTAGAGCATTACCCCTTCCAGGTGTGTTGCAGTCGATATCGTGAAAGAAGAAATCCCTGACCTGTGCAACACTTCACACAGTAGCAGGTCCTTTAGTGCTAGGAATATCCCTGTACTCAAAGTGCAGAAATGGCTGTCACATGCAGAGCGCTAATCCTGATCTGCCTGAGGCTTGGGCAAATCACTTTTCAGTAGAGCTGTTTAGTTGATAAGGTCATTTGAGTCAATCCTGGGAAGGCCACTTTGGTTCTCTTTGTAGATTTACCCAACTGGAGCAGAAGGGGCCTGTGCTCCCAGAGAGCTGGGAGGGCTGATGGTGCTGCAGAGGTAGGAGGTGAGATTTTCAGGACTGGCATGTGACAAAATAACTTGATTCTCCAGTGTGACAGACCCACCAGCTGGGAGGGACTCCTGCTGAGATGCTTATGGCTCTGTCCTGCAACTGGTCTTGTGTAGCTCCCACTACAAACCCTGTTGTTTCTTGACTTCTTTGACTTACTCCAGGAGCCTGCATAGTCATGCCTTTTCCCCTCACCAAAACGACAGCCCAGAGCAGTTCCAAGTCATCATTATCCTAGAGTTGAAGACTGCCATTTGAACAGATTCATGCAGATGTGTCCATCAGCTTCCCACTGGGTGCAGAGCAGTGTAACAATACCATTTTTTGGGAAACTAATGTGACAATTTCTCATCTCCCCCCCCCCGGATACTGTTGGAGCCTTTGTGTCTTTGCAGAGCTTTCCTCTTGTGATATGTGACCAGATTAGTCTCTGTAATGACTTTGTCTGATCTTCACTTGGGAGTTTGAACCACCTTAATCAGACTTCAGTATATAAATAGATGTCTTAATTTTCCATGGATGACTGTCTGTCCCAGGATATAAATGGAGCATTTATGTGCTGGAGTACAGAAAACTTTGGTGGATTTTAAACTCATAAAAGAAAGGAGTTTTGGACTTGGTGGGAAATGAACAGCTTCAGCAGTAATTCACAATTTACACTGGACCAGCCTAAAATCCTTTTCACTTTCCAGGCAATAGAATATAAAGCACAAGTATAGACATTAAGAAAAGAATTTGCATGCCACAGCAAGACAGAGGGAGTCCACCAGAGTCATTTCAGGAACATCAGAGACTCTGCATTTGGAGCTCTAAAAACACTAGGCTGGATAGAAATCTTAGGAGATGCAATTTCCTCCGTTCTCTTAAACTCCCATGTTATTGCAGCATCTATTATTACAGATGGGAACGCATGATCTCTGTTCCAGACAGAGTGCTGTCTGATTGCAGGAGCGGAGAAGAAAGGAGCCACAGTTCAGGGGATAATGGAAAAGGGGATAACCATACCTGGGTATTATTCTGGGGCAGCTTTGCCTTTCGTGCAATGGCAATATAGTGGGATGAACAGGATGGGATAAATAGTTTAGAATGAAGGGCTGTTTGAGTGGCTTTTTTGTAGTGTTTGCTAGAAAAGGTGCCCCTGAAGCAGCTTGGTTAACATTCATACCACTAAAAAGAGCTAATAATGAGAAGGCACACTGAAGAGTATGTAAGTAGAGCATATATAGGGTTCTTTAAGAGTTGAGACAACAGATAGAGCCAGACTTGCTTGCTCGTTCTTGGTGCCATTTGGAGAGAGACTTTTCCCTAGCCAGCTGGAAGGAAAGCTTTCTCAAGGTGGCTTAGCACCAACCCTTGCTCATTTGCTGACTAGCCTCACACCCTTCTTCAGCTGGTCTTGAAGTTAAGCTGATTGATAGAAAACAACCCCCTTATCTTAACACAGACACTTCAGTGTGCTAATGCAGATGGAGATCTTTGACTTAAAAAAAAAAAAAGACAAAAAATGTTCCTCTTACAGTGATTGCCAGCCAGCATATGTATCTCCACGGGGTCGGGATGATGAGACAGCAAAGAAGCTCTGGAGTATGAGCTGCGAGCTCCTCGGCATCCAGTGGGACTGAGCAGTGCAGACCTCAACTGTGTACCTGGGTCGGCCCCACAATGCTTCTCCTGGGAAGAGCACTGCTGAGAGACCTCAAGACTGGAACGCTGATACTTCAGCTGCCCTAATGATGGCTCTGTGGACACAATCTAACTTCAGTTTCTAGAATATTACACTTAAGGATTGAGATTTGCAAGCAACCAGTCCCCCTTCCTAGCTGGAGAATTAAAGCACTGATGCAGGGAGCAACCTTTGCTTGGTATTTCACACAACAGCCAGAGGCTATCGTTCTCTGGCTTTAGAACAGAAATGGAGGTTGCAGTCTTAGGTTTAGATTATGAAGTAACAAAGAATTACCTCTATTTAAAGTTTTTTTCCTAACAGTAATAGTAAAAAGGTAGGACTCAACTTATGATCTATGAGGTTATTTTCCATTCGTACTATTTGACCTGGTAGAGTGAAAGTACTTGAGGATATTAGATTTTCTGGCAATTACAGGCCATACAAATGCTCTCAAGCACACCGAAACAGGTGCTGGCCTTTTTGTGCCAAGCATTAGGTAAAGTTTTTAAGCAGAATCAATTCTTTTTCTCTGTATTCTCTGTAAGAAGCTGGACCCTAGCCACTGAAGTATCTTTGCCCCAAAGGCCCGTTGATTGCAGTAAGTTAACTGAGGGTTGGCATATCTTTTGAGAACCCAAGTCTCAGTGCAGGTGACTGGGAGGTTAAAAGCTGCAGGAGTGCCGCAATTGTGCATAGGCAAGTTATCTTATTAAAAAAAAATAGCATTGAGCAAAGATGGTGTAAAAGTTGTCACAATAAACCCCCCAGCTGCACTTTAAATGACTTCAGAACCTAGAAAAGAGAGCAGAATGAGTAAATAACATCTCAACTATGTTAAAAACATTAAACAACTTCAGCTGAGACTTTAGCTTTAAATGACAGCAAACTACCTAGAGCTAAATAGCTGAAGCAGAGGTTGGGACTCTCTTGATCTTGTGGTCAAGTTAGCTACGGGACAGGAAAGTAAGGCTTGCACAGAAATCCTTACGTTTGTCTGCCCAGCAGTTACTGGCCTTGGCTGGCCCAGCCTGGCCTTGCGGTACCATGCAGCCTGCACTTCCAAACGGCAGCTGGGTCAGTCCACGGAGTACCGGGACTGCTCTCTTGGAACTCCAGTGCCACTTTGGTGCAGACTGCTAGAGTGTGATCTGTAGTCCAAGATGATTTCTGAAGGAGTTCAGCAGTTAGAAAACCAGTGCCACAGCTCATGGGATTGTCTTCTGCTTCTGAAGAAAAAATCTGGAAGTTTTTGGACTTGCATATGAGCGTGCCACTGGACCAACTGCCAATTTTGGGAAACAAATGCTAATTTTATGATTAATTCTTTCTGCCTGGATGCTATCTATGCAGATCAGTCCTGTGCTACCTCTGAGCAATACTAAATAAAGGCGTTTTCCTTTTACAACAGGAGACCACATCTTTCTTCAGAAATGTTGAATCAGTTTATTTAGCGTTCCTGTTACCTGCACCTGCCTTACTAATTTAGAGAACTCAGTTTGGGTAACATTTTGAAGTCCCCCTGTGTTTCTCCCTGTCACTCTACCTTTTTTCTTCCCTCTTCCTCTGGAATATGAAGCTAAAGCCACAACTACAACGTAGCAGTAGAAGGCTACCTAGCATTGCAGGCTTTGCCTGCCTTCTCTGTGTGTGATTCTCTGATCCTGAAAGCGGCTTTCAGGAGCAATAGAAACCATTTTTGAAAAGGCAGAAAAGTGTCTCTAGGCTGAAATATTTTGCCCTTGCAGCTCAATGCTCTTCTCAAAGAAGTCTGATTGTAGATTTAACGTAAGACACATAACCACACATTTCAACAGAGACACACCCACTCTTTTTGACCTTGGGCAAGCCATTTATACCTTCTTCTAGGCTGATCTATAAATGAGGGAACTAAAGCTCATTTAGCTGTCTCAAAGGGAGGCTTGCAAGGGAAAGTTAGATTAACTTGCAAAGCTCTCTAACGAGGATTACTGGTTTGTGAGAGTACATGCATGAGGCTGAGCCAGCTACCGGGAGGACTTCTAAAGATGCGATATTCCAGTTGATCTCAATGCTGAGGACACTGTAGCAGAGATTTTGCATGACAATTCTCCCCCTTCTAATTACTCCGCTAAGCATAGCCAAAAGCAAAATACAGATCTAGAAAGAGATCCCCAGCTATGCTGAGATAAAAAGCAAACAGAAGATACATTAACAGTCATAATACTTTATTCTCTTTTGTCATTGTAAACAAACCTTGGTCATTAATAGAGAAGTTCTTTTTAACTGGCAGTACTCAATCCCTTTTTGATGCTCAGAAATTCAAAGCCCCTTGATAATTGCACTATTCGTGACGCAAGGCAGTTAGTCAGGATCAAAATTCCAGTTCTGCTGGTAAGAGAGAGATCCCTACGATTCCAAGTTAAGAACACCAAATTACAACAAACACTATATAAAGTGCATCAGGTACAGTGCAAAGAGGTCAGGAAGAAAGGCAGGTACAGAACTGACTGGTCTGCATGGCAAACTCCACTCTCTGTGCTCTACACAGCTGGAGGAACTCGAGCAGAAAAGCAGGTATTACAGCAACGCAGATCTGGATACCCACAAGCAGTAAAACCTCCTCCCCATAATTAGAGATTTGGAAATGATCAAAGACATGGATAGTGTCATGTTTTAGGACTAGCCTAACAGCTGTAATCTGATGGAAAGCCCGGTCAGTCTGGCCAAGAAAACAAAAGCAGCTTTCATTAGTACTGCTCACTAATGAGATAATGCAAATCTGTGGTCAGGAGATTGTGAAAGCTAAACGTGGTCATTTCTGACTGCTTCACTCCGAGACATTTCTAGCCCTGCTCTAGTGAGCGGAGCACCTCCAAGAGAGGTGTTTGTGTCAGTGCGGCACTGCTCAGGAAACACTTCAGGAGATGCACCAAGTCCCTTCCAGTACCATGGAAATCTGTTCTGTCACGACAGTGGGCTTAGGATAGTGCAAAACTCTTATTTGACAGTCTCAATTATTTTATGTGCTAAAACTATTTACAGTTATATTACACTTCAGAAAACCTGTTGTTTCTTTCGAAGTAAACAACTAAACTTTCTAACAAAAAAAGTGAACTAGTTTTCCTACCTCTTGTGCTGAAATACACGTAAACAGCAAACACAAACTCTTGTGGAGTGCCATCTTTTCTTCTGTTTCTTTTTGAAGGTCCTACTGCTGTCTGCCATTCTTCTGCCCATTTCTCATGTCCCAGTCATGGCTGCAGAGAAGCAGCTGCTTTTTTCAGCATCCCTGAACACAGCCATTACACAAAGATTCCTGCTTTTTAATAAAACTGAATTAACCTAACACTTCCAGAGCAAAGCCTGTCAATATAGTCTATACAGTATGTCCAGTTAATAAAAATTTAGTCTGGTGTTCTATTGTACCTGACAGGGACAGATTGTGCTGGTAAGAAACAAACAAATCCCTGTGTGACAGGGATACAGACCGCCTATGGAATTTTACTGGCAACTGTTCAGTGATAAAGCTGCATCGCAACAATTGATTGGATATTGCCATAGCAAAGTAGTACGTGATTTTTCAACTATTTTAAAGGATTATTTTCCCTTTGTACTCCCCTTACAGGATATGCCCTTTGTAACTTCACCCATCTAGTAAGGGCTCAAGTGCCATATGCATGGCACACATCAGACAGTGTGACTGGTAAGTAGAAACCTGCCATGAAGAATCAGTTCCTACCCTGTCAAATGAAGTAAAGAAATTGGGCACATTGTACTAGTGTGTGTGTGTGGGGGGGGGAAGAGTAGCAATATATATAGATATATATTGTATAATATATATAGCAATATATATTGTATAGAGGCTTAAAAAAATCTCTGATTTCAGTCTTTGTAAAAGAAGATCTCTTCAATCTTGAAAAAGTTTACAGGAAACCCATAATCACAGAAAGTTTTATACTCTAGGCTACGTTGAGTTGATGAGATTTTTCTGTCCTCTGTATATAGATTTTCTGGATTAAAAATAAAAAACATACAATAAAGTTCAGTGCCTTTAAAAATAAAATCAATGAAAAAAAAAAACCCAAAACAAACCAAAAACCACCAACAAAACCAACCCCAAACCAGAAACAGATGTGCTCTCTTCCATACACCTAAATTCTTGCTTGTTCAGTTTGAAACTGCCCCCCTCCCCCCCCATCAAAAAGATAGCCAAAAAACACCCTGAGGTAGTGACTGTTTGTCAAAATACAGGACTGGCACTTGTAATTTAGTTCCCTTCCTCTCACCAGAGGCACATTAGCAGCATCCATTTGCCACCAACATCAGTCAAGAGACTTCCATTTTACCAAGAGATTGCTGAACCACACACCTTGAAGCTGTCTTGAAGCCTTCCCCTTCTGTATGATGGTGAATGTCAATTACTTATTACTTCCTGGTGCCCTGGGGAAGCCGATTTCTCGTTTTGGGCTGGTGCACTGAGAGCCACTGGGCACAGATGGACTTCACAACGTCATCTCCGCTGTTCTCAGCCAGCTGTCGCACATGCTGGACTAGCTGCACTGCTCGGGTCTTCTCCTGTCTCACCGAGACTAGATAGGCAGAACGCAACTTGTTGCACATCACGTAGGCCTGGATCTGAAGCAGAAGAGGCAGTCAGAACTTAGTTAGAAAGCTGTAGTAAATTAACAGGACAAGCTTAAGCAAGAATTCCCTGGAAACACCTAATTCAGAAGCGTGTTGTACAAGGTAGTAGCAGCATATTATGAAGCAGAGTATGGCATGGAGCAGATTCCAATGTAAAAGATGGATAGACAGCTATATTTTATTAAGTTTGTCTCTTGTGGAAACTCTGTTACTGTATCACCATGAAATTACCATCAGGAATCCTATCTTGTGCATTACTTTACCATATCCTCATAGCAAAGAGTCTAAACCAGTCATTTTCTTCCAATGCTGATTCTAGAACAGCTCACATCTTGCAGTGATAGATCTTATATAATGGCAGAATGAAAAGCCCATTTTTCAATCTACATACAACAGTGAGTTTGTCAGTTGGAGCAGGACAGAGGACAGTCACAAATCTTAAGATTTTATTCCCAGCTATGCCACTCAGGATCTACGACAATCCACAAATGCTGAGCCACAGCTTCTTCATCTATAAACATGCATCTACAGTTCGCATATTTATCTGTGACTCTCCAGTGGCTTGGCCGGCTGGTATGAAAGCTAACAAAGAAACCGAGTAGTTTAGGCCTCGCTTCCTTGAAGAAAAAAAAGTATAGCAGAATTGGAGAAGTTTTATCATTTAACTCTTGATCACAACAGAAACAGTATAATCCTGAAACAATAAGCTGAAAAGGTCATCTTGGAGGTATGTTGATCCTCATTACCTGTCTGCCATTGCTGGAAACTTACATGCACCTACATGAAAAGTTGGATAACAAAACCAACAAACCCACTAATGCGCCTCTCTGACATACTTTTCCTCCCACTATAACAAATGCCTAGCCCTCACTCTGAAGACTGTCAAGGAACTAACAGGGATAACATCAATCGGTACCTTCATGTCACAGCTCTACAGTCACAGACACCACAGCCTTGAGGAATTCTCTGTGATTTCTACACTCTAGGAAGTGGCCTTCAAAACTTTGGCTTGAGTGAGGATGAGAGAGAAGATGGTGAAGGAGAGCACGTAGCCTGCAGACCAAGGCTGGGCTGTTTAGCTCTTGCTAAAGGAGTTCCTCTACTGTACTTTGACTTACCTTGTTTTCATCACTGTCCATATCCTGAATCAGATTATCGAGATCCTGTATCCAAAGAAAAGGGAAAAGGTGTTCACATTTAGAGTGACTATAGTTTGCAAACCTTTACTCCATCAGGGACCAAAGCCCTGCATAGAGGAAGGGATGCTGAGATCACAGCTAGACGGTTACATTGTCCCAACTGCAAGTGCTGCAGATGTAGAAAACACAAAGCCCAATTCTTCCCTTTACCACAGCTTCTCCTGCCTGCCATGTCTGGGGGGTATCCCTAGAGAATGCTATGAGCCTGGGAGTCCCCCATAGACATGGCTCGTGTTGCAGGAAATGAATTTGTAGGTTCTCTGCACCCCAGCAGAAGTCGGCCCCTTCACTGGGATGGAAGAGACACTGCAGTAGGCAAAGGGAGTCTTACAGTTGTTTCCTATGGAGACAGGAGGTTTCTGCCTCCACACATACTCTGTGTTAGCCCGGGAAGCCTCACTGAAGAGAACACCTCCCACCCCAATCAGGAGCATTTGGCAGGATTCTGTGGAGCAAAGGTTCTTTCCCCATCATGGGTACTTACTTGGGAAGTGCAGGGTAGGAGCATGCTACAGCTACTTATCACTTCCTCTCAGAGTAACTTGCATAAGGCAAACCACACACTCCCACCTTTAAACAACGCACGCAGTACAGAGCCAGAAGATATGAAGGACTTACTAAAAGAGCAGTACAGGCACCACAGGATGGTTTCCCTGTAGCCTGTACTGTACATACCCATTTTACTTCAAAAGGGACACAATGCTGGATAGAATTACCTCAGCAGGAATGTTCTTGAACTCATTTAGACAGTTTAGGATAATGTTATCCCCATCATTTTTTGCTGCAACTCCAGACTCATTGACACACTTGAGGAGCTGCCGGATCTCACTGTACTTCTGCTGCTTCACCAGCTGCTTGGCCACTTTGCTGTACACTTCTGTAGCCTCCAGCTGGAAGTCCTAGAGGTAGTTGGAACATCAGAGCAACATGTTAAATGTTCTCAGCAGGTTTTCTCACAGGTAGTCTATACAACTGAGACAATCTCTCCTAAGGACAAAACACCATGCTCCAAAAGTCAAAGCTGTTTTGGAGGCCTCTGATTTTCCAGTCACCACTGCTCAGGGCTGGCTTAAAGGTTTTCTATAATTAGCAGGTAAAACTCAATTTTGCTCAAGAACAAGAGCACTGTTACCGCCTCCTTTTCAGGGGTGGCAAAAAAATCAGTTTTATTTCTTCTGGGAAAAGATCTTTCCTAGGTCCCTACCCATCTCTCCCTCACTTAGCAAGCTCCCACTATATTCCTCCAGCCACCCCACCAGCAGCCACCCTTTGTGTACCCCAAGAAACAGGAGGCAACTGACCATCATACACCTCCCATATGAAGGAAGAGATGATAAAAGCTGCGGGCTGATCCTGCCATGAATAAGGCAAGAAAAGAAAAAAAAAAAAGGAAGGAAACAGAAGTGATGCTAGGCAGCTGGACTCACTGCTCCATTTTTACTGGGGGGTAGTGACTGCTGGTGCTGCTAAGAAGTGCTCTTTTTCTAAGGCTCTCCATCTCACTACAAACAGGTGTTCTGCCTTGTACATCCTGACCTGAAAGAGGGAGCAGGGCCTGCCATATCCACAAATACTGTTTCAGTGTACCACCTCTGTCCAGAAGTGGCCCTGATAAACCCTCTGTCCCAGACAGGAGGCAACTGCAAACTGCACTGCTTGGAGCAGTAGCTTTTAGCAGCTCCTAATATATGGATGAGAAACACACAGAAAAGTTTGGAGGCTCATGTGCTATGCTGACTGATAAGCGCCTCAACTTCTAACCAGACATGGGGAAGGAGAGGTCCCCAGAGAGAGTCTCCAGTTAATTAGCTTTGCTCTCCCAGCCAGGAGAATAGTACAGAGATAGCCCTGGCCTTATTTATTCACTGTGTCTTTGCATGGCTATCATGAACTGCAGAGAGCTACCAAGTCAGAGCTCTCTGCTCACATCTGTGATTGTGGTTTGCCAGAATTAAGTGACTGAACAAGGTACACGGCGAAGGAAAAGCTGTACTTAATTCCTTTGTAGGAGCCAATTAGTTTGGAAGTGTCCTGCTGAAGCAGCATCTTCATTTCCTTACCAATGCTCCTCCAAATACACAGACATTTAAGACTTCAACTAGTGACTTTTCTCGCAAGAGGTTTTCCTTTTTGGGGATTAAAAGACATCTTGCAAAAAAGTCTTCTGCTTAAACAATTGCTGCTTGCAGGATTTTCTTTTGTAATAATAATGCTTGTTATATCAAGTTTTTCCATACCTGAAGGACTCTAAAAGCAATCCCAAACCCCTCCTCAATGTTTTTGCCTTCCAACATGACCTGGAAAGAGAGGCACAGACAAGTCTGAGGATGCACATTCCTTTTTCCTTACATACAGTTAAATAATAATGCATTTCCAGATTTTACCCAGAGGCCAAAAGACAATGCATTACTTCAACAAAAACCAGCACCATCCCAACAAGTAGAGCAAACACGGGGTCTGTTGCCACACACTGATTCCCTGTGGGACATTGGGCAACTTACAGATGGAGCTGAGCTGAAGTTAAGAAGGGTTAGAATAATAGCAATATTTGTCTTGTTTCAAAACACAATAGGATGCATAGCCAAATGGCACATTACTATTTGGATTTGGGATCCTCTGCCTCTGAAAGTTTGAACTTTGAGGAGAGGAGCTCCAGGTTCTCAAGTGTTCTCTTCTACTTGGAGGAAAAACATGAATTTTTCATAAACAGTAGGTTGCATACATGCACAAATAACCTGCCCATAATAAATACCAGAGGCTGCTCCAACCATCAAGTGTTTCAACCCATATGTCAAGAGTATTGCTGATGATAAATAGTGTTGGAAATAGCCGTAAGTACCTTGCAAGCAACATCCATTTTCATGGTATTGTTTCCAAAGAGTGTGGGCAAGGAGGAACCTGTCATTTGAGCGGTTCCTGAGCTCTCACAGCGATGCAGGAACTTTGTTACTTCCATCTGCAGATCAACTGTATTGATGTGCCTAGATAAGGGGGAAAAAAAAATCTCACTTTATTTTGAAATAGAGAAAGTGTCAATTATTATTTGTGTGAACTTGCTACTTGAACACATTTCAAAATAAGACATATTTCCAAATTATAATTATTTTTGTTACTTTTTGACTTTGTCTTTTGTGTAGCCAGGTCTGCAGCAATAAGACACTTTTCAGACCTGTGCACTCAACATGCATCACAACCTGAAGATGAGCAGTTGTTCACATTATTTCAAAGAAGTGAGCCAGAGAATCTGGATCCCAGATAAATATCCGCTCCGTCTTTCCCACCTCATCACACACACTCCCCCCCACCTTTAAGTTAAGAGTCGAGCCTAAAAAAAAAAGGAAAGAAAAAGTCCCTAAGGAAACCAAGATATAAAAGCACAAGAACAAGAGAGATCTGGCTAAATTTACACTTCAGCTTTTGAATGCAGGGATTCAGTTATGTCTGGCACCTATAACTCGTACATAGTCAAATGTTGTGAGTTAACCCCGGTAGGCAGCTAAGCACCACAAAGCTGCTTGCTTTGTGGAAAGGAAAGGGAGAGTAAAAGCAAGAAAACTTGTGGATCAATATATAGCTGTATGCACTGTAGGGTTTTTGTTTGTATTTTTAAATTAAAGGAAGGTAGATGACACAGACTGATATTTTTAGTAGAAACAATTGCTCATCTCCTGGGTTGGGTTGTTGGGGGAAAAGGTAATGGGAATCCTATACTTGCATCTACATAAAAGTCAGAGTTGGGTCAGGGACAGCTAGCATCTTTTAGCTAAAGCCAACTTAAACACAACCATTGGCAGTGGGGAAGACAAAAGGCTGAATTTCCCCTTTCCTATAACTTAGCTTCTTGTTTATAGATACCTCGACACATCTGTAGCAGACATTTTCTTCCGAAAAGTGAATGCCATTTTTTTCCTTCCTGAACTTCTGGAGACCTCCTGCAGGTAGACTTTGAGATGGTCCTTGATCTTTAGAAGCCACGTCTGTTTGCCTCCCAGTTCAGTGTAAGACTTTGCTCCATGAGTGAAAAATCTAATGCAGGTCATGGCAGCACGAACATGATCCTAGAAGAAATACACTGAACGCTAAGATGGACCAAAGTACGCTACCTTCACTAATCCTTGTCTGCACTAAAGTGCTCACATAAAGCACACAATACTTTATGTTCTTTAAAGGAATAGTTGAGCTACTGCAATGTGCCACATCCATGACAAACACATAGCAGGTCAGCTTCAGTCAGGCTCAGGCATTCCTATCTGGTTTTTAGGACTGGAAAGTAGCAAAAATATACTTGTCCACCATGCAGATTTACACCACAGTAAATAACCAAAAAGTCTAACAGTATTCAACATTTCACTGAAAGATATGGCACTGATCCTCATCTTACCTTCATGAACTGTTGCAGCTCATACAGAATATGGTAGTAGTTCTTTCTCTGCAAGTATTTGCAGGCTGCAATCAAGTAGACTCCCCAGCTCTCCAATCCTGGATCAATGATTTCCAGCAAGTTCTCCAACATATGTAGTTTTCCACTTTCATAACTTGGAACGAAGATCCCTTCAATGAACACTTCCGATGGGGATTCCTACACAAACATCAGAAAGGTAGCTTGAAGCAAAGCCACTGTGGCTTATGATTTTCCTTATATAACGTGAAGGAGTATTAAGTGAGAGAGATCATAAAATTAATAAATAATTTAGGTTGGAAGGGATCTCTGGAGGTCACTGGGTTCAAACCCCCACTCAAAGAATGGCTTCCAAGTTAGGTCACACTGCTCTGGGCCTGTCCAGTCAAGTTCTGAACATGATCAAGTAGGGTGATTCAACAGCCTCTCTGGGCTCCTGATCCCATGTCTAAACATCCTCACTGGGAAAAAAACAAAAACAAAAAAAACCCATCACCAAAACAAAATAAAACCAAAAAACTTTTCCTTATATCCAGTTGGAATTTCCCTTGCTCCAAATTGTGCCTGCTGGCTCTTCCCCTTTTACTGTGCACATATGAGATAAGCCTGGCTCTATCTTCCCTATAATCACCCATTTGGTAGCTGAAAACAGCACATAGATCTCATTTTGTCTTCTCTTCCTCAAGCTGGAAAAACCTAGCTCTGTCACTCTCCGCATATATCACGTGCTTCAGGCCCGTGATCACTTTGGTGGCCTTCCACTAGACTTGTTCCTATCTGAAAATGTCTATCTTGTACTAGGGAACACAAAACTGGGCACAGTAGTTCAGATGAAACCTCACAAATAGTGAGCTGAGGGGGATATTTACTTCCATCAACCTCCTGACTATGATCTCACAAATGCAGCCTCACATACTAATGTTACTATGGAAAGAAGCATGTGTGACAGCATGGCCTGCATAAACGTTTTAAAGACATGATATGGAATTTTTTTTTACTTTTTAAATCTTGCAGTAAGATCCAAGCTACAAAGCCTGTCCACATAAAACGGTTCTAAAAAAAAAAAAAAAACCAACTGCAAGATGTTTCATTAGAATCCTAGTACCTTACAGCTTTAAAGTAACAAACCTTCCTCTCTAGTTTGCGTGATCAATACCAAGTCTCCTTGTCCAAAATTCCCTATCAGATTGTGTGTCTAGAGCACTTGCAATGTCCGCTACTTGACTAGTGCAATTGTTTCACCAGCACTGCAAAAATACGCAACTTTTCTTTAAAGGCAAGTTTAAACTCATATAAAGGACACATCTGAAAAGCAAATTTAATATGCAGATGAGTATGTGAGCTTGGAATGGCTGATGATATAATGAGAAAGAAAAGCTGATAAGATGAATTAATTTTCTATTAATAAGCTCATAAGCAGACCGAAGATAACAGAATTTGGTGTCTCAAGTTGTACATTCTCAATAAGAATTATTTCAAATAACAATAAAAAAAATAATCAGTAAATCAAACACAAGCACAGAAACTTAAAAAAGAAAAGAAAACACCCCACACACTTACAGCCTTCAAGCTGGTGAGATGTAATGGATTCACATCTCCTTCACACCTCCTAAGAAGCACCCTCAATGAATTAGTGAGAGCCTTGTTGGAATAATTGCTAGGTTTAATTGTAATTTAACACCAACAGAACTGTTTCCTCCAGACATTCTCAAGCCCTGCTACATTATGCAGTTTTCCTAAGGCAGAACCAGAAACCATTTTTTTGTTTCCCTAGAGTTCTGTCCTCTGGGACATGATCCTGTATTCCCTTATATTCCTAACAGCTACAGAAGTGCAAACGTGGGTGTCTGATTAAACAAACAATACCAAGAGACAGAGCCACTGTGATACCAACTAAAGTGTCTATTGTTATCGGCATGTTGGAATTCAAAATCTTCCTTGTCTCTTCTGAACTGTGTAACCATAGCCCCAGATTTTCAGCTTTGTAGAAAAAAGACAGTGCTGTTAATGCAGGGACTCAAAAAAAAAGGCACTTTTCTACGCTCTAGAAGCCACTCTTTCAACACAATGGGGAAGAGAAGTTATTTTTTCATGTCACTGAATTCCTGTCAGTCACTGGATAGTTCATATAACATTTAGGACCTCAGAAAACTCCTGTGCAGAAAAAACACCCAGAACGCTGCATGATGCTCATTACCATCTCAGACTGGCCTTGAAGTCCTCGTAGCTACTTCTCAAATTTCCATTTAGGTGATGGCAAATTAGATTACTCACCTTATTTAACAAGTGAAGCAGTGCTTCTCTCATACAGTCATGCCTCATGTAAAAGCTTATTATTGCCAGATTAGTGCCATAACTATGTAAATAGAACAAGCACTCTTGATAGTAGCTGTTGTGTTGAATCTTCCCCTCACACATCATCTCCAGAGACAGACTTCTCGTTCTCAGTGTTGCTTCAAGTTCCCTCAATGTGGCAAAGTAATCATCATCCTGCCATTAAAACAGAGAATCAATGATAGTTAATGACTAAAAGGAAAACTTTCATTTCAATTAGATCTTATCACCCAGCCCTGAAGCTTTTCTGTTGTTGTTTTTGAAACAGATATTGCTTTAGAGGGGTGAGACTCCAGTAATGCTTGTTATGAACACTAGATTGGAACCCTCCTATCAACAGAGGTGATGAATGTTGCTGTAGCTAGCGTAGCTGTTTCCAGGGACGGACAGGAGGCTTGTTGATTTAAACACAATTCCACTGTCAACAGCTACTCCAATAACCTAGTTCAAACAGGCTTTTTTATTCTCCTTGAATACGTACTACTAAGAGGTCTTTCATCATTATGATTCTGCAGTTACTTAGTACTAAAAGTCATTTTTTGGTACCTAATCAGAACTTCCAGAGCTAATCCCAAACCATGTAACAGTGCTTTTTGACAAGGAAAGAAGAGTGGGATAGCATTTGTAAATTCCCCTTTGAGTTCCTGCAAAGTTATCAGAGTTTCAGCAGAAAAAGGGCATCACAACTTTGTTGGGATTGAGTTTAGTTTCCTCAGACTGTAGTAATAACATGTTAACCAGTACAGATTTTCCCCTCCACTGAGTATACCCCAAATTATTGTAAAATCCTATGGTCTGGTTCTCAGCCACCAATTCACCGTGAGGAAGCAACTAACAAACATATTTCTCAACAATATTAAGTCTGCAATATGCAATCATGACAAAAGAAGGAAAGAAACCTGACACCTGATACTGTAACATGCATTCCTATAAGATGTGTATTAAAACATCAATACTTGGCTTTGCTATAGCCCTTCAGAGCAGACAGAACAGAAGACTGTTACCGCAATGAGTATGGGCTTCACTGTGGACTCCAGGTACTGTATCACATCCTGGACTAGCCTTGAACCATGGTTCAGCTGGTTTAGATCCACAGGTGGCTTTAAACATCGGTTAAACTTCTCTCTTGCTGAACTTAAATTTCCAGCTTTAAGGCAAGCCATGCCCCAGGCATGCCATGCTCCACCGGGATCCAACCCAGATTTTGTAGAAACCTAAATTAAAAATTGCTTGTTAATATTGCAACACAGTCCCGGTACAGAAAACAGGAAAACTGGCTTATCACGCAGTCTATGATTGTGACCTTTCACTTCCTAAAGCACATATCCCATTAAAACAAATAAACAAACAAAAACCCCAAAACAAAACAAAAAAAGACATGCTGATTATTTCTGGATTACTGGCACAAAATGCCAACTACCAGAACACCCATGATCTCCAAATGTAGAATTTTTTATTGTACAAGTTTAAGCAACTATGTATCTGGGAAATTTCAGTTCAGCACTTTTATGACTCAGGACATTTTCACATCTGCTTTTCTTATAAAGCAAATGATTTTTACAGAGTAGAATTCATCAGGTTTGTGGTTTAAAAAACAAAACAAAACAAAACCACAAACAAGCAAGCAATAGAAGATGCTTCATGAACTGCCAGGAAATTTTTTCATTTTTCATAACTTTGCTGATCAAATTTATCTCTGATTTACTTTACTAGACCAGCTGTCCTTAAACATGAACCATTTTTATTCAAATATGTCATCTATTCCTGCTGTTTATTACCCCTTAAAACTCCTAATTCTGTTTGTAGTATCATAATCCCTTTCCTAACAAACTGCAATGCCATAAGCAGAGGCTTACAAAATCCTAGCAGCAGGACAGAAGATGATAAACCACATCAGATGAGCTCCGCTAGACAGATTTGCCACCATTGCTGATTTCCAAGTAAACACTTGGGAAAGGTGCCTTACTAATACCTGCTGTGGCATTAGGGACAAATGAAAACAAACATACAAGCTTCAGATAAGGTCCTGCCACAAAGGATGTCTCAGCCCTTCTACTCGACGCAAGATTCCTCCATTTAATGACTTTCTTGCAGTTAGTCCATTCCAATTTTAATTCTACTGGGAAACAAGGCCCCTACCCTTCCCTTCAGCAGCCTGCTCCGCAGCAGAAGGACTTTTCCTTCTCAGAATATTTTTTCCAGTGTTCAGAAAATTATTTCTTCCTTATTTAAAAACTTAATTCCACTTTGTAACTGTTTAAATATTGTCCATTTCACACATCACATCCATCTGAACTCAGGAGGGAGAAAAACAAAAGCCACTACAGAAGCATTATTAACACTGACATCCCTCCACTGTCATTACCTCTACAGCTAGCTGATAGTACTCTGCTTCCAGAAGCTGATTTCTTAATCTTGTTACTGCTGCAGGGAGAAGAATCTGATCCAAAGATGGTATTGGACGGTAAGCAGCAGCAACCAAAATATTCAACACATCCACTTTGCTGATGTAGCTAGAAGAAAACAAAGAGGAAACAAATGCATACACTTTCACTATTATCATACACTTAAAGAACTTTATATCAAAGACAACTCTTAGAACAGTGGTTCCTAATCACCAGTGTATCAGGTTTCTCTATCCATCATACTATCCTATTCAGACTATTTTTTATTGGTGGGGTTTTTTTTTTTTTCCACATTCAGTGAAACACTGGCAGACGCTGATTGCGGACACCAGCTATATGTTACCAAATCAAAATAGTACGTGTGAAATTTATATATGACACCTGCCACCTCAAGCTCTGTAGGACAAAACTTGAGGAAAGTGTAAAATGCTCATTCTCAGGAAGCACAGGTTTAAAATCCTGTATTGAAATATAGATTGAAAGGAGATACACAATATCAGAAGTAGAATATTTACCTCAGTCTTTGTGAATTATTTCTCCCTACTCTGAGAATTTTCTCAGTAATTATTATGTAGTCATATTACTTGAATTTCTACTATGTGAACTCTTACATTATTCTTACATCATGAACTTTTCTTCTTGTTTAAAATATCCACAGTACAATCACAAAACAACCCTCCCACCCTCCACTCCCCAGTAAAAAAGGATAATGGTCTCGACAATACCTCCATACATCCTAGTGAACATCTGATAAATCACCTGTCACAGAGAGCTAGATCCTGGCTCCTTCCAGCTTTTACAAACATCATTTTGGCACTGAAGAGCAATTGTTTCATGATGTCCATAAGGAGACCAGCATCCAGCTCAGGATTAGTGAGCCCTTGAGACAATTTGCAGCAGTGCTCTATCAGTTGGTGGCCACACACTATGCTGTCACTGTGCAGGCTAAGGATGGCAATACACAAGGAAGAGCTGGGAGCCTGGCAATTCGAGGAAAGACAGACAAACATGGGTATTGAGGTAGTTCTCCAGGGAACTGCTTATACTGGACTCTCTTTTTCCAGACCTCACCTGTTCATAATAAAATTCACTGCGTACAATTTCATTCTCCTCTTCATTCAGGGAAAAAATCCATTCAAGCTCAGTTGCCTTGGGTATTCGCACCACTGCGGAATATTCATTATTAGAAGTTTCTGCAGCCAAAAAGAAAACACCAGGTAGAATCATTGTACAAGAAGCAACAAACCTGGCTAAGGACACATAGAATCATAGAATCACAGAATCATAGAATTGTTAAGGTTGGAAAAGACCCTTAAGATCATCGAGTCCAACCGTTAACCTAGCACTGCCAAGTCCACCACTAAATCATGTCCTCGAGCACCACATCTACCCATCTTTTAAATACCTCCAGGGATGGAGACTCAACCACTTCCCTGAGCAGCCTGTTCCAGTGCCTGACAACCCTTTCAGTGAAATTTTTCCTAATGTCTAACCTAAACCTGCCCTGGTGCAACTTGAGGCCATTTCCTCTCGTCCTATCGCTTGTTACTAGGGAGAAGAGACCGACCCCCACCTCGCTACAGCCTCCTTTCAGGTAGTTGTAGAGAGCAATAAGGTCTCCCCTCAGCCTCCTCTTCTCCAGACTAAACAACCCCAGCTCCCTCAGCCGCTCCTCATAAGACTTGTGCTCCAGACCCTTCACCAGCTTCGTTGCCCTTCTTTGGACACGCTCCAGCACCTCGATGTCCTTCTTGTAGTGAGGGGCCCAAAACTGAACACAGCACTCGAGGTGCGGCCTCACCAATGCGGAGTACAGGGGCACTATCACCTCCCTGGTCCTGCTGGCCACACTATTCCTGATACAAGCCAGGATGCCATTGGCCCTCTTGGTGACCTGAGCACACTGCTGGCTCATGTTCAGGAGGCTGTCAACCAACACCCCCAGGTCCTTTTCTGCCAGGCAGCTCTCCAGCCACTCCTCCCCAAGCCTGTAGCGTTGCATGGGGTGGTTGTCATCTGTAATCCTCTCATTGTGCCATTTCCTGCCAGAATCACATGCCCAGCACACAGATTTCAGAAAAGCCATTTCTCAGCAGGCTGCCAAATTGTACCTAAACTTACTCTCACTGTTACTAACACCCTATCACCAAAAACTGGCTCCAGTAACATGTCTTCAAATGATTACCCAACTCTTATCCTGCTGGACATCAAGCACAGCAACCTCCCCTCTTTAGCCTTCCCTCAGGCAAGTTATTAAATATTTCTGTGCAGGAGGGAAGTGGAAATATGAGAACTGTGGGTTACAGCTAAAAAGGGAAACTGAAGAATCAGTTGTAAAAGAAAGGGTAAATTGACTTAACTGCCTGTATCTTCTTTTTAGAATTCAGGTTATTTGAACATATAGTCCCAGCAGCTTTAAGACTAAAAGAGTTTTGATCAAATGATTCAAGAAATGTCATTTCTGTGAAAAGTCTTTTTCTTTCCTCCAGATTAAGGAAATTTCTGTTTTGAAATTATTAGCCTAGAACAGCTACAAATCAAATATTGTCTGTCATCTGAGTGCAGCTGAGAATGCACAAGCCCTCTGATGCTCAAGCTTGTGATTTGTGGTTCCTGGCAAAAAACCAATGGCTAATCTCACAATGCTAAGAAATGGAGAATAATGCTAATTTGCTACTCTTTCCCCTGATCAACTTCCTCTTCTCCCTGGAAAAACTTAAAATAAAAAAAAAAAGTCTCAAAATTCACTGTTCTAGATTTCACAGAAGGACTGTTAAGAGTGTTGAGTAACTCAAACTGAGGGGTGAATAAAAAAAGAAAAATGCTGTTTCTAAATTGAACTGGAAACTGGAATAATCACAATAAAGCAGGCTTGAAAACATTTGATAAGCCTTCTTCACAGTCTCATCAGATAAGTTAGAAAAGCAGAATAAAACGCTTTCCCTCTTAAATCTGAGGACTTCCATACTGTTCATATTCACTCCTACTGAATGAATCATATGGGCCCAGTGATGTGTAGCAATGCTGCAGGCAAAGAGAAAGATCTAACCAGAAGCAGCAGCTCAGAAACTGCATTTCAGCTGTTTCAGTCTTGTAACAAAGGTAGCAGTAAAGCAAGACTTCAGTCAACAAAAAAAACAAAACAAACAACAACAAAAAAAACCATCATACTTGAAGAGGGACAAGTAAGGAAAAATATTTTCATTTGTTTTGTAGCACAAATGCAAATTTTGTACCATATTTCACATGACTGCTGTAAGCACTTCAAATAACTATGTTTTGGTCTGCCAGAATTTCATGTCAGTGTAGGAAAATTTTGCAGAATCACCTCAAACACCAGACTACGCAACAAACAGTAAATACCTTCTGAGGAAAAATGGCAGACAAAAAGAAAAAGTCAACTAAATTTTGTTATTTTTCCTGAAGGGTTATGATACTAGATGTGGAAATTGAGGCACCAAAGAGAAATTACTAGTCCATATTCACACAGCCAGCAAAGGAGATGGAACTCAGGACACAACCAGACCCATGACAGGAGCCTCATCCTGTGCTATCCCCAGCCAGCATGGGGTATCAAACACCACAGCGCACTGCAGTGGTATTCAGAGTTGTACTATCACGGTTTGTAAAAAGAGGATCACTCAGCACAGCTCTGTAGTGGGCTAATTAATTCCTACTCATACCACAGCCTTTCACTGACTTGTTTCTAGTATGCAAAGTGCATTCTCCAACTGTTGTTTTTCAGTTCCTTCCTTTACTTCCCATCCAGCACATTCAATATGGGCTCAGACATCTCTCCTAAATCTCAATTTCCATTCACAGAAGTTTGGAATGCTCAATTTCAGCCTGCACATGCAAAAACCATCAGTGATATTTTGTAACTGAAGTTTTGATCACCCTTCAGCTGCAACTAGATGTATCAGTTTCCTATCTCTAACTCTGCTGCTAATCAGGCACTTTAAAAAAAAAAAATTTGAAGTTTAATATTACTCCATTCCTTACCTTCCACTTGGTTCTGATCTTCTTTTCTGCTGTAATAAAATGACAGAAAGAAACATCATGCCTACTCCAGCAGACTAGGGAAAACATACTTTTAAAAGAGAGATCAATATGGCTAGCCTTTTCAGAACACTGTCTTGTGAAAATCTAACATCTCTCCCTCCCTGCCCTCTCTGACCCATTGCCCTGCCCCTACCCACTACTGTCTGGAAATCTAAGATCCTGCCTCTGCATTGTTGTATTTCAACTACACTAAGTAACTAGTTCTTATAACCTTCTGTAAGAATAGTATTGTTGCACACATCATAAAAAAAAGCAGGTACTGAGAACAAGAACTGCCCAGTATCAGAATATGTCAGAGCTAAAATGAAGTTTTTGGCATCCAGGTCTCTGTCCTTAAGATTTAGTTGGTTTTGATATACAAATAGGGCACATATAAAAAAACCCCAGACACTTAAGCAATTAAAACATGACAGATGACATTCAAGCTCACTGCTAGGCTCTGCTGACCTAATCTGGCAGTGTAAGCAATCATTCTGACGCAAACTGGTTTAGCTAGGGGTGACTGCTTGTTTTTTCAGATCTGCACAGTATTCCCCTTTTCCTAGCAAGCCTGCTGATACTGCCAGAGCAGATACTGCTATCTGCAGGCTTCCTAGGAAAAGAGGAAATGCAGCTGAAAGTGCAGCTGAAAAGAGTTGAGTTTTACTCTCTGTGACCCTGTCAAACCTGCTGATAGCAGTATCGGCTATGGCAGTATCAGCAGGCTTGACAGGGTCACAGAGAGTAAAACTCAACTCTTTTCAGCTGTGCTTTTCACCAGCTGGCCTAACACACACAACGAATTTCAGTCCAATTCTCAGCTTAAAGCAACCACATCATGAAGTCTTTCATCACAGCTGTCCCTTTTATTAAGGGTGGTTTCAAAGCCTAATCTAATCATGAACTTGCATTCGAATCCCCAAGGGTTCAAGCAGTTGTAATCAAGGGATTATGGAATAACATTAAAACACTGATAGGTTCAGCAGAGCTAGTCAACATGTGACATTAATCCAGGAGCTGAGTAAACTGCAAGAAACTGTCACACTGTAGCAGTTTGTGCTGAATATGTTCGCATCAAAGCATTCAATTCTTAGGTTTAATGATAACTGATGCTTAAAGAATTAAAGACTTTGTTGCCTGGCTTGCCAGTGTTCTTTCTAGTATGAAAAGTAAGCTAAGGCACAAGGAACATCCCCACACCTATCAAACGTGAAAATCCCAACAGCTGGAGGCCAAAAATCTGATGATGTTATATTACCCAGATAAACTCAAATGCTTATTTCTCTCTCATTCCATTCATGTGCTCTGCTGTGTACATGAAATTGAGGAGAACTAGAATGGAAGGACTTACACGTTTGTGTCTTGTACCAAGCCAGGGAGATGTTCTCTGTTGTAGTAGCTATAGCATTGATCGCATACACGAGACAGATTTTCTCTGCAAGCTTCTACTGCCATTTTCTTGGTGGAGCAAGAGCTGCACACCAGCCTGCCACAGCGCCTGCAGTGATGGCGCCTGTTAAACTAAGCAAAAGAGGTCATGAATGAACAACAGAAAGAATTTACTGAAGTCTCCTCCTATATCTGCCTCCACTCACGAGTAAACCTACTCCATTTGAAGAGAGGAAACACCATGCATGATAAGGCTTTTCAGAACTATACAATGATTGATTCTCACTGTTATAATTCCTTTCTGGAGAGGGCATGGTAAGGGGGGGGGAACAAACAAACCAAAACCCAGAGGCAGGTATTTAAAACATGTTTGCTGCAGTCTTGGGCTTTCCACTATTTAAATTGAACCAATTTTGATCCCAGCGCTAATTAGATCATCTCTTGGAAAAGTCAGAAGCTGTAGACTGTCTTTCCGATACCATCTTAGTAATTTCCAAATTTAAAAGCAATAGACACTTTGAGAAAACAGTACTGTTTCTAAGCAACAGAAGATAACAGACTGCCAGCACACCTGCAAAATTCAAAATTAATCTTCTCCCTTAGAGCACCAATGCAGTTGCTCAAGCACTCTCTGAAACAACAGGTTTTAGATAAGTGTAACCAACAGCAAAGATTACATTTTCTGTATTGGTAATCTGAATTATATGATGCTCCTGTTATTTCTTGCCAGCACAGTCAACTAGACAGCCTTTTGAAATATTAATACTGCTATTATTACACATTTTTGAGATCTCATAGTTGTCTCCTCTCTGATGACCAGATTTCCTCTTTAGGCCCCACCACTTCACAGGACTCTGCAAGGAGCTAACTGTTGCCAGTCTCCTCAGCTACACTAAATAGAAACTAATGGTTAAGTATCAAAGGACCAGCAATCTTGTCAGGCCTACACTGCAGCAGACAAACTTGATAAAGTAACTAGTGTCTCTTAGGAAACAGACTATGAGCAAGTGTTCATATTAAGGTCACAGTTCTAGGAATGTCTGTACTTCGTTTTTGCTCCTTACCATAGTAAAGCGTTCAGTTTTGCAAACCATACATGTCGTTTCAGTGGCATCAGGTATCCATTGCTGCTTTGGCGGAGGCTTCTCAGGAGGCACAAATTCGTGAGGAAACAAATTCTGCTGCAGACTTCTGTCTCTGGGACTTGCAGATATGGTAACACCTTAAAAAGAGCCAGGCCAAGAAAAACATGGAACTGGATTTAAGCTGCTTAATGGAGTCTTGAATACCAGAAAACAGTAGTGTTTTTTTAGACTTACTGAGGCTATAAGATCTTTCTGTCTCACAAGATGACTACCATTATCTTTCAACCAGGCATGGCAGAAAAACATTGTGTAAGGAATATATATGCTTTAAGCTAAAATCGTAAGATTGTAAACTTATAGTTCTTTCTATGATTCTATGATAAGCAAGAGTACATACCTATTAAGAGACCTGTACCATAACAATTACAGAAGTATAAGACAATTTGTCAGTATCTGTTCTTGTATCTATAAGCAGAGACTTAGAGGAGGAAGAAAAAAAATACCCTGGTATATGGATACCAAAAAGTGATATAGCATAAAATATAATCTTAAGGATACCCAGTGTTGACATTCCTGAAGACTGATATTTTTCTTTGTTATCTCAGGAGAGGTGTGGTACGTCTAGCAACAGCATATCCCTCCCTGTTCTGGTCCCCTTTACAATCTACTGTGGGGAAATCAGTTCAAAGAGGCTGGAGTTTAAGTCTTTGGCCTTTGGGATCTTTGACCTTGCCAATGAATACTCATTGAATCAAGTTTACAGTATTAGACAGACTTTTAGTTTATATGATGTGAGCCAGTTTCACTACAGGCTAATTAAAAAGTTGAACACATCATTGCAGCCCTGCAAGCCACCTTTTGTGTACAACTAAACTAAAAAAGAAAAAAAAAAAAACAAAAACATCTCCATTCCAGTAAAGCTAACCCATGTTCATGCAAGTAGATACTGGATTGCAAAAGAACATTACAGGACAACACATTCAAGTTTTGTAACAACATACAGATATTAAGCTGACCATTATGAGAAAAACTGAGGAGCTACGCAACCCAATCCAAGATGCTGCTGTCACTTCATGTAGGCAAGGCAAGAAGAGTCTTCAGTTCATGATACAGAACCAGAGAACAGTTCAGACACCCTAAACTAGATCAGGATATCACTGTGCAGCTCTAGTTCAGGCCCATCACTTGCTGAGAATCACTAGCCTTGGAGGTCTCAAGATATCATTTGCTAACCATTTCCCGAGAGCGCAGACTGCATCCTCCGAAGAGTGCACCTCTTACATTAGATGCTGAATGGAACCTATAGAAGGATTTGCGTTTGTTTTTAACCCACAAATATTCTTCAGTTGTTCTGGCTTAAATTATTTTGTTTCTATTCATTTGTGTTTGAGGACTGTGAGCAGAGCCTCTCAGACAATACAAGGTGTGCTATTTCCCTCGGGTCACAAGAGGGATCCCAGAAAAAAAAATAAATTCAAGGACCAAAAGAATGAGGAAAAAAATACAACACAAATGAGATTTCTACTGTAAAACCAAAGTTAAGATCCAGAAGAAAAAAAATTTATTGAGCAAAGAATAGGAAGACACAAAGAAGTACCACAACAATGGGCTTCCAGACAAGCTCTGCTTATATACCTAGAGAGTACAGAAGTCAAGACACAGAAAGATTAACCTGCAACACCATTAATCCACTAGCAACCTAGCTGTGGCAAAGAGGTAATTTGTTTTTTCCTGCAGATGTAGTCCTGTTCCCTATGGTCTGTTCAGGCTTGTTTTTTTCTGTAGAGTCTGGAATGGAAAGGTTTTGTGCTGAATTTTCAGACATTTTGTAGATACCTACCAAAAATCAAAACAAAGCCATACACATCTTGTTCCTCTAAGTTTTCTTTTAATTGGGCCCAAACCACCCAACTGTAGAGACCTACTAACTGGCACTAAATGCAACCCAAGTTACTATTAAGTGGTGGGACACACATACATAGGGGATAAAACAAATAAGAACAGGTTGAAAGAAAATGGCACCGAGGTCTTAACCTTACCAGTAAAGCTGACAGGAGATAGTTCCGATGATCCCGATTTAGACAGTGCTTCACACTCCAATACCTGACTGAGACTTTCTTGGATACGTATCAGAGAATCTAGGACAAAGGGAAGAAAAAAATCCCATAAAACCCAGTGAACAATCCTGGCCATATGTCTACCTGTTTTTATGAAGACTAGAGGAATCTATTCACAGGAGTATGTAAGAATGTCAGCACAAAACAGGACTAGTTATGTAATTACAAATTACTATGTTTTCACGAAAATTAGCCCACAACAATTCATGCAAAATTATATAAAATTCAATGACCTAAAACACAAAGAAAGGGATCCTTATCAAAGCAATGGACTACTGATAGGCACAGGAATAATACAGCAGAGAATAAGTATCAGATGTGAAAACAATTCCTTGACACAAGATGCTCATGGCAAATACTACATGTTTCACATTGCAGTGGAAGGAACATACTTGCAAAGTTATGGGTCATTTGGCAGGAAAAGACAGATAAGTGATGCTTTTATGTTAGCAAGAGCTGCATCTTTAAATCATGAAATGAAGCCAACATTTGGAAACTGGCATAAAGCAAGTTGGTACCATATATGTAGGTATAAATAGATACAGATAGGTACACACGCCATGAGCTTTTAATACAGCGAAACAAAAGCACTGGACTTGATCTGCAGCACCCTCTGCTGTTCCAGTTCTGAAATCCTGAAAGGAGAGAGCCAAATGCAGGAGAATCGAAAACAACACGGATGAGAAGGGACTGGCAAACTAGAAAGGAGAACTGTGCTGAGAATGTTAAACAGAACTACAAGTTTAAAAGTCTTTTATATGAAACAAGGAACAGGACTCTGGTAGGAGGAAAGACTATGGAAGATTAAATCCCCATTCGGTTTGGGGGAAGATGCAGTTGGCTGCAGGTTTTAGAACTGCTGAAGTTGTCAGTGACTTTGCGTTAAACAGGAATGAAATAAAATTGAACAATATCATATAAGAAAAGAGACCCCAAAAAGGAGCAACAGAGGAAAGTCCAAGAAACTTTTGAAGCTGTTGGTCCTTGAGAACATCTATTTACAAGAAAGGCAAAGACTTCAAGAACGTATTCTGGGCTAGGGGGAGACTGGAGGCACACATCTAAAAATGTCGTGGCACAACTGGTGAAATGATTCTGGGGGGAAATTGGCTCTTCTTTCCCAAGTGAAAAACAGCATTCTCAGGGACAGTCACCTGATCTCTTTTCTTTTAATGTGAAAGGGAAGTTGAGAGCTTTTTCTGCATATTTGGAGAGCAAATTGTCAATGTCTTCTACAGTAAAACCAATTTCCTGTCCAGCTAAGAGTTGGTGCAGTGTCTGCACAGCAACAGCTACCCAGTCCACCTTCATATTCATGAGGAGCTGTTCCAGCATGAGCAGCGGCCGGGAGGAGAGGTGGAAGTAGTTAACACGGGAGAGCTCAGGCAGAGTCAGCAGCACCTGAGACACAAGGAAAAAAGCATATGTTAAAATTATACACCTTCAAATCTGTGTTTCTGTGAGATTAAAGACAAGAAACTAGCATGGTAGCTTATGCAGAGAATGGAATAACACACAGAGGCCAAAAAATGGAGGTGGGACTTCTCAGACCTATTCCTACTTCTGTTACAGAATTACTGAGTGGATTTCCAGAAATTACTTAGCTTCCACTTCCCCATTCTATAAAACACTCCCTCATTTCAGAGGCAGTTGAAGAGTGGAAAGCATTTTGTGACCCTGTGACAAATATGTTGTAGCAGGGTAGAGGACATTCTCTTATTAAAATAGGCTTATAAAAAGAATATTAGCCTAACCTTTATCCTTCCATCATTCGAGGAAACATCAAGAGGAGCAAATAAGAGCAATTCTCCTAAAGATGGGCAGTTAATATAGACACTTTCCAAATTAAATCATATCTTCAAAAGGGACAAGTAAGGAAACATTCCTTACTATTCCTTACAAGCCCAGCAAAATACTGTTGTGGCACACACTGGAGCAAGCTGCTATTTGTAGTCCTACAACAAAACCGACATTACCAAAAGCACTGCATTTTGTTTACATATAATGCATCTGAACAAGGTAATCTACTGGTTAGCGCATCTATTCCGAGGCTGAGCACAGAACCTGTATGACTTCTGTAAAGACAATGGCCATCTAAAAAGAGGAGTGATACTGTGTACCTTTCGAAGGCACTTGGGAGAAACATGCCACGTATGTGTCAAAGACCACTATACAGGCAGGCATATGTAGGACACCGGTGTTACTGACACAGAGAGTAAGTTGAGGATGCTTTGTTTTTCAGTTGGGACAAAGATAGCAACTGTCCTGATAAACACCACAATTTTATTTTATTCCACCCCACCCTCTTTTAGCCTGTGTGCTCCTCCACTCCCTCCAACTCAAACACAAGACCGTTCTGTTCATATTGGGAGCTACAACCACCTCATAATATAGGAACTGCAAAGATGGAGAAGGGGAAGAGAAGTTTTAAGGCATCTCTAACTTTCCTTTGGATCCTGAGACTCAGGATCTTAGACCTGATATGGTGATAATGCTCTGGTAAAATCTACAGACTTTACATATTATGTATATATTATGTATTATAACATTACTTATATATTTATATATTGCCGTTAATCCCACAACGCAGGAGTTTTACTCACCTTTGATCCTATATAGAGTGCCTGGATTTCATTACGGCGTGCTGTTGTCAGATTCGCATAGAAGTGAGCTGTGAGGTAATCAGCCAAGAAGTGAGACGCTGCCAAGTTTGGATGCTGGTCAAGGGACTGTTCACTGATGGCAAGGCAAATACCAGGGTCTTCAATTCTTTGTAAAAGCTACAAAAAAACCCAAACAAAATACAGTGAATCCCTACTACATTCCTGGAAAGTAGCCTTTATAAAGGGCATGACAGATTATTGCCCTACAACGGTCCAGCAAGCAAATTAATTTGCACAAGTGTCTTATGTATATAAGGATGATTTAAACAATCCATTTATACACTACTCATTGCCCATTTGCTCCATTTATTAATGAAAATATTTTTTTAAATTAAAGCAAGCAAAAAAATAAGCAAGGAATGGGACAGAAGGTGTAGTGATCAGAAGTCTCCACTTTGCTTCCGGGATATTTTCAAAGCTACATAGTCTGAAAGAGCCTGCACTTTATTTTATGCTCTCTGTTATTAGCAACAGCTCCATAATTATTAAAACCAGAAGAATTCACACTTCACTAATTTGGGCACTGAAGCACAACTGACCAATTCCTGTAATTAGTTTCACTTCTGGTTCTTCTGCTTCAGCAGCACAGAAATGCTTCATTATGATTTTACAAATAAAAGGGGCCTTGTATTTCCATGTAAGTGACATTTATGCTACTAGCTCCAACAACTAGATTGCCAAGCTGGATTTTTCACTTAAGTGGAACAGGGAGAGCCAGGATCCTGAAAGCATATCTAAGCAAATAGCCTCTCTTAAGGGAGGAACCAAAAAAGTAATGAAACGCACACGCAGAAGGCAAAGAAAACAGTTCTCAACTTATTTGACCCATGGATGTAAGGCTGAAAGAGTCTTGCTACTACCTGCAATGCTTTTTCCATGTCTCCCATCTCCAGTAAGTGGAGAAGGTGCTCACGGTGAAGGTTGATCAAGTCTTCTCTTGGGACAGGATACAAGTGCCCCCATTCCTCACACAACTCATAGTCCTAAAGAATTGGAAAAAAAAAAAAAAAAGGTAAAAACAAAAAAAAAATAAAAGGACAAACTCTACCCTCTCTGATACAGCTGTTTCTCCCAAAGTTCTGAACAACTTCTCAAGAAATTCTGTAGCTTAGACTCCTCTCCCACATGCAAAAAGTAAATAATTACATTGACAAGGGGAAGAAGATGATAGTCAATTTTGTCAGTCACAGCCTGCATTGAGAATACTTTCTCATCTCACAGTAAGCAAGATGGCTTTTTTGAGAGACACTTTTAAAGCCAGACAGACCTACAGTATTAATACTTACATAACAATCAAGCCTGCATTATGCCAAAAGCCATGCTATTAAAGTCTTCAAAGTTCTAACAGAAAAGAACAGGTTGTATCTCAAAGAAGAATTATAACTTAAACTTAAGGATTATTAACTACATGCAAATCTTGACATTAAACACAGATCTGTATGTTTTTCTGTACCACAGAACTGAGCAAAGGAATCCTTCCCCCAAAGGTAATCTCCATTGATCAGTGTTTTAAGATGCTATTTCAACGAATTTATCTATTCAAAGTTTAATGCATTCTAATGCATTCAACAAAATCCACATGATGGTGCCTAACCTTTGCTTTCAGAATGATATTCATGACGGCCTGGGGGTCATCAGTGCAGGCTTTTTTCAGATCCTGCCAGTCATTCCACAATGGTTCATTTTGCACATTCAAAATCTGAAAAAGTTATTAGGGTAGCACAAATTTTAAAAGCTTTATCTACAACAATCATTAAGTCTAAGAAAACAGCTGAGGTGATCATATCAAGAGTTGCTTCACACAAAGAAAAAAGTCAAAAAGGAGACCCGCATTTATCTCTAGCCCTTTTCTGGGATGTTGTAATGCACTCGCGCTCCAAAAAAAGACTACGTCATTTTCTCAGAGGTATGAGTCTACAAAGCACATTTATAGGGGAAGGTTTTTAAAAGACTAGATGGCAATAATTATGGATGAGAAAGTATATGTATACTGCAGCCATTGCTGGCACTAACAAACAACGGAGCTAACTGTCAGTTAGCAGAACCATTACCAGACAGAGCTCAGCAGGGACTTACGACTCCTTTGTTTGCTCTGTTTGGCTTTTCAGTCTGTGCTGAACTCCAGGCCAGCTAGTCTGACTTGGGCATCTGCACTACCCTGCAGCCAGAAGACCTGACTGCAATACAAATGCTTATTGGACCACTAGTCTTGTACACCATGCCTAGGTACATCTGCACCTCTCAAGCTTATAAAATGATGAATTGGCATGGAAAGCTTCCAGAGGCTCTAGCGTTTGTATAGAATGGAAAAACAAATACTTTGCAAAAAAGCAGCCTCACACAAATGTTTATGTCTAATCATCTTTGCAGACCTGAATGCTAATAGGAGAGTGGGAAAGCTATGATGGATGGAAGCAGAGTGTTAATTGGATACTACAGCACTGAAAACACATGACCTGTTTTGGATGAAAGACTTGAAAAGGTATTATGATCAAAAAGAACCAAGGGCTAAAACTTTTTTAAAGGGCAAGCATATTTGCTCCCTGCTGCCTATTTCATCTCAATGGTTACTTGAAGAATGACTTCGCACCTTTTGATAAACCTGAAGTTCCTTCTTCCTGCTCTGCAGACTGGCTTTTAGTTCATCAGTTATGCTCAAATCAGAAATGCAATAAGCTAGGATTTCCAAACAGGCATCAAGGGGCCATTTGTCCAGACAGCGCAGGGCCAGCCTACTTCTCAACGTTGCATTTTTTACTGGGAACAAGTATTGCCAACCATCCTTATCTGTGGAGGAAACAAATCACTGGTTTGAAACTCAGTTTCTATAATTTGGAAAATAAAAAAAATCCCTATCCTCACTGGATTGCATCACTAAAAGAAACAGTACAGTGCTGAAAAATCGATGCAAGACTCATCCCAAGCATCAGATTCTCGGGAAGTAACCAAAGCTAGCATGAGATACTTACTATCTTTAGACTCCAAAAGGCACCTCCTTTCACAAGATACATCATCCATGTGTGACAATGACACTGCAGTACTATGATTAATGTCTCCTGATCTATTCAGCTCTTCACATAAAAATAACACCATGGATGCATTCCAGTTCTCTTGTACTAAATTGGTTAGGATTTGCACATTTGCAAAACAGAAACTACACCATCAGAAAAAGCAAATTTAGGATGAAGGAAGGAAAGGTATCTGTTTCCATCTTTAGATTTGCTCAAGGACCGCTACTTTAGTTTCCACCTCCTGATCCAGGCTGTATTCTTCATTAAAAAAAAAAAAGAAAAAAAAGAAAAAGATGAAGGGAATAAAGTCCGACTTAATCCTTCTTACCTTCAGCAGTTGCGCAGCTCAGCACAGCATCCTTCACATTGACCAGCTCCTCCACATCCTGACTGTACAGATCCAAGACCTTCAGAGCTCTGTCCCAATCCTTTGCAGCAAGAGCTTGTTCAAAGACTCCTGTTAATACCTTAACAGCTGTGGTGGAATGCAGTCCTAGGAGAACCAGAGATATGTATGTCTTGCCAGAGAAGACACTAGCCAAACTGCTACCTTCCTCTTGCTGACTCTGAAGTGGCTCAAACACAGCAAGAAGAAATCGTTCCAATATTGGGAACTCCTTCAACAATGCCTCACACTCCCTGGAAATCTGTTCCAAACCTAAGGGCACTTCCCGTTTGCCCCGAAATTCCATCCAAGATAAACTTGATTTGGACATTTTCTGTATATTAGATGCACTTAGACATGCCACTGTGGCCATTAGCTTCGACTGAGACTTTAGGAAGTCCAGGGAGGAGGCAGTGAGTGTGTGCTGGCTCAAGTCATTCACAGAGGATGGGGCCTGAGTAGAAATGTCCTCAGAGGTCACTGCAGAATTGTGAGTACATATTTCAACATCTGGCAGGCAGTGGTAGGCACACTGGTGTGCTAAGTTGCTGACGTTTGTCAGAAGAGACTTTGCCTGGCTGTTTTGCCTTGCACTGCACAAGGACAGTGGTTCACAGCAACAGTTAACAATAACTTGCTGCACATTCAAGTTCAACTCTTCTTTAGCCAAGAGAGAAGAAAGCCTGCAGGATTGAAAACAGAACCAGCTTACCCAGCACATAAAAAAGGTACTTTACAACTACATATTTTCATAAATCTTCCAAATGTTTTGTGAACACAAGGCCCCTAATATTCTTCACAGGTACATACTGTGGAAGAGTACATATCCTATGTTTACTCACTATGAAAAAGAGGTATATAGCACGACATCAATAACTCAGAGCTTATGCTGCCATTCCTTTAAAGAAAAGGAACTTACTCCTCAAACATTCACTTTTACCTAAATGCGACATACCAAAATCATTCACCATTAGTGCTCATCTTTTTAAGAGCTTCTGCATCAAATCAGACACTTTCCATGCCAGCCTAGTTTAGTAATTTGTGATGGAAGGACCTTAGATTATCCAGTTTACCTACTGACCAGGGCAAGAGCCATGCCCAGCTGTATTCTTAAGAAGCCCTACTGGTCCATTTTATTTTATTACATTGCTAAGCTGCAAGTCTACTACTCTGAACTGTCACACATTCAGTTAAAAAAAATTCACATAAACGCACTCTCTCTTCACAACAGACAGTAATTGTTAAAAATATGGAGCCACAGTCTTCCCGATCAAAAATCTTCTGGCTGGTAGAGAAGCCACTGACTAAGCTCCTCCCTGCACACTAATTCTTGCAGCATTAAGTGATCGGCTGGTGGGACACAGCAGGCTGTACTACCTGTGCTAAGTAGCGAGAGAAGAATTTAATCCTGGCCGAGGTCCAAAGTCACCAACACCAAAATAACCTAGAGAAGTATAAAATATGAAAAGCACCAACCTGTCAGGATGAACCTGTTTCTCGAACACAAGCTGGGAGAGCAGCTGAGATGGACTCTGCTGTAACAGTATGAAAGGGTTCCCCACTTTCACTTCGGCAGATATATCTTCAAAAAAAAATCAGAACATTTATTATAATACAAACATATTAGCTGAATACACTACCCAAGTCTTATTTTAGGAACACAAATTTTAAGAGCCTGAGTCTGAAACCTCTTTGACTAAATTCAGAGGTCCACAGTCACATTAGTGTGGTAAAATCCAGAGTAAATTGCAGGGCATTCTTGATTACGATATGCCTCTCAAACTTGGCACCACTGGCTCACATTTTACTGGATCTACTACCAAAACAGGTAGAGTGGATAGTCCTCGGCCTTTAAGCGAGATCTAGGTTCAAACAGTTTAGCAACTCTACTTCAAACTTTCACCAAAAGATTTATTTGTGGTAAGAGACAGAAAATGTGCAGTATTGGTTTCTGAGAAGTCTCTGAATGTAGATTAGTGACTCCACGCTCTGTTCAAGTCAAAGTAAGCAAAGGCAGAGAGGGAACTCAGATGTACAGCTACTTTTACGAAAGGAGTGAAACCCTGGCCACTATTGCTGAAAAGCCTTTGTATCCACTACTGCGTTATGTCAAGTAACTCTGAACAGATTCTCATAAGTTTACCTTTTCCTTTTATTTATCTTCCAGTACAATAAACTTTCCCCAAAACTCACTCAGCCTTTAAATATTGTGGGGGTTTTTTATTTTTTTTTTTGCTTTGGCAGTTAGTCAATGAGGACTGAATCATGTCCATACAGAAGTTATGGCTGGTGTGGTAGTGACCTGAGCTGAACCAGCATGTCTGAAAACAGGTCTTTACCCTTTTTTCTTATCCTCTTGGGAAGGTATTCTCTGAAATCAGTACTGTGGTATTTTACATTACTGCAGCTCAATTAGTGTCAGCTTTAAAAAAACAGACAACTGTTTTTTCTCCTAGCACAGTAAATTTTTCTGTTCTTCTGACAGATTTATATGCTGATGGTGCATTTTTTTTCATGGACCACCATCATCTGCTGATTCTTTGAAAAAGTTCTGCCTGGTTACCTCTGCATAGCCTTCTACACACTCTCCTCTTAGCCTTGTGGAGCAGCAGGGCACTGGTTGTCTCTAAGGGAGCTGAGAAGTGCACAGCATGCTGATCCACTGGATGCAAAAATCAATCTCACCTTATAGGGTAGCGATCAGAATTTTTGGAAGCCAGGGGTTGTTTGTTTTGTCTAAACACAGTGCAGAATTTGGGTCAGTAGTTAACATTTCTGTTCTTGTTTTCCTACTGCCATCAGCTATTTTTATCTTAGCTGTGGGCGGCCGAGGTGTTAAGAAATAAAATTTAAAAAGCACTGCAATAATCAGTTGAAATCAAAAGATCTGACTATGCAACGTAGGCACGTTTGGCAAGGAACCATTTTTGCACAATTACTTTCCAGAATCAGGCCAGACTACACAGTCTGGGTATCCTCACCCAGGCTCTCAGTTTCCAGCAGAAACCCCTTACCTAGCTCTGCATTCAGGCTTCGTAACACAACAGCAGCCAGTGTAGTGATGTAGTCAAAGAAGGCCTTCACAAAGTTTGTCTGCGTGTTGCTCTCTGGCATGGTTTGGACATGCTGGTCAAGAGTTCTCAGCAGGAGCTGTGTTTGATTCCAAACCAGGTGCTTCTCCAGCTCCGTAGGTTTGAGAGAGGCCTGCTCCACCAAGGTGCCAAGCAGGCTCCCTTTAGAGTCTGGTTTAAGAGAACAGACATACATCCAAGATTCAAGTAAGTATTAAATGCCAAAAAGGAAGGGGGGCAGAGGAAGAAAGAGAGAAATGATTTAGCCTAATTTCCTCTCTGCAATTACAGATCTCAGTCTGGGCATTATAATTTTATTGAAAGTAAGAGAAACTTTTACAGCAGAATAAATTAATGGGTCATCTAAATTGGTAACCATGCCTCTGACAAGTTAGAAATACATTACGGCAGGCCTAAAATATATCTAGTTGTGTGGTATTAACACAAAAGCTCATTCTAAAACACAGGTGTTGACCAGTCCTTGTGCTCCGTAACATTTAGCCCTTAGACCTCTCCTAAATTTTTGCTCATTAAACATACAAGTATCTTTAAATATTTTACGAACACCTGCATGACATTTAGAAATTTGGTGAATGGAGGGGAAAAAAAGAAAAAAAAAAGCCAAACATAAGAAAACACCCCAGTGCTAGGAGAGCACTGAGAAAAGGCAACTGTGGAAGACTTCTTCAGAAAAGGATGAGATGTTTTATGATAGCCCTATGAAAATTGGAAGGTATTATTATGTTACAATAGTTTTATAAGTTTATCTCCTTTTTGTTTAAAAAAAAAAAAAGGAAACAGTAAGGATACACCTAATTATCTATAAGCTCTCAGGTTAAAATACACTTAAAGAATTCCTTGTTAGGACTGAAGAAAAATAGGACAAATAATAACCTCAATTGTACTCATTGATATGTTCCTTTCTTCTCTGGCAAGTTCACAATTTTAGCTCTGAAAACAAATGCTCAGAATATAAGAATTACAGATAAATTTTACACTTTGCATTCATGATTTAAAAAACTCATATTTACGCATATGTCAAAGAGCATTACTACTAGATTTATAATTGTCTGGACAGGCCAAAACAAAAATTTAGATCCATTTGTCAGTCTTCACGGTAACAGAAATAACTCACCCACAGAACGTTCAACATGTGTCAGTGCTTTTAGGATTTGATCCAGATTTTGTGATAAAACAACTTCATTAGTAATACTTTCTTCAGTCAAGGCAGGATAGCAAGCTTGCAGAAGGTCTACGATACTGCATCGAAAATGACTCCCTATTTTCTCATCTGAGACCTCTACAAAGAAGGAGAAAGAAACAGGAACTATAACAAAGAAATATTTTTGCACAGAAAAAGGCCCACAGAACCAAAATTGTATTATAATACAACTAGTTTGCCAAATTCAAAGTGTTTCAGTTTATTCAGAATTGAACTCGAGTCCCCACTCCCTTTTTTTGTTTTAAATACTAAGCAAAAAAATGGAAAGTTCAAATTTCCATTGCCACAGAAGGCAAGAATTTGATTTAAGCACATTTCAACAGAAAATCTTATCAGCAAAGCATACTACCTGGCTTGGACTGCCCTTGTGATGTGCAGGAATAGTTGAGAATTTTACTTATTTGCTGGAGAACTGCTGGGAAGCCCTTTACACCTTCAGAGTGCAGTAAAACAAAGTCAGGTCGGTGGCCTGGAGAAGTCATTGTGCAAAGGGGACAAAATAAAAGTTAAGAGTGGAAAAAGGAGAAACTAACATGAAAGTACAAAATGAGATTTAATTAAGACTCAGGTGTTAGCACAAACAACACAGCAGAGAGGCGTTTTCTGCTCCCAGGCCCATGTCGATAAACACAAAAATTAAAAGCCTACCCCGAGTTTCAAAGCTGTTGTACAGTCGTCTTTCTGCTGTTTCCAAAAGCTGTTTGCATGTCTTCCAAAGATGGCACTGAGTGCAAGCTAGGTCAAATGCTGCCATTGCTGAAGGACTGAGGTCCTCAAGGACTTCCCGCAGAGGATCAGTATGCTCCAGCTGGATGTTGCTGATCCAGAAGTTTTCTTGGAGAGTAGGGGCAAGACTTCCAGAAGTTGCAAGCAATTTATCAGTAACATCCGAGATGGAATAAAATACCATACCTACATGTGTCAGCAAAACACACAATCACTAATTAAACCACATATTTATCTCAGATCCTGTCATGGATAATTATTCTCTAATCCTTTAGGAAAATAATTCAATAGGTGGCCTGCTTCATGGACCAATTACTGCAGAATAGATAAAACTAATTGGGCATTGACAGCAAATTTCAGCATTCTTTCCTTTTAAGTCAAAGAATCACCACGTACTCTTCTGAACAACTTTTGCACTCATTATGACAGTATTCAAATTGCTTTCTCCTGTTTTCCACTTGTCCCTCACCTTTTATGAGAAGAACTCAAAAAACCCAGTCCTTACCAGCAGCTGCTGCATTCCCAATGGCTTGCAGTGTCGAACGGCCACTGCCAGATCTCCTGACGCCTCCAGTGCCATCTGATGCTTGATTCTCAATATTGTGCTCCACTCTTGCCATTTCTCGTACTGCCTCTTGGTAGCGCTCCATGAAAACCAATTCACCATAGCAAGGTGAGGTATTCAGATTAAACATCAAAGCCACCTTTCAAAAATAACAATAGATGTAATTACAGAGCACATGAAAAGAAGTTTTCAAAAGTCAAAGAGCTTTGCGGGTTTTTAGAGGAGATGAGGGAATAAAATAAAACAGATATTTTCACTGAAAAATGTCCCCACAGACACAGCAGGCTGAAACGTCCTGAAAAACAGGACCTTAGCGACATTTTTCAACTATTTTTATAAAGCTCAGCTACAATTTGCTGCAAGGGTAGAGTTGAATTAATTTTTGTAAACCACACCTTTCAGAGTGACTCCTCATGATTTCAATACACTATGTAACGAGATAAATCCATCAATTTGGGCCTCCAAAGTAAACTGTTTTAAACAAATTCTTATTCAGCAAGGAATACCTTCTAGAAATGTAAACACAGAGTAGATAAGCACAGCTGTGCAAGTTCCTACTATCAAATCAACAACAGAACACAAACCAAGCTTGAATTCTTTATCATCAGTGATACTGAAATTCAAAGTAACAAAGCAAGACAAAATGCTTCTTTTGGCGCTGTAAGAAGGGAGAAGATGAAGTGGCATGCTTGACGTCGAACAGAACTAATGAGTTGAGCAATAACGTGCTGCTAATGCAATGCTTAAATGATATTAACTGCTCCAATATCGCTATCTGAAACTCAGCCAGGTCACTGCTTTTTGCAGAGGATCCAATCACTAATGCACCTCAAGATGTTTCTTCAGAGCATCAGCCCAAAAGCCACAGAGAAAGGTATGCACAGCTGTGAGGGAACAAAGAACTACAAGTGTGCAGACTGTCAATTTCAAAGTCTGTCTGCCTGTTTTCAGTACCAGGAATTTAGCCTCAAAACATACCTCCTTCAAATAAATGTAATCACCACTTTGGCTCTGCTTTGGGTAAGGAACGCGTTTGCGTAAGGAACACATTTGCATGCTCCTGCCAAACTTACAAGTAGCAGAGTATCATGGTTTTGATTCAGTGACTAAAGCAAGCAGTTCAGATGCTGCTTCCTCATGAGGCTTCACATAAGCTCTTAGTGTTCTTCATTCAGCTGAAACACTAAGCTTGGCCAGCTCTCATGAAACATTTTCACGCTTTTGAGAACCCAGGTTTAGAGAAAGCATTTTTATATAATGAGTTAAAAAAAAACCCAGCATCCTTGGGATGTTGGTTTGGGATATCTTTGTTCCTTTCACTTGCTTCTACTTCCAAAGTGACCATTTCAATTGGAAAGCAGATGTTTCAGCTCTATGCTTACCAATACAGAAGCAGCAGGAACTTCATCAGCTATCACAACCACAAACGTCAATACCAAATTAGCTTTTTAATTGCACAAAATACATGCAACTCATTTACCTGATGGGCTTCTACGAAGTTTCCTCTCAAGACACAAGAAACTAACAGTGATTCTGGTGGGGAAAGCATCATAGGAATGAGGGGGTTTTGCTGATGTGGTCTCACCCTGCTTTCCAAATCACACGAGCCAGACACATTACTGGTACTTCCCTCTGCAAGACAACAGAATTAATCAGTACACTATTATGGAAAAAACGTTTCACCAAGTAACAGCCAACTATCAGATAACAGTATTTCACATATTTAACAGAAAAATATAGGAGGAGAGTCGCAAGGAAGTTTTAGGGTAAAGAGGTCAACATAAACATCTTGTTAAAAATTCTCGTTATATTTCACTATTTGGTCAGAACTTTCATTTTGGATCTCATCCAAATGTAACACTTTAGCAGCTACATAATGTGGATGCAACGCTAGGGCACTGGTTCAATATGGATAAAGGGAGAAGTCTTAAGTGTCAGACTTATTGAATCAATTTAGCATGCCTAAGCATGTTTTAGGTTACATGACTACCAGTCTATTAGCTTTTTTGATGGTTTCCACTTTGCCACATTGCACACTGCTTCCTGAAAGCCAAAAATATCAAGAAAAATCTCATTTTCTTATTCCAGAAGAAGAGATATGTGCTACAAAAAAGCCAGCCAAAAATGGGAGCTCTGAGAAGTGAAAGGTTCTAATTCTGTTCTGCATAGAGCAGTAATTCACATTAACTAGTCAAGCAAATACTTCATCATGCACATTGACAAGACAAAGAAATACTACTTTTGTGGCCTAATACCTGAGGTACTGGTGCTTAGCTCGCTACTTGTACTTTCTAATGATGGACTGGAAGTTCCCTCTTTCCCACCTAAAATGGAAACAAATCAAAACCAGCACATTAACTGCACTTTTTCTAGACAAGGTAATTAAAAGTTACTGCAAAGAACAGATCAAGCAACTGCAAGAGATCTTCAAGAGTATCTCACAAATGAGCCATCACTGATGTCTATGATAAATGCAAAAACTGCTGACTTGAAGAAAATGATAGGCAAGAGACTATGCTGGGGTGGCCCATCAGTGACTCACGTCTGATACTTTAAAGCTTCTTATTTTGGAACATCCCACTCCAAAGGCTAAATAGAAAAAGGGTGAGGAACCCAACTTTCTCCTAAGGCTGCCAATTTAAGCCACAAATTCCTGTAAATTCACATCCTAGATACTATTGTGATAGGAATGAAAACATACCAAACAGTCATCGGATAGAGTGGAGAAAGGGAAGAATTGGTACTGTAGTTGTAAAGTTCTCCCCTGCCATAAATCAGACGATGTATGAAAGAAGTTATTTTCCTACTCGAATTCAAAATTAATTATATTTTAGTTGTGCAGGTGAGCTTTAGGAAAACAAGCTCAATCCAAGTGGAACTGGACTAAAACACTTCAGTTAGAAAGCTAAAAGAAATAAATCTAGTTCTCTACTCCTAGTCCATTAAATCTAATTGTATTCAGCTATGAGCTCAGCAAAATTATGCACATTTCAGAGATGTCTTCTCCAAGTCACTTTTTCAACCCACCTGTCTTGTACCTTTGAGATCTACTTCGTTTCTTAAAGCTGGAGGACCTGATTAAAGAGCAGTATCTCCTGGAAGCTGTAAGCTGATGTTCTGTGAAACATTTAAGCAAAAACATTACCAAGTAGCTGGACAGGCCATAAACAGTTACTTGTCTACCTTAAAGAATCTATCAGCACATCCACATAGGTAGAGCTATGATGGCAAATCTCCAAAGGAAACACAGCTGATCTCAGCGAAGACCTCTTCCGCAGCAAAGTTTAAACCAGCACCTTGAAGTAATTTTGATGCAATTCAACTAATACTGTGTTTTTCACATCCACATCCAATGTTGCCTGGAATGTACTATACCTTCTACACACCCCGATGAGTACTAAGGGTCTTTTCCAACCTAAATGATTCTATGATTCTAACTATACAGAAAAATAGGTATAGTCCAAGTACATAAGCAGCTAGAAACAAGGCAAAAATAGTAAGAATTAAAATAGTAAAAGAGAGAGTTTGATTTGTCCTTAAGGTTTTGCTGAAACAACTCTGTTCTTCAGTAATGTGGGGTAGTATGAACTCTGACTCAGTCAACAATTCTGGAAGTGAGCAAGTAAGGGGGGTGCCAGCCCTTGAGACAGAAAGTCAAGAGATACGCAGCATCAAGAAAAGCCAGCCACCTTTCCCTGAAAGATGTTCCCCAAATAGTTGTCATCATTTGTCAGAAGACAGGATTCAAAAGTACAGAATCCCATAGAAAGCTGCTGCCTGTCCAAGAGAAACACTGAGGGCTGCCTACTCAAACATAAGTCCCATCACATCCCCTCCTTTATGGGGGGAGACTTGAGAAACAATTGAACACAAGTTTGGAAACTTGGAACATTTAAGGTCCATACTGCACAGTCTTTCTTGGGACATGGACTTTGCATGGTCTGAGATACACAATAAGCCACACTGATACAAGCAGAAATCTGATAGTAGCAGGGCTAATAAGTCATAGGATATGGAGAAAGGTGGGAACTAGGTTCCTGAGTGCATTGTTCTAGCTGCTCTCGAGGAGTGGTCTGTATTTCAGAATGATCCAACTTCCTCTGACACATGTTCCTAACATGCTTCCAGACTAGGCTAAATCAACACTCTGTCCATGAGTAAGATGAGTCTATCTGGCTTGCATTGGATCACACACCCCCATGTCCCTTCATGTCACTGCACTCTCAACATAACTTGTGATGAAGGGGCAAGAGAAAGACAGGTGAACTGAAGCAGTGTGTCCACAAAGGGGAGAGAAAAAAGAAAAAGAAACCCCAAACTTTCTGATTAGAACAGAGATCACTCCTATTGGAGAATGGTGCAAGAACCAGGTGATCTCCAACTAGGTCACTCTCCTAGTATGTGCCAAAATGCGCTCCCCCAGTAAGATGCTCAGGGAATTTAGTCTTGAGACCACTGCCTGGACAGTTATAACAGAACAGTGTCAATATATCAGAAAGTGCCAAATACAAAGCCCACCTGCATTTCTGTTACTCATCACCACCTTGTATCGCCAGTGAGCTTCAGAAAGGTATTTGGAAAACTGTAACACACGACTTCCAAAGGCATCTCTGCTTGCAGAGAGATTCAAGCACTCGACAAGCTCCAGCTCTTCACGAAGGACGTTACTGGAGTCCCATGGGAGAGAACTCTGAATTTCTTCCAGATGGTTGAGAAGCAATGTGAGGAAGGCATCCATGGCCACGTCATCCACTAAAAATCCAGTAACACCACTGGTGAAGTGTTTCAGATCCAGGTAGCTCAGCCTAGAGGTTTCACAGCTTTTGCCACCTAACACTGAGTCATGAAGATCTTGGGTATCTGTGTGAACTGTCTGAGCAGCCAGCAGATGCCTCTCTAATTTCTTTTCAGCCTCTATTAGGCGCTGTGGACTTTCTGAGGTGGAAGACCGCCGACTAGCACTGCCTTCTACACTCACAGTAGTACTCTTTTTGTCAAGATCATCATCCTCTGCATAGTCCTCAGGTAGAAGAGTCTCAGTATGGAGGTCACTGTAGGAAATAAAAAGCAAGGAGAAGATGTTCTCCAAGACCTCCAGGCGCAGAGGAGCAGGAACACTCCTTAAGAACTGCTGACACTTCACAAGGTACTGAGGAAATACTGAAGAGCATTCTGTGTAATTAAAAACAAAAATAAAGAACATTTCCAACACTTTCCAGGAGTTCCTTCCTCCAACCTTTGCCCTTTAAGAAAATCCTAGAAGAGAGAACTGTCCCAGTGGCTCAGAGCCGATAATTCCTCCACAAATCAAGTAAATACATGTCCAACATTTTACATTTAAAAAGGTAGCGTGCCTCCTCCCTCTCTGCAATGCCAATTAGCGCCTTGCGCAATGACGTGCAAACTCAGATTACACCCATTTTAGCCATTAAATCAGTTTTAACTCTGGGAAATCATAAGTTCTTACAAAAGCACCCCTGCCACTACCACCCTATATCTAGTACCACCTTCTTTTTGCACTATATTTTTAATACAATTACCTTAAATATTTTAGAACAAGGCAGGTAGCTTATTCATATCTATTATTACTAAAGGTAAGAACACCTTAAAGAAATGCCATTATACTTGTTTGCAAAGCACTCATAGACCACTGAATAAAAACATGATATGTACACAGAGTGCACTATTATCCCAATACTAAGTGATAATTCAGAGCCCCGCAAATGGAGAAGCACAAGCTACTAAACCTGAGAAAGGGGGCCAATTACCTGCTGGTTCTTCAAAAGTTGCATCTTCAGGGATATCACCAAGAAGGCTGCGTACACAATCTTTGCACTTGGAATGCTTATGTGAATTCACACAGAGAGCATAGATAGCATACTTCATGGCGCAAAATGCTCGAAAGAGTGCCAGATTGCGTTGCTGACTCAGGGTGTTAGGGAGTGTTGCTGCTGTGGAGGGAAACAAGGGTGGTGAGGGGGTAGGAGGTAGACAAGAAAACAAGTTAATTTTCTCCTGCAGTTCCCACACAGCACAATATTTATCCAGTCTTTCTTCCCCAGTGCCACCTCCATCCCAGCTTTGCTCTATCTCACAGTTACTTCAGAACATTGTGGGGGGGACAGATGACGGACGACACAAAAAAAACACCAACCAAAAGCCCTACAACAGATGGGCACAGAAAAGTCAGGTCTGGATCCCTTTCTGAAAAGGAAATTTTCTGTGAATTTGTGTTACAGCACCTGGCTACTGCACAGAATGATCAAAATCTGCTCATGAGAAGTCTTATTAGAGGTACATGGTTAAGCTACATGGCTTAACCAGGAACCTGCCTCATTCCAGCATCTTAGAATTTTGTGTTCTATCACAGAGCAGGTAAGTAGGGAGATAGTGTAGACTGGCTATGACCATAGTGAGAATAGAGTACCACCTCTACAGATTTGTACTAATTAATAGATATCATGGTTGATTCTATCCACAATGGCTGGCCATACAGGTCATACACAATCTGCAATTCATTAAAGAAAAAGTACAGTCCCCCAGTTTCCTTCACACATTTATGATAAAGGCAACTTAGAGAAGTATTACACCCACTCCTTTCCCTTTTTGCTTTTTTTTGGAGGAAAGAAGGTGTCACATGCCAGAGACGTGATTCCTTCTTAGTACAACAGAACACCAGAGCTGCAAATTATGTAAAAGTCACATCATCATGCCCTTCACCCAGGAACACAATAGAGAGTCATATATTCTGTTATGCTGGGCTTAGATAAATTATCCAACTACTGTACAGAGGTAAAAAAAACAAACAACAACAAAAAAAATCAAACCCAAAACCCCAGACAGTATTAAATTAGTGCTTGAATCCACTATCCTATATTCTTATAGAAGGGGTAGATTGTCCCTCTGCCTGTTGTCACGCAGTGGAAGCATTAGCAAAGTTTTTTTTAAACAAAGCACTGGTTTGATGTACTGATAATGTCCCCATCCAAACTCTGGGACTGAACAGCATTACCTAGAAAGTGTTTCAGTATTGTCCTACACAAGGCTTGAGCATCACTTCAAAGAACAGCACCAGCCTGAACTCTTCTGAAAACTGCAGAGCAGCCAAGACAAAAGCCCTGAGAGCACGAATAGTTTGAAACCAATTATTCCCTATCACTGCAATTCTAAACAGCGACAATGGTGGAAACTATAATGTAGACAGCAGACAGAACTGAGGAAACATCCAAGTATGAATCCTTTGCAGAACTCACATGGCCACAGAAATGCTATAATTCACCAGCAGCTCTACACTAACATGTAGCACCTAAAAAGCTTTCAATGTCACTGTCTTAAGAGGACTTCAGGCAGGTGAAGCCAGAGATCTGATAAATCTCTTTTTCTCTGAAAAAGAGAAATGTCTAGCTGGAGATACTACAAGATACACACTGGTAATCAAATGCAAGTTTAATATACTTTTGCTTCCCATGTGGAAAGGCTTGGATGCAGTGAGTCTGTGTCAGTATCCGCATCTAAACCAACCCTTTTCCTCGTACCAATACTGAAGAACTACCCTTTAACTATAAGCACTTGTTTCTCCTATGCCAGAAATATTAACGCTTTATTCTTCAATTGTGTAACTCGTGAGGAAATTTCTGCCCATCATTTCTTTTGTTAGTGTGACTGATCAAAGCTAGTGTTATGCATTGATCTGAAGGGTGCCTGAACACAACTGTCAACCAGAACCACTGCTTCAGTTTCACTGCTGCAGCTGACAGCTGTGTGTCAGAAAGAAGGGGAAGAAGAGGAAGTATGTGGGGTGAGGGAAGAAAAAGGCCTCTTGACACCACCAAGTCAGACAAATCAAAACTTCATGACTCCTCTCCTCCCTTTAAGTTTCAAAGTAGGTTATTTTAAAGGAGATTCTATCAAACTGTGTTTATAGAATTATCTGAATTTTACAATAATCACTGGACTGAAAAGAGAGGGAGGACTAGTCTTCCATTAACTAGTTCCGTAAATTAAGGTGACCTGAAAAAAGAAGAGAAACCACAGCTAGAGTTCTTTAGCTACAGTCATGCAGCTCCCAGAAGATATTATGGGACTGCCTCTTCCTGTTTTTGAAAGGTTTTGCCAGAATCCAGGCAGAAAAGAATTAAAATACAAGAACTGATTAAAAAAACCAGCATCAGCAACAACAGAACAATTAATTTGAGAAAGCGGGACACTGAAACTGGAGATAATATAGAGTCTCCATCATTACATCTTTTAAGACTATTCAAGACAACTGCCACAATAATTTAAACAGCAAAACCTGTAAAAATAGGACTGGAAACCAACATCTTAACAATAGGATACTGGAAGGAGAGAAAACTGCTTCCCACTAGGCAACCTGGAAAATCTGTGCAAGATCCATCACTGAGAGCTCTCCATCCAACTCAGCTTGAAATTACATGTGTACAAATTCCCATCCATAGAAGGAACAAGGCACAAAAAATAGCAGCTTCTTAGGTTCTAGTACACGCAGGAAGACTGAGCTTCAGTGTCAATATTAAGAGGCCCTATCAGAAAACAGCATTAAAATAGCAGCAGCTGAACTTGGACATAGGCTGCAATCAAGAGAGTGTAGAAGGCGAGTCACTTCTAAGTGAACTAATGTGTTTAGTAACCTCAGGTATTTTAGGCATGAAATTGGAACATGGGAAGATGAGAGAAGTGAAGCAAGAGGGATGTAAATCAGCCTTAGTGATTTTAATGTTAAAGAAGATTTGGTAAGACTTAATATTAGAATAATATTAGAAGAAAAAAAAATATTTTGTATCTTTCAAAAATGAAGATATTATAGTATAAGATATTGTCAATTTCATCTTGCTTTGCCTTTTGATTTTTAAATTTAAGTGCACAGATGGCTGAAATCCAAAACATACACTTACTTTTCAAGCTAAGGGTATTGTACAGTATATAAGTTACAATGAGTAGCACATATTATGAGCATGTGCAAAGTCTTGTTACCATTTTGAAAAAGCTCTTTCAGAGATCTGTCCTTGTCAGATCGAAGAGATTCTCCTTCTTGGGAGACAATTTACTCCCCAAAAGGATTCTAACATGATTTCCACATGCTCTCTAGTTTTCTTCTGCAAAACAGCTGATAAGCGGTATCTTTATTTACAGAAGTAGGTCAAAAGAACAGATTCTTCCTGGCAGAAATACTGAGCAGCACATACTTGATGGATGGGGCTTTTTCTGTGTTCTCATGACCCTATGCATTTACCCTGCATCTGTTGGTCTCTAGCAGGAACTTTTTGAAGAAGCTCAATAACATCGTCTTCATTCAGTGCCAGAAGATTAGTGAGATGATGAAGAGAGTACACTGCAGTGTGGCAATCTAGACTGTGCAAGTGTTGCAAAAGAACCTTCCTTGGGATAGTAATACTGCAAGAGAGAACAAACAAATAGGTGGCACAAACAGATTTATGTCTCTCAGCCATACTTAAAGACTTATCTCCCACTCTAATTCTGATTCAGCCAAACTACTGCAGTTAAAAAGAAAAACAAATAGCATAACTAATGCCCATGAAGCAATTTCAAGAGCTTGTGATATACAGTCACTAGGAGATGATTAGCCAAGATTCACAGAAAAGAACACAATTTCTATTTGCATACATAAATTAACTAACAGGCAGATTTGGCAAGACAGTTTGGAAAAAGTCCTTCTGATCATTTTACCTGTTTTGCTGTATACACCATTCAAGAACTTCCACCTGAGCCCACAGCCCATCACAGAAATCTTTCAGTACTGAATCATTGCACAGATCCTAAATGGAAAGACAAATTAAAAGAATCCCTTTACAACAAATCCTCTAGTCAGACGGCAGAACCAAGCCTACGTCACATATGGGATGTTCATAAGACTTCTTTATCCAGATGGTAACTTGCAAGTACAGAAAATTGCCAGTTTTATTACAAAGCCAGCAAGAAAGGGCTATTCTGAATGAGCATCAGAATCAGTCAGCCTCCACTCGACACACCTACAGACCATGGAAAGGAGGCTAAATCCCTTTTCAAGGTTAGCTTTCACAATGCAAATTAATGCTTCTTAGTAACAGTCTAAGACACTAACCTCTAGAACTAATCATGTACTAGAACAGATGATATACTGGGTAGCAGACAGTTATTCTTCCTTTCCATGTGCTTTTCTACTACAGATGCCTGCCTGCTAAAATCAGATCTAAGACTTTCACTTTGCAGAGGCTACTGAATAGACCTTCAGCCTATCACCAATAGATGGCAACTCCCTTAAGGCAAGACCTGCCTAGATCTGCCCCAATGATCCAGCAGTGCAAGGCTCCCTGTCTCCCCACCTCTGTCATCCAAGCCCCTTGCCTGCAGGCAGACATCATCTGAACTGCAACTACACCCTCAGAGTTAGATCCCTCTCTCTTCTTCAAAGATGAAGACTCCCCCCGAACAAGGCGGATCTTTCAGTCACAGCTCTTGTCATCTATCATTTCATTTTGAGAATGGGTATGGGAAATTTCCAAGCTTCCCTGTTGCTGAACTCTTGTTAGTTGTGACCAGAATTAGTCACTATCAAGGAATGACTCACTGAACGAAATGACACAGATCAAATGTCCCCCAGCTCTTTTCAAAACTCGTCAACAACCGTTGCCGTCTTTCTCTCTCATGCTAACAACAAAGGTTGAAGACCTTATCCAAGAGAAACTTTCAGAATCTCCTGGGCAATCATACTCCCTTCACAGCTGAGGAGTAAGAAGAAAGGCAAGTGTCCAATAATGTTACCTACACACAACTGTAACATCTTAGCTTTTTTAATTCCATTTTGAGAAAGATTAACGTTCTCACCGGAAACTCCTTGGTTTTATTTAGTTTTATTTTTGCAAACAAATTGCATTATCTGGACTCAGACTCGGATACTGCCACTTGCTTTCTGCTGATTTACCTGAGTTTTGTGGAGAGTCCATAGCAATGCTTTTGCTGATTCCAAGCTTTGACAGTGAGTCCATCCTAGCAACACCAAGAGGCGGCTAAGGGGGTTGAATTCTCTCCTCAATAAGCTGTTCAGGCCTGAGTAGTCTTCCCTTTTCAGTAAAGTTAATGCAGTCACCTAGAAAACAAAAGGAAGAAGTATTTATCTTTCCAAAATGCAGAGACCCATAATGCCTGACAGGTTATGTAAGCGATTAGCCATTTCAATATTAGCTTCACTAAAACAGTGAAGTTCTGCATCTGGAACTTCCCTAAACTTGTATTTTCAAGCCATCAGGTTACTCTTCAGTAAATCTGTCATGAGGAAAAAACATCACTTCAAATGTTTACTACAGAGCCAATTCACACTCTCTCGCTACATTATCTTTACGTTCTTTCTATTGAATATGTCTCTGTCAAAGGCATTATGTAAGAAACTTCAATGAGCAAGTTATTTAGAAGTGGAAATATGTTCAACCTTAAAAACTTGCACTTTAACAGTGACCACCTACCTGTATTCTATTTCTTCTATCTAAGTAAATACATTCAAATCATTTAATTCATACCAGTATTTTTCACCAGGTCTTCAAGCTCTTTAAAACATAAATTTTACCATGCAAACTAGTCTCACTGCCCCAAGTCTACCAGCATCAGAAAAACAAAGCAACGAGGTCAAGGTCATGGGGTAAATCAAGTGGCGTATCCAACAAAATCATAAGCAGAACACAGGACTTCTTAAATCCTGAAGATCTAATCTTCAGTCTGCATGCAGATGAGCTTTTCCAAAAATCTCACTGAATGTTTTGAGTTCATCACACAGCTGAAAGCAGGGGAGTTATCACCAGTTACGTCCTTGTTCCTATAAGTCACGACCCTAGTAAACACTATTTGGATACAAAATGCTTCTGTGCACCACCAAGATATACAGGGACTGACTTTTAGGTTTCCCTCTTAACGATTTTATGGCCGCACCAGAATCTGTTCCAGAAAGTGTTTGCTGCTGCTCAAGCAGTAGAAATAGGCTGTCTTCCAAGAAGGAGCCTCTCTGGGATCTGAGAACAAGCTCATCACAGTTCGCTCTGTATCCAGCTGCTCAGATGAACCTAAAAAACATCACAACAAGATTACCTTCCCGTACAGAGGGGTACCTTTGAAAGAAGCATATTTGCTGTTAATTTAAACCAAGAAACACTCAACATTTCCTCAAATACTAACCATCTGTTATATGTTAACACTTAAGACTCTCAGATATAATTATTAGATAACAAGAAAGCCAAGCAGAGAAATTTGACAGAAAATAAACAGATCAGATAGGAAACCAGGAAACTGATACCAAGAGCCTGCTCAGCACACAGGTTGTTTGTATTAGCTCAGATCACATTGCCTTTCTTTCTCTAGTCACGTGCATCTTATCCGTACGTTGCATGAATTCTCACTTGTGCTCTGACACACTATCCTGCTTTGCAGGGCCTTAGCAAAGTCTTGTCCAGCACAGGAGCTTCTCAGATCTGTGCAAAGTGAGAACTGAACTACTCCCAGTGAGAGTGAAGGTACCCATATCTCCATTTCTCTGCCCCGACGAGGATGCGCTAACTGTAGTTACTATCAGAAATGCCAGTCTGCCGCACCACACCAGCCTGAACTTCCCTTCAGCAATCCCTATGAGTGAAGGGAGAAGAGAAGATACAAACTCCACTGACTTACACCTCAGGGTACAGAGGCGAGCAGAAGAGGGTAGGCATTCTAGCTTTTCCCTCTTTGCACGCTCACCTGCCACTTTCCTGACAAGAGCACAGGCACCACTTGCCATTCAGCTTCAACTGAGATCCTCAACTAAACGTACCAGTCTTAGGGAGCCAGACAGAAGCTGTGACATTACAGCTGGTACAAAAACAACAGCTGGGCTCTGACAAGCAAGCAGGTAATCAAACTGCATGTTCTTTCCAGCTGGGGTATTGGCCCACTCCACACCTCCTTCCACTTCTAGAAGTTTTCTTTTCCAATATTAAAGGGTTTGAACTTTTGAACTGTTATTGGCCTGAAATGGAACACCCTCCACCACACATGACCCCAAGCTGGAGCTGAACCAATGAAAACTTTATATACATATGGAGAGTCAATCTTCTAGTTACAAGCAAGATCTTCAGCAGGAGAAATGCTGAGCAGATTAAAATAGAGCACAACAAGGGGTGGTAAAGGAAGTGCTCACAAAAGAAGGCAACACAGACTGCAGAAATGTAGGGAGAGCCCTGGGGTTCCTATGCCAATTCCTTCCTTTAAGTCATTTTAGCATCATCTTTGACAAGACTCCTTGGCACCTTAGCAAGAATGCTGCCCAATTTCTTGACAACTTGCCTGTTTAATACCTCAACGGCTTTGTTAAACAAGAAATGAAAACAAAACAAAAAGTGAGACAAACCTTTTCGTATTGATTTCGACACCAGAAATTTTTCTCTCGTTCTTTCTATAAGAACACTGCTATACAGGCTTAAGAGGCCATGGCTCTGTTTCCTCAGCATACAGCTTAGCAGCTTCTCCTCCCTCAGTGGGCTTCCCTCAGCCCAGCATACATCCAAGAGCTCCCTGAACAGGTGCCGTACTTCATCTGCCTGATGCTCCACCTCAAAAGTCACTATACTAAGAGCAGCATAAATTGTATCTACTAGTTCTCTTTGATCCAATTCTGCTGAAATCTCAGAACTGCACTGAAGCCTCTGCAGAGATTTCAAGGAGTCACGAAGAAATTCAACAAAGATGTTTTGTAGAGAGCAATATTGCTGGAGCGAGGAGCTGTGTGCGCCTTGTTCCTCCTGGAAGAACTCCAGCAGGGCTTTTGCCCTTTGGGGAGCCCGCAGCAAAAGCTTTCGGAGAGCTGAAACAACATCCAAACTGAATCTGTGAGAACAGCCATCTCTTCTTTTCCTGTCTGTGATGTGCTTGTTCTGGATGCACTCAAATGCTTCAAACAGTTCCTGGTAGGGAAATAATAAAAGAGTAAGTATTTCAGACTCCATTAAAAATATGAAATAAATTATTTAAAAAAATAGGAGAAACTTGAAAGCAAGAAGATAAATCAATTTGGAAACATCACATTACCTAGGAAATCCATTAATAATGGTCCACCTTGTCCAATATCCTTCCTAGAAGAGTGGATATGCCTGAATATGTTACAAAATATAGTGTAGCTCTGTGTTATAGGATTCATTATATAAGCCATGTGCTCAAGTTACCTTAGTTCACAGGCAACTCCTACGGGATGGCTGAAGCACTACTATATCTACATCCCAGCAATATATTGACGTGACTGTATCTTCATAAGTCAGTAAGAACATGACAATTAGTGTTCAGTCTTGTGGTTTTTTTTAAATCCTGCTTTTCCAGATTCATAACATCTGTCTACAAACTGCATCATCCTTATGAACACTAATTTTTCAAACTTGGTTAAAACTGGCCAACAGATTCAGAAGCCATCTCACACACTTCTTTCTTAAGCAACAATAATTTTTCTTGCTAACAGAAGCAAACCTACAATTCTAGAACTAGGAAGGGGAAAACAAACAAACAAACAAACAAATCCCAATTAGCTCTCCCAATAAGGGGTGGGAAGGTGAGGGACAACCCAGTTGAACAGCAATTCAGCAGCACTTGTGGCACTTATGGAACTACGTCAGTGCTGCCCTTGGCTGGAAGAGACAACTCAGGGAATATGGAGGGGAGAGGTGGCTGGTGTGCGCAAAAATGAGAATATTAGCAGTAGAAGACAAATCCACGACATCCTTTTCTTTATTTGCTGAATCAAAACATAACTCTACCTACTAACACGCCTCTGACAGTAATTGTGACAAAGATATGAGGTTGCTGAATCTCTTATTTCTGTGCAACACTGCAGACAACAGTGGAATCTTTCATGACCTTGGAGGTTAGATGGTAACATACACAGACTTCATTAGTCATTAACAGACTTTAGGCAGATTTATTTTAATCAACAGTCAAGTTTACCTTGCTTGCTTTCATCCTGTAATTGCTAATTCTGTATCCAAAGAACTATTGAACACCTTTTCCTTATTCGTATTTAAAAGCTGCAAATAGCCTCTGAATAAATTTTCATTTTCCTCTTATAAAAAGGCAAACAAAAAAAAATTCTTTGAAGAGTTAGAACCTATAAGACTAGAAGCAACATCTGAGGACATTCCACACACCATGTCAGGTCTAATTCTGGTGTAACCAACACCAAATTAGGACAGTTTTACAGTTAGTAACTCTCCTGATTTTCTGCTCTATACTTGCTTTTGATATTAATCCATCTTTGCATATTTCCATGTATTTCTCAAATAAATTAGTCTGCATGTATTAATTAATAATGGAAAAATGGGTCCTGGATCTCAGAGCCAACATCATACCAATTACCAAATAACGTCTCTAGTAACAGTACAGCACCCAAAAACTTCCAGGAAGGGGGGAAAAGGGGTGCAGAGGAGATGAAAATTAGGAACGTAGGAGGAAGAAAAAGAAAATAGACATACTTTTAAAATGTGCTTGCTGACTATGGTTTATTTTGGCTCACAGTGGGTTTTAGCTTTATGATTACTGAAGGTGTCTATAGGTATAAGACTGTGGCAAGTAGCTGCATTCAGGACTGAAGTGTGTTAGAAAGACCATGTAGAAAAGCTTGTTCCTTGCCTGCCTACAGCCTACTCTCTAGCCAGAGAAATCACTTGCAGGCACAATGGATTAACTTAGAAAGGGATCTGAATTACAGTCTCTTTCAGTTACCTAGAAGATTAATAACACATTAGCATCTCAGGAAGACAAGTGAGCAGGAAGTATGAACTTCGATCCCAAAACCTGATAAAGTGGACACTCTGCATAACTGACAAGAAGAAGTAGGGCATGCTAAGTAGCTCACCTTTAGTACTTTCTCAGAGACATCTTTCTGTAGTTCTTCCAAGAATAACAAAAATTCAGTTTCTCTCTGAACAACAACTGGAACAGTTTTCTGAAACATTATAAAGAATGGGAAAGATGTTAGCCAATAAAACTTGTATTTATTTACATTACCTTATAAACCTAATCTTAGCTATTTCATTAGCATTTTGAGGCAGACTGAAATATCTCTCTGAAGATACCTAATTCTCAATTAAAGGCTCTTCCGCAATTAGGTTCTGCTCCCACACCAGGGGATTCCATTTATCTGTACATTTGCAAACAGAGACAAGTGCTGCTTGCTTACAGTCCCATCAATTAGAGACATCTTTCCTCAGAAGGAAAAGAAAAAATGCAAATCTATGTAGTGACAGGGACAAATGAATTTAAAAAAAAAAAGTACACAAAAGTTCACATCCCAGTGTACCAATTTAAAAACAAAAAAAAGGAAAAAAGACTATTTTCTCCTTTACTCATGAAACATACTGCACCTGTCTGTCTGAAAACAGCAATACAGCAAGAACATCCCTCACCATCTAAAGCTTATAAAGAATTGTCTGATGCCTGAACTATTTCATCTTTAATATAAGAAAGGTGCTACACAAATGCAGAAGTTGATACAGTCATGCATTCCATTTACAGAAATGCTCAATGCTAAAAAGCCAACTTCTGTTATCTAAACAAACAAACAAAAAAAATCCCAATTTTTCTCTCCAGTGTGGAGAAGATTAACAGCTGTTTCTTGACAAGTTTGTTAAAAGCAAAAGCAATGCACCTCTCCAGCTACCTTGAGAACGTAATTCTGTGAAACGTGGGAAAGTCTATAATTTAAATAAGCAACCAGGCAGACATTTTGCACTTGGAAGTCAGCTAGAAGTCAGAGCTCTAAGTCGCACTTGGAAGTCAGCTAGATGTTTCTGTACCTGATTCCTGGCAAGCCATTTTTCCAGCACAAGAAGCCAAAGCCATGCAGTTCTCCACGGGCTAGAATTCTGTCCGCGTCTACAAAAGCAATAAGCACATACACTGGATTATACAAGGTCATTCCCATCTCCAAGATCCAGCTAAACACTGTCAGAGGTCATTTTGATTTTTATATTTCTTTGTGTAAGATAAAACCAAAGATGACTAAATAGCTGAAGATGAGTCAGACAGGAAGAGAATTCAGAGAAGCCAGAATATTGGTGCTACTTCCACATTAACTCAAAAATTTCTGCTGTGCAAATAACTGCTTTTAGATCTGCCAAATACCAACACTACTGCCATAGTTCTTTGCTTCAAAACAGTGAAATTTATTTCTGGTCTAAAGTTCGGTCTATGTAGCCCTCTTTGAGCACTTCAGCAGATTTCTTTGAAATCTGACCACTTGCCAAACACTGCTATTTCCTGTTCTGTCTAGTGCTACTGAAAAAATGAAACTAAGTTTTAGGTCACAGCAGCACAAGTGCAGCTCTTTATCCAAACTAAAAGTGAAGTAACGTACTAATTAAACAAAGAATACTTCTAATTTCCATCAGCTTTTCATGTGCTCCACTACTTCTACACATATTCGAAAACCTACACAGTTAGGGAACATATTCAGTACTGTCAAAGGGACTAGGAAAAGGAAAAAGCACAAGATCATTTATTGGCCTTTAAAAATCTCAGCACTGCTAACTAAAGCCTTTAGGTGTGATAGCTCAACTATCAAAGATAAAAAGATCAAAAATGCTTATGTCTCATATAGCTGTTAGCATTATTCATCTAACCATGTGCACACCTTCCTCCAGACTCCTTTAACTGCTGTCAGCGTAAACTGTTTCTTAGAACCTTTACCAAAATGTTACACAAATTTGAATGTGAAGAAGTATGATCATCTGCTTGGAGAGGGGGAATACCAATGTTCTCTGAAGTGCTGGAAAGTCACCCTTCATATGCACCTATCTGAGAAGCAGAGATCAAAACTAACCATGATTGAGTAAAAACAATGCCTTTTCAAAATCCAGTGTGAGAGAAATAAGAAATCGATAGCATAATATGAATTTTTTAGAGTTTACATTTTTAGAAATTGGAAGGTGCTTCAAGAGCTGGAAACGAGAACATTTTAAATAACTACAGTGCTGATTTTGGTGGTTCCATTTCTAAATTAACCGCAGCTCAGTGTCAAAGGAATGTAATTTCAGGAGATGTTCCTTCTCCTTCTTATCCTTTAGTCAAATCTAATAAAATCAGCTCTGAAATGCTTCCAAATAGTTTTAAGCTTGTATCAATCACCATGCCAACTGCATAAATGAACACAGCTCATTATCGCAGTGGGCTGGGCAGCCTCCTAAGTGCTTGGGCAGTGATATCAACGTTCAGACAACAGCACATCTAGAGACATCCTAGACACCTCAGCACTGAAGCAAGTGCTATTTCCCAGATTCTACCTGCCTCCCACAGTCACCACAAAACTAATTGCTCCTCCTCATTTCACACTGAGCCTAAACAGTACCTTACTTACCTTACCCCCACGGGACAAGCTACCAGAGCCTGAAGAATTGCCTCCACCTTCTCAGGGCCATCCCCGTGCCACTGGCTCAGCTGCGGCACACAGGCCTGCGCAAGCTCCCAGTCTCCATGCCGTATGCACTCGCAGAAAAACCCAAAGAGCCGCTCCAGAGAGACCGCTTCTTCGTTTCCAAAAGAATGCATCTTCCCAGGACGAGGAGGTGACCTGGGGCAGGGTGACACACGCGAAGGCCGATGGCCTAAGGGCGCGCTGGGGCATCACCCCGATTTCTTCTTCGCACTGACAGCGCGCCCTGGGCAGGGACAGGCAGAGAGCCCAGGCCGGGCTTCAGGGGGTTTCCTCCCACAGGGGCAGGGGGGGAAGGCGCCAACAAGCACCGCGGGCTGACGACGCGGCTGCCGCTCGGCCGTCACCGCCCCGCCGCGGGTGCGCCGCCCGGGGGAGGCGAGGCCAGCCCAGCGGCCCGCGGGATGCCCCCGCCGCTCCCCCAGCGCCGCACGAACCCCCGGGCCGCCCGTCCCGGCGGGGAGGGACTGTCTACGGGGGCGGCGGCGGCCACTCGCCCCAGGCCGCGCGCTCTGCCGCGCACCCGCCCGCGGCCTCGCCCTCCCCCGCAAGGTCCGGCCCGGCTCGGCGGCCGCCGGGGCCCGTCCTGACGCGGCCCGCGTTACCTGGCGGGGCAGGACGCGGCCACCCCGGCGGCGCGGGGCTCTACTGCACCGCCCCGGCAACACCACCCCTCGCCGCCGCCATCTTGGGCACCGTCTCAGCTGACCGCGTCGCCGGGCGGGCACGCGGGCAGGCGCCCGCCCATTGGCCGAGCTGAGGCAGGATGTAAATACACCGCCATTTTTCTTTGGGGCGCCTGACGCCGCCTCAGGAGCCCGGGCAGCGCAAGCCCCGCCCTCCCCTCTAACCACGCCCACCTCCGCCCACCGGCACGCCCCGCGGCCTCCTCTTACCACCCGCCAGCTCCGCCCCGTGCTCGGGCCTCTCCTGGTTCTGATTGGCTCCCGCCCGAAGCTCCGCCCCCGGCGCGCAGTGGGACCGCCCCGCTGCGGCTCCTCTCCGCCGCGTGCCGCTCGCCCGGGAACCGGCGGGCTGTGAGGAGGTGGGGGGCGGGGGAGCAACCCCTGGCGGGAGGGTGTGCGTGTATATACACACCTGTATATACGTATGTTATATACACCTGTGTACACACACGTAGAGAGAGAGGTATACATGTAGGGGTATATACATACGTGTGTGTGTGTCCATGTATATATTTCCTTGTTGTGTATGTGTATAACCCTATAGGTATACTTCACTATATGTACGTCTATGTAGGGATATGTTATATACATTTACCCCTTTGAGAGAGGACAGAAATGGTATCCAAATAAATGACGAGTTATTTATGTGTATTACACAAATACAAAATGCTGTGCACCCACACACATAATTTTAAATACTTATATAAAAATGCGTAGGTATAGATACAGATATAGCTACAGACGTAGGCTTGCCAGGCGCTCCTGTGCCCACCCTTGCGGTCCCCCTGCCCTCTCGCCCGCGCCGGCCGTGTTATTTGTGAGCTTCCCCGGTGGGACGAGGCGCGGAGGGCCGTGACTCAGCTGCTCGGCTGGGTGGTGTCCAGCCGGTGTTTGGCAGAGATAAGCCCCCCCCCAACATCCTCCCTTTATTCCGGAGGTTTTGTTTGGTTTTGTCCTGGCACAAAAAACAAAAACTCCTTCGGGGACTGCTGTGGTGGAGGCAAGTGTAAGAGGCAGAGCGGTGATGACAGAAGAGAGGTGTCCCAAAGTAAGTGACCGAGTGAGTCCCCCAGGGCTCCTGAACGGAAAATATGGGAAGGGGGCTATGTCCGTGTGCACGTGCTGGTACCCACCAATAAACCACGTAAGATGCCGCAGGAGTTTGTACCATTACCTCCTACGGCATCCTGAGCGCTTTTCACCTGTACTGTCAGCTCAACATCAACAGGGAAATGGCGTGTGGGCAGTCATGCCTCTGAACTCATTTCAGCCATGCTGAACGAGCTGTAAGTGTTGAAACCATCTGGTCGTCGTTCGATCTATTCAATTCTGATTCCCTGTGCCTTTGATGATGGTGCTTACTATGCTGCAGCTCTGGGCAAAAAATTTCTCAATGTGCATTTCCAATTTGAGGTATTATTTTGTATCTTGTCTCTTGTGTAGGCAAGCAAGGAGCTTTAGTGGGACACAGGACCTGTATGAGGATGAAGCTCATTTAGCCTGGGATTCTTTATGCTTATTACCCACTCTGTAATTGCTTTATCCAGTTTAAAGTATCTCCTTACAGTCAGACTCCTTACTTGAGGATCTGCTCCCTCACGTAAGACATCTCAGGTGGTTGACGCTTTTCTTTTGTTACAAAGTTCAAAACATACCTGCTGGAGTCACCTGTCTGCTTCTGCAAGGGTAAATGTACATTACTAACAATTAGCAGTAGTGCTGCCGTTTTTTAAGGTATTTTAAAATTAGTTTCTTCCAATATTGGCCTTGCTAGGAATTAGATGTTTATTAATATATCTGTGAAGCTGTAAAGGCAGCTGGATGTAAATATCGAGGTGGGAAAATAATTTTTTTAAGATCATCTTAGCAGAAGATATAACTAGTATATTGAAATTAGGAAATGGATTCTAGGCAAAACATATTTCATCCTGAATTTGTGTTTCTGTTAAGCAAGCTGGTACTCAATAATTTAAAAATCTAACATTGGTTGTATTTTCCAAAATTTAAAAATACATATGAAATACCTGTAGCAACTTACACTTGAATGGAAGCCCATTTGCTGTGAACAGAAGTCCATGGGTTTGCATGCTGATGTAGTGCTTCTCATACTCAAAATACTAAACCATGCATACATCGTGCAGGTCTTCTAGCAAAAAATGTCTGAATTTTTACCTTGGAACACTAGAACGATAAAGTGCTTTTTATCTAAAACAGGGTCTGTTGTGCATTGACTTGGAATGTTATCAGTGTTACGCAAATTGCTAATAACGCTTAGTGTTTTATAGCAGCTTCTTTCTAAGTGACTGCATAGGGAGTGATTACATGCTACAGCGTAGTACTCTGGCGTTTGCATTTCAAAGTCATTTCTGAAGTCTCAAAACGTCCCTATCACTTGTTTCCAAGCTTTCTCTTTTATTTTTCCATGTCAACCATCGCCTATATTAGTTTCTCCACTGACCATCGAAGCTGTTAGAGAATTACTTGGAGCAAGTAAACGTAGCTCTGATCTTCGGGTGGGGTTTGCAACTACAGGTCTCTGTGAACCGGACAAAAGTAGATCCACTGAGAAGCCATTTTCTGGCTTTGAAAAAGTGGTGGGGATCAGCTGTGAGGACAGGGTTGCGTTTCTGTCAAAATGCAGCGGCGGTGCAGTGTCTATCCTGGCTTCGTGCTCTTATGGCGGAGGACCGAGGCTACCCGGCCCAGCGTAAAGCCTGCTGGTGTCAAGTTAGCCTACTAAAATCTGTTAACGAGTTTGAGCTGGCAGAGTAAGTTCGCACAGAGTCTGCGCTCTGCATCATGCTGCCACAAAGCTTTTGGTCTGCTGCATGGAGGGCTGCAACCAGATTTATTGCGTCGTCAGACCGTAGGAGCCGTCACCGACTCGTCCCAGGTGTGTCAGCTACCTGGGTCCTGTCACCTGCGAGACGTCTGGGCCACTGCAGCCTCAGCGCTTGCAGTACCTGCTCTGGTCTTGGGGAGTGGTGTCCGTCACCTGAAGCAGTGGTGGCTGTTCCCAGGGCCAGCCGAGGCATGCCGTCAGGGTCGCTAGTCGCGCGTATCGCTCAGGTGGACCGCCGACAGCGGCCACTCATCTTACTGACGGCGCTTTTGGCCAGAAACTGCCCGCCGGAGCCGGCGCCCCTGTCAGGCAGCCGCCACCTGCTTACCAGTCGTTCGGTTGCGTCGGCCCTCTCGCTTGCCTCAGATACCACAATTGACAGAATTTATACCGAAAGCATAAGAAGTACTTTAGCCTAGAAATATTTTTAAGTTCCTTTGTACATGTAAAAATAAAATCAAGCTGTAAGAGGTGACCAAAGCAGCTGCTAAAGCCGGTTAACCCACGGCGTGACCTACCACAGCACGTTTTCACTGTTCCCTGCAGGTGGAGCAGTACGTTGGTGAAATTAAAGGTGGCCTGAGACCAGCCATGAAACTCACGGTCATCGGGGTGGTACACTCCAACCCCAAGAGGTAGGTGAAGGGGCTGCTGGGGGCTTCCCCCCTGCCAAACATGCTCCTACCTGTCTTCTAAATTCAAATGATTTCCTGGGGGTCTGTGCTCTTCGGGAGGAAGAAAGTCATGCAGATTCATAATTTATAGCTCTATTTAATTTTCCTGCTCTTAGCTTGAGATAAAAGGGTGAGAAAGAATTCACTGTTTGGACCTTCTGACTGCCCTGCCAGCGTTTTCTCCTCCTTGCCCTTATCTAATGCGAACCGGAGGAGGCACGCAAGGGGCACTTCGCCTGCAGGAAGAGGTGCCATTTCGAACCCGCATCTCGGCTGTCTGCTGGGGGCTGGAATCAGCACCATTTGAAAACCAGTGGTTTTGGCACAGGCGGTGCAGGTTCATCACCATGTTTGGTCTGGATGACAGCAGCTGTGCTGTCATTACACTTTATTGCATCTACAGTGATCAACTCCAGTGCAATCAACACTGGTGAAGCGTTTTCCATAACCTCTTTTAGCATACAAATTGGAATTGGCTAACCCACAAGTATGTTTGATTCCAGTCACAAGAGAGGGAAAGCAACATCAGAAGTCACTGGCATCCTACCAGAAACGGGAGGAGAAACAAAGACTGGCCTGTTCTCATCCCTTTCTGCAGCTTTTAAGCCTGTGCACAGCCCCTGTAGGAGTCCCGCGTTTCAGTCTGACAAGAAATCAATAGCTTTCTCTAGTCTTTGTAGGCTTCTGATGTGCTTACCATGTCCTTTCACATTTCTGAAGGTGCCAGTCATTTAATTGTTTTTTCAGCTTTTCAGTGACTCTGCTCTGTGATCCAGTGGATGCAAACAAAGATGTTGGGCTGTTATTTACAGTTAACTTTAGTGACAAGTCCATCACCCGAAATGCACGAATTGCTGGGAAATGGGGAAGAGAAGAGAAGACTATTCCCTATTTCCCGTTTACAGCGGGCGACACATTTAAGGTAATTTTGGGGGTACTATGATTAGGGTGGAGAAAAGTGGGGGAGAAAGGCTGAAGGCTACTTATGTTACCACAAATAGCTAACTATTGGAACTGACAGGCTAACTAGTCTAGTATGGCGCAGAGAGCAGCAGTTCAAGCCCTGATGGGAGATATCCATTCCTTTCTCTAGTCTTAGTGAGAGAACTCACTATAAGGATCCCAGCAGAGAATAGGTTAGTTATTAGGGGCACTTCCAAAGAACCAGTAGACTTTGTGCTTCGCTATCCCCATCACATGGGGTTCTAAGTCCATGCTGGTGAAATCAGCTCTGCTGCTTGTCCCTAACACCATTCCCTGTCCTTTTGCATTGCAGATGGAGCTCTTATGTGAACACCAGCAAATACGAATCTTGCTGGATGGACGGCAGCTCTGTGACTTCACTCACCGTATTCAGCCCCTGAACTTGGTGAAAGCTTTGAAGATCACAGGGGATATCAAGCTTACCAAAGTGGCTTGAAAAAAAGGAGACTACAATATCACCAGAGGACAGAGGCAAATGTACTTTCTCATGTCTGAGAAATGTTTTGTCTTTTTCCCCTGGCTGATTCTGGAGAGTGGGAACTGTATCTTTTTCATTTGCTGATGTGTTTGAAACATACACTTTTTTTCTCATACACATTCAGCAATTGCAGAGCTATGGCTGGTACAGGTAAATCAGGGGGCCTTTGCTGAGATACTCTCTTGGCCACCCAAACTGCAAGATTTATGGTGCTATGCAGTATCTCACATCCTCATGGTCCCCTAACCCCCCAGGCATGCCAGCGGGTGGAGGTCAGTCCTCTGCGGTGGGGTGGCTGTTACCCTTGTGACAAGAACTGGGCAGTATGCAGGTGGTGGGACTGAGAAAAGAGAAGTAGAAGATTTCCTTAGAAGTTAATAACGGAGTTTGATGGGCCCCAGCAAGGCTCATGTTATCAGGAGGGAATTGCTTTTCCTGGAAGCTCTGCTCAGTCAGCACAAAACCATTTGTGCTTCCCAGTACAGAGCAATAAATGCCTTACAACCATCCCTGTCTCTTGCAGGTAGCGTTCGCGTGAATTGAAAGGTTTCAACAGCTGTGGATTTCACAGTCTTCTCTGGACCAGCCCTAGGAAATGGTATTTGTAGCTGAAACTGCATTGCCCATTCTTGTATCTAATTAAAACTGCATCTTTGCTGGCAAACTTCTTTACCAGCTCTGTTAAATATCTGAATGCATGTGAGTGTTGTGCTGTTATTTCATTACTGTAGATTTAGAAAAAAGTCCTAAATACATGGCTATTCTAATACATATATAAGCATATATCACAGCTGCTGCCTTTGGCTCTATTATGATCGGTTGGTTATAACACAGGATGAAGGGGAAAGTCTCTAGGTGAAGAGACCTTTTTTTAGTACATAACTTGGAGAACAAAAAAATCTGCAAAGAGGTGGTTCTGTGGGTAGAGGGCTGTGGGGATGAGACTGTGTTTGACTTTGACGAGATGCAGCTGTGCCCTTGAGGCTTCTTGCAAACAAGGCAGCTGTGCCCTTGAGGCTTCTTGCAAACAAGTTTGCAAAACGTAGAGGCAGCGAAATGAAGATGAGGTTGGATATGTTCCTGAAAGAGGAGGTCGCGTGCACCAACTTGAAGAACCAATAAACAGCACTAAAGAAACACGTGAACGCAAGGCAGTAACCAATGAGATAAGCTTTGCTTGCTCATGGATGCTAGATCATATTATAAAAGGGATAGATTGTAAAATAAAGCGTCTTCACCTAAACTCATACGCGGAGTCCGTGATTAATTGCCACAAATGGTGACCCCGACGTGATTCGGTCCTAAGAACCACGGACGAGAGAGTGGCCGGTGGCAAGCCCAGCTGAACTATACTGCAGCGGACCATAGACCTGCTTGTCCGGACAATTAATCGCCTTTGAAAAAGAGGTGAGCAGCTGGGGACGGGAAAATGGGGGCGCAAATGTCCTCGGAAGAAAAATCTATTTTATGTATATTTTTGCAAATCCTTGCAAAAAGGGGCATAAATTATGACGAAGGAAAGGTTCGGTTGTTGTTAGCTTGGTTGCGAAAAAACGGGCAGCAGGTGAACGCAGCGACCGCGTTCCAGGTGGAGACTTGGGAGGAGGCAGGAAAAGTGTTATGGGAAGCGGCCACCAGGGGAGACTGTAATGCCACAAGTGTTTTGACGACGTGGCGTTTACTGAAAGACTCTTTAGAACAATTGAAGTCAGACGGAAAGGCTATGGCGGCTGCGGCTTCTGCTACCACTCCGGAACTAACCCCGCAGGCCACGCCAGAAACACCGACATTGGGTTCGTCCTCCGACATGTCTCTGTTAGCGGGGGCTCAAGCGGCACAACCCTCTACACCCTCTACGCCAATGCCTCCTTCACCTGCTCCCACAGCTTCAACACCTCTGCTAGACCTCCCAGTCCCGGCAACCAGTACCCCTCCACTTTTACCGCCTTTCTCTACCGCCCCTAATATCGATACTCCACAAACCCATAATCCGTTGCCGCCCGAGGAATGGGGCGCGTCAGCCGCTGCTACGAGGTGGCAAAAGATTAGACACCAAGCATTGCAAGCGGGGGATTTAGCTTTTTGTTCAACGATAGTGTGCCCCGTCATATGCAGCAACGGAAATGGCCCCGATGAGCATGAACCTTTTGGCTATAACATTTTAAAGGATCTATGGCAAACAGTTGCCGCGCATGGACTGGGTTCTCCTTTTACACAATCCCTGCTGCGGGCAATATTTACAAATGAAATGATACCATTTGATATTTACATGCTTGTTAATCTTATATTGACCCCAATGCAGAAGGTGATCTTTGAAAGCACCTGGCGTACCGCTTGTCAAAACGCCACAATTGGCAATATGCAGCGACAACAGGGCGACCCTTTACAAGGGGCAGGACTCCCCCAGCTTATGGGGGATCCACCACTAAATCACCCAACGTTACAGGCACGGTTACGACCAGAGATATTAGCACAAGGCAGAGACCTTGCTTTACAGGCATTACTAAGAGTGCCGGATGCCAGAAGACCGACAAAATCATTTACATTAATAAAGCAAGGGGCAGGAGAGGGATATATCTCATTCTTAGATCGTCTTAAAGAGGCTTTGGAAAAACAAGTCAAAAATGCAGAAGCGAGAGAGGTCCTGCTCCTAAAATTAGCCTTTGAAAATGCGAATACAGACTGTAAAAAAGTGCTCTTGCCTCTAAAAAACATGATAGAAGCTACCCTAGAGGTGGGGTCACTGTTCCATAATATGGAAATATTAGCTGCAGCTTTTGCTGCTGCAGTGAAAATGCAGAAATCATGTTTCTCCTGTGGAAAAACTGGGCATTTTAAAAGAGATTGCCCACAACTGAGAAAGGGAGGAAAACCAAGCGCACCAAGTGTACCTGGATTGTGTCCAAAATGTAAAAAAGGAAGGCATTTCGCGAACCGATGCCGATCGAAATATGACGTAGATGGCAAGTCACTGTTACCGGAATTGGGAAACTCGCGAGGGAGCGCGAAAGCAACGCGCGCTCAGACAGCAAATACGCCGTTACAAGCCTTTCCAATTGTCTCCGAGCCAGCACTGCCGGCAGTGCCGGACTGGATGTTTCCATAGACACCACAATCCTAATTACGGACCAAGCAGTGCATAAAGTACCGCTACAGGCCAAGGGACCAATCGAAAATGGACTAAGCACTCTGCTATTAGGTCGCTCTAGTGCCACCCTACAAGGACTATTTGTTTTACCAGGAGCTAAGACCCCATATATGCAATGACTCAAAGAGTTGTATGGACAATTGGGATGGGTGGACCCCATACCTACACCCCACTGTACAGGAACCGCAAGAATTAGGGCTTTTAGGATCAGTACCCATGGATGCGTGTTTGTATTTTAATTATTCAAAGAATAACAAACACATGAGTTCACAATGTCAATGCTTCCCTGAACGATTATCAGAATGCAAGTGCATGGTGCAATTATACCAGCGCCAACCAATCTCAATCATCAAAAACCCTATAGGCCTACCAGCGGGGGTATTTCTAATCTGTGGAGACAGAGCATGGAACGGTATTCCGTCTCAAATAAGAGGGGGTCCGTGTAGCTTGGGAAGATTGACCATACTTACTCCAAACATAACCATGATATTAAATCACAAGAAAAAGAAAACCAGTAGATACAAATGCACAGCGCATAGTTTTGACAAACAGTGTCAGGATAATGTTGAATTTTGGAATCCGGCCGATATCATAGCCACTTCAGTTCTTGCACCCGGAGCTGGAACCGCACATGCACTCACCTCCTTAAGAAAACTCGGATGTTGGTTAGCGAAACAAACAAACGCAACTTCTATAGCTTTAAGTGGACTTTTGACGGATGTTGATTCAATACGCCACGCCACATTGCAAAATAGGGCAGCCATCGATTTTCTGTTGTTCTATGAGTGTGAAGACTTTGACGGTATGCATTGCATGAACTTATCAGATAACTCCGAATCAATCCATAAAGCAATCAGAGATTTGAAGGAAGGGGTTAGCAAATTACAAGTCAGTGATGGACTTGGTTGGCTGAATCATTTATTAGCAAGTCGGGGAGTTAGTGGGTGGATAATGCCATTAGTTAAGATGGCTTTATTGTTATTTGTTAATGTTTTGTGCTATAATAATGATAGTTCCCTGTCTAATGTCTTGTGTACGGAAAACGCTACAGAATATGATTAGACAAGCTTTTGTGGTGGAAAAACAAAAGGGGGAATTGTGGGGATAAATGAGACTGTGTTTGACTTTGACGAGATGCAGCTGTGCCCTTGAGGCTTGTTGCAAACAAGTTTGCGAAACTTAGAGGCAGCGAAATGAAGATGTCGTTGGATACGTTCCTGAAAGAGGAGGTCGCGTGCACCAACTTGAAGAACCAATAAGCAGTGCTGAAGAAACACGTGAACGCAAGGCAGTAAGCAATGCGATAAGCTTTGCTTGCTTGTGGACAATAGATCATACTATAAAAGGGACAGATTGTAAAATAAAGCGTCTTCGCCTAAACTCATACGCGGAGTCCGTGATAAATTGCCACAGAGGGCTATCAAATTACTCTGTGACTTCAGGGAAGATATATCGCATGCTGTCTTCAGAGGGCTTTTGGAGGCTCTGCAGAGTCTGGTTGTCAGATACAGGCACTCAGATAACACAAGGAATTTTACGAAAATAGTATATCAGCAGGCTGTTTGGGTGTTTTAATCATCTCATACATTCCATTCTACCCTCTGGTGTTGTGGAGAATGTCTCAGTTTCTGTATAAATCTAAATTTACAGTGTATGAAACCATTATTTTCATATACTCAAACTGCGCTCTGAGAAAAATCAGTCTGAAAAGCACAGGAGATTCAAATGCACTGGACTTTTTTTATATTTAATGATATCAAAGTCAAGTTTGCTAACAAATAATGGAAAATGTAATGGCTTAAAATAGAAAAAGCAATAGTCAGAACTGCTATTAGAGTTCTCAGTCCCAATAGTGCTCCACATAAATGGACTTAGGGTGATAATCAGGAGGAAAAGTCTTGCTTTTATGGCTGAGTAATTTATTTCAATATATTCAGCACCAGCAACTGTCTGGAATAACTGCCACTGGTCTGATTTCATACTCAGGATCCTGTACTGCTACAGGCCATTACCAGCACCAGAATAATCTATATACTGGAGAGGAGGATCCTTTGGTCTTTTCCAGCCTAACAGAGAACCAAATGTTAGAGCAGACGGATGGGCAGACGGACCCCTGGTTTGTTTTGCAATAGCAATTATTCTGGCAGCTGGATTGTGGCTTAGCACAAGACTCTTCTGGTATACCAAGAAAGGCAGCCTCAGACACCAGGACCTTTCATGACTTTGAATCAGTCAGTCTTAACTAATTAAGTCCATGAGCCCCTTTATAAAGGGGAAAGGAGCAAGACATTTCTGCTTTAGGATAAAGCACAACCTGGATCAGTCAGATAAAAACCAAATACTTGTACAAAAGAATTCTTTTCTTCCATCTTGGAATATTATATCTCATAGTTTCCTTCTAAAGCCCCATTTTTCTGTATCCTCCTGTTGTCTTTTGTCTCTTGGTTAGATGGTAAGATCTTGGTGGGGAATTATTCTGGATCTACATGACTCCTAGGCACCTAGGATGCTGGTCTGCCAGGAATTGCAAGGTGCTAGGTGGCAATACAAATAACAAAACTAGACTATCTAAGGGAAAAACAACATTCCCAGACAATGAGAGCAGGAAACTTGGTCACAAATGTGACTTGTCATTTGAAATGGAGTCCACCTTACTCATGTCAGTGGTTTGATTGCCTCAATCCACTGTGCTCGCTCTGCCTTGGAGCTGGCCTGGATATAATAATGAATGTCATTTTTGGTGATGATTTTGAAGAGGTTGCCTTGCACATTGCCCTTCACTCCTGCAGAGGAAAAAAAATATGACAGATCAGGAAGGTGCACAGAGAAATGCTTTGTGGCAGATATGAAGCTTCATAGGGAAGAATTTTAATTCAGTGAATTAGGGTATCAGACCTTTCCATTTCATTATGGATAAGACACCTAAAGCTCTTGTGTCTTTGATTTCCCTTCTGCAAAATAAAGATATAGTACAGACACCCCTCACATAGACTGTATACTATGCTTCATATATAAAATAGCCACTGTTTAGATGGAGAATCTCACCTGAGTTACACAATGGAGAGGTGAACTCCCTACCAGCTTGTGCAGTAGATTAGATTTGCTCCTGCCTATCTTCAGGTTCCTTTTAGCAAGGAGCTCTATTTTTCTCATGGCCCCCACCTTGGACCATATCTTTTTCAGACCCTGTCTTTTGTCTTTAGAAAGATGCTCCCTATTTGAGATCCACGCGTTGTGCTTACTGCCGTAAAATAAATTGCTTTAACAGCAGAAACACTTATCTCTGAGGCTGAGGTTCTAGACAAATGCCTAAGCTAAGCATATTCACTAGCAGAACTGGTTTTTGTGTTGCTGTCCTTATGTCTCCCCTACATTTGGGTTCTAGCAGATCAAAAAGGAAAAGGTAATAGCATAAGTAGAGAGGACACACAGAAAAGGCATGGCATCAGGGGATGCCTCAAGACTGAGTTAAACAGCATTCAAAAAGAACGCATTTCCTTTTTGTCTGTTAATTCTGGAATATTAATCAGTGTCTTAGGACTGTCTCAGAGGTCATCTGACTGAGAAAAGCCCATAAAAAGAGGAACACCCAACATATGTGGAAATAATGCTAAAAAAAATCCCCTCTGGTATGGACAACCCAGCAGTATGGGGATTTTTTATGATATGCCTCTTGCAAGGGAAGAGGAAAGGCCAGCCCGCTTGTGCATACAGACAGCCATACACACAAACCCACACCCAGAGACTGTATTGCTATGGCATAAATATGTATGTATGAAAGTTTAGAGGCTTGTGCTTACCTGCTGGGACTCCGTTGTCCTCCAGCGCTGAGACAAGACAGCCACGAAGAGAAAATCCACCTACTGGCCTGTTTTCTTCCTGCAAAGAAAAAGGAAATGAGGGTTATCTGGAAAATATCATCATTAGAATATTTTCCCAGAGCACATCACTTATTTTTATGAAGGTGGAGATGTAATGCCAGTCCTTCCAGACATAAAACATCCATGTCACAAGAGAAGTCAATTAGGACATGTAATTCAATGCATTACTATGTTGTTTCAGTCTCAGATGTTTCTCTGATGTAGCTAGGAATGGTGGAGATCAATTAAAAGCACAAGGGAAAGCTAACAATCACATTTCAAACTTATGTATATTCTTATCAATAACAACCCATATTAAAAAAACATATATATTTCTGCAAGTTTTTAGCTTGCTGCTTTTCACTGAGACTGCATGGGAAAAATTTGACCGTTTTCACTAGTAGGCTGGCTCTTTTGTCTGATCTTCAGGTTCTGCAGCTTGAGTTTATAACAAGGGCGAGTTGCAGTGCAAAAAAAACCCACAAAGAAACAGGCAACAAAAAATGAACCGGCTCCATAAGCTCTTTTCACTGTTATGTTGTTTGTGTTTTCTTCATAAAGCATGTCACATAAAGCATTTCTATACATGTTCTTTTAGCAACCTGTTGGGCTTTGTGGTACCCTGTGCATCTGGGGCCAACGGATCCACATGCCCTTCTGGGTTGCTCACATTGATAATTATATCCATGAAGATAAATTTTACTATTCTCTGAGCAAGTTTAAAACTGAGAAGCAGAAATTCCTATAGATACTTTGACAGCAAGGAGACCCTATTCAATGTCAGAATAAGAATGTAAAAGATCCCAGTAGCAGTATGACCCTCAAAAGTGGTGGGACATCAGCCCAGAAAGATCACAGCCCAGGAAGAATCCCTGCAGGAACACGGTCCCAGACTGTTTAGGTACAGCAAAATACCAGTCCCAAGAAAACTGCTGCCCCTCAGCTAAGGAAAAGGAATCTCACTGGGTAAAAGACAGGAGGGAAGATGCAGGGATAGAAGACCCTACAAGGACAATCTCCCAGGGTAAGGCCAGAGAGGATTTATTCCCCAGGAAATGGATAGAGGAACCCAGAAGGAGATTTGGGCGAGAGAAACATTTACAGCATAGTTGTATTTTCATTATAATGTTTGGGTCTGTAAGAGGATTTCTGGGGGTAGTAACTCCCCACTCGCATACCTTAGTGGGGTCATAGTAGTGCAAAAAAGCAGGATCAGCTCTCAGAACAAATCTCCTCACCTTCCAGTTTTTCCTCTTGTGCCCCTGCAAAACAGCAGAATTAAAGTTACCACCAGTAAATACCTCCTGCAATGGCCATTTTCCTGCAGGCTGTAGGAGAGACCTAAACAGGTACTGAAAAAAAGAGGTTTTGGAGCTAACAGAGAAAAATCTTTTCTGACATCTTAGTAGCTCCTAGGATTTTCTGTTTAACATCCTTCTTCATATATTGGTAATTATTTCCTCTCTCTCTTCCTTGTGCTGAGAACCAAGAAAGCAGAGTGACAGGACTAAGTGATTAAATACTTGATTCCCGCTCTTAATTTCAGATTAAATACGGGTCTTGGATTAAAACCCCATGCCGTGCGTGCTCTGAGGGGATTATGTCAGGTCCTTTTGCAGCTCTTCACTCTTCCCCCCAGCCCTCTCAGCTGCTGAGAGTGCAGGGCAGCACTGCAAGCCTGTGCCAGGCCCTGACAGCATCCCCCGGCTCCTGGAGGTTTGGTGCTGGGGCTCAGGGCCAGCCCGGGGCTGGGGCCGCCTGGGGCTGCCCCTTACGGCTGCTGACCGTGGGGAGAGGCTCCCGGGCAGCTCTCATGTCCTGTGGTGATGGGGGGGAGATGCCCCGTGGGGATCCCCCAGCAGCTCCTGGCACCCAGCCCCCCGCTGCGCCCTGGCCGCTGGAGGAGGGAGGGTTGGGGAGCAGCTGATGATCCGGTTTGCACAACACAAAAACCAGAGCTCAATATATACAGAATACCCAATTAATCCTGCCTGAGCAGCAAGTTCCGTAGCTCACCTCTTTATAACTAGATACTCTTCACCTCATGATCACTGATAATAGTACTGACAGGCAAGTTAGCTCTGCTGGCCACAACTCTCCAGCCATGCTTGTATAAATCACATTTATTCTCTAGGAAGCCCTAAGAGCTGTCATTTTTCTTGCTTCCCAGTGAAGGTTCAAAGACTTTAGTTACCTGTTTCACTAAAAATCCTTGCTTCACAATTGTGCCTCTTAATTCAGAGATGTTAAATTGTAACTCTTCCTTGGAACTGGTATTTTTCTTACTGCTCTCAGCCTGCAAATAGGGAAAAGATGGTTCCACTTTTTAATTTAAACACACTCTTAAGTACAAAGTTCTGCATTTTATTTTCCTGGAGCTGTTTTTAGCTCATTTTTCCCAAGTCAATTCTACTTCATACCCCTGCTGCTCAGCTCAGCAGGTCTGAGATTTACGAGCAACAAATTACAGCTGTAAAGCCTCCACACACACTGTGGCCTTGAGTGTTACAGAACTACAGCACAGCCTCTGTTAAATGCAGACACAGCATTGCTCCTGAGAGACACACCCCTTTTAATACCTAATTATCTAATTTGTTGATCCCTCCATAGCCATGTAGTTATTTGTCTCCAGCAAAAGTGCAAGTGTTAGCACTTCTAAAAGCCTGGAGCTGTTCCCTCTGTGTCTGCTTTCACAGCCTGCATATTTTGCCTTTGTTTGCGTGCTGTGCATGTCCCCTTTACCGCTGCCCCAAAACAAGTGAGGGGCAGAGGAGGTGCCTCTGTTGGCAGCCACGTCACTTACAAACATGTACAGTGCGGTGGAGTCGTCGAGGAACTGCTCAGAGAGGTCGCTGTAGCGCGTGGCCTCAATGCTGCGGGCTCCCACGGGCTTGATGAAGTTCTCCTCCATCAGCATGGATGCCAAGGTGACAGCCTCGAACCGTGACACAGCAAAGCTATTGGAGATGAGCCAGTCCACCAAGGCAGAACCTGCAGGGAGAAAGGCAGCTTTCATACCAAGGCAACGTGCTCTTCCAAGGTGAGACAGATGGCCTCCTGCCACACAGGCCTTCATTTGCTGAAACATTTTGGCACCATCACAAAGACTGTCAATAAAGTGCAAAGTTGACCAGAAGTGTGGGGTCCTACGTGTGCTTCCATATATCCAAAGAGCAAGAGAGAAAGGTGTTGGAGAACTTGGCTGCACCACTGCTTGCCACTGGGCCACGACTGATCCCACCAGGAAGGCAGTGCAGTAGCTCCCTTGTCACTGCAGTGTGGCGCGTCAGATGCGAGGAAGCTCTTTGCCTGCAGCGGGTGTACCTGTGAAGGTCTCTTTGTATCTGTTGCCTTGCTCCAAGTTGCGCGTCAGCTTAATTCCAGCATTGCTGTCACACATTCTCTCCACTATGTGGCTGTAAAAGAGAACACAGGACAACGTTACTGGAATAGAAAGACAGGCAGAAACTGTCACCTACTTCTGGCAGTGCCTGGGATGCTCTAATGATTACCAGTATAAAGATGGGAAACAGTCCAGATACTCCCCCATAAGTTTTATCCTAAGTATGGTGTAGGAAAATTTATTGTCCCAATAGTAGCACTACTCAAGATGCCTCGCAAAGTATCACAATTTAAAGCACTTCACACTGAGCTATAGTCAGCCTCCATTTACCTTCTCAACACAAAGCAAATTAATGTAATTTTTCTATTTCTGAATCAGTTCTCTGTTTCCTCATGTTTAACATGATGCACCCTAAAAATCCTAGTCTGGATTCTGGCTATCATCAGCTTTGAAAGCTCATCAACACGGCGTGAACAATGTCATCACTTAGTCTTTCCCTGACATTGCATCTTCCAAGGTAATATATCTCCCCAATGAGAACCTCTGCAGCTGACTAGCAAGGTCTTCAAGGCAGCAGTGAGATGCCTGTGCAGAATCCACAACCCCCGCCCCAAAAAATGATGGCCAAGAAAAAGTGCATTTCTGTGCCCTGGCAAAAGTGTGTGCAAACCTAGGGCAGAGCAGCCAGTTTAGAGGCTCCTGGCCACACGGGAGCGGATCTATGCAGAGAGGAGCTTCCCCGCCCATCAGCTCAGGCAATTTGCAGACTACAGCAATAGCAGAAGGAGAAAGCATATACACTTACTGGAGGCTGATATTCTCTAGCAGTTTGAAAGACTTCTTCATTCTGTGAAGCTCTTGCACCTGTACTGGGTGACCAGCATGAATAGCTCCAGTGATGTCCAAAGCCCAAGAGTCTCGCTCCTCCCTGGAGCAACATTCAAGGAAATAATCTGTGTTGGTTTTTGTTGTTAGTTTGATGAGTAGCTGTGGAGAAAGTAGTGCAAAGCAATAACATCATTTAGCTATTGTCCTCCACTTGCATTTCGCTTCTTTTGGCACTGGCCCAAGTGACACAAATAAGTCTGATGTTGCACCCCACCTGAGCGGTACAGAGCAATTCTTGGCCAGAAGGCTGGTGGGCACAACTCTGGGTTTTTTTGCTTCCCCCTCACCCCAAAACCCTGGGTTTTCAGTTCCAAGCATGGTTTGCATGCATGGAGCTTGTGGTGCTTAAAAGAGAGCAGACCACCCAGACACTGGATTACATGGGAGTGTGCTGCTGACTATGGAGATTTTCACATCCAGATCTCTAGTTTCTCAACAACTACACACTCTCACTAGGCTCTTTCTGCCATGAGAAGTACCGAAATAGCAGCTTCCAGAGTCATTTCCCTTCTGGCCCCGCTCGGAGGAAGTCTGCCTTGCCGCTGCCCGCGGGTGAGCGGAGCAGCACGGGAGGCACTTTCCCTCCCAGAGCCCTCTTGCTGGAAACTTTCCACAGCAGCGAAAGTCCCATTGGGGAAGGAAAAGGGAGTTTGACCTGGCTGCCCGGGAGCGCCCCGTGGACACAGCCAGGGTTTAAGGCAACTACCAGAGATCATAAGTTTCCTTTTTTTCCCATCCTCCTCAGATTTTATTGAGGTGTTCGTGTCCTCCCTCCACACACTGTTGGGCTGATGCATTTGCATTTATTCTTCCCACTGTGTGTGTTGGGGGGAACATGTTTTGTTAATGGCCGTGACTCAGATTTGGGCACAGGGAACAGCAGACACGATGAGGGAGTTCATTGCTCATCCCAGTTACACTGGTAATGGCAGCTTGCTTTTGGCTGGGCCTAATTCTGGACACACATACCCCAGTGACATGGTTGCAGTAATCAAAGAAGTCAGGAGAAGAGAAGACTGGGAAGAAGTTAGAAAGTGAGCATCATTGAGAATGGATACATATTTCCAGTCATACCGGTCTGTTCTCATACTCCAGGCATGGACAAGTAATAGTGCAGCCATCCAAAAAGATCTTGCCCTTTGGAGAAGGCTCCTTCTTGCCTCCTTCAATTTTGTAATACAGCAGCTTATCCTGAAGCAGAACGAACCATCTCACTTTCCAGTTACGAACAATATGTCCCTAGAGGGGAAGAAATCCACATAGCTAACTTTAACATGACCATTGAGAACTGCCCATATTTTCTTTTTGTTTCTTTTTTTTGGGGGGGGTCAAAATACCATAAACTAATAGGAAACTGTAAGTAAAGAAACACAGGAAGTCATCACAAGTCCTGTTCTCCCCAAAATACATATTTTTAGTAACAAAATAGCACGGCTCCATCACTGTAAAATCATGGAGCAATAGAAAGGTGCTTTGCTCTTTCTCCAGGAAGGACATCTTTGCTGGGAAGAATTTTTTCTTGCAAAAGCTCACAAGAATTATCTCAAAGAGCTGTCATTTAGGTGCACACCTGCCCACTGACAGCACCAGGCAGGAACCGGGCTAAATCCGCAACGTGTGAGGGCTCCTCTCCAGTGACCCTGGGTGGTGGTTGATGTGTTTTGTTCTTCTTCGTTTTGATGTGGCTGTAGGTGCCAAGTGGTTCTGAGGGCGCTTTGCTGGGTGAATTGGCCTTTCCTTACATCCCCTCTTACTGCTAATGAGTGGTTTATTTCTATACTACCTGCCTCCAATCTCCTGGGCTAAACATTGCCTGCGCTACTGTTTCCTGTAAAGGGAATACACTTTTTAATGGGAAAAGACTGAATGAAGGCTGCTGTCGAAAGCTTCCTGGGTTATGCCAGAATACAGACAAAACCTCTTCTTTCCCCTGTGTAAACAGCCCCCGGCTCTCTTTATTCTGGCTGTACAGGAGAGCAAACCCAGCGAGGGCTGGCACTGACAGGCTCAGTCCTGTCTGACGGTGTCAGGTCCAGCTTCGCGGTGCGAGGAGCTGACTTGCATTTCCACAGGTGATGGAGCATTACAGCCAGCAGGAGCAGCACTGGGTGGAGGAAGCTCTGGCACCTGGGAGAGGGTGGGCATAGCTAGAAGAAACGAACATGCAAGGTCCAGTTGTGGCAGGAATCAAAGCTCATTAATTCTCTATGAGTAAAGGGGAAAACCAGCAATTTCCAAGAAAAGGTGGGGTAATGAGTCTCTAGAATCCAGGGCACTTTAGATCTAATGTCTTCTAGTCTATACTAAATACAATTTATCTAACCTGGGTTTGTTCTCTCCTTCCCTTTGCCTTCTTCAGTGTTTTTTTCACCTGTTGTAAAGTCCCTTGGCCATTTTTCCTGAGAGTATGTTCTTTGCTATGGCTCTTTTCTTTCCTGCTTGGAGATGTCCTCTTCTTCAGGAGGTTGCCTTACCTTTTTTTCTTTATCTTTACCTGACTTCCACATGCTTACTTTATATTTATAATACATCACAATACATAATTCAGTCATTTATAATGCATTTAGATCACATCCTTGCTTTGCTCTCTTCTGAGGAAAGTTCTGTTTTCTTTACCTGATCCCACCCCTTCCTCATTTTTTTCTCTGGATCCCTTGTTCCCGTCTCCCTCAGTTTCCTTTAGGCATCTTCTTTGTGGTCTCCTTCCTATCAAAGTGTGTATCTTGGTGATGTTGTACAGACTGCTGGCAGTTACAGCTCAATGTGCCAATAACCTGTTCCTCTCACAGACTTGATGCCTTGGCTTCCCATCTTGAATTCAGTAGTCACTTAGGAGCCACAAAATACAACCGTAGCCCAGAGAGGAGAGCAGGAGCTGGGACTGCTCTGTCCTCGCTGCAGAAGGGAGGATGAGGAACAGCTCAGGCCGTGCAGCCCTTCTCGGCGTACAGCATGGCTTCACGTGGCCGGCAGCTGGCCGGGAGCCCCGCCAGGTGAGCTCCTGACCAGGATTACTGTCGTGTTAGCACCAGAAGCACTGCCACGTACTGTAGAAAAGCATTTCCCAAGGCGTGGCAAAGCTTTGAATAAACCTTTGAATCACTTTTTTAGTGTGCAATCAAGGACCATATTAGCCATTGAGACAGGGTCTTGGTACTAAAAGCAGCTTATGCCCCTTGCTATGTTGCCCTCTTGTGTCCCAGCTATGATTGGTCCTATAGGGAGAAGTGTTGGAAAGGCTGAAATCTGTGACACCGTCTTTCAGCTCTTTTCTCCACATTTTGGCTAAAATTTTCTTACAGTGCAGTTTGAGGGGTGTGGAAGAAAGAAGTTATTTCAAACACATTTCTATGTTTGCATTGCTCTGATCCCCGTCAAAAAGGATAGTCTGTTCTCCATCCTCACAGATGAAATGGGAAACCCTGCTCAGCTGGGTCACTAAGGAAGGCACAAACTCTCTTAAGAGACTGTCAAAACATCTTCCCTCTCTCCATCCTCCCACGGCTGCTTCCACTGCTGCCGCGCAGCCATTTGCCAGGTAGTTTTTTATGTGCTCTCTGCAGAGGTGTGCCCTAGGTGCAGACATACTGGCTTTCTGATACCTAACTGAGTAATCCTGATGATAGCTAATTCACTTTCCCCTGGGTAAATACCAATACAGGGAAACTCAAGGGAGGGTAGCGAACACCTGCAGTTCATGCAGCTCCCCCGGCAGGCATCTGCACAAACCTGGAGGAGCTCCTTGCCCAGGAGAAGGCAGGAGCCCCTCAAACCCAGCGCCCAACGGGCTGCCTTGCCGTGAGCCCTGGCTCGATCCCGTCCCTGCTCAGGGGCTGCTTCCACGTTTGAGCAGAACCGCACGAAGGGGAACCGGAGCACTTACCCGTTTGACGAGGAAGCCCTCCTTCAGGACTCCAGCTGCTTCCTGCATCGTGGCCAGCAGGGAAGAGAGCCGAGCCCCTGCCGAGAAGCGCCTGAACCCTGGCAGCCTGTCCCTCTGCACACGATTTGTTTAAGAAAGCTCATTTTTCTCTGCTGCCCTCCTCCTCCAACGTGACGCACCCTCCCTTCCCTGTTTTTTCCTCCCTCTCTTCCTACCTATGAGACATTAGTTAAACAGTGAGCTGGCTCTGATACATTACCTGCCCTCTGGGAAGTAAAAACAAAGGGAAGTCTAAAAAGGATCTAAAAAGAATTTCACAGAATTTAGTATAGCAAAAAAACACCACCGAGTGAGTTGGCCAATATAAGCAGCCACATGATGACAAATCAGGTATTGCATGGGAGGGAGCAGCAGAATTATAGAATCACATCCCTCAAAACTTCAGACTAATCAACTTTACTGCTTAAAATTTCTCATCTAATAAACACATCTCATCTAATAAACACATCTCACAGACCAGAACATATAAGTGTAACATATAGAATATTATGATTACAAGGAGACCTTTACAAACCTTCAAATAATTTCTTTTGCTAGAAATTTATTTTACCGAAGAAGCCCCAAAGCCCCTAAAAGCCCACTCTACTTTCAGTGACCTCTGGGCACATAAACCAAGATTCTCAAGTTGATATCCTAAATCCCAACATAAGCAACTACTCGGGCTTTGGGTAAAGCAGTCTGATCAATGAACACCATGCAGTGACCTCTTGTAACTCCCGAGCACCTCTGAAACACTGCGCCTTTTTTGTGTCTGAATACGAGCGAAGATGTTTATTGCATTTTGAAGACTTTGGCCATGATAAATCTGTTTGATAGATTTATCAGATCCTGTCCTGATGAAACAAACAAGTATTAGTATTTCAGATAGCACTACTATTCAGAAGTAAGTCTTTGCTGTACTGTTAGTGTTCCCTGACTTGTACCAAAATTAAGGTGATATATGTGGGCAGAGCTAGGGGCTGTGATAAGAAACACGACGTAGAGTACAACAAATAAACAAAAGCACTCGTTGCTATGTAAAAAGAGTCCAGAGTTCAGTAAGGTAAAGTGACTCAAGTATGTCTCAGTCTTTGCAGACCTGATCAGATTACTCATCACACTTTCATGTGCCGAGGAAAAGGAACAAACAAATCATTTCTTTATCTTTATACTATTTTTTATAACTTTTACCAAGGAAGAGCAAGACACCAAAGAACTAAAACCTGACAATGTACTGGAGATGACCCAGAGAACAGTCCTGCAGAGATCATAAGAAATACAGTGGGTGACTGAACGCTACCTGAAGTAAGAAAAATCGATTGCTGTGTAAAGAGAAAGCATGCTAGCTGAGATTTCAAAAGCAGCTGGCCCATATGGAAGTTACCTGCGTAGCTCCTACCGTACTCCCTTTGCCACTGTGGAAAAGGCAGGCAGCAACGAGGCAACCGGCTGCATAAGTCATGTCCCAGTTATGTTTTTTCTTCAGTCCACCTAAAGTAAGTACAGTAAGTTTAACAGAACACCTAGAAGAGTATTTTTTGCTGTAGGTATGTAGTATTTTCAAAGATATCAATGGAGATTTTTGTATTTTTTTTATATTATTGTGGCCTTAAAATAAAGCAGAAATGAACTGAGTGGATTTCTTTTAATTTAAAAAATAATCTTCATCTCTGTGTATATATCTACATATATATATATATAAATAAAAGTTGTACTCAGAAGCAGAATCTTGGGAAAAAACTGAGGCAGTCGGCAGAAAAAAGAAAATAAATTTCAGCTCACAATGCTCTGTACACCAGAATTAAACTTCAGAAAACTTGACTCCAGGTACACAAGAGACATTACTGCTGCATGTGTTTCCTGGACAGGCACTCTTTACGTCACCAGCCCCAGGAATACAGTGTTCCACCATTCGGTGTCTGAGGTTTGATTTCACATTGTTCAGCTTGTTACTGCAGGCAATTTAGAACAAGGTGGGTGAGATAATTTCATGCTAGCGAGGACAGGCAGAAGCTTGCAGGGGGCTCTCGCTCAGACAGCGATCTCAGAATTGCACCATAACCAGTCCTTGCCGAAGATCTGAGCGAGCTCTTTTCCTCCAGCACGCAGACCACCCACAACCCTGCAGACACATCTTGGCAAAATTACCATCAGCAACGAATAATTTTATTGTCAAACTGCTGGTGAATGGTGAAGCAAACATTGCCCTAGCTGGCCATTAAACAACAGGTTTTGTATCAACTTTTTATAATCTAGAGCCTTCACTTTCTTCAATACCTTGGATATTTATAATACACACATTTCCCCTCCCCGTCTCATTCTGTAGTTAATCAAGGCTAACAAACTGCCCTTATATTGCTCCCGGAGGTTGAGTAAATACAGATCTCTCAGACAGCTTTGTGGGAAAAGGGTCATATAGCGTAAAATGAGTCAGTAGATCTGGGCTGCCGTATTCACGCATGTGCCGAGAAGACGAGCTCTGGCATTGAAGCCTCCCAGCAGAAAGGGATGTGGTGCTTCGATCCCTATAAACCCAGGGAGCTCCAGAAACTGCATCAGGTCTTCTGTGGGACTTGAAACTCGCTGAAAGGAGGACCATCCAGTTCCTCAGATCCATTTTATAGTGGTGTTTTCCACATGTCAGCATAGTATTTTAACAACAAAGCACAGTTGAATGTTTGACATTTTTCCACTCAAAGTGACCCCAAAACACTTTATATGCTATAGAATTTGCATTGGCATGGCCGGGAAGAGCCAGCTGCAGGCTTTGGGCCCACAGGATGCTACTTGCGGCTAACGGGGAGGGCAGGAGCAGCCGGCTCTGGGCACAGACTGCGCTATTTCAGCTGGCCGACCTGGCAGACGTTGCCGGTACTGCCAGCTCGGTCCCTCAGGAAGCCCTGAACGGCCGATCAGGAGAACCTGCCCAAAGGACAAGCCCCGTCGCGTGCTCTGCAACGCCTGTCGCGTATCACCATGTGAACGGCGTCACATGCGGCATTACACAGATCCAGCTTTTTCAAAGCAGCTTCTTAAGATGCGAGGACTTTCCCCTCCGGTGTAGGACACCAGTAAATAGAAGTTCCTTTAGTGGATTAGGGATGAAGTAAGATGAAAACAAACCACATCAAAGTAGGGAGTGATGAAACATTTCTAGATAAAAGTGAAAGATGTCAAGTGTTCAGAAGTATTCTGACATAAGAGCATATTTAAAATTAACTGTAGAAAGGTGGCAGTGTTTGAAAACAGTTGCTTAATTGTCTAGACTGGAACAAAAAAATATCAGGAATGAAATACCGAAGTGCAGATTCTGCTATGAAGAACAACATGCCAGCTCCACTGCATCTAAAAAAATCCCGAGGGCGAGAATCAGAGAGAAAACAGCAAGGAGTTGTCACTGTATTAAAAACCAGACAAACGACAACAGCCCCGAGAAAGCATGGCACCCCTTCTTCAGCAGCCACTATTTCCCCTGATCAGAAACTGGATACTGGGCTGCGTGTTACTGGGCCGTGTGCCTGACCTGAACCAGTACCTCTGTTTAGGTTTTTTTGTATTAATGAGTCTTTATCAGATGTTGTAAGTAAAATTGTTTCCAAGCTGCCAGCCTTACAAAATTAATTTGGGATATGAAAGTCAAGCTGAGATCCTTACAATTAACACATTGGGCCAAGCCCTGTCCAGAGGCAGACCCGTACCTTTCCCTTCAGTTGAGTACAGGAGTGCAAGCGGAGATTTTGGCCTTGCAATTACAATTGAGTAAACAGGACGCTTGCTAATGAACAGCAGGAATACGCTACCTCGCTTTAGCGACCCGACAAGATGTTCACACAAACCCCACGACCCTTATTTTAAGCACTTGGTAAGCAAACGCAGCTCCACGCGTGCAAAATAGACCAGTTGAGATAGAAGGTATCATCTCAACGACTTCTAAAGATCCTTAAGTCACAGGCTACGGCAAGTGAGGCAGGAAGGCCGAGGCTCAGCGCGGGCTTCACAGGTTCAGCACTGCCTTACACGCACCTCGCCAACAGGGCTTGACGGCGGCCATCTTAGACCTCCTCCTTCCAGGTACTGCAACACACGAGAAATATCCACTAAGTTGTCTCGTATCATCTATTTAAGCTTCTTGGTTAAAATTTGCTCAGGCAACAGGAGAGCCTGACTTTTATCTGCCAGTGTAATAAGTGATTGAAATGTGTTTATCTTAAGTCGCTTCCTTACTGTCCTCACCATCTCAGTCATTTTTTTTTCAGGCACTCGAATATTTTTGATACAGAATTGGGTACACCAGCATGCTGAGGCTCTAATTAGAAAAGCTCCTGTAGGTACTGAACAGGTTTAGCAAACTTTTGCCTAAGTTACCGACAGAAACTATGCTCACCTATTAACACGCCAGAACAGTTCCTAGAGACGATACCAATTGTAACCCCTGGTAATATTCCAAGGAAAGTGCATGCGTGGCTCATTTTTCAGTGCTTTGCTTTACAGCACTATTTTGGCATACCGATCCCATGGCGACTTTTTAGTTTATAAACACTCTGTTCTGTTACCTGAGTAGCCACCTATTGTGTTTAATGGGAGCCAAATCACTACTAGTAAGTGGGCAAAGTTGGACGAGCTGTTCAAACAGGGAACTGACATCATCACAACTTCAAGCCATGACAAGGCTCTCATACGCAGCTTCTAAAAAGGTAGCAATTTGAGAAAATAACCATTAAAAAAAAAAAAGATTTGTTTCTTCATTTTGTGATAACACATTCAGGTATTTTCCAACATTCTGCAAAGACTAGAAGTTACTTAGCTTTTTTGGCTTTGCACAGTAGGGGTTGGGTACATGTGCACTGCTCTGATCAAGCACGGACTGAAATCAGTATGCCCTTTGTGAATGCCTCCTCTGGCAACACCAGGTAGCAATTACATTGTTTGTACTGGGGCAAGATGAGGAATTCCTAGTTACAGCTCAAAGCCTCATATTTCATGCATTTTTCCTCTAGCAGCACAAAATATTAAGAAAAAAGATGTGCAATATGGGACATGTCAATGGAAAAAAGATATAAATGTTTACAAATGCTCCCCTCCAGTACCCACAGACAAGGAAAACAGGATTTTTTTTTTTTTTTTTTTTAATACTCCCAACATGTAAGCACATCTTGTTTCTCTTCTTCAGAGAAGATAAACAGGTTGTTTCTAGAATGAATAGCTCAGCTCTGTGTAAATGAGATTTAGGGTAGGCAGAACTGAAGGTCATGCAGCAGTGAGCTCAGAAGTCAGCACTGTCTATTTTGAAGTACGAGTAAGTTCATTAAAGCTCCTGCTATATTCACCTATAGGAGCAAAGTGCAACTATATGTAACTTTTCATTTATCTGCTATGTTTATTGGAATGGTAACAAGATATGTTCAAAGTTCTCAAGTTCTCAGTCCCTATACACAGATAAAAAACAAAGGAAATGCTGTTTCAAACAAGTCTGCATCAACAAACTCCCAAGAAAAACATTTTGTTCCACTCATTCTTGGCTTGATTTAAAGCAAACAAAAGAAAGCCCTTTCAATGTTAAAGGGGAGTCACCCAGTGATCATACCCTTCCAGGTTCTATATTCATATCACTCTAGGCCACATGAAAAAAAAAGGAAAAAAAACCCCAAACCCTTGGGAATTACATAGCCCAGAAATTTATTGAATATTTGCTCATATACATTCTGTATAGAACTGTTCCCCTTGCTTGGTTTTCGTGCTCCCAGGAAAGATCATTAACAGACGTACTGAGCCGTAATCACCAATTAGGAATTGTTATGTATGAAAATGTTAAGCACAGGGTTGCAACCTCCCTCTGGCCAGATCTGTGTCTTGAATTTGCATAGGCACCTTCCCTTCAAAGGACTCAATTTGTGTAAGCTGCTGCATAAAATGTTACTTAGAAGAGCCTTTCACATATTGGTCTTTTTAAAACAGTAAAACACTTCAAGTATTTGCATTTGAAGTTTTCAATACTGGAAACATTTAGCCCAGAGTGTTTGCAATGGGGTCTTTAATTTTTCATATGGTCTCTCTTCTAAATATCCCAGAACATTTAGTCTTCAGTTTTGGCTTCCATTTCCTCAGCATCATCATCTCCATCCACTTCAGCATTTTCCCTCTCCAGTCTTTCCAACTGCCTTGCAAGCTCAGTCTCATCTGTGTCAGTAACTACCTTAGGCTGAAAAAAACAACAACAAAAAAAAAAACAAAACAGAAAACATAGTAGACTGTCATTAAGAAAGACTGTATGTATTTGTAGGCTCTGATTCTACATAAAGAGCAAGAGAGAAAATACATCCTGAAATCATACCATAAAAACCAGGAAAATTAGAATTTTTGGCCATTTAAGAAATAGAGAAGTTTAGGGGTCTTTTAGTTTCTTAATACCTTTTTGCTAAAATTTCTCCTAGCACTACTGATCTTGCTGCACTTTAAAAATGTTGCCAGAAAAAAAAAAATACATTTTAGAACATAATGTGTTCTTACCTCCATCTGCACATTAAAGACTCCTCTCTTCTCCTCAATTTTTTCTTTAATTACAGCCATGGCTTGATTTAGAACAGACAGTCCTTCAGTTCTCTCCAGTGTTGTTGTAGTCATCACGTAACGAGGAGGGGCTATCAGATTAATCTATCACATTGTGGGGTGGGGGGGGGGAGGAAAAAAGCAAACTCAGTAACAAAACCAAAGAAAAATCCCAAAAGCAAAGTGTGAATGAATTCATGCATTGTACATACAGTTCTGAATGTACAGTTCACAGAAGAAGAAACATTTTCCCATTAGAAAAACGCTTTCTAGAAGTATAAACAACTTGGATGGAAATAGTAGACAAGAAAGTACACAGCTTGTCTGATTTCCAACATCAACACCAGTTATTTCTACAGAGTATGTTTATTTAAACAAATATTCCTAAGCAGAGACAATATCCACTTTGCAGATCAGTAAAACAGCCTGTCACAATTTTTCAAACAATTAAAAGACTGTGACAACCAGCATGGGTTTGTTTTGTTTTGTTTTGTTTTTTTTAAGATGACTGGATAAGTAAACTTTTCCTTTTCTTACAGGAAACCATTATAAGAAACCATTTTCAAAGACAGAAGTACTTTCAAGGTTTTTGAAAACACTTATTCAGTAACACACTCAATATCCTCAAATTGTTGGGGAGAAAAACTAAGCCTGGGTATAGTAGCCATTCTACCAACATGCCAACACATGTGGACCAAACATTCCTTTTCTTGCATAATCTTGTATCTGAAAATAAAATTTGTTGCTCCCTACTTAAGGCTACATAAAGGAGTAGTAGGTATGTAGTGTGCCAATACTAGACTTTAATAAATTGAACAGAATAAATACAGCTTCTTGAACTTGGGAAGCCACAGCACAGTCATAGAAACAACTGGCAGCACACAGCTGAAAGAAAGTGTGTTACATACCTGCTAGAGAAGAATCAGAAAACAAGTACATGGCTTCCCAGCCTCAACTATGTGATTGTGACAATTGCACTTGCATGGTACTGGGACCTGAAGGCACCAGAAAACTTTGCTTTTGACTTCACTATTAAGACAGAAACTTACTTTAATGGGCATGTTCTCTGTGGAACAGTTCAAGCCTGCTCTCAAAGCTTCTTTTACTGCATCTATGCCTTCATACCCGTAACAGGCAACCTCAATATCTAGGACAGAGAAATACAAATAAGACGACTTTAAAGTTACCAAGAGCTGTAGAATCTTTAAAGCTTTTGAACTTAAGCTTTAATAAAACTTTTTAGCAACCAATGTTTATCCACAACGAGAGCCTCAGTAGCTCCCAAAGCTGAAGAAGGTATTTCTCTTTCTTGACTTGTAAGTTGAGGTAAAAGTCTTCATAAATTCTTTAGACGTGCAACATTTTACATTGTGCTTTGAAAAGCCAAGATATGAAATCATATACCCACATTCACTCACCCTTCACCTAATAAACTCAATGGGAATAATTATGTATTTCACATGGAGAGATGAAGACATAAAAGCAATAAATACCAGAGAAAACAAAAGATCTATCAGGCAAAACGTAACTTGAAAAAGAGCACATTCATAAAGTCATGGAATTCTGTCAGCAATTACAATAGAGGCATCACTTGAGCTGCACTGGAATTTTTTTTTTTTTTTAGGTAAGTTATATTAATACATAGTTAAAGCGATAGTTATCTATAGCTTTTTGTAGATGTTTGGAAATTAAGGCATAGACTAATGCTGGTCCTATCTGTAATACCCTGATTAGTCTAAAGACAAGGATTTCTTTACCTGTGTAGCAATGGTGCAAGACTAAGCTACACAGAGAAGTTAGTCTCACTTCCAGGTGATTAACAATAACCTGCTAATTGTCAGCTATCACAAACAAATTCACAGCAGAGCATCCCAGCCAGCCTCAGGATGAGACTACAAGCCAATGGAAAATTTCTACGCTTGCCTTGAAGACAAAATTAAAAACAACTTAGACCATCACAACAAAATAGGCAAGCTGAAGGAAGTAAGAGAACATGCTCGTCAAGTAATTTTATTTTCAAAACTAATGAAGTGCTATTTATGTCAGCAATTTCATTCTTCATGGCAATCAAATCCCACTTAGAGTTTTGAAGTCTATGTTAACTCATGGTGATCTAAAGTAACAGGTAAAGGAATTTTTCATTATGTTACTTTTTGCACTCTCTCCGGACTTCACTGTCATGTGGATATGGCTTATCTTTTCTTCTCTCCATGGTAATCAACAAGTGCTAATGCTCTTCAGCATACCCTTGCAGAGCAGAGGCAATTTCTCAATCTAGTTAAAAAATGTGACTGCTACATTGACTATCTGTTTAACGGCAAGCATGCTTTTGGGCTGTTCAGTTAGCTGTACAACCAGATTTACAGTTTTAACAGTTACGTGCTTTTTCTGCCCACACTGAGCTAATAAGAGACAAAGCAGCTCATATACTCTATGAATACATTAGAGACATGCGAGGCTTGAGCTAACATACCCTGCTGAATGGTTTGCAATCAACCAATTAGAAATACACCCAGAGCAAAGTCAGAACTATTTTCACATGTTCATGGACAAGTGGCTGAGACATATGCCCTAGCTGTGCTGATAGAGATCAATCATTCTGTTAGGGAACCAAAGAATTTAACACTTTGAATAATGAAAAAAAATATTGCGGATGCAGTAATAACTATAAGATATTTAAATTCATTGTGTGTCAGTGCAATATGATAGACTGCATTAGATATTAAGACAAGTACTTGGTGTCCCAAGGAATCTGCAGTTCAGGGGGGAAAAAAAAAAAGCCAAACCACCTTGGACTTTGAGGTAGAACCCACACAGGCATTTTGCAAGCAATCCTTGATTAAGGTGTCTTAATTCTGGAAGAACAGTTCCACTCAAATATCAGCACCACCAATACTAGTTTTAATGGAATGTATGGTTTGCAACAAGATACGCTAACTTAAGTGTCAAGACATGTTCAGTGAATATCTGGAAAGAACTCACCAGCTCGGATTTTGACTGCTTGTGGTGTCAGACGTCTGTTAATATTGTCAATCAATACACGCCTCTCTTCCTCTGTCAGATCTAGGCTATCCAGGATTGCAGGGTCTCTGAGCCAAGCAAAGCAACGTTACAGAAGTTACACTGAAGTGGAATATGACACAACATTAACTTCTGGTACTATTTCGATACTAGTATGCATAATCATAGAGATCTACTAGGCAATGAAAACAGGGAAATTTCTTAAGAGTACATTGAAACACTGGAAGAAAATAAACACATCTATTTCCAAAATATTTTCTATTGGAAGCATTTAGCAACAAAGCAGAAAAGTAGTTTACTCAATCTGTTCCTGCAAGGAAAGATCTGAATTATTACCTTTTTTTTTTTTTTTTAAGAAAAGAAATTACTTCTGTCCAGCTCCATTTGTACGTGATACACAGAGTGAGAAAAATATATAGTTGCTTGGTATTTATGTTCCCTCCAATGTGAGGATAAACCCATACCATATCACATGAAAGAGAATCCATGATGAATCTGAGGTTTTTGAATTATTTTAGTGTTTCATTCAAACGCAAGACTTTTGTCGTTCTACAAAGTAACCTATACTCATCCCATGTTATTCTGTATTCCTTTTTAACAGTGACTGGATCACAGACAGATACTTATCTGCTGGCTACATTCTGGGCTAAAGAAAGAATAAAGGTTTTTTAGATCACAAGCTAATAGTGTAAAATCCGGAGATCAGAGAGGCAAACTCCTCTGCTGTTTATCCATATAAATTAGCAGCTCTTGTTTGAAAAGTGGTGTCAATTCTCTTTATTGCTGTATCAATTTTATCCAAAATATATCTCAAACAGAAACCATAACCAAAAAGCTCCTCACAAAAATTGTTCCTGTTCTTCAGAGACAGGAGTTGCAGTTCTCTGAAAAGCAATACCAGATCACCTACAATACTACTAGCAGGCAAACATGAACTAAAATGGCCCAAAAACCAGAGGCAATATTGGAAATTGGTCTCTGCTGCTATTAAAACGTTATCTTTCATGATTTTATATACTCTGTATATACAGTAGAAGGGCCAAACATAAGCAAACAGAACCCAGAAACATGACAGTTTGTACACGTAAAAAACATGAACCCATATGGCAGAACTGATTTATTGGACGTGCAAATTCTGTTTCTTCATTTACAATCTATTCTGTTAAATCTTCAAGTTACTTTCACAAGCATTTGGTAGCCATTCAACAAATGGGTCCTGCATGTTTAAGTTTTACTGATCAGATGGTAAATATACTTTAAAGTTTGCCACCGGTATCCTGCTGTGTGAAACCCCAAAACACTAATCCTCAGTACTAAGAAAGAAATAGCAAGTCAAATTCTTAGAGGACACGCTAAGCCTCCAGAACGCACTTCAGCAAGCATAGGAAGGCAGCAACATCCACATTTTTCTGTTCAACCATTATAGCTTTATGTAGTAGCACAACGGGAACAAATAAAAGTTGCAGTCCATTGTCAGAAATCTTAAGGCATTACTGATGAAAACATGACTAATTATCAGTTACAGAATGATCTGGAATTCCTTCTGCAGCAATGTGCCCAGATTTGCCCTTTACTAGTAAATCTGCTACCATTAGAAAATAATTACTATTCTATGAAACAGAGCACATTCGGTCAAATGAAGATACACATTGTCTCTTCCCCAAAACCACCGAGATGGTTTTAAGTTAATCAAAATGCTACCAAGTGCCCTGCTTCTTTAAGTCAACACAATTTCTAAAATTTTATTACTGCCATCTAGTGTTCAACTCGAGTTCATCACTCATAGGCTTATGTGCTATAAAAGAGTAACATTGGAAATGTTTATTAAGAAATCTATTTTTGGATTGCCAATTTCATGGTAGAATCTTTAGAGGGGAGCCAAATAGGTTAATTCTGAAAGCAAATTAAAATACCAGACTTCATTAAAAAATTAAAATAAAAAAGAGCAATCTATCTCAGTGCATACTCCCTTAGCATCACAATTTCCAACTCTTTCTGTTCGTAAGTCCATTTTAAGTTCATGATCCCATTCCCATTCTTTAAGTTGGGAAGTGTAGAGAAGTAACAAGCCAGCTTGTTGCATTTAAAAAAGAAAAATTCTGCCTGTGCAGTGGAAGAGTGACAGCTGTGAGCAGAAATATCTTCAGACACAGAGCTAGGTATGTTGGGTAACACCTGCTTGGGACCAAGAACAGGTAAATTCTGACAGACAAACCAAGATCAGTGCTGCTTCTTCTGTTAGAAATGTCACAGGCTCAACTATAGCAACAGAAATCTCGCCAGTGTTTGTAATTACATGTTTCTCTTATATTATTCACCAAGTGCCTTAGTATTTCTCCACATCACATTCAATTACTACTTTTAAAAAACTGACATACATGGAGTGGCACTCTCGAAGATGGATAAAACCAAGTCAACTCTAAGCCGCCTTTCTCAAAAGCACCGGGAACTTGAAGAAAGCAATAAGACAGAGAAACCTACAATAAGCAACTGGAAGACTGATGTCAAAATTTACTAGGTTTACTTGACCAGTACATTCTACATACGGACTCCGGAAAAGAAAACAAACAAAACAAAAGCCCAAAAGAACATTATGATGGATCTATTCCAGGAAATACTTCTCTGCAATTATGAAAGAAACCCCTAGAAGTAGAAAAGGTGCCCTTACGAGACTGCATGCTTGAATGCATCATAAGCGCCATATCCTGGTCTTTTGTACTTGTCATCAAATACCCAGGCAGTTCTCTGGAACAGACTCTCAAGCTGCTCATCCTTAGTGTACTCCAAGACTTCGGCAACATGA